>NC_044989.1:74048369-74648369 GCF_008728515.1 Papio anubis
CTGACCATGTCAGGTAAAGAAAGAAACTTTTTAAAAAGGTTTTCATGAGATTTCTTTCCCCCTAAATTTAGATTCCTTTCCCCCTATAGTCCCAAACAGCTTGGAATAACAGGGAAACTCTTGAAGTAGAAATCTAGAGACTTCATTTCAGTTTTGCCTTTGATATTTACTAGCTGTGTGACTTTAGATAACTTATTCTCACGGAATCTGTTTCCTCATCTGTTACATTAGGATAATAAATTGGTTATTCCTTCTGGTCCTTTTCTTTTCTAATACTGAGTCTTAAAGGGTATACATATACAAAATGAAATCAGAGACTTTCTGAGAGTGTTCATTTCAACAGAAACAGAGAAAAACCCGAAGTGGCATAGAAAAGTAGCAATATGTTCTGAGATGTTTCATTTGTAATAGTCTCCCTCCACTAATATTTCAACTTTCCTATTTTAAATTTAGTGACGTTTAGTGATGTTTTAAATAATATTCAGCCAGGCACGGTGGCTCACACCTGTAATCTCAGCACTTTGGGAGGCCATCTCCCTCACTAATATTTCAACTTTACTATTTTAAATTTAGTGATGTTTACTGATGTGTAGTGATGCTTTTAATATTCAGTTGGGCGTGGTAGCTCATGCCTGCAATCTCAATGCTTTGGGAGGCTGAGGTGGGTGGATCGCTTGGGCCTGGGAGTTCACAACCAGTCTGGGCAACATGGCAAGACCCCCATGTCTACAAAAACTTTTAAAAAATCAGCCAGGGTTGGGGGTATGCCAGCTACTCACGAGGCTGAGGTGGGAGGATCAGAGGACTGCTTGAGCCCAGGAGGTTGAGGCTGCAGTGAGCCATGTTCACACCACTGGACTTCAGCCTGGGTGACAAAGTGAAACCCTATCACAAGCAAACAAACAAACAAAAGTAATATCCACGTTTTGGAGATTCCTATCTAAACTAGGTGGAAAGACAAAATGGAGAGTACTGGGTTATAAAGAGGCAGGTATTCTAGGGTAAGGAATTTGGGATTTTAATTAAAGCAGAAAGACAGGGTCCCCTACTCCTTCCCCTTGGGATACGCCCTGGAGAATGACAAAATGATTTTAAAAGAAAAAATATATATTTTAAATTTGAAAAAAAAAAAAAGCAGAAGGACAACAGAGTGAAATCTATTCAAGATAGGGCAAAATGAAGTTGGTTTTAGTAAATGCTTTTATCAATGACCTAGGAAGGAAACAGGCTAGAATAGAGTGTCCCTAGGAAAAGCAACTTATCAGAAGTCACATTCAGTTTTTTTTTTCTGTTGCCTTCTTGAACACAGATGACACTTGACAGTTTTTAATATAAACATTTTAGAAATATGTTTTAGAGGCCGGGCAGAATGGCTCACACCTGTAATCCCAGCACTTTGGGAGGCCGAGGTTGGCTGATCACCTGAGGTCAGGAGTGTGAGACAAGCCTGACCAACATGGAGAAATCCTGTCTCTACTAAAAATACAAAATTAGCCAGGCATGGTGGTGCTGCATGTAATCCCAGCTACTTGGGAGGCTGAGGCAGGACAATCAATTGAACCTGGGAGGCGGGGGTTGCAGTGAGCTGAGATCATGCCATTGCACTCCAGCATGGGCAACAAGAGAGAAACTCTCTCAAAAAACATATATATATATATATATTTTATATATATATATATATGTTTTAGAAATGATGCCTCCAGGCCAGGCTCGGTGGCTCACACCTGTAATCCCAGCACTTTGGGAGGCTGAGGCAGGTGGATCACCTGAGGTTGGGAGTTCGAGATCAGCCTGGCCAACATGGTGAAACCCCATCTCTACTAAAAATACAAAAATTAACTGGGTGTGGTGACAGGTGCCTGTAATCCCAGCTACTCGGGAGGCTTAAGCAGGAGAATCTCTGGAACCCGGGAGGCAGAGGTTGCAGTGAGCTGAGATCTTGCCACTGCACTCCAGTCCATACGACAGAGCAAGACTCCATCTCAAAAGAAAAGATATGATGCTTCCTACAAACAAGAAACTAATAAGTGGTTACCTAGAGAGCTGGAGGACATGTAATTTGCAGTGTGCTATTTCTAATTTTTAAATTATATGGATGTTTCTCCTATTAATAATAAAATTAAGTTTCTGAAAAAAGAATGTATCATTACTTGCATCAGAAAAACAATACCTTTGTGTGAAAAGTAGATTTCTAGTAAAAGCTGCTTTTTAAAATCTTAATACTTTTTTCCAAAAACAGAGTACATACTGATTTGCAATGAACTGCTTTTAGACCTAAGAATAAAAAGTCAAGCCACATATCAGCCACATATCTCTAATTCCATATCTATCTAAATCAAATTTTCTGGAGTCCTTTGAACTTTCCTACATTCAAAACATTTTTTAATTGGATTCTAGCAGTTGTTTTTTTAAGCTATGGGGATGTCATTTTCCTGGATGTTGGGGATGATTATAATCTAGGTTTTGAGGATAAATATTACAGCTCTCATGATACTTTTTAAGGATTTTTTTCTGCTTGTTATGTGGCTACAACAATTTAAGTATTCTACTAAGATTAATACCTGTCATTTGCTGGGTAATATTCATAGAAATATGAATGAGCATAAAAATGGAATTCCTTTACTTATTTTTTGCATTCTATTTTGTACCAGTTTTTATTGAAATATCCACATATATTATGGCTATTTTACATTCACATTTACTGCGTTTTTCTGCTTGTTACACTTTTTGCTGATACAGTATCTCTATCTATATATGCTGGTTAGAAATTCATTCGTTCTATTATGGGCTGTTTCTTGGTTAATAGTATTCACTTAGAAAAAGAAAAAGTGATATTATTCAGTTTCCTAATGTTGCATGTATGGTAGTAGCTTTAGTTAGTAATTTACTACATTCTGATGCTAGCTACATACCCCAGTTTTCATTAATATCTATATATTGTTTTAATTCCATGATTTTATGTTTTTAATTATTTTGTCTGTTTTTTCAGAACTTACTATATCTTCATTATAAGTCATATGTAATCTATCACTTTTATTCTTGTATGAATTATCACTGTTATTATTTTATAACTACTTTATAGACAAGCAGCCTGAAGCTCAGAGTTTAACTAGCTTTTTTCTTTCAAAAAGCATTTCTTGGCTGGGCGTTGTGGCTCACGCCTGTAATCCTAGCACTTTGGAAGACCAAGGCAGGCAGATAATCTGATGCCAGTGGTTCCAGACCAGCCTGGCAAACATGGCAAAACCTCGTCTCTATTAAAAATGCAAAAAGTTAGCCAGGCACAGGGGCATGCGCCTATAATCCCAGCTACTCAGGAGACTGAGGCATGAGAATTGCTTGAGCCCAGGAGGCGGAGGTTGCAGTGAGCTGAGATCAAGCCACTGCACTGCAGCCTGGGTGACAGAGTAAGACTGTCTCAATTAAAGAAAAAAAAAAAGCATTTCTATCAGGTAGTTATTTTGACTTATGATAAAAAGCCAGGCTTGAAGAAGGCAAAGAATGACCTTTTAGATTTACCAATGGCCTGGGTTAAATATAAAGTCTGGGACATGTCACATGACCTGCAGAAGCAAAATGTGACACTAAGGATTATAAAGGTAATAGCTGTACTGTATTCTAGTAGATAAAAAAAAAATGCCATATTAAAAGTTCTGATTTCCTAGTTTCTGGTCGATGCTAAGAGAAAAGACTCCTGGCAAGGAAGTCAGGTTCTGTAAACTGGTAATGATATTAACATAATGGTAAAACTTAAACAGGTCAATCTGACCTCTCTCAGACTCATAAAATGAAATGTTAGAACATCTCTAAGGACCTCCTAGTTCTAAAATGCTCCAATTCTAGGAAATAGTTATGAGTCTATACTAACCCAGATTCAAGGGAAAGATAGGGAAGGGAGAAGGTTGCTTCTAGCCTAGGAAATAATGTACGAACCCAGACCACTTGGGTCTTCACATCTGTGTCCAAGTCAGAAGAGGACCAAACTGCCTCAGCACTCATGGCCATCATAAACTGTTTGGCTTTTGGTATCTCAGTGAGTATTGGTATTACAGGCTTCCTGATTGCAACAACCTTAAGATAATGCTGTTCTTCAAATAAGTGAGAATTTTTCAATCTCATCGGTTTTTTTCGTCTCTCTCTTATTTCCTACAGAAGATTTCCAAAATACGTCTTTACCTGGAACTGCAAATTCTCTGCAGCTCTCTCTTCCTGTGGTGAGCAATGTGGCTTCCTTAACAGGAAGCATCTCCAACTTCTCCAGAGCCTCTGCTCCAGCCATCAGCTCAGCATGGCTACAGCCATCAGCCTCTGGCACCTCCTTCCAGCCAATCATGGGCAGTGCCTACCTTTATCAACATTCTAGCACAACTATGTTGTCTGGGGTTACTGGCATGTTGTCTGGGGTTACTGGCCAGAGCCATATCTCTACTTCAGCTGCCTCTTATCCAGGCATTTTTGAGTGGGATAGTACAGCAAGCACAGCAAAGAAGTCATCCTCACTCAGGGACTTCACTGTGACTGTCATTGACCAGAATACAGCTGTCTCTTCCATGTCTATGACAGCCCAGTATGATAAAACTTCAGATACCAATACTGTGGTCCCTCTGTATCCATCACTATCTGCCAGCCTTGTTCAGGGCACACTAACTCAAATTCCAAATCAGCAGGGCCATAGCCTGTCACTTCCCTACCAGATAGGAAGTCAGGTCTATTACTATAATCAAGGCACACTGGGACCTCAACTATCCTGCCTGCCATCCTATGGCTCTGTGTCATACACAGGATATAGGGCTTCTGCCCATCAACCAGAAATGGTGATGGTGCTAAAGGAGGTTCAGCCCACAAATGTCCTACCACCAGTCTCTACTTCTGGGATGTATTACTCTGTGTCTACTCAACCCATCACAGAAACCAGTGTTCAAGGTGAGTACAAACAGCAAGAAAGGAGAGAAATAATGTCAGCATAGAAAAAGAGGGTCAAATCTGTAGCTGTGTGATGTCCACGGATAGGTAGAATTTAAGTCCTGAGACTTCAACCACTATTATTGGGCAGTGCTCTCCATTTGCAGACTCTATGTGAGAACACCTTATAGGTGGGAAAGTGGAACACTATAATGGCCATCTATGCTACATGTAAGAGAGTCCCAAGAGTATACTCAGGGATACATTGTTTAGTGCCCTGACCGATCACTTCCTCTGCACTACCACGCTGTAATATCCTTCCTTAATCTATTACTTTAGTCTCTTTGGAAGGCAGTTCAGAACTCTTATTTTGGCAGTGACATTTTGATTTTCCTTAACTTACAATAGGATTTAAGACCTTGTGTTGAGAGATCCTCTCCAAAACAAACAGGCTCAGAATCTGTGCTTGCTTATGTATTTCATGAGGAAGGGCTCCACTCTTTCCCCTAGTCCATGGTGTAAAGTGTTCTTATTCTCTCAGGAGAGTGGAGAGAATTGAAAGGACCCTATAAGAATGTGAGGCTTTATAAAACATCTCCTATTTTAAAAATCACTTTCACTTTTTGACTTACAACAACCCTATGAAATGCAAAGAAAACCAAGAAACAATCACATCAAATGATAACCAGTAAGAGAACAGTCACTGCCAATCTCCTAATACAGGTCTTGTCCATGGTCCTTAAGAAGAGCTAGTAGAAATGCCTTGCCCATGTTGGAAAGGTATCCGATTGCCGCATTGGTGTGTAAGGGGAGCATCTCACTTACCAGAGACTGACTTCTTCCTTGATTCCTTTGTAGTGATGGAAACTTCCCTGGGGATGGATACTTCCCTGGGATTGCAATCTCCAAGCCAGACATTTTGTCTGCCACAAACTCAAGAATTCTCCAAGTCCTTCAGTAGCAGAAATACCCAGATACTTGAGAGTAACCCATCACCTGAGCTTGGGGACATTTCAATGATAACTCCAGTCCAGAGTCCTACTAATCTCTTGACACTGTCTCCAGTTCCAAGCCAGGAAAAAAATGAGAATGAGAATTTGGATGAGATTAAAACCAACCTTTCAAAGCCTCTAGATGTCTACCAGATCCTAATAGGAAATCAAGATCCTCCACTACTTCCTTTAGAAATCCCTGATATTCACCCACTTCTGGCCTGCATTGATCCTCTTGGCCAAGAGGAGCAGCCTGGTTCTGAAAATGCTGATCTAAGAAATAACAGCCTGAGTCTTGAGGACCAAGGGATATTTGAAAATGAGATTGAGTCTAGCAGTGATTTGGCAGACATCACTACATTGGTGGAGGATACTCACCTCCCCCCAATCTTCAGTTCCTTACAGGATCTTGACCTACCCAAAAGTCCCTCAGCAAAGACAGCCAAAGATACCAGTGCCATCAAGGTAAATCAGGTGCAGGAAAAGTCATGTGTCATAAAGGGTCACTCTGATCAAGACAGGAAGAACAAGCATAAAGCTTCCGAGCCTATCCAGGGTGCTCCGAAGGCCAAAATCCAGCCAAAGAACCCAGAGTGCCTATTAGAGGGAGAAGTGGTTGTTTGCAGTGCTACAGTCAGTGACAGTGCTTCTGTGAACAAGGCCAAGCATTCTAGCAACAAACCTCACAAAGCAGCATCCAGCAGGATCAGCAAAGCGAAGAGCCATGGGCAGGAAAAGACCAAAGGGAACAGAAAAAACAGCTCCAAGAAATCTGAAGAGAGTAAGCAGTCAGGGAACAACATCAAGGTAGAAGAGAAGCAAACCATTCCCAATATGAAGCGGAAGAAAAATCAACCTGAGCTTAGCCAAGAGATCTTCAAAAAGCCCCGAAGCTCCCTGGGCATGCACATGCTGGAGTCCGTGCAAGTTTTCCATGCACTCGGGAAAAAGATCGATAAGAAAACTGGATTCTCTTCCTCCAGGACCCTGGGAAGCTCAAGCAACACCCAAAACCGCCAGCCATTCCCAGCTCTCAAACCATGGCTGGATACCCAACGTGAGGGTAAAGGCCCGGAGAAAATTCAAGTCAAGGCCCAGAAACTAGATGGTAGTGCTGAAAAAGAGTGTCCATCTCCATCCCACTCTGAGTTGCCACCACCTGGGAAGGTCAAGTTGATACCTTTGCCCTTTCTGGCCCTGGACAAACCTCAAGCTCGACCTGTTTCTCGGCGGCCAAACCCTCCGGTCTCACGTAAGCCTGCTGTGGCTTACCCTGCTCAACCTGATTCTACTAACTCAGCTCAATTGACTGCAGTCAATCCATCCCGACCAGCTCCTAGCAACACATCTTTGCCAGGTCCTGCCACACCAGCTCAGCCAATTTCGACCAAAGCAACCCAACCTGGTTCAGCCAACCCTACCCAGCCTACTGTCCCTCAATCTGCAGTTTCTAGGCCATCACTCTACAAAACATCATCTTGTACTTCTCTGCATCGGGAGCCTGTTTCCACTGCTGTGACCAATCTCCAGTCACTGCCCAAGCCTCAAAATCAATTTCTAATCCAAGACTTCAGCTTCCAACCCCGTCCATGGAGGAAACCCACTGTTCCTGAGCCAGTAATGTCAACGCCTATCACAGAAGAGCAGAGGCCAGAGCGTGAGGCCATGAAGAGAAAGGCTCAACAAGAGCGTGAGAATGCGGCCAAGTACACCTCTCTGGGGAAGGTGCAGTTTTTCATTGAAAGGGAAAGAGAGATGGAAATTGCTGAATACTATGGCTACACAATCTAAGAGCTGAGATTGTTGGTTTTACTTTGGATACCGCTGGTTTTCCACATATATAGATAGATACTAATTTATTTATTCTGATATATTTTTAAAACATAATAAAGAAATGTAATAGAATTGATTAATAGATAAGTAATAAAGAGGCCTTTTCAGTTTTGAGATGCTGTTGACTGTGAGTTTTCTTTGGTGTGGGGGTGGGGATCAAAGATTGCATTAGAAAGAAGGAACTATGGCCAGGTGCAGTGGCTCATTCCTATAATCCCAGCACTTTGGGAGGCCGAGGTGGGTGGATCACCTGAGTTCAGGAGTTTGAAACCAGCCTGGCCAACATGGTGAAACTACAAATACAAAAATACAAACTAAAAACTAAAAATACAAAAATTTAGCTGGGTGTGGTGGCAGGTGCCTGTAATCCCAGCTTCTCAGGAGGCTGAGGCAGGAGAATCGCTTGAACCCGGGTGGTGGAGGTTGAAGCGAGCCGAGATCATGCCACTACACTCCAGCCTGGACAACAGAGCGAGATTCTATCTCAAAAAAAAAAAAAAAAAAAAAAAAAGGAAGGAACTAAAAGTTGGATGGGAGAATAGACAGAAAGGGATAAGAATTGAGGAAACAGGAAGGAACATAGTCCAGGACTGAGAAGGTCAAATGGGGAGAGATTTTATGGGCTTATACAAGGAATCAGAAATGGGGAAAATGGCAGAAGTAAGATGCAGAATCTGAGGCTAGGACTAAAAGAATAAAATTTGGATATAAGTTGAAGATGGCAGAAGATGAGGCTGGGTGGACCAAAATAAATGTACAAAATCTCCCATGGATGATGGCCTTATGTCTCATAGCCTAGCAGATAGGTATTTCAGAAAATAAGATTCAGGACTCATCAACAGGTTTGGGTTACCTTATACATACATGATCACAGTTGGGAAAGTGAGTACAAAACATAGGGAAATCTACCAGGGGAATGGCAAGGGCTCACAGCTCTCCAAGGTGCAGCTGATAACCGGGGGCCCAGCCAAGTGAACTGCAGCAGCATGAAGCTGGCCCAGGACAGACCCCAGAGTATGGATCTCCATTTATTCAACCAACACCTATGCACGGGGCAGTGAGACGCACTACTTCAGTTCACCTTCACAACAACACACAAGACCAGTAACACTGTGCCACTTTACTAGTGAGGTTCAGCAATGGGCTTGGGTCACTCTGCATGCAAAGGGGGAAGGCCTGTGGGTCTCCGAAGTCCTCAGCGTTTGCAAGCGCCTGCAGGCAGCCAGCCTGGCTTTCAGACCACGGCATCCAGAGGTTACAGGCAGAGGAAATCAAGCTTCTGGAGAGACTTAAATATTAAGAGGCCCGCCAGATCCTCCTCCACCCATTCCAGAACGTGCAACCTTCTCGGCCATCACCATTAACTGAAGTACACGAGAAAAAAACGGCTTGGAGCGTCCATTTTCACAGGATGAGTGGTGGGCGCGCATGCGCCCTGGGTCCCCCTCCGAAAACCGCAAGACGCAGGCGCCCAGCTGTCCAGAGACGCTCCTTAGCGGGAGGGGGCCCTCCTTGCGAGGCACAGGGGGAGGTAGAAAGGGTTGGGGGCGCTGGGGGGAGGGCAGGAGAAGAATGGGTGGGGGAAGGGAAGATGGGGGCAGTGGATGGTCACCATGGGAAAATCAGTAATTCACTTTTTAAAAAATTAGTTTCTGATACATAATTCACCTAACATAAAATTCACTGTTCAAAATCCATACGATGCGGCTGGGAGCGGCTGTATTCCCAGCACTTTGGGAGGCTGAGGCAGGCAGATCACTTGAGCTCAGGAGTTCAAGACCAGCCTGGCCAACATGGTGAAACCCCGTCTCTAATAAAAACACAAAAATTAGCCTGGCGTGGTGGTGTGTACCTGTAATCCCAGCTACTCAGGAGGCTGAGGCACAAGAATCGCTTGAACCTGGGAGGGGGAGGTTGCAGTGAGCCAAGATCGTGCCACTGCACTCCAGCCTGGGTAACAGAGCAAGACTCAGTCTCAAAACAAAAAACAAAAATCGTACAATTCAGTGGCATTTAGTATGTTCACAAGGTTGTACAATCATTACAACTATCTGCATTAACTTTTCATCATCCCCTGCAAGAAAACCCTCTACTCATTAGCGGTCACTCCTCATTCCCTCCTCCCTCTGGCACCAGGCAACCACCAATCTCTGGATTTACCTTTTCTGGACATTTCATACAAATGGAATCATACAACATGTGACCTTTGGTATCTGGCTTCATTTAGTACTATGTTTTAAAGGTTTATCTATATGCTGTAGTGTGTATCTGAACTTTATTCCTTTTCATACTGCATACTATTCTTATTGTATGACTACACCACATTGGCTTATCCATTCATCCGTTACTAGACATTTGGGTTGTTTCCACCAGCACTTTATATTTATTGAGAGTTTATTCTGTGCCTGGCAGCACCTGGCTAAGTTATTCACCCCATTTCACAGATAAGGAGGTAGAGAATCTGAAGAATTTTTGCCCAAGATTAAGAGCTAGCTAGCAACTGCTAGCAATGGTTTGGACTTGAACACAGGCATTTTAGACTTCAAAGGTAATAGATTCACATGATAGAACATTGAAAAGACACAAAATGGTGACAATGGAAATTCACCCTTTCCCCAAGTTTCCCAGCCACCACCTACCCCTCCCTTAGAGGCATCTACTTTTGCCACTTTAAGGATTCTTCCAGATAAATTATTTTTACCCCAACATGTACGTATTACGATTTACTGAATAATCTGTCCCATTGATGTGAAATGTCACTTTTATGGTATACTATGTTTCTATGTGTTTGCATTACTCTTTTCAGAACTGTCCTGACTTTTTTGCGTATCTTTTATATTTGCTATTTCTCTAGAATCCTTTTTATTATCTTCTTTTTGATTTTTAAAAATTTCTTCTTTTTTAAAGGCATTATCCATTATGTTAATTCTTTTTTTTTTTTTTTCTTTTTTTTTGAGGCAGACTCTCACTCTGTCACTAGGCTAGAGAGCACTGGTGCCACCTCGGTTCACAGCAAATTTCACCTCCTGGGTTCAAGCAATTCTTATGCCTCAGCCTCCTGAGTAGCTGAGATTACAAGCGCACATCACCACGCCTGTCTAATGTTTTTTCTTTCTTTCTTTCTTTTTTTTTTTTTCTGAGACAGAGTTTCGATCTTGTTGCCCAGGCTGGAGAGCAATGGCACGATCTCGGCTCACCACAACCTCTGCCTCCTGGGTTCAAGCGATCCTCCTGCCTCAGTCTCCCGAGTAGCTGGGATTGCAGGCATGCGCCACCATGCCTGGCTAATTTTGTATTTTTAGTAGAGATGGGGTTTTGCCATGTTGGTCAGGCTGGTCTCAATCTCCTGACCTCAGGTGATCCACCCGCCTCGGCTTCCCAAAGTGCTGGGATTACAGGTATGAGCCACCGCACCCGGCCTAATTTTTGTATTTTTAGTAGAGACAGGGTTTTGCCACGTTGGCCAAGCTGGTCTTCAACTCCTGACCTCAACTGATCCGCCTTCCTCGGCCTCCCAAAGTGCTGGGATTACAGGTGTTTTTTAAAATGTAGCCACCATGCCCAGCCTGTTCATTCTTGTGTTCGTTTTAGTTTAGTCTTCTTTTCTGAAGTTTTTCTTTTGTTTTTAATTCTGTTCTGAGTTCTACCATCTCACCTAATTTTGATTTATATGTTCTCTCACCCTTTTTATTGCAGTAAAATACACATAATGTAAAATTTACCATTTTAACCATTTTAAGTGTACAATTCAGTGGTATTAAGTAGATTCACACTGTTGTTCCACCATTACCTCTACCCATCTCTAGAACTTTTTGATCATCCCAAACAAAAACTCTGTACAGTACTCATTCAGTAACTTCCCTTCCTGCCCTCTATGGTCCTTTCATCTTTTGCATTGTTTTTTCCTAATGTCTTTTAGCTAGTTTTCAAATAGCAGGTTACTCTTTGGATCAGCTTGTGGGCCTGTCTTTTCTGACTTGCTTTTATTGTCTGAGAGGATACTGTTCTGCTGCTTATTCTCTTTTTTCTTATAATACCTTTGTATGGGATTTGACTACGATCCTTTTCTGTTATTCATTTTTAGATGAAATTGATTTTTCTGCACTTTGAAAAGGAGGTGTTAAGGATAACTTTTCTAAAACTTCCCCAAACTTCTCTTTTTAAAAAATGTAGTATCAAATGACATGATGGTTTGCTTTTTGAGATTTCCCAGCTCTGTTTCCCTCCTTGATTTTTATCCTTTGTATCTGTTGTTCCTCCCAGTAGTTTGTCCTCTGTGTGGGGCCGCATCCTGGAAAGGAGCTCTGGCTGCTCGGGCTCAAGAGTGGGAAGGGATTAGACTGCTTCACTGCTTCAGTCTATCACAGGTCCCTCGTACTTACTCACTTTGTGACTGGGCAAAAAAAAACCCTCAGAGTTTCAGCTGCTGTTCTCACATTGGCCCATGGTACTTTCCAGTGAACTTCTGCTGGCAGTTTGAAGGCATCCTGTCTGCCATTCCCTCCTGTGCGGATACCATACCAGGCAAGTCTGGTGACCATTAGTGATGGTTTGCCCCACCCTCTTGTTTTGGGGTTCATAGGGAAAACTGTCATCTAGTTTTGTGGTAAAGGCTACTCATGGGTTTTTTGTTTGGTTTGATCTATTTCCATGAGAGGATTTGAGGAGATTCAAAACAACACTGCTGCCTCCATCTTTCTAAAATCCTGCTCAATCTTTTGACATAATTATTTTAAACATGGGAACCCTGTAGTTCTCTGTTCCCTTAAGTAGAGCTCCATTTGCCCCAAACTAGTTAAGACTCTGAGTCAGACAAGGCTTGCTGAGTCTCCTCTCTCTAACATGGCACCTCTGTACTTGCTCAGTTCATATTTTGAGTAAGAAGTCAAAACACAACAGCCTAAAGGGCTCATGGGTGGACAATCTGGAGAAAGGCCCTGGTCAGAATGTATATCATTTCCTTCTCTTTGTATCTTCTTTCCTAAACATGTATAAAATTGAATCTCCCATCTGCCTTCCTCCCCCCACAAAAAAAACCTGGTTCATACACAATTTTCTTTATCTCAGTTCATGGTAATGCCATTTTTCCAGTTGCTTGGGGCAGGAAACTTTGAAGTCATTTGTAGTGATTTGTTAGAGCAGCGACTAGAAACTAATACAATGGTCTAACAAGTAAGGTGCCATCTGAAAAATAATATAATTAAGTTAAAAGAAAACCTTACTCTTAGCCACAATCACTTGCTAATGGGATATGTATGCCAGTTGGGCACCGCACATCTCAAACCTTAGAATCAAGTTGGACACTACCAGCATCACTTCCTGTTCCACACTGATTTGCACAGGTCACTTGCCAAAAATCCAGCTTCACAAAGATACAGTATCATTGAAAGGAATGTGGCATGACCTGATGTTGAAACTGTGAACTATACCTACTAGCCAGAAGCTCATACAATATCTAACAGATGTTAGGTATTGGTATGAATCCTTCACGAATTTAAAATACCCAGCTGCACCCAGATGAATCTGCTGTAGTGTCTTGGGAGCACATTGGTGCATCTTTTTTTTTTTTTTTTTTTTTTTTAAGAGAGGGTCTCACTCTGTCGCCCAGGCTAGAGTGTAGTGGTGTGATCATAGCTCATAGCTCACTGCTGCAATCTCAAACTCTGGCCTCAAGAGATCCTTCGCCCTCAGCCTCCCAAAGCACTGGGATTATAGGCATGAGCCAATGTGCCTGGTTGGTACACCTTTTGAACCACAGTCCTAATTGGTTTTCCTGTTCCCAGCCTTTTCCCTAAAATTT
Source organism: Papio anubis (assembly GCF_008728515.1). Taxonomy (NCBI): domain Eukaryota; kingdom Metazoa; phylum Chordata; class Mammalia; order Primates; family Cercopithecidae; genus Papio; species Papio anubis. The sequence goes on from NC_044989.1 coordinate 74,061,897, forward strand.
GGCAACATGGCAGCCATAATGATCCTTTCAAAACACAAATCAGATCCCATTACTCTTTTGCTCAATCCTTCCCATAGCTTCTCATTTCTCTCAGAGTCAAAGTTAACATTCTTACAGTGGCCTGTGAAATCTTACCTACAGCAGGGGTCAGCAAATATTTTCTATAAAGATCCAGACAGTTAAATATGTTAGTCTTTGTAGGATAGATCGTCTCTGTCTCAACAACTCCACTCTGTGGTTGTAGCATGAAAGCAGCCACAGAAAATACATAAACAAATGAGCATGGCCATGTTCCAATAAAACTTTATTTACAAAAACAGGCTGCACTGGTTTGCTGACTCTTGCCCTACATGATTTACTGCTACACTCCCCTTCACTCCACTCCAGGCATGCTGAGCCCCCTTATTGTGCCTTGAATGCACCAGCAAGCTCCTGATTCAAGGCCTCTGCACTTGCTATTCCCTGCCTGGAAAGCTCTTCTTACCTCCAAGTCTTTTCTCAAATCTTTTCAATGAGAGTTTCCTTGGCCACACTATTTGGAATTGCAGTTGCCTCACTGCTTCTCCCTTCCTTCAATCTGATTTCCTATGCCAGGGCCCATTGCTTTCACAGTACTTTGAACCTTCTAATACACTATGTAATTGACTTCTTTATCATAATAATTTTTATAATCCATCACTCCTTCATCCATCACTAAACTATAAGATCCCCAAGGGCAGGGAAATTTTTGTCTGCTTTGTTCATTGATATATGTCTAATGCCTTAAACAGTGTCTGGCACATAGATGATAATCAGTATTTGTCAAATGACTAACTAAATGAGTATTTTTCAGAGTACACACATAGTGGCATGCAATTCTTTATCCCTCATTAAAAGTTATAGTGCTTGGTCATAATTCAGGCCCTATATTTGAAAAGAACTATACAAACCAAATATAAAATGATAAAATCCCTCACTCAAAATGTCCAATTCTCAAATAGCTGTAAAGTTTCGCGTGTCATTTAACTCGTGTTGAAATTCGCAACCTTGAAAATGGCACTCTGACCTAAAACAAAGACTTTGACTCACTGGAAAATAAATTAATGTAGTCCACAGCTAGGAAACAGGTAACAAAAGAAAAAAATATGTCTAACATAAAATGGATTCCTCATGTACACATTTAAACATAAAATTAAACAATATATACACATTGAAAATACTTCCAAGCATGCCTAAGAACTCATTTTCCAAAGTGGTCATTTTTCTTGGCGATGAGAGAGACCAGTTTTCAAACAAACTGTAGGGGGAGCTCCAAACCACAGATTCACCTTCATGCTACTGGTTTTACAGTAGCCTTCTCAAGGAACAACTTCTTTGGGTAATTCCAACTGCAGCTGAAAAGGAACATATATGCATGCATTCATAATGCACAAACTTAAAAGATCCCAGGGCATTTGCTACATTTCCCTTTATTTGAATCAGCTCATTCTATATCTTTTTCTTCCCAAGTATTTACTTTTTAAATCTGTCATTTTATATTCCCAATGGACTCATAGCAAAAATTTTAACAATGTGAACAATTTGTCTTTAGTACACATTCCATTTCTGCTTTCATAGCCCCTCCATTCCCAAGCAATGTTCAAGACAGGCTGTTTTAGTGTCTCAATGCATGGAGCTCACCTAGCCTCCCCTTGAGAATATTGCTCATCTTTTAAAGAATTTTTTCCTTCTGATGGCTGTAAACCTTCATCCACGAAGTCTTAAAACAACTGGAACTCAGTTTTTCTTTTCTTTTCTTTTTTTTTTTTTTTTGAGACGGAGTCTCGCTCTGTCGCCCAGGCTGGAGTGCAATGGCACGATCTTGGCTCACTGCAACCTCTGCCTCCCGGGTTCAAGTGATTCTCCTGCCTCACACTCCTGAGTAGCTGGGACTAGAGGTACCCACCACCACGCCCAGCTAATTTTGTATTTTCAGTAGAGACAGGTTTTCACTGTGTTAGCCAGGAAGGTCTTGATCTCCTGACCTTGTGATCCGCCTGCCTCAGCCTCCCAAAGTGCTGGGATTGCAGGCATGAGCCACCATGCCCGGCCCAGTTTTTCTTTTTCATTGTGGTAGACCCATTCCAGACACAGACCCATGAACATGATAGATATTCAATAAACACTTTCTCAATTAATAAAGGCATCTAGCCTTTAGGCTTTCTGCTTCTATCTCTAAGTGCCTTGCAGAGAAGAGTGGGTCCCAAATCATAACGGTCATTGTTTTTCATTGTTCATCATCATTGGAAAATAAACTATTTTCCTGTAAATCATTTTGGGGTCAATGAGACAATATTTATCCCAACAATATTTGAACATTCAACAATGTTCATTGAGCGTCACATCTGGGTTCACAAGCCATTCTAGGCAGTGGGGATAGAGCTGTGAGCAAGGCAGAAAAAGATCTTAACTTTCTGGAAATTATATTCTAGTGGGGAATGAAAGACAATAAGCAACCCAAATCGTATCAGACAGTGGTAAGCATTATCAAGACAATTAAAAAATTAAAATAGGACCAACTAATGAAGGATGACTGGGTGGCTCCTTAGAATGGGTGGTCAGAGAAGTTATCCTTGACGAAGTAACATGTAAACTGAGAAATGAATGATGAGGCAGAGCCAGCCAAGTGAACATCAGGGTAAAAGCACCCCAGGAAAAGGAATCAGCCATGCAAAGGTCTTGAGTGGAAAAGCAGATGTTTGGATGGTATGGGTGGAGAGTATTAAGCAAAGAGATTGGGAGATGAAGTTAGAAAGGCAACAGGGGCTGAGACACTCTGTAATCCCCAGTAAGGAGTGTGAATGTTTAAGTGCCATAGGAATTCACTGAAGAGTTTTAAGCCCAGGAGTGATAGAATCTGATTTTTGCTTTAAAAAGATCATTGGTGGCCAGGCATGGTGGCTCACACCTGTAATCCTAGCACTTTGGGAGGCTGAGGTGGGTGGATCACTTGAGGTCAGGAGTTCAAGACCAGCATGGCCAACATGGCAAAACCCTGTCTCTACTAAAAAAACACAAAAATCAGCCAAGTGTGGTGGCGAGCACCTATAATCCCAGCTACTCAGGAGGCTGAGGCAGGGAGAATTGCTTGAACCTGGGAGGCAGAGGTTGCAGCCGAGATTGTGCCACTGCACTCCAGCCTGGGTGACAGAGCAAGACTCCATCTCAAAAAAAAAAAAAAAACATAGCTGCTGAAGAACGCATTGTAGTAGGTAAGAATGAATGCCCTTCCTGTACTAATGCAATTGTCCCTCTAGGTACGTCACTTAACACAAGAGTACAAACCTTGCAAGTGAAACACACCTGGAGTCTTCCTTGTTTTTATCCCCCACCCTCCAAACTCCTATGGGTCTGTGTTTTTCTTTTCCTTTTCCCTTTTTGCTTTTTAGCGATAGGAGTCTCACTATGTTGCCCAGGCTGGAATGCAGTGGCTATTCACAGATGAGATCATAGCACACCACAACCTTAAACTTCTGGGCTCAAGTGATCCTCCTGGGTTTTTTGTTTGGTTTGGTTTGTTTTTTTTTTTTAGAGACAAGGTCTCACTCTGTTGCCCAGGCTGGAGAGCAGTGGTGCAATCACTATATCTTTGAACTCCTCAGCTCAAGCGATCCTCCTGTCTCAGCCTCCCAAAGTGCTGGGATTACAGGCGTGAGCCAGCGCATCTAGTCCAGGCCTGTGTTTTTTTTTTTTTTTTTTTTTGAGACGGAGTCTCGCTCTGTCGCCCAGGCTGGGGTGCGGTGGCCCGCTCTCGCCCACTGCAAGGTCCGCACCCCCGGGTTTACGTCATTCTCCTGCCTCAGCCTCCCGAGTAGCTGGGACTACAGGCGCCCACCACCTCGCCCGGCTAGTTTTTTGTATTTTTTAGTAGAGACGGGGTTTCACCGGGTTAGCCAGGATGGTCTCGATCTCCTGACCTCGTTATCCGCCCGTCTCAGCCTCCCAAAGTGCTGGGATTACAGGCTTGAGCCACCGCGCCCAGCCCAGGCCTGTGTTTTCTAAACCCCGATGTTACATTTCAAATTAAGAACTTCACCTTCTAGGCATCTTTTGCTGCTGCCCAAAAATGAACAGGTAGGAATGAGCATGAGGGAGTGCAAGAGACCTGACGTTGGCATATGCAAGAGGCCAGATGGAGGCTGCTATATTCAGGAAAAGTGTTCATGGCTGGGAGTGAGCTCTGGAAGGAAACAGCATCTCAATTCCTAACCTGGTCTTAGTCTACTAGGTGAGCTGCTGAAGCCTATTTGCTGAAGGAATACCTTCCATGCTTAGCCTCCAATCTTTAGTGCAGGGGTAGGTAGGATATTCTCATCAGTTATGCCAAGAATCTTGTATAGCTTTGATTTCCTGATTGTGTGTACAAAATTGTTTAGTTTTTAAACTTTTCCAGTTAAATAAGAAATGAAGAATGTAAAATTTTCACCTTGGCCAAGATTTTCTTGTTATTTCAGGTCCCTAGAAAGCTGAGTATTGAACTTTGCCCCACATGTCAAAAACTCTGAAACATTTACAAATTCTCTCCCTAAAAAGACTAGATCCTGTTTCCTATATTCACTTAGCTATTACCTTAAGAACTGCTAGAAACTGGGCATGTTAACTTTCTAATATCAGGAACAGCCTCTATGTGGCACTGGCTATGTTTATGACTATGCACACCCCTTATATGTGTGTCTCGGTTATAGCTTCTTAAAGTCTTCTCATCATAACTTTAAAATCTAGGATGTTTGTGAATTCTCTTTACTTGTAAAGCTAAACATTACAAAAAAAAAGAACTACTTTAGAGATTGTGCTGAATGAGAGCAGATGCCCCTGTTCCCTACCCCACCAGCTGTACTTCTACCTATACTTCCATCACTAGAGTATCCACCTGCTGGATTTGTTTGCTGATGTACCCCTAACACCTAGAACAGAACCTGGCACATAGTAGACACTCAGTAAACATTTATTGAGAGGTTGAATGGATCCGATTTTGACCTGTTTTGCCTCCTGCCAGGACTCCATCTGCACTATATGCCCACCCAATGACCAGCATCTCCAGTGCATCCATTTCTTTAGGCCCAACCCATCATGTTTACATTCTGAAGAGAGTCAGTAGAGAGAGTTTTGAAGACACAATAGCGTGCCCTGTACAGTTATCTTCCCAGATCTATCTGTAGTAGATCCATGAGAGTTGACAGTAGACCCATGCATATTAGTGCTTGCTGGGGGCAGAAGGAGAGGTGATGATGCAAGTAAGTACTTCAACCCTAAGTCTGAAAAGTTGATGACTACACAGAATCACTTCACCTAACTCCAACAGATATATACACAACAGAGTTTGGGAGAAATGAGAGATCTGGAGGCTGGCTAGGTGGAGGAGGCAACACCTGAATTAGGGCTTTAAGCTAGACCTTGAATAATACGTCATGCCATCACACTAACAAACTCACAGCGAGGCTCCCAAATTTTGGGAAAGTGGCCCCCAGAGACTGAGACTTTTAAACCAAAGCCTAATGTTTCACAAAGTCTCCTGAGACAGAATCACTAGCAAGCTTGTAGGACCTTTCCGGAAAAAGGATGTATATGGATTCACACAGACACACATCTACATGCAGAACGTGCCATTCTGTATTTGATGCATAAAACCACCTTGTCCCGGTCTCAGGGCAGGAACAGTGTCATACAGATCTTTGGGTCTTCACTGCTTTTGCACAGTGGCTCTTAGAGATTAAACTCTTTTTTTTCCGAATATTTTATAGGTTTTTTGACATTAAAACGTTAGTCTCATCTGGGTGCGGTGGCACACGCCAGTAATCCCAGTACTTTGGGAGGCGGAGGCAGGAAGATCGCTTGAGTCCATAAGTTGGAGACCACAGCGGGCTATGATCACGCCACTGCACTCCTGTGCCAGCCTGGGTGGCACTGAAAGACCCTGTCTTTAAAAAAAAAAAAAAAAGTTAGACTTATGTTCTTTCCTAAGGAATAATATTAGTGTTAGATATTGCCTAATAACTAAGACTACCAATTTTGTGTAGAGTATAATACAAGCTAAAAAATACATTCGAAAGACTTTCTGTCCCCAATTTATAAATCCTGGTTAGTTTAGCTAAGTCTGCAGTTGTATTGGGATCAGCAATCCCTCCTTAAATGCAGCAGTATTGTGAGTGTCATGAGGGGCTACCCCAAATCAAAATAATTTTAAAAGCAAACCTTAGCTTGGTCATTAGTTCCACCTTCTTCCTTGTTCCTTTTCCTTTACCAAGACGGCCGCTGTGTCGTTTGCTCCTCATTGGTCGGATTTTCCGCAGGTGCCGATTCTAGCCCCACCTACTAGCTCTCCATTCCAAGTACTAAATCTTAGGGAATGTAATAGACAGACGAGCGGGAGTGGGTGGAGCGGGCGCCGGATGTGACGTTTCCGGAACCTCCGAGTGTCATCCGCTGGGAAAGGTGGGGAAGGGTGCTGGGAAAGGTGGGGAAGGGTCCCGGGAACGTGGTGGTTCAGGGCCTCCAAGCGTGGTCGGACTCTGAAGGGGAGCGGCCGCCGTGAGTGTGGGGCCTGCAGCCTTCTCTCCCCGAGTCCCCTGCCCGGCTTGCCTCGCTCGAGGTACCCGAAGGCTTCGGTCTCCGCGGGCTGGCGCCTGACCAGCCAGGCCCAGCGCTTCCTTTCCTCCTGCGTTTGAAAGATCCCGAAAACCCTGGATGATTGTGCCTGGGGTTGGCAAGTTGGTCTTGAGTGCCTTCAAGAGGGTTCCTCAAACAGTTGTCGATAGAGCCCTCCCCACTGTATATGCCCCCTCCGCTCATTCCTGCTACTTCCTTTCTCCTCCTCGTTTTTCCCCCTCGGTCCTTCACGCCGCCTTTCCCCGCTCACTTGCAGATGCTGCTTCCCCTTTTTGGAATTGCTCAACCGGGTGGTAACCGGCGCCGCTTCCTGGCCTCGGGAGGTGGTTCCTTTCTTAACCCACAAGAACCTCTCCCAAGAGGTACTGAGATGCAACGAGCATCCTCTGTTTCAGTTAACTTTCATGGACTGTGGACTAGGCTTACTAATTACTTGGGGAGGTTTTAGATATGCTTGCGGCTTTCCTAGTCCCTAAAGAGGCCTCGTGAGAGATGGACTATCTCTGCCTCCTTAGTAGTCCTCACGGCTTTTGTGCTCTTAGTGAGGGTGTTTTAGAGGGGAAGCTTTGTGAAAGAATTGTGATCCGAATATTGAAGAGACCTAAAGAGGGAATTGACTGAGAGAAGACTACCCCTGAGGGAAGAGTTGTAGTAGAAAAGAAAAACTGGATAGACAAATGAAACTGAAATGTGAGGATGCCTGGGCAGATTGGAATCCTGACTGAAGCAAAAGATCTCTGTTGGGGAGGGCCAGTTGCCACAGGGCCTTGAATTCCAAGATTTATTCTACTGTAGTTTGTATATTCTAGAGCATACTGATTAGGGTCTGCTGTAATGCAATGTGTGTCAAATGCCCAGATTTATTTTGGAGATGACAGTGGTGATATCTGGTTGGAATTTGGAGTCTGATTCTAACAGCAACTATATCTAGAAAGACTAGAATTACTGGAGTTTTGGGACCCCAGGGGTTTTTGCAATGCAAGTTACCATCGTGCCTTTTTGTTATTCAGAGTGTTTAGTCTATGAAGATGAGTAAATGTTTTCAAGATTCAAATCTCTTGCCAGGATAATGATAAATGAATGATTTTATAGATTGACTATAGTAGTTTAGTGAGCAGAGTTACAATTATGAGCATTAATTCCCAGACCAGTTCCCCTAACTCACCTTGCGCTCAAATATGAAAAAGGACACCACAGAAGATGTCAGTTACTCTCAGATTAGATAAAAATGGTCAACCTTGAAGTCAGTGAACAATCCTCACGAAAGTTCACTGAGTGCACTGTGCCAGGTACTGGGGTGGAGGTATGTGGGTATCTGGAAGGAGAAATAATAGAAAATAAAAGATGCTGTTCCCACTCTTACAGTGCTGTGGGTAGAGTCACTTAATGGCAAGAATTTGATTAACTTGAACTGAACTTTTGGTTGGCCCACTGTGGTTCTACTCCTTATAACACCTAATTATGGCACAGGGGTTGTACGTTTTCAAGTCTGCCAGTCCTCTCATTGTTATGATTTGGACTTCCTTGAGGGTCTCAGCCTTCTTGTAGGAAAGTCCTTATTTAATAGGCACCACAGCATTTGGTATGTTTCTCTTATACTTTCTTCTTAAGATAGAGGTCTGTGAGATAAACTGTAAGACTGTGCTGGGATGATGGGGGCAATGGTATTGATGCCATCTGTTTTTTCTGTCTCAGAACTTGGTCCTGATGTCTGACCATGGAGATGTGAGCCTCCCGCCCGAAGACCGGGTGAGGGCTCTCTCCCAGCTGGGTAGTGCGGTAGAGGTGAATGAAGACATTCCACCCCGTCGGTACTTCCGCTCTGGAGTTGAGATTATCCGAATGGCATCCATTTACTCTGAGGAAGGCAACATTGAACATGCCTTCATCCTGTATAACAAGTATATCACGTAAGACACCTACAGTTTCCTTTTTCCTTTCTGGTGACTGGTGCCTTGCCTATTTGGCTCAGAATTGCTAAAACCGCAGAACTTCACAATATCATCAACATTAATCATTTTTGCTGGCAACTCCTACATATTGGCTGTCCTTGCCATTCAAAGACATGAGTGCTGAAGGTGTTATTTTCATGACTCAGTAATTTATGAGTAAGAGACTTAGTTCTTTGGCCTATGCCCACATAGCCCAGCTGTTAGACAAAAGAGTTGGTGGTTAAACTAGACATGTTATGTACTGATGAATGCTTTTACTGTTCTCTTTCTACTAAAGCAGCCAATCATAGGATTATTGTTGGGGTCTAGCAAAGCCGACATTCCTCACTTGTACTTATTTTGTAGCAAATTTAGTGATACAGGAAAAAATTTTTTCCTCTTAACCTTTATCATAATCATGCAAATCATCAAATAATTAGTAACTGCCTACAGTTCGTGTGACTCATCATAATAAGACCTTTCCCTTGAGTTGTTTATCATCTTAGGGTAGGCAGCATAAGTAGAAGATTTCAGTACTATTAACAGCAAACAACTTCTAAAACTCCATTGACAATGAAATGATACGTAATTTAGAAAGGGAATAATGTTAAAGGTCTTATTTATCATTTCTAATCTTGGTCTTTCACAATACCAGAACTTTAAAAAAAATAATTACAATGTATTTGGTTCTTAGTAGCTCACAGTGTATTTCACCTGCATAATTTCATTGGATCTTCACAGTTCCGTATACATGGAATAGGGCACACTACCCTACATTCTACATATGAGGAAACAAACTCAGTGTTTGGTGATATGCTCATGTTTGAAGTGACAAAACCTTGGTTGTCTGACTCCTAATTCAGGATTTGTTCTACAACATAGGTCCTGTTCTTGTTTTCCATTTAGTAATGTTCTAGAGTCAGGGGTAGTCTTTTGAGATCATAGTCATGAGTCATACTGGCTATTTTTTGGTTTTTTATTTTACTACTGATTTTTGAGTAGGTAACATATATATAGTACAGAATTCAGAGGCACAAAAGAATAATTATAGTTAAAAAGTAAGTCTCGGCCAGGTGCAGTGGCTTTCGCCTGTAATCCCAGCACTTTGGGAGGCCGAGGCGGGCAGATCACCTGAGGTCAGGATTTCAAGACCAGCTTGGCCAACATGGCAAAACCCCATCTCTACTAAAAATACAAAAATTAGTCGGGCATGGTGGAATGTGTCTGTAATCCCAGCTACTTGGGAGGCTAAGGCAGGAGAATCGCTTGAAACCAAGAGGCAGAGGTTGTAGTGAGCCGAGATTGTGTCACTGCACTCCAGGACTCCAGACTAGATGGCAAAGCAAGATTCTGTTTCCAAAAAAAGAAAAAAAAAAAAGTGTCCCCACACACTCCTCTTTCCCCCCAAATCCTCGGTTCTCCTCCCTAGAGACAATCACTCTTAGTAGTTTCTTAGATATCTTCCAAGAGATGATACACACATACCAGTTTTATCACATTAAGTTTTTGATCACATACTCCTCTAAAGCAGGGCTTTTCAATTTTGGCCCTGTTGGCCTTTTGGACTAAATAATTCTTTGTGGTGGGAGCTGTTCTGTGTGTTACAGAATGTTTAGCAGCATCCCTGGTTTCTGCTCACTAGATGCCAGTATGCCCCCTCCCCACAGTGTGACAGCCAAAAATGTCACCAGACATTATCTGATGTTCTCCGAGGGGCAGAATCACCTCTGTTTGAGAACCAGTGCTCCAAACAAAAGTATGTGGAAGAGTGGACTGTGTAGGATTCATATTGTAATTGTAGAGTGGAGAAATGGGACTGCTATTGTCTTTTTTATTTAGAATTGTTGCCTGTGTTAGGAGGAGAAAACCTTAGACAAGTTAAATTTAACAGAGTTTAATCCAGTAGAAAAAGGTTCAGGGAACACTCAGGACCAAAAGTGGTGCAGAATGTTCCACCCCATAGTGGAGGTTGTGCAGGTTATATTTATAGTCAGAGAAAAGGAAATGAGATACAGAAATAGCCTGATTGGCTACAGTTCTTTGTTTGCCTTATTTGGTCATGTTTTGGCAGCCTTTAGCCTCCGATTGGCTGGAGGTTTCAGCTGCTATGATTGGCTGAGACTCAGCTATTTGTTATACTTGTAACCTAACTCTTACGTTAAGTTACAGTTTGTTTATACATTAAGTTAGGTTACAGTTCACTATCTTTGGAGGCAGCTTTAATTTAACACCTGTTTCCTTAAAGATCTGTAGTTCTTTAATGCCATTATGCCATGTCATGTGGCCTCAGTGTTGTTAAGGTTTCACAGAATTATAATTATATTTCTGCTTCTCTTTGCTATTAGGAGTTTTTCACTCCTAGGCACACGATTTATTTTCCTCAGCAGTTTTTTTTACTCTGTCCTCTTTATATACTCTACTACTGGTAGAAAGAATATTCTTATGTATTTCCTATAAGCTTGTAGATTGTTCTCTCAGAATGAAACCCAGGGGCACAATTCCTTTGGAGAAACACTAATTCAGAAAGTTCAGTAGGATCGTGGAATCACTCTACCAGGTATTTTCTGAAGTGCCTTCAGAATCCTTTTGCCCCACAATAGAAAGGGCTTTCAGGGCAAAGACCATATTCATTCAGTACATATGTATTGAATATACCTGCTATCTGCATGGCACTGCAGTAGGTCCTGGACAGCAGTGAGTAAAATGGCCCCTGTCCTTATTGGTGTTCCTTTATAGGTATAGGAGAAGACAATAAACAGCAAATAAATACTATTGACCCTTGAACAACACAGAGGTTAGCACCAATCCCCCATGCAATCAAAAATATACATAGTGCTGGGCACAGTGGCTCATGCCTGTAATCCCAGCACTTTGGGAGACCGAAGTGGATGGATCACTTGAGGTCAGGAGTTCAAGACCAACCTTGTCAACATGGTGAAACCCCATCTCCACTAAAAATACAAAAATTAGCCTGGTGTGGTGGTGGGTGCCTATAACCCCAGCTACTTGGGAGACTGAGGCAGGAGAATTGCTTGAGCTCAGGAAGTGGAGGTTGCAGTGAGCTGAGATCATGCCACTGCACTCCAGCCTGGGGACAGAGCAAGATCGTGTCTAAAAAAAAGAAAAAAAAAAAATATATATATATATGTATAATTTTTGACTCCCCAGAAACTTAACTACTAATAGCCTACTGTTGACTGGAAGCCTATTGATAACATAGTCAATTATCACATACTTTGTATATTGTATGTATTATGTATTATATTCTTACAGAAAAGTAAGCTTGAGAAAAGAAAATGTTAAGAAAATCATAAAGAATAGAAAATGTAGATACTATTTGTTAAGAGGAAGTGGATCATTATGAAGGTCTTCATCCTCGTCATCTTCATGTTGAGAAGGCTGAGGAAGAGGAGGGGTTAGTCTTGCTGTCTCAGGGGTGGCAGAGGCAGAAGGAAATCCATGTATAAATGGACCCACACCGTTGAAACCCATGTTGTCCAAAAGTCAGCTGTAGTCAAGAAATAAGGAAAACGCTATGAAGGCAATGAAAAGAGTACTGTGATAGAGGATAAGCAGGGGTTTATGACTAGAATAGTCAGGGTAAGGTCTGTCTGAGAAGACAAGATTTAAGCTGAGATTTGAGGGATGCAATAAAGTTGGTCATTCCAAGAGCGTAGGGCAGAGTATTAAAACACAGGTAACTATATGTTTAGAAGTGCTTAAGTGGGAAAGACCTTAGCATGTTCTGGGGATTGAAAGATCATTGTGTTAGGAGTATAGCCAGAGAAGAGGGAGGATGACTCCAGGTAATCCTGGAGAGGCAAGTGGGGCTGGATCATGCAGGACTTTATGTGCCATGGTAAGGAGTCTGTTTTTTATCTTAAGAGTAACAGCAAACCGGCCGGGCGCGGTGGCTCAAGCCTGTAATCCCAGCACTTTGGGAGGCCGAGACGGGCGGATCACGAGGTCAGGAGATCGAGACCATCCTGGCTAACACAGTGAAACCCCGTCTCTACTAAAAATACAAAAACTTAGCCGGGCGAAGTGGCGGGCGCCTGTAGTCCCAGCTACTCGGGAGGCTGAGGCAGGAGAATGGCGTAAACCCGGGAGGCGGAGCTTGCAGTGAGCTGAGATCCGGCCACTGCACTCCAGCCTGGGTGACAGAGCGAGACTCCGTCTCAAAAAAAAAAAAAAAGAGTAACAGCAAACCACTGAAAAGTTTTAAGTGGGATTCAGACCTAAATTTACTTATTGTTTTTTTAAAGAGATGAGGTCTCAGCCAGGCACGGTGGCTCACGCCTGTGATCTCAGCACTTTGGGAGGCCACCCAGGAGTTTGAGACGAGCCTGGCCAACATGGTGAAACCCCATCTCTGCTAAAAGTACAAAATTTAGCTGGGCGTGGTAGCCCACGTCTATAATCCCAGCTGCCCGGGAGGCTGAGGCAGGAGACTTGCATGAACCCGGGAGGCAGAGGTTTCAGTGAGTCGAGATCGCAACACTGCACTCCAGCGTGGGTGATAGAGCAAGACTCGGTCTCAAAAAAAAAAAAAAAAAGATGTCACTAATGTTGCCCATGCTGGTCTCAACCTCCTGAATGCAAGCGATCCTCCCTTCTCAGCCTCCCAAAGTGCTGGGATGACAGGTGTGAGCCTCCATGCCCAACCAATTTTTTTAAAGTATAAATTTTTGCTGTTGTGTGGTAAATGGTGGAGCAAGTGTTAAGAGAAGGCAGGGAGACTAGTTAGGAAATTCTTGTAGGCTGGTGGCTTGAAGTAGTGTGGCAACATGGAAAGAGACAGATGGATTTGGTATTTTGGAGGTCAAGTCCATAGGACTTACTGATCGCTTAGGGAAAAAGATACTGTGGAGGTTGATGTCATGTTTCTGCCTTGAACGACTTAAATGATGGGGTAGTCCATGTATTGAGATGGGAAAAGTGGGATCTAAAGAGGGCTGGGTAGCGGGGGGATTTAACCGTTCACGTTTGGGTTTTTTTTGACCTGTTAAAATTTGAAATGCCTGTGAGATATCCAAGTAGAGATGTCAAGGTCGAATGTACCAGTCTGAACTCAGAAGACTGAGGTCTGGGCTGGAAATACAGACAAGGGAGTCCTCAGCATACAGATGGTTCCGAAGTCATGAGAATGGCTGAGATTTTCTTTTTCTTTTTTTTTTTCCTCTGTAGAAATTCATTTTATTCTTATTCAGACTATTTTCAAAAGAAGCAGTGGTGCGCTGTTTTTCTTTTTTTTTTTTTTTTTGAGACAGAGTCTCGCTCTGTCGCCCAGGTTGGAGTGCAGTGGCGCGATCTCAGCTCACTGCAAGCTTCGCCTTCTGGGTTCACGCCATTCTCCTGCCTCAGCCTCCCGAGTAGCTGGGACTACAGGCGCCCACCACCTTGCCCGGCTAGTTTTTTTTTTTTGTATTTTTTAGTAGAGACAGGGTTTCACCGTGTTAGCCAGGATGGTCTCGATCTCCTGACCTCGTGATCCGCCCGTCTCGGCCTCCCAAAGTGCTGGGATTATAGGCTTGAGCCACCGCGCCCGGCCTGTTTTTCTAAAAATATGCCTTTATAAATTTATATATATATATTATAAAATCCATACATGTATTTATATGATTGCTACCTACAAAATCTACAAAATTACAGCACTGTGGTATGTACACATCTATAGGTACATTCTTTCCACGCATCCCTACTGTGCTTTGCCTGTGTGAAGGAGGAAGACTGAATCAGTTGTGAGCAGCTGAGGGCTGGCCTGTCCACGGAGTCACCGAATGGAGGCTTGGGTGGAGGAGGTGAGGTGACTGCCAAGGCAGGAGCAGCAGCTGTTGCAGGGCTCTCCTGCAGGCCAGCAGGCAGCATCTGGAGGCTCCCAGCAGCCTCCCCCACCCCTCCACCCCGTGGTGCCCGTGCTGCCCTAAAGGTGGGGTGGCTGACCACAGACCCCTCTGGTGCCATTCTGTGGCCTGGACTTGCTTGGCTGGGCCAAGAAGTTGTGTACGTGAGGGGTGGAGTAGGGAGCTGTGGGAAGAGGAGGAGACCCCGTCCAGCCCCAACCCTGAGCAGGGGAAAGGACTGGATGGCTAAAGCCTGCAGATGACTGGTGAGAACACTCCGCTTGGCCTGGCCCTGCTAAGGGGCAGGGACTGGAGGCGGGGAGGGAGAGCAGTGGCCACCCACTGGGGGACAGGGCCTTCTTCCTCCGTGGGGCTCAGAGGATGGCCTCAGCTGAGCTTGAGTAAGCCCCGGCTCTTAGGCCCTGCGGCCAGAGGCTTGGCCTCCTGCCAGCAGAGGTGCATGCACATGGCGGAGGGGCTGCCATCTCCCCTTTGACCTTTGGGCCAGGGGCTGGGGAAGAAATGGAGGCTTAGGCCTGGCCAGCTGCCCTGTAGGATTAGGTCCTCAGGGCTCAGGACTCCTGAGGCATGCAGAGAAGGACCTGAGAATAGCTGAGATTTTCTAGTGAAGGGGCTCTTAATCTGGGGTCCAGGAACCTCACAGAGATTCACTGATAGAATTCAGGGGATCTGTGAACCTGAATGGGAAAAACTTTTCTTATTTTTTCTAACCACTGACTGAAATTTAGCATTTTCTTCCATTTTGAATGTAGGCCTCAAAGTACTGTAGTAGTAATAATATTTGTAATTTTGTCACCAGTAGAAATCAAGATACTTTCATATTGCATTACAGTTGTTGCTGACATCTCAAAATAGCATCTAAACATCACTACTTCAGAATTACAGTACAGAATTATTAGACCTACAGCTAGATCCCATTATCAAATGCATTGATAAAGAACACATTAGGCCGGTTGCAGTGTCTCACGCTTGTAATCCCAGCACTTTGGGAGACCAAGGCAGGCGAATCACGAGGTCAGGAGATCGAGACCATCCTGGCTAACATGGTGAAAGCCCGTCTCTACTTTTTTTATGTTATATTATATTTTTGTATTTTAAAAATACAAAAAATTAGCCGGGCATGGTGCCGGATGTTTCTAGTCCCAGCTACTTGGGAGGCTGAGGCAGGAGAATAGTGTGAACCCGGGAGGTGGAGCTTGCAGTGAGCCGAGTTCGCGCCACTGCACTCCAGCCTGGGCAACAGAGCGAGAATGTCTAAAAAAAAAAAAAAAAAAAAGAACACAATACAAAGAATATA
The DNA here is from genome assembly GCF_008728515.1 of Papio anubis. Taxonomy (NCBI): domain Eukaryota; kingdom Metazoa; phylum Chordata; class Mammalia; order Primates; family Cercopithecidae; genus Papio; species Papio anubis. The sequence goes on from NC_044989.1 coordinate 74,077,613, forward strand.
TCACAATTTTTAAAATTTTTGAAAACTGCTTTTCAATAAAATTTGGGTATTTCTGGTAATCCTTTGTACTTTAAGTTATACCTTAAAAAATTCCTGAGAGGGTCCATGGAACATAAAACATTAAGAATCTTTCTTAATAAGACTATGGAATGAGAAGAGAAGGAGCCTAGGACTGAGCCCTGAGGTTAGTTAATGGAGGGAGAGTCAACAGGGGAGACTTTCTTTGAAGGAAGGTTCAAGAGGCAGGAGGAAATCCAAGAGAGAATGGTGTGGTGTCATGGGAGCCAGAAGAGGTTAGTGTTGAAAAAGGAGAGTAGCCATCTATGTCAGATGGGTGGAGACAGAAGATTGGCCTTTGGGTTTGGTAAGATGATGTCATGGGTGATGTTGGTAAGCAGTTTCGCTGGATGGATTACAGAGACCCTAATTAGAATGGGTAGAAAGGTGAATGGACAGTAAGAAAGTAGAGGCAAAGGGTATAGAGCTGAAGGTGGCAATTTTTTTTTCTATAAGGGACCAGAGAGTAAAAATTTTTGGTTTTGTAGGCTACTTGCTCTCTCTCTCACTACCTCTGCTTTATAGCATGAAAGTAGCCATAGACAACACAAATGAATGGATGTGACTGGTTCCAATGACACTTTATTTACAAGAACAGATGGTTAGCTGGATTTGGCACACCAGCTGTAGTTTGCCAACCCCTGGTGTAGACAACTCTTTGGAGAAGTTTGGATGGGAAGCAAAGTAGAAAAATGGGGAACTAGTTGAAGCGGGACAAGGAGCGTGTGAACGTGTGTATATATTTTAAGTTGTGAGATTTTAGAGCATGTTTTTGCTGATGGAAAAGGAGCCTATGGAGGAGCAGAGGCTGACGGTCCGGAAGAGAGCTTAGTTGTAGTAATAAACTCCTCAGAAGGCAAGAGGGGATAGGATTAAGAGTACATGGATGCCTAAGGAATTGTTTTTTATGTCACTTAGTGTTATTTTGAGTGACATGTTAGTGTTAACAGCAAGACTGATATGGGGAATTTGTCCCTGTCACTTATAGGACCATTTAAAATGATGAACTGCTAGGAGATTTTGGTGGGGATGAGATTTTGCAGCTCATTTACTTGGTTTGTGGGATTTAGGGTTTAATTTGGAATTTTGTTGTATTGGCTTTACTGAAGTAATTAATGTAGCTACCTTCACTTTTCTTGGAGATACCTTTAAAATCCTGGTTCTGATTCTGTGAACAGAAAATCACAGCAATTGCAAAGAAATTCTAGCTCAGTGATTCTCAGTCTGTTTTCTATTGTATTTTACTTAGTATTTTCCTATCAATAACAGTGGCTCAACTTTGGCAGTTACTACAACCAAGGAGAAAAGAGAGGGGAGTATACATCTACCTCACCACTCCTCTGCCTCCCCTACTACAGAGAATCATTGTTCTAGACCTTTTGTGGATACTTTCTTTACTTCAGGATTTTAAAAGGCATGTTTGTTCCTTTTCCTGGAGCAGTTCAGGCATCTTAATGATCTCAGGCATATTTCCCCCCTCAGTAGCTTCCCTAATGTAGGAATGCTTTGCCTTTTGCAGACCCCGGTATAGAAGAAAGAGTTCAGCATATTAAATCAGTACATATTTTCATGATGAGCACAGACAATAAACCAGGCAGTGGATTCTTTCACAGCTTTTTATGGTCATCAACTAGGCTGCCCAGAAGGGAGTGAGAGTATTCAGGCAATTCCTGTCTGCTATGTGAGCCTCTTGGAACATCAAACCTCTTGCTGAAAATGAACTGTCACCTGTGTTGAAGATGTTTGCTGGGTATGGGGTTTATAGACTGAAGAAGGTTTCATGTATGATCATGCTTACTGTGCTGAGTAACTTTTCAGACTGGAAGAATCAAGATGAGGATCCTTAATGCATCCATGTTAAAGAACTTTTGCTTGACTTTTTGAATTAGTTGTTTTTATACAAAATGAACACTTATTCATGATTTAAAATTTTTTTCAAACACTACAAGGGAGACATTAAAGTGAAAAGAGAAGTTTCATCTATCAGAGGTGGCCAATATTGTATTTCTGGCATGGATGAGATGTGATTAAGCTCTTGGGGCCCCCATATGTCCTTTTCCTTAAAGCATCAATGGGTTCATACCACGTATTCTGTTCTGCGACTTGCTTTCTTCACAGTAGTGTCTTCCATATCAGGACATACTGAGCCATCTCATTCTGCCTCAGGGCTATTCCATCTGCCTGGAACATGATTCCGGAACAGTCCCAGATTCATGGCTCACTCTTGTCTAGTCCTTACTCAGTTGCCTCCTTCTTGCTGATGACTTCCTTAGCTGCTCTATCTAAAATTTCAACCATTCCCCTATCACTTTCTATCCCCTTTCCTTATTAATGACTTTCCTAGCATACTTCTGTTTATTGTCTGTTCGCCCACTGTAATGTACACTCTATGGTGGGGAGGAATTTTTGACTGTGTTGTTCACTGCCATATCCCCAACGTTTAGAATAATCTGGACCCCATAGTAGATGCTCAGTAAATATTCACTGAATGAACGGGTGAATGATTACATTGTCTTCACATTTGAATGTGCATAATTTTTTTTTTTTTTTTTTGAGACGGAGTCTCACTCTGTCGCCCAGGCTGTAGTGCAGTGGCTCGATCTCAGCTCACTGCAAGCTCCGCCTCCCAGTTTACGCCATTCTCCTGCCTCAGCCTCCCGAGTAGCTGGGACTACAGGCGCCCGCCACCTCTCCTGGCTAGTATTTTGTATTTTTTTAGTAGAGACGGGGTTTCACCGTGTTAGCCAGGATGGTCTCAATCTCCTGACCTCGTGATCCGCCCGTCTCGGCCTCCCAAAGTGCTGGGATTACAGGCGTGAGCCACCGCACCCGGCCTGAATGTACGTTATTTTTTAAACAATCCCCTATTGATGGACATTTAGGTTTTTGGGTTTCTTTTTTTTTTTTTTTTTTTTTTTTTTTTTTTTTTTTTTTTTTTTTTTTCAGTTTTTTCTACCTTTTTGAACAATGCTGTATTGAATATTTTTATACATATATCTTTGTACTATTTTATAATGATCTCTAGGATAAATTCCTAGAGATAGAATTGTGAGTTTAAATGATATATACATTTTAAGTTGGATGCAGTGGCTTACGCCTGTAATCCCAGCATTTTGGGAGGCTGACGCAGGCACATCACCTGAGGTAAGGAGTTGGAGACCAGCCTGGTCAACATGGCGTGAAACCCCACCTCTACTAAACCTACAAAAATTAGCTGGGCAGGATAGCAGGTGCCTCTAATCCCAGCTACTCAGGAGGCTGAGGCAGGAGAATCACTTGAACCTGGCAGGTAGAGGTTGCAGTGAGCTGAGATTGCCCCACTGCACTCCAACCTGGGCGACAGAGCAAGACACTGTCCCCCAAAAAATTAAATAAATAAATAAATAAATAAATAATACAAATTAAAAATAAAGGATATACACATTTTAAATTTTGAATAATTAGCTTCCATTTTCCCTCTCTTAAGATAAAAGGTTATATTAATTTACAATCTTGCTAACACTATGTGGGGATCCCATTTCTCTATTCCAGGTATAATCAACCTTTAAGCCCCATTTCTCTATACCAGGTATAATCAACCTTTACGCCTTTGCCAATCCGATGGAGGAAAATAGTATCTTATCCTAATTTGAATTTCTTTAATTATGAGTGGATTCAGCATTATTTCATATATTCACCTTTTGTATTTACTTTTCTGCTTATGTCTTCTTTTTTCATTGTTTATTACGTCATTTTGCTTGTGTTTTTGCCATCATATCTTTGTTTACTTTGGTACATTTCCTCTCTCTAGGCTGCAACCAGATATAACCCCAGAGAACAGTATACATCTGGGCCACCGCTTTCTATCCCTAGAAAGTCTCTAGGGATAGAACTTTGAACCATGTCATGGAATCTAGTTTATAAGTTAAGAAAAAACTCCCAGACCTGTACATGATGCTAGTGTTAGCATCTTCATCTCTTATTCTTGCTCACATTTTTTGTTTATTTGTTAAAAAAAATCAAACCCATAGCAAATATTGACTGTGTACTAGATACTGTGTTTAGCATTTTATTATCTCTTTAAGTGTTACAGCAAGCCTGTCAGGGAGTACTAGTTTGTCTCCGTCTATACAATTTTATAGACAGGCCATGTCCAACCCTTTGAATTCGAGGACTTTTTTGCTTACCTATGGTGGCAGATATCACCTTTTTTTTTTTTTTTTTTTGAGACGGAGTCTTGCTGTGTCGCCCAGGCTGGAGTGCAGTGGCACGATCTCGGCTCACTGCAAGCTCCGCCTCCCGGGTTCACGCCATTCTCCTGCCTCAGCCTCCGAGTAGCTGGGACTACAGGCGCCCGCCACCACGCCCGGCTAGTTTTTTGTATTTTTAGTAGAGACGGGGTTTCACCATTTTAGCCAGGATGGTCTCGATCTCCTGACCTCGTGATCCACCTGCCTCGGCCTCCCAAAGTGCTGGGATTACAGGCTTGAGCCACCGCGCCCGGCCCTTTTTTTTTTTTTTTTTTTTTTTTTGAGACGGAGTCTCGCTCTGTCACCCAGGCTGGAGTGCAGTGGCCGGATCTCAGCTCACTGCAAGCTCCGCCTCCCGGGTTCACACCATTCTCCTGCCTCAGCCTCCCGAGTAGCTGGGACTACGTGCGCCCGCCACCTCGCCCGGCTAGTTTTTTGTATTTTTTAGTAGAGACAGGGTTTCACTGTGTTAGCCAGGATGGTCTCGATCTCCTGACCTCGTGATCCGCCTGTCTCGGCCTCCCAAAGTGCTGGGATTACAGGCTTGAGCCACCGTGCCCGGCCAATATCACCTTTTTTAAAGCTCGTTAGCTAGTTAGTGTTAGTGTATTTTATGTCTGGGCCAAGACAGTTCTTTCAGTGTGGCCCAGGGAAGCCAAAAGTTTGGACACCCCTGCAAATAACTGAGTAATGGTGAGATTAAGTGACTTGCCCAGCGTCATACAGTTAGTAAGTGGCAAAACTAGGATTTGAGCCCAGGCATAGTGGCTCCAGAGCCAGCCCTCCTAACCACTAAGTTCTTTTACCTCCAGTATGAGTAATGGATTATGTTGCCCATTGTCTGTTTCAGGAGACCTTTTTGCCTATCTGTCTCCATTCAGAAAACAACTGGCTACAGTTGTTGAAGCAAGGGAAAGCTATTCATGTACAGGTCTGGGAGGGGTTTTTTTGTTTGTTTGTTTTTTGTTTTACTTATAAACTAGATTCCATTACATGGTTCAAAGTCAAAGTAATATAGAAAGGTATTTGGTGAAAAGTTTCACGCCTACTCTTATCTGTTCTATTTCCCCTGCCCTCATTTCTGTATATACTTCCTGTTTCTTTATTTACTTACAAAGCAAAGTAAATAAATATGGCAGGTTGTCAAATAATGTCGTTTTGTCCAATGTCGTTTCGTTTTAATGTTGATGAGAAAAGAAAAATCCATTCCTGCCTGGGGCCACTGTCTGTGTGGAGTCTGCACATCCTCCCCATGTCTGTGTGGATTTTCTCTGGGTATTCAAGCTTCTTCCCATATCCCAAAGGTCTGCACATTAGGTGAACTGGCATGTCTGAATTGTCCCCAGTCTGAATGAGTGCAAGTGTATGTGTGAGTGTGCCCTGCGATGGGATGGCATCCTCTCCAGGGTTGGTTCCCGCCTTGGCCTTGAGCTGCTGGGATGGACTCTGGCCACCTGGGACTAAATAAGCAGATAAATCCTTTACGTACTTGTTTATATAAGTCCTTCTTAAATGTATGTATAGCTAACATTTATTTCAGTGTCTAATATTAGAAGTGTTTTGGTCTGTATTTAGAAGTCTGGTGTTTTTGTGATGAGGATAGGTCAAAGGAGCTTAACTCTTGTTTATGTCAATTAGTGCATGGTAAAGTTGGTTTTGTTATATGTCATTGTGCTTAAAGTCACAGTTTCCAAGAATCTAGCAACATTAAGGACTTACTGTGTATACATGCATACATGTACATATATGTAATGTTTATTCATCAAATATTTATTGAGTGCCTCTTTATACAAGGCACTGTGCTGACTTCCAAGGAGTATACAAAGAAGCAGGAAACATAGAAATCTCTGGCTTCAGGAAGCTCACAGTCTAGTTCTGTAATGAGAGTATAAGTGAACATAAAACATGGTGTTTGTATGACATAGTACTTTCTTAGCTGATTCAGGCCTCAATACAAAGCACATTCAGCCTGCTAAAGGTAGTAAATATTAATATGTATCTTGGCTTTTGGGGCTAAGGTGAGAGTTCTACTGAATTATCTATCAGTCTCTAAAATATAAGAAATTAATCTTATTTATTGTAATAGATTCTTCAGGACTTTATGGTTTGAACAAATGAATCTGTGTTTCTTTTAAATATAGACTTCAAGGAAACGGTTTTATATCTTTCTTTCATTTTTTTTTTTTTTTTATATAGAGACAGGATTTCCCTCTGTCACCCAGGCTGGAGTGCAGTGGTGTGATCAAAGCTCACTGTAAGCTCAGGCTTCTAGGATCGAGAGATCCTCCTGCCTCAGCCTCCCAAGCAGCTGGGACTACAGGTGCATACCATCACACCCAGCTAATTTTTGTGGGTTTTTTTTTATGTTTTGTTTTGTTTATATATATATAAATTTAAAAATATAGATAGAGACAAGGTCTCACTCTGTTACCCAGGCTGGTCTTGGACTCCTGGGCTCAAGCAGTCTTCCTGCCTCAGTCTCCCAAAGTGCTGGGATTACAGGCATGAGCCACCACACCCAGCCTGTTTTATATCTTCTTCATGAATCCAAAAGGAAGCTTTTTAAAGAACTATTTTTATTTTAGAGTCCATCCCTGCCTTGAAGAGCCTTATCAAGTTGGATCAAAATGAAACTTCACACCTGTAATCCCAGCACTCTGGGAGGCCAAGGTGGGCGGATCATGAGGTCAGGAGATCGAGACCATCTTGGCTAACACGGTGAAACCCCATCTCTACTAAAAATACAAAAAATCAGTCAGGTGTGGTGGCGGGCGCCTGTAGTCCCAGCTACTTGGGAGGCTGAGGCAGGAGAATGGCATGAACCCGGGAGGCGGAGCTTGCAGTGAGCTGAGATCCCGCCACTGCACTCCAGCCTGGGCGACAGAGCGAGACTCCGTCTCAAAAAAAAAAAAAAAAAAAAAAAAAAGAACTAAAGGATGAGGACTTATAGTTTGTTTTGGTGGGGGTCATCTTTTTTCCTTATTGAGGCTTCCTCTTCCAATTACTCCTGCCCCATGGGCAGTAAGTAGAAAAGAGTTTATCCCAACTACAATATAATATTTTAGAGCTATCGACAAGCTACCTTCAATTTATTTTTTTTTAAATCTCAGTTTCTGCGTATTATAACTTAATTCTGTTAAAAGACATCTTTGTTCAGAACCCCTCCAGTATTTCTAGACATTCCAGAAACCATATGGAAGAAGTATGGTGTAGTAGTTAAAAGAATAGACTTTGGAGCAAGCCTGCTCATGTTGAAATTCTGAATCTGCTACTTTCTTTCTGTGACAAGTTACTGGACTTTTATTTATTTTCACTGCCCCTAAGTAGATGTCTTAAATGTTAGAGATTTGTGAATTGATTCAGTTTATTCTCCCCACTGAGCTTTAGAGCCAAGGACAAGAACCAAAAGATGAAATCTAGCATCTTTATATTTATCTAAGCACTTTTCATCAAAGACAATACATACTAACATGTAATATGCACATACTATGTGCATGGAACACATGCACTAAGTATTTCCATGCATTTTATATGATGCAAAGTAATATTCTTCTTTGAAGGAACATGAATCCCAAAGGAAAAAAGCCAAAGTTAAAGGTTACGTAAGAACTAGAAGTAGTAAGGAAACATGGTTTTCTCTTCCTGCCCATGGCTGCCAAACTCTTCTCTGAAGACTGCTTTGTGACAGAAGCCCTTTCCTTTGAAAGCCTGTCACGTCACAAGAAAAAGATCTCTTTCTTTGGAGGTACATTTGTGGGCACATGAAAGGCTTTTACAAATTTTTTTGGCCATCCTTTTCATTGTGGGAATCTGGTGCTTGCTGCCTAGTTTGAGAGTAGAGGAAAAGACTCTGGCTTTTTAGGGGGGATAGAGATGGGAAGGGAGCATGGCCCAGCTGGGTGTGCTAGCTGCACTTCTGGAACCTTTCATTTCATGTAAGGGCTTCAGGATAAGGGGGTTGCATAGGTTTAGGGTCTTATGGACATTTGGACCATTTGTTTCATAATCATTTTTAACTGTTTCCTTAGGCTCTTTATTGAGAAACTACCAAAGCATCGAGATTACAAATCTGCTGTCATTCCTGAAAAGAAAGACACAGTAAAGGTGGGTCTTGACTATCATTGTTGCCCATCTAAAAGCTTCAGAGCAGTACAGACTGACTGCAAGATAAAAGTAGTAGTCTCTGCATCTGAGTATCAGATCCTACAATAGGAAATAAGGCCATTTCACCAGAACAGTTCTGAAGTAGCAGGTATGGTACAGTAGGGGGTATTTTAAATCATTTTGGGAAATGTTGCAATCACCAACTTGACTTAAGTCTTCTTTTGGATTCTCTAATTTTCTGGTATTGTTCTAATTCTGTTTTCTGTTTGGTGTCTCAGAAATTAAAGGAGATTGCATTTCCCAAAGCAGAAGAGCTGAAGGCAGAACTGTTAAAACGATATACCAAAGAATATACAGAATATAATGAAGAAAAGGTCAGTATATAACAGCCAAGAAGAAAATTATTTTGCTTTTTTAGGCTGTGCCCTGGGATTGTAATATGACATTTCAGTATATCCTGTGCTTTTAATGTGCTGTTTCACCTTTTTTGGGCAAAGACCAGAAACTCAAAAAAGTAGACCACCACCAGTGGTTAGGCTCAGGATTGTAACACAGATATAGCCTATTTGTTGAAGAGAGTGACTTGAGGGACCGAAAATCTGTTGCCTACCTGCTGTATCTAGAGTGAGAATCTTAAGAACGATGAACATTCTCTCCATAACATAGGTTTTTAGATCAGACAATTTGAGGGTTTGATTAACATTTGGTTATACCTGAGGCTATTTATAAGAATTGACTTTTCAAGCTTTTTTTTTTTTTTTTTTTTTGAGACAATCTCACTCTGTCACCTAGGCTGGAGTGCAGTGGCACGATCTCAGCTCACTGCAAACTCTGCCTCCCCAGTTTAAGTAATTCTCCTACCTCAGCCTCCCAAGTGACTGGGACTGCAGGCATCTGCCACCACACCTGGCTGATTTTTGTATTTTTAGTAGAGATGAGGTTTCACCATATTGGCCAGGCTGGTCTCAAACTTCTGACCTCAAGTGATCTGCCTGCCTCGGCCTTCCAAAGTGCTGGGATTACAGGCATGAACCGCTGCACCCAGCCATTTCAAGCTATTTTCAAATGACCTTTTTGGGAAGAGTCAGTTAAAACATGTGGAGAAACTCCTAGGGTGCTGTCAGTGGCCAGCTGTGAATACATACTGCAGCCACTCACAGGCTGTTGTGTAGCTGTCTGCTGGTCTCTATTCTGGACTCTGATGTTGAAAATCAGCAGAGGGATGAACAGCTATGAGGTATATATTTTTTTTTGAGGCGGAGTCGCTCTGTCGCCCAGGCTGGAGTGCAGTGGCGCGACCTCCACTCACTGCAAGCTCTGCCGCCTCCCAGGTTCACGCCATTCTCCTGCCTCAGCCTCCTGAGTAGCTGGGACTACAAGCGCCCGCCACCATGCCCGACTAATTTTTTTTGTATTTTTAGTAGAGACGGGGTTTCACCGTGTTCGCCAGGATGGTCTCGATCTCCTGACCTCGTGATCCACCTGTCTCGGCCTCCCAAAGTGCTGGGATTACAGGCGTGAGCCACCAAGCCCGGCCTGAGGTATATATTTCTAAAGCACCAAATGAGTGTAAGCTTTAAGGAGGAGGTTATTACTTAGCATTTCTTTTCTTTTTTTTTTTAAATCAAAGTGCCACTCAAGTATTTCTTATTAGCTTAAAATGTCACTCTGTGTTGAACAAATACATAAAAACCATAAAAATTTCAGAGGCTTCATTTTGGGTTAAAATTCAGTAGAAGGCCAGGTGTGGTCGCTCATGTCTGTAATCCTAGCACTTTGGGAAGCTGAGGTGGGTGATTGCTTGAGTGCAGGAGTTCGAGACCAGCCTGGGCAACATGGTGAAACCCCCTCTCTACAAAAAATACAAAAATTAGTGTGGTGGCACGCACCTCTGGTTTCAGCTATTGGAGAGACTGAGATGGGAGGATCACCTAAGCCCAGGGAGATTGAGGCTGCAGTGAGCCATGATTAGCTACTACAGTCCCGTCTGGGTGACAGAGTGAGACTCTCTTTCTAAAAAAAAAAAAAAAAAAAAATTCAGTAGAGATCCCCAAAATAGCAGGTATAAGTTTGGTTCTGGTTCTATTTTATAGCCTTGCTTGAAATATAGAATATATACATGACACAGAGAGAATGAAACTGTGATACAGGTTAGGAGAACACAGACAATAAGTTGCATCAAGATTTCAGGCCAGACATTGTGGCTCACGCCTGGAATCCCAGCACTTCAGGAGGCCAAGGTGGGCAGATTATTTGAGCCCATTAGTTCAAGACTAGCCTGGGCAACATGGCGAAATCCTGTCTCTACAAAAAATACAAAAATTAGCCAGGTGTAGTGGTGCACGCCTGTGGTCCCACCTGCTCAGGAGGCTGAAGTGGGAGGATCGCTTGAGCCTGGGAGGTCGAGGCTGCAGTGAGCTGTGATCATGCCATTGCACTTCAGCCTGGGAAACAGAGTGAGACCCTGTCTCAAAAAAAAAAAGAAAAAGATATCAGTGAAGAGGAAAGTGCATTAGGTAGAATCATTGCCAGGAGGATATTGAGAGGATTGGGATTTTAATTGTCCTTGGAGATAGGTACAGTGGCCGGATAGAAAGGGGTGGTGACTAACTCCATAGGTATAAAGATACTGAGGAAAGCATGAAACCTGTGTTAGGTAATCAGGCCAGAGCAGAAGTACATTTTGGAAATCTCTGTGCTAAAAAGCCTTGTTCTCCTGAAGTGTGAAGTCACTGAGGTGTGAACTGTTAGCCTAAATTTTCTCTCTTTGTAGAAGAAGGAAGCAGAGGAATTGGCCCGAAACATGGCCATCCAGCAAGAGCTGGAAAAGGAAAAACAGAGGGTAGCACAACAGAAGCAGCAGCAATTGGAACAGGAACAGTTCCATGCCTTCGAGGAGATGATCCGGAACCAGGAGCTAGAAAAAGAGCGACTGAAAATTGTACAGGAGTTTGGGAAGGTGGACCCTGGCCTAGGTGGCCCGCTAGTGCCTGACTTGGAGAAGCCCTCCTTAGATGTGTTCCCCACCTCACCTGTCTCATCCACACAGCCTTCAGACTGTCACACAACTGTAAGGCCAGCTAAGCCACCTGTGGTGGACAGGTCCTTGAAACCTGGAGCACTAAGCAACTCAGAAAGTAGTAAGTGCATTTGCTGATGTCCTCTTCTTTCTCAGTTGCAGCCAAACAGTATCATTCTGATGGGGTCAACCTAAGATTACCTTCCTGATCCCACTCATTAAGCTTTGGTCACAGAAACCCATCTGATAAGTATTGCTGTACTGTGTCCTAATACACTGGCTCTATTATAAAAGTGGCCTTTGCTGAAACCTAGTCTGGTCGATTTTCTGAAGAGCTTAATATTATTCTTGAAAGTCAGACTATCAACTTTTTAGTTGAAAGGAAAGGAATTTGCCAAACCTAATTCATAATCCTCAGATAACATCATCAGACTGCTGTGTGACTGTGTCTCCTGCTCTGACTTTGTTACCTCTCTAGCAATTCAGATCTTGCTGTTGAATACGCAAAAGCAGAACATCTTTTGCCCCCCCACCTTTTTTTTTAAATATGAAAATACAGCTGTGAGAGACACTTCCTAACTTTAGCTTGCTGGCTGTCTCACGGAGTTTCTCCATGGTGTTCGGAAACTGGGTCCATTCTTGGCATTTTTTATGATCTGCTTTGTTCATGCCTTTTTGGGGGGACTACACTGTATTTTTTATTTTGTTGTGGTTTGGCATTTTAACTTCTTCCAAAAGGCTAAGTTCAGAAGTAAATAACTGCCCAGATTGTTTTCCATTCTCAAGAATTCACACTAGTGTATTTCTTTTAAAGTCATACTCTGATATTATCTGAGATAAAGATTTAAAATTAAAAGTTCAGACGAATGGGCAGTGTCTTAGTCCATTTTGTGCTGCTATAACAGAATACTTGAGGCTGGGTAATTTATAATGAACACGGCCGGGCGCGGTGGCTCAAGCCTGTAATCCCAGCACTTTGGGAGGCCGAGACGGGCGGATCACGAGGTCAGGAGATCGAGACCATCCTGGCTAACATGGTGAAACCCCGTCTCTATTAAGAAATACAAAAAACTAGCCGGGCGAGGTGGCGGGCGTCTGTAGTCCCAGCTACTCGGGAGGCTGAGGCCGGAGAATGGCGTGAACCCGGGAGGCGGAGCTTGCAGTGAGCTGAGATCCGGCCACTGCACTCCAGCCCGGGCGACAGAGCGAGACTCCGTCTCAAAAAAAAAAAAAAAAAAAAAAAAAAAAATTTATAATGAACACAAATTTATTTGGTTCATAGTTCTGGAGAGTAGGAAGTCCAAGATCCAGGGGCCTGGCAGGGGCCTTTTTGCTGCGTCATCCCACGACAGAAAGGTGGAAGGGCAAACAAAGATCCCTCATAGCCTCATCGCCTCTTAAAGATCCCACCTCTCAATAATTTTGCATTAGGAATTAAGTTTCCATGACATGAACTTTGGGAGACACAGGCAAACCACAGCAAGGAGGTTATTTTTTTAATTCTTTGTATTAGATTCTGACAGAAAATTCCTGAATGTTTAAAGAACTTGTCTCTTTTTTCCCTACTAAATTTTATTTTTTACTTTTATTTTTTAAGTTTTTGTGGGTACATAGTAGGTGGGTATATTTATAGGGTACATGAGATGTTTTGGTACAGGCATGCAATATGAAATAAGCACATCATGGAGAATGGGGTATCCATCCCCTCAAGCATTTATCCTTTGAGTTACAAACAATCCAATTACATTCTTAAGGTTATTTTTAAGAAAACTTTTCTTAAGTTAGTAGTTTGCCCTTTTCTTAACTTGAATAATTAAAGCCTACTATTTTCTCTTCTTGAAGTAATGTGCTCCTTAAAGCTGTGGCCCAAGATTGGAGAAGAGACTTTACAACCCTTGTTTTGGTGCGGTTAGAATGAGATCCCCACTCACTGCCTGAAGCTGGGGGGATCCCAGTGGCTTAATGTTGCTCTCCCAGGGCTGCCAGGTGTGAGGACTACTTGAGGAGGTGGGGCTCAGTGATCTCAGACTTTTCTCCTTTCTCCATTACAGTTCCTACAATCGATGGATTGCGCCATGTCGTGGTGCCCGGGCGACTGTGCCCACAGTTTCTCCAGTTAGCCAGTGCCAATACTGCCCGGGGAGTGGAGACATGTGGAATTCTCTGTGGAAAACTGGTAAAAAAAACCAAACTCTTCTCTGAACCGAAACTGTTTCTTCCCCTCTTGGCATCCTGTGACTCCCAGAGAAAATATCCGGGGTCAGTTACTCTTTGTACCAATCCCTCCACTGAAGGAACCGTGGATTGCATAATTTCATGTCACGTTGAATTTGGTGACCCTGTATTGATTGATTGAATTGAAGTGATTATTTTAATGCTATTAGTAAGAAATACCTAATTTTAAACTTGGTAGTAAGATCCAGTCATTATCTACATATCAGTTTTTTTAGTACCTACTTTATGGTAGGACCTGGGAATATGAAATATGTAAAGCACATAGTATGTGTCCACAAAAAGTGCCCAGTCACTTTGGGGAGAAGGCAGACATGCACTAAAGTCTAACCATCATGCTAAAAAGTATGTACAGTGTAAGTATTGAGAATTTTGAGGAAGGAAAGGTCACTGAATGGAGGCACTTAAAGAACCCATTACTGCTGAATGAATAAATAAATGAAGTGGAGTAAATGTAAGCTGAGGCTTATGGGATGAGATGGACTTAAGGAAACAGTGACAGGAAAACGACTTTAGACCTGAGCAAGGGAAGATAAATGGTACTCTACTCAGAGCTTCTGAGCAGACCAGTTTGGCACAGCAAGAAATTCCCTCAGGGCTGTGATGTTTGCCCAGGCTGCAGAGTTCTAGGTTGGTCTCTGCATCGGTTGCTGTACAGAGCACCCCAGGCAATGTGCATGAGCAGCCAAGGTTGTGAACCACTGAGTGGCAGGACTTCTGCTGTGTGGGAAGGGCTTTCACTCGTATAGATGCTTACGTTTCCACTTTTGGGATGGAGTGGAGCAGGGTTACATGAGCGCCAGAGAATTGTGACCAGCTGTTTTCTCCTTTGGCAGATGAGGAATGAATTTACCATTACTCATGTTCTCATCCCCAAGCAAAGTGCTGGGTCTGATTACTGCAACACAGAGAACGAAGAAGAACTTTTCCTCATACAGGATCAGCAGGGCCTCATCACACTGGGCTGGATTCATGTAAGCAATTCTGAGCTCTCTTAGAGTTAGTCTCCGCCTCTCCTGTGGTGGTATAAACACACTGCGTCTTTCTTTGAACAAAGTCAATTATATCCAGATTATTTATTGTTTTTCTCTCTTTTGGATGCGGTCCTTAGCATACTTGACTATTGTACTTCAATGTTGTTTTCTTCCCACTTAGGGCTTTTAATTTTTTTAACTTTTTATTTATTTTTTAGTAAAAATAAACTGTTTTCCCTAAAGTTCTAGTTACCCTCTGAGTGTGACTGGTGATGGGATGCTGGCCTAGAATACATGTGGACATTGACCATAGAGACTATGCCTACTGTATACAGATGATGTTCCTTAAAGGTATATAACTCAAAATATTTTAAATGAGCCAAGGAGGTTAATTCAGGTGCTTGCATTTGGTCATTTGGTCTTTCTTAAAGCATCTTTATATAAACAAGAAGGGCTATAAATACACATGATTTTCAAGTGTCTGCATATCTTGTGCAGCCTTCTGGTAATGTTCAGGTAAAATATGATGCCTTCCCTAAAGATTATTTTTATATTTTTCTTTCTATTCCTTTTTAAGCCCTCACTCTCATAACCCAAGCTGCATTTTATGTTGTATGACAGAGTTGCAAATAAATTGGCTTATTCTTGGATTACACATACTTGTATGCCAGAATTTGGGAAAGACTGACCTGTGAGGCAGTCCCGTGTGCCGTCCGTCCTTTCTTCTGTTCTATTACATTCATGTTGGTGATTTGCCTGTTATTGTGTATCCCCACCACACCCCCATTGTAGTAGATGGGGGAGAGAAAACTTGTTCCTTATCTGCCAGGGGATACAAATTTGAGTAAGGTATGATTTTAGCCTCATGAAAGATTAAATAAATAGACAATTAATAACTTCACCTGGGGCAGAATGTGCTAAGGGTTTCAAGAGGTGCCAGGAAGGCACTGTGAAATTCAGAGGAAGGAGGTACCATGCCTGATAGGGTTTAGTAGAATATTGGCAAGCTGGACCTAGGGCAAATTCCTTATGGAGCAGACAAGTAGAGAAGAGGCAGACTCTGTTCCTGGAGCATTGTGGGGACCAGTTTGCTGAGATTTGTGATTCATATCAGGAAACAATGGTAGACATGTATTTTTGTTTTTTGTTTTTTTTGAGACAGTTTCACTCTTGTCACCCAGGCTGGAGTGCAATGGCAAGATGTTGGCTCACTGCAACCTCCGCCTCCCGGATTCAAGCAATTCTCCTACCTCAGCCTCCCAAGTAGCTGGGACTACAAGCGCCCGCCACCATGCCCAGCTAATTTTTGTATTTTTGGTGGAGATGGGGTTTCACCATGTTGGCCAGACTGGTCTTGAACTCCTGATCTCAGGTGATCCACCCGCCTCGCTTCCCAAAGTTCTGGGATTACAGGCATGAGCCACTGCGCCCGGCTAGATATGTTTTAATGCAGTACATTGGAGCCGTGTTCTGGAGGGTCTGGGGTGGACAGGCAGAATGGTTCCACTTTTTAGTAAGTGGAGAATTCTTAAAGGTTTTTGAGCAGAACAATGATATGATTAAAGCCATACTTTAGAAAATTTAACGTAAGTACAGTTTTAAGGTAGGTTGTGGCAAGGAGATGATTTAAGAGGTTAGTGTGCTGATAAAAATCTAATAATGATGAGATCTAGGGTGATGCCATTGTGTTTGAGAAGGAGGAGATGAGTGTAGGATTTCAGAGGATTTGAGAAATGAGTAATAGAGAATGATGACTCAGAGTCAATGGTGACTTAGAGGTTTGGGGCCTTGCAGTGAACATCTCGTAAGCAAAAGTAGGGGATCCAGGAGAAGGATTTGATTTGAAAGTGGGGTTCAGTTCTGAGCAAGTTGAATTTCAGGTACTGGTGAGATATCAAATCATTGGAGGTAGTTATCAGCCAGTTGGCAATGTAGGGCTAGAACTTGGGAGCAAAGTCAAAGCAGGAGAGAGGGCTCTGGGAATCCACTATGTAGTGCTGATCTTGGAAGCCCTGGAAGGGGGAGAAGAGTCTAGAGCAAGAAAAGGTTCACTGGCAACTTGGGGGACAGGCCACCTAAGGGAACATAGAATGTAGTTAGCAATGAAGCAAAGAGATGTATGAAAGAGGTGAGGGTAGTGTTAAGGGACAGAAGCCATAGCAGGAGGAAGGTGTTTGTTTTTTGTTTTTTGTTTTTTTTTGAGACAGAGTCTCACACTGTCGCCTAGGTTGGGGTGCAATGGCGAGATCTTGGCTCACTGCAACCTCCGCCTCCCAGGTTCAAGTGATTCTCCTGCCTCAGCCTTCTGAGAAGCTGTGATTACGGGCAGCCGCCACCATGCCTGGCTAATTTTTTTTTTTTGTATTTTTAGTGGAGACTGGATTTCACTATGTTGGCCAGGCTGGTCTCAAAATCCTGACCTTGGGATCCACCCACCTCGGCCTCCCAAAGTGCTGGGATTACAGGCATGAGCCACCACGCCCAGCCGAGAAAGGCTTTAAGAAAGAATTTCCGGATGTTAACCATGTCACATGCAGCGGAGAGCTCCAGAATGGTGAAGACTTTGATCGGCCTGGATTTAATCAAATTATTGAGGACCTCGATTTAGTGTGTTTTAGGCATTAATGGGAGTAGACTGTAAGAGTTTAATAAGTCATAGGGATTAAAGTTGTGGAGACAATGAAGTGTACACTACCATTTTGAGCAACTTAGCTCTAGAGGAAAGGAGAAAGATGGGATGGTGGTTTAAGGAGAAGCTGGGTTGAGAGAATGTTTGGTTGATTGTTCAGAGTGAAAGGCTTGAACGTGTTTTGTTTTGATTTTGTTTTTCAAAAGCTTTGTATTTTGAAATATAACACATATATATAAGAAAGCACACAGAAACTAATTATATACTTTAGGCCGGGCGCGGTGGCTCACGCCTGTAATCCCAGCACTTTGGGAGGCCAAGGCAGGCGGATCACGAGGTCAGGAGTTCGAAACCAGCCTGGCCAACATAGTGAAACCCTGTCTCTACTAAGAACACAAAATTAGCCGGGCATGGTGGCACATGCCTGTAGTCCCAGCTACTCAAGAGGCTGTGGCAGGAGAATCGCTTGAACCCCGGAGGCGGAGGTTATAGTGAGCCAAGATCACGCCACTGCACTCCAGCCTGGGCAACAGAGCGAGACTTGGTCTTGGGAAAGAAAGAAACTAAATGTACACTTTAACAAATCATTAAGCAAATATCTATGTACATACACTACCTAGGTCAGGAAACAGAACGCTGTCAGGAGCATGCATGCCCTAAGGGAGGGAAGTCCTCTCTCCCTTGCTTTGTTTATAATTTCACCACTTCAGTGTGTATCTCTAAACACTATAGTGTACTTTTGCCTGGCTTTTACCTTTTTGTAAATGGAATTATACCATATGTATATTTGTGTCTTGCTGCTTTTGCTCAACATTTTGACGGTTTATCCACATTCTAGTGTGTAGTTTTCTGAACATGTTCTTATGCCCAATGAGCCAACAATAGAGATGGAAAAGGGCAGGAGAATCAAGGTAATGTGATGATAAGGAAGGACCGAATCAGAAGCACAAAGAGGGAGTCATCTCACAGGGGGAAAAACATCCATTCCTCCAAGACAGGATTGAATGAACAGAAATGAAGATACAGAGAGATTTTTGAAATGATATCTGGAGGAGTTGAGGAAACACATTTTAGACAATCTTGACCTCAATAAAGTTGGAGTCTAGGTCTGCTGTTGAGCAAGAGGGAGACCAAGGAGGATTTAGAAACTGGAGGAGATGGGGGAAAGGTTAGAATCATTCTGTACAGACTTCAGGTAGAACTTAGCTACAAATGAATAAAAGCGTTTTAAGTATCAGTGAGGGCCCAGCTGGGAACAGATTTAGAGCCTGAATTGATAGTAGTTCAGCTTATTTATTTATTTATTTATTTATTTTGAGATGAGGTCTCACTGTGTTGTTTATGTTGGAGTACAGTGGCTATTCACAGGCACAATCATACTGCACTACAGCCTTGAACTCCTGGGCCCAAGTGATCCTCCTGCCTCAGCCTCCTGAGTAGCTAGGACTACAAGCAAACACCACCATGCCCAGCTAGTTCAGCTTTTTTTCCTCCATAACATTTCTGCACCATTCCTTCCTAATTCGGGATTAAAAACAAACAGGCTGAGGTGGTGGCTCACACCTGTAATCACAGCACTTTGGGAGGCCAAGGTGGGAAGATCTCTTGAGCCCAGGAGTTCAAGACCAGCCTGGGCAACATAGCAAGACATCATCTCTATAAATTTAAAAAAATTATGCATTTGTGGTGGCACACGCCTGTGGTCCCAGCTACTTGGGAGGCTGAGGCAGGAAGATTGCTTGAGACTGGAGGTCAAGGCTGCAGTGAGAGCTGTGATCACGCCACTGCACTCCAGCCTGGGCAACAGAGTGAAAACCCTGTCTCAAAAACAAACGAAAAGCAGACCGTAAGATTTATTCAGATCTTGAAATTGGCCAGAGGAAAATGCAAAAGATCAGTTCTTCCTTCTTAACCTTGTCAACTATAAATCAGCTTCCCAGGTCAAAAACTTTGTATGGTCATGGATTGATCACCAACTGTTGTCAGACCTCCAGCCCAGAACTCAAGGCACTCCTCGTCATGTCTCAGCCCCATCTGAGCCATTTCCCTCTAGGGAAAATTTCCCATCCAGGCACCCAGGCTGCCTTCAGCATTCACCCTCCTTGCTCATTTCTGCTCCTTCGGCATATTGTTTTCTCTTTGTGAAAGTGCCTTCCTCTATCCCCAGCAGCATGGGCACAGTGAACATAGTGAACTTTCATTCAAGAAACTTGACTGTGAAAGGAAGGAGAGAGAGAAGGTACAATAGTTAGAGAGGAGCAGGGGATCACGGCAAAGTTTTTTGATTCCGTTTAATAGTTGTTTACTGAGTCCGTGCTTATGTCTCTTTATTATCTTTCTGGCTACCCACATTTACTCCCAGTTAGAATCCTGGGCTCTAACCATGGGATGGAAGGTGGTGTTGGCACAGGCCACTGCTCCTTAGCAGCCTAAAGGATTATATTCTCATCAGGTAGAAACTTTGTGGTCACTGAAGTCCTTACATGTCCCGTGAAGACTTGTGTGTGGATTTGCTGCCCGCACTCAGCTAACACGTTCCCGTCCTGAAGGCTTCTTTCACAGTGAGCTCATCACAGCACCCCGTGGAATGGTGCTTCTCAGATGAGGCTGCACATAAGAATCACTTAGCTTTCAAGAAAAGTGTTCCCTCATGATGGTTCTTTCCAGGGATGGGGTGCAGGAGTCTGGGCTTTTGTCAAGCTCCGCAGGAGATTTGTTTTTTTGGACAACAGGTTTGAAAACGCTAGTCAATTGCATGTTTTTATTGTCTGTGCTTTTCTGTCAGTGAACGTTGGTTATCTTTTTGAATCATGCTAGATCTTTTTCCATTTTTGTTACCTAAGATCATACTTCCTCTAAGATGAACATAAGTCATTATATGGTTGTCTGTTTTGCATATAAAATATGTGCTTAATAAAACAAACAATGGAAACAAATTAATCAGGATGCACATTTAGGTGATGCTTTAACTGATTAACCTCAAATTTTAGAATCGTGTTCTCCTTCCAAACAGAATGGTCTCCTTTGTATGGTTTAACTATCCACTGAAATTCAAGTAGTCCCCTACCTCCCATATCTTCCTTGGATGATGCTTTAGCTACAGGACAGCCTTTGCCTATAGAACCTGATTCATGCTTGACCTTTTAACACCTCTGTGGGAAAGAAGAATCATTCATCTAATTGTGGTTTACTAAGTCCTTGCCTTCTACTATGTTGAAATATTGGGTATGTACCTTCTGTTCCAGAATGGGTGACTCGATGGTATGGAGAGACCTTGTAAGGAACCAAATAAGTCTTGATGGTCAATTAGAAATTATGAGTCTCTTGAAAAACAAAAACCTGAATTATCCAGAGAGAAACACTTCTTAGAGGAGATAGAAGAAATTCCCTAGGAAAAGTTCCAAGGGCCACTGCGTGCCGTTCACAGTTGTTGAGGACACTCATCTACCTTGTCCATGGATGCCCATCATGACAACCCCAGTAACACCTTTGATTCCATGGATCCCTGGGTGAATCCAACATCATAGTCCTTGAGTTCTTCCAGTTTGGTTCAAGAACAGGAGAACCAGAGCAGGAAATATCAGCAAACAACCTCCTCGTCTGTCTCCAACCCTGAGACACAAATGTCTTTGCCTGTCTCCACTCCTACTGTCTGGTGATCTTTGTGCAGCAGGTATGCTTCTGAAGGAGGTCTCCAAGCCAGTTTCTGTGTGCTGTCATCTGAGATGGGGTTCCCCTTGCCGGTTCTCACACCCCACAAGACCCACCACACTGATCTCCTGGCTAGCACACACCAACCTCAGGGAGGCCTTTTCTTCACACTTGGAACCCAGATCTTGATTTCCATTTGAAAGGTCAGAATTTGTTTAACTGGAATGTGGCACAGCATTGAATTCTTCTGCCTTGTCTGTTTCAGCTTCAGAATTCTGTTTTTCTCCCACTTTGCAGTGGTCTTTGAGTTTTAACACTGAGGAAGAGTATCTTTCCCCAATGATGCCCCAGATGGAAGGTTTGAGCTCTGTCCCTGGGTCCTCTCCATACCCCCCTAGTTTAATGGCCCAATGCCTTCTCACATCACGGCTCTGCAGCCTACAGTCTTTCATCCAACCAGGAATTCCAGAACCCATCAGGCACCCTAGATCTTCTAAACCGGTGGGATCAGAGTCCCCGTTTTGGGTAGTACAGAGAGGAAAGTTCCCCCTTGTGTTTACCTCCCTTTTTTGTCTGCCTACTCCAGTTCCCCCTTTCTTGAGTGCTCAAGCTGCCTAACCTCTTCCACTGTCTTCAAACAAGGGAAGCCAGAAAGTTCCAAGCCTCTTCGTCCTCAGTTTACTTTTGTCCAGTACAGCCTCAGTGACTTCTGGGAGCTCTCTCCCTGAGAAGGTTGTCTGAGTGAATTAGATGACATGTGGTGGGTGGGTTATTTGATATGTCATCTATAACCATGAGCTAGGACAGCATGCACTTGCCTGGGCTTAATGGTGTTGCTTTCCATTAGAAAAAAGATCACCTTATCATTCATCAGACACTCTACAGAATCTCAGAATTATGGTTCTGCACAATGTAAGTGAGAGCATACATCCACCTACCCAGGAATTGAAGTGGGATCTCCCCCACCCCATTTGTAGCATCTCCCTATGCTTGCTCTTCAGACAAATCCCCATCTGTTTAGTTGTCATTCTGCTGGGGCCAATGCAATCTAAGTTATTTCGTTTCCTTAGTTATTTTCATTCCCTTCCCCTCTCTCATTGTATCCTTCACCACGGACAGCTCTTGCAGTTTCCAATAATTGTTTATACTCCTTATTTCTTTTCTTTTCTTTTCTTTTCTTTTTTGAGATGGAGTCTTGCTCTGTCACCCAGGCTAGAGTGCAGTGGCATGATCTCGGCTCACTGCAAGCTCTGCCTCTCGGGTTAATGCCATTCTCCTGCCTCAGCCTCCCAAGTAGCTGGGACTACAGGTGCCCACCACCATGCCTGGCTAATTTTTTTTTTTTTTTTTTACTAGAGACGGGGTTTCACCGTGTTAGCCAGGATGGTCTCGATCTCCTGACCTCATGATCTGCCTGCCTCAGCTTCCTAAAGTGCTGGGATTACAGGCGTGAGTCACCGCACTTGGCCTATGCTCCTTATTTCTACGAGCTCTTTTATTCATTTTATTCCTTGTTACCTAGGACTTTATAATGGGCACATATATATTTTTCATTTTCTTTTTCTTGTTTTCTTTTTTTTACACAGTCTTGCTCTGTCACCCAGGCTGGAGTGCAGTGGCGCGATCTCAGCTCACTACAAGTTCCCTCTCCCAGCTTCAAGCGATTTTCCTGCCTCAGCCTCCCAGATAGCTGGGATTACAGGTGCCTGCCACCATACCTGGCCAACTTTTGTATTTTTAAGAGAGATGTGGTTTCACCATGTTGGCCAGGCTGGTCTGAAACTCCTGACCTCAAATGATCTGCCCCCCTCAGTCTCCCAAAGTGCTGGGATTACAGACATGAGCCTCTGTGCCCAGCCTGTTTTTTTTTTTTTTTCTTTTTTTAATTGACAAATAATAATAGTCTATATGTTTTGAAATATGTATACACATATTGTGGAATGGGAAAATCAAGCTAATTAGCATATGCATTACATCACTTTTTTGTGATGAGAACACTTAAAATCTACTCTCTTAAGCAGTTTTCAAGTGTATATTGTGATGAACAGTAGTCTCCACATTGTATAGTAAGTCTCTTGAACTTAAAAAAAGAAAGAAATTATGAATCTCTTCACATACTGGTATTAAGCTATATTTGTTTACAGTGCTGGAAAGGAGCTTCCTTACTTATTAGGAACTTCAGGTGGACCTCTCATGGTTGCAAGTGGCTTCTTACAAAGGAGATTGTGCCCAGCTGTTGAGAACTGTTTGGCTTTACTTCCTTCAGAGACCAGGCTTGGTTGTACGGCACAGTAGTCCTCCCTTATCCTCAGGGGATATGAGCTCTGAGCCCCAATGGATGCCTGAAATCACAGATAGTACCAAACTCTATATATACTATGTTTTTTTCCTATACATGCATACCTGCGATAAAGTTTAATTTTTTTTTTTGAGACGGAGTCTCGCTCTGTCGCCCAGGCTGGAGTGCAGTGGCACGATCTCGGCTCACTGCAAGCTCCGCCTCCTGGGTTCATGCCATTCTCCTGCCTTAGCCTCCCGAGTAGCTGGGACTGCAGGCGCCCGCCACCTCGCCTGGCTAATTTTTTGTATTTTTAGTAGAGACGAGGTTTCACCGTGTTAGCCAGGATGGTCTCGATCTCCTGACCTTGTGATCCACCCGCCTCGGCCTCTCAAAGTGCTGGGATTACAGGCGTGAGCCACTGCGCCCGGCAATAAAGTTTAATTTATAAATTAGGCACAGGAAGAGATTAACAACAACTATAATAGAATAGTTATAAAAATACAGTGTAGTAAAAGTTATGTGAATATGGTCTCTCTCAAAATATCTCATCACATGTAATATTTTCAGATTGCAGTTGATATGGGTAGCTTGAAACCTCAGAAAGGGAATCGCAAATAAGGAAAGACTACCATATATCCTCGCTAAGAGTCCTCTGACTTTTTTTCTCTCCTCAGACTCACCCCACACAGACCGCATTTCTCTCCAGTGTCGACCTACACACTCACTGCTCTTACCAGATGATGTTGCCAGAGTCGATAGCCATTGTTTGCTCCCCAAAGTTCCAGGAGTGAGTATAAAGGGCATGGTTCTGGGTGTTTCAAGGGGGTAGTAGGGAAGAAAGCCTCAGGGGAAAAGGTCTCTATTCTTGCGGCCTTGTTCTTTGTAAAACACATAGATTGTAGTATAAATTGGTTATTCTAAAGGGCTTCCTTTTAAGCACCATATCATGATTAATCTATCATGCTTGTTCAAAAAGATATCCAAGTAACAACTTAGTTGCTATTCTAAGAAAAGTCCACAAGAAATTTGAAGTGTTTGTCTTGAAGCGATAGGAATGTCAAGAGTTTTATGTTGGATTAGCAAGTTTCAAAATCAAACACATTATCTCAGAATGCACTTCTTTTCAATTCCAAATCCTGTCTTTACTCCCACTTTGATTATTTACTATGAATTCTCCAGCAAAACTAGTGTGATGACAGTAATGAATCATTCTCTAACTGTGATTCATTCACCAGAGAAGAGACCTATGAGGCAGCATCCTACAGAAGCTGTCTCACAACGACCTCTGCCCTGCTGTGTGAGTGTACATGCTGGTGTGCGTGTGTGTGCACGTGTTTGGGATGGAGGGACACCTTTGCTTGACTCTTAGCCTGCCTTTTTTTAATTTCAGAACTGGATTCTTTAAACTAACTGACCATGGACTAGAGGAGATTTCTTCCTGTCGCCAGAAAGGATTTCACCCACACAGCAAGGATCCACCGCTGTTCTGTGTACGTTATCTATGTAGAAGAAACTGGGGCTGTGCTTCAGGCAGGGAGGACAGTCAGAGCTGATGAAATGCATCATCCTTCCTGATCCACACAGAAGACCAGCCTTGTCACTTACCTTTCCAGATCTCAATAGTAAGGACATACATGAGAAGCAGTGTGGGATAGGAATAGATTTGAATCTTAGCTCTGCCACTGTGTGCCTTTGATTAGGCTACTTACCCTTCCTGGGCCTCAGTTTTCCCATCTATAAAATAGGCATAATAATAACAACACCTACTTTATAGGGTTCTTGAGATGATTAACTGAAGTAATGTGCAGAAGTACCTAATGTAGTCGCTGGCTTATTAAATGTTACTTTTTCCTTTCGTCAATGTCAGTTTCTAAGCCTGTACTTCAATAAGAGATTTGAATACAAAGGAAAAGAGAAGCCACTTAAGATAGGTAAATTAAGTATATTTGTAGAATTTTGCTTAAATCATAGGGGCTTTACGACCTTCCTGCGAAGTTTTTTTTCCCTATGCTGTGGTCTGTGAGTAAAAAGTTTAGTTGGTGGTAAGATCAGTATGTTTCCATTTGCCCCTCCAGTCTGATTTGATGGTGTTGCATTACTCCATGCTGGCCATGGAGTATTATTTCTTTTGGGTTCAGAGAAAAGTCAGCAATTTGAAAAAGGGACTAAGAACCTTGACACTTAAAAGGAACTGGAGATGTTTAGAAGAGAAATCCTAGGAAGGATCTGAGAGCTGACTTCAAGTGTTAGACGAGTTGATGTATGAAAAAAGGGATTGGGTATGTTTCATGTCACTCCTAGCACTACAACTAAGACTCGATGGAATGATGGTTTTCTGCCGAGTGTGAGGAAAAACTTTCTGACAAATCTGTTCAAAAATAGATCAGTCTGCCTTGGAATGTCTAAGTACCAGGATGTTGAAACAAAGACTACACAATCAGAAAAAAAGGTTTGGGGCACCAGTGCCCACGTTTTCGGTTTTAAAGACCCCTGTTGCCAAAAGGGAGCATTCTCCTCTCACCATGTGACACTAGGTATACTTTATTATTTGGGCGACATCATAGCCCAAAAAAGTGTGATGAATTCAGTAATTCTTTTAAAGTAATGTATATTTTAGGGATGACACTATTTGTTCCCAAGCTTAGGCATCAAAAAGAATGAGTCTAGAATGTACATACATTTTAAAAATAAACAAAGGTATATGGGCAAACATTGATTCCATGTACAGGTGGAACTGGTGATAGTAATGAGTCCCAGACTCTTACCATAACTACCACTTAAATAGCAGTCTGGCTTCCAGACTGAGAACCACTAGCCTAGAATGAACATTTTAAATAAGGTTTTTTTTTTTTTTTTGAGACAATCTCGCTCTGTTGCCAGACTGGAGTGCAGTGGTGCGATCTTGGCTCACTGCAGGCTCCACCCCCCAGGTTCAAACAATTCTCCTGCCTCAGCCTCCCGAGTAGCTGGGACTACAGGTGTGCACCACCACGCCGGGCTAATTTTTTCTTTTTTTTTCTTTACTAGTAGAGACAGGGTTTCACCATGTTGGCCAGGATGGTCTTGATCTCCTAACCTCGTGATCTGCCCACCTTGACCTCCCAAAGTGTTGGGATTACAAGCGTGAGCCACCGCGCCCAGCCAAAAAGGGGTTTTTTTAAATGACTTTTCAGGCCAGGCGCAGTGGCTCATGCCTATAATCCCAATACTTTGGGAGGCCGAGGCAGGCAGATTACTTGAGGTCAGGAGTTCAAGTCCAACCTGACCAATATGGCGAAACCCCACCTCTACTAAAAACACAAAATTAGCTGGGCATGGTGACTGTGCCTGTAATCCCAGCTACTGGGAAAACTAAGGCAGGAGAATCGCTTGAACTCGGGAGGCGGAGGTTGCAGTGAGCTGAGATCGTGCCACTGCACTCCAGCCTGGGCAACAGAGCAAGACCCTGTATGAAGGAAAAAAAAAGACTTTTCAGAATTTTCTAGGACTCCACCTTTCTTTCTTTTTTCCTATTGCAGAGCTGCAGCCACGTGACTGTTGTGGACAGAGCAGTGACCATCACAGACCTTCGATGAGCGTTTGAGTCCAACACTTTCCAAGAACAACAAAACCATATCAG
Source organism: Papio anubis (assembly GCF_008728515.1). NCBI lineage: Eukaryota > Metazoa > Chordata > Mammalia > Primates > Cercopithecidae > Papio > Papio anubis. The sequence goes on from NC_044989.1 coordinate 74,104,408, forward strand.
TGTACTGTAGCCCCTTAATTTAAGGTTTCTAGAAAGCTTTGGAAGTTTTTGTAGACAGAATAGAAAGTGGGGCATCACCTGAGAAAGAGTTGATTTTGTTTCAGGTTTGAAAAGAAATAACTGAACATATTTTTTAGACAAGTCAGAAAGAGAACATGATCACCCAAAAGCAACTGTAACTCAGAAATTAAGTGGAAAGAATGGTATAATGAACCCCCATATCCCCTTCCTTCTGGATTCACCAATTGTTAACATTTTTTTCCTCTCAGCTGTCCTTCTAATTTATCTGTCAGTTTGTTTATATTTACCTCTGGGCTCAATAAGGGCATCTATGCAGAAATTTGGAAGCCATTTAGAAAATCTTTTGGATTTTCCTGTGGTTTATGGCAATATTAATGGAGCTTATTACTGGGGTGAGGGACAGCTCACTCCATTTCACCAGATGGTGAGGCTAACACATCCTGAAGAGTGATTTTGTCAGGAATTATTGTTATTTAACAAGTGTTTTCAGGATATTTTTCCTCTACAATAAAGTAACAATTAACTTATGTTTTTGTGCTCCAGAGTGATCCATTTGATCAAGCATTGTATAAACAGGTTAAAAGGTGTGGTTGTTTTGGAAAGGTGAGGGGAAAATGGAATTTGAGGTATACTGACACTGAAGGTGTGTCCCAGTTCACTTTTAATTATTCCATGTTTTTTATCTGCCTGTTGCCGTCTTCCAGAGGTGTGAAGTCATCTCTGTTCTTTTGGTGCTGTCTCAAATGGGTCAACCATTCACTTCCTCCTTATGCCCTCCATGCTTTTGGCTGAGGACAATAAAGCCTTTGTTTGGAGTACCAGGTTACACTCCAGTAAATGATTACATTTCCCAACCACCCCACCCTACCAATTTCACTGTGTTGGCTGTTCTTTTCTGACTAAGGCAATACCTAGGAAGACACTTGAAGCGGCAGTTGATACTGCCTTTTTCTGTGAGCTGAGCCTGGTGTTCTAGGTGGCCTAGAATTAATGGTATCATTTGTGACACCTCGAATGAGGGCAGGAGAGTAAATACTTTGGCTAGGAGAAGAGTGATTTCTTCCATATCAGAATTCTAGGTGAGGGGAGGGAGAATCTGTGAACGCATAAAGTTTTGCTTCATTTTTAAATTTTGTCTCAGTCTTTATTGCTTAGGTTGGAGGTCCTTGAACTTGTCCCCTGAAAGAGCCCAGTTCTCTATATTATTTTTCTTCTCTTGGGTTCTTAACTCCCCATATAGTGGAAATTCTTTCTCTGCTGTTTTGGTATGGGTGGGTCTGGAGGCCAGTTGGACTTGGGAAAGCCATTTCCTCTTACAGCCCAGAGCAGCCTGGCTATTCCACCTTGCTCTAAACAGTCCTGAAATCGCCCAGTCCTGTGCTTTTGGGAAATCCATCCCCTTCTTCCCATTCTTTGTCTACCACTTAGCTTAGGGCTTTCTTACGTTTTATTTCGACTGTAGCCATTGGCTTTTACCAAGTCTCTTTGTTTTTAGCATTTCTTCATTCCAGTCTGTTCTGCACACTTTGATCAGGAGAAGCTTCTCACACTACAGCCATGTTCATGTTTTCTCTCTTGCTCAGAAACCTGCAATAGCTTCCCATTGCCGAAAGTCTAAATTTAGCTTTTAGTCAGAACTTCCCATTTAAAGTTCTTACCCCTGGCTAGTGGCTCACGGTTGTAATCCCAACATTTGGGAGGCTGAAGCGGGTGGATCACGAGGTCAGGAGATCGAGACCATCCTGGCTAACACGGTGAAACCCCATCTCTACTAAAAAATACAAAAAATTAGCTGGGTGTGGTCGTACATGCCTGTAGTCCCAGCTACTCAGGAGGCTGAGGCAGGAGAATGGCGTGAACCCAGGAGGCAGAGCTTGCAGTGAGCTAAGATCACACCACTGCACTCCAGCCTGGCAACAGAGCGAGACTCCATCTCAAAAGAAAAAAGTTCTTTCCCCTGGCTATACATTCAAATACCTAGAAAGCAATTTAAAAAATACTGATGCCTGTGTTCTACCCCCACCAATTATAGCTGAATCTCTGGGGTGGAGCCCCAGATGTTGTTTCTGCGTTTGTTGTTCAAGCTGCTAGAATTCTGAAGTACAACCAGCGTTGAAAACCACTGCATTGGACCTTGATACCTAAGAATTGTGAGCTCTCTTATCAGTCTCTGCCCACCAAAGACATTCAGCCAGGTGAACAACATATTGATTGCAACCACATTAATCACAGACTGATCGCCAAACTGCTATCTTTTCTTTTCTCTTCCTCTATGCACAAGATATCTTAGTGACTAGATGGGTGCAGGAAATCAGTCTGTAGATCCCTCTTCATATCTGCTGCAGCCTAGCCACTGCAGAGGCACTCTGCATAGGACGGTCTAAGTGTCTCTGCCTTCATCCTACCTCTGTGGAGGAGATGTGGAGTCAAGGCAGCCCACAAGGAAGCCCTGAGACTGGGTAGGCCAGAGGGAAAGAGGAGGAGCCAGAGCAGTCAGGAAAAGAGGAAAGGAATACTGTGGATAAAAGGGACTAAGACCATGAAACCTGAGGAAAGATATTACATTGAAAGGGTAATGACTATTTGGCTAAAGGGACTGACTCCTGGGTTCCTGAAGCTCAAAGACCAGGAGACTTTCCCACTCTTGCAAGCTGCACAAGTACCATACCTAGTGTTCTGGACTGAGAGGGGAGACAAAAGCAATGTCAGGTTGCCAAACAATGTCCCAGTTGCCCTGAGAGGCACAAACCCCCCGAAGTGCCATAGGCCAGGTGTGGAGAGAATCAGAGGAGCTGCTTTGCTGGGGATCAGAGCAGAGCTGGGTTTTTTTCAGATCATCACTTTCACATACTCCTTGTTAAATGGGACCAAAGGGGAAGAAGAAGAAACCCTTAAGCTTTTGTAATATTGTCTTGGGTACCAGATACTGTAAAAGGCAGCATGAGAGAAAGATTCCTTTGGGCCAGTGTCATGGTGGATTTTCTTGCTTGAGAGGCAAGGATTTCAGCTTTCATTTTGGTGCCACAGAATTTGAAATTGTAAGTGCCTATCCCCTTTGACTGTTGATGGCTTCTTTGGGGTTTTAGTTACCCCAGTTGAAAGAGAAATTTTTCATATTGAGGTTGAGAAGAATGGAGGCTATTAGGAGCAAAGCTTTAATGAGTGAAAGTCTGGTGAATCCTGCAATTTTGATATGTTTCCAGTGGATTTTGAGAACACAGTTTTAGGCACAGAGTAGATGTTCTTCCCTAGAAATACAGTCAGCTATTGGTATTGTGCCTCCCACCCCTCATATCTCAGTGTTTTAACCCCACCTGAGTTTGGAGACCAGTTTTCCAAGGATCTTTCAAGCATGAGCCCAGAGTAGACCTTCTGAGTCAAGGATCATGTCTTTTTCTGAGGAGCTTTGCTTGGGGCACTGGAAGTCCTGTTTAGATCGGGACTATTGGAATATTTTCCTCTCCAGAGGAAGTGCCAGGTTGAACATTTAAGACTTTGCTTCTAGGCCCAGCTATACCTTCACCAGCAAATCACTTCTCAAATTTCTTTAAAATCTGTAAAATGGGATCAGTCTAATATGCCTACCTCAAGTGATGACAGAATGACACCTATATGCATATAAGGCCTATGTTAGTTGAAATATGCTATAAAGATATAAGGGATTTGTTACTTGTCTTTCTTGAGGTGTTACAGTTGGGACGCGGTTGCTTCTATCTTCTAGACCTCTACCCCATTCAGCGTACAGCTAGAGGAATCTTTGGGCAGATCCACATTTTTTAGCACTAGCTGGGCTTTGGCTCCAAAGCTATCTGGTCTACCCTGATGTTCTGAGCAGGAAAACGGAGGACCTCAAGAACCATTCCAAATTTCTATCATTCTCCCTAAGACCCAGAGCAGACCCAGAACCTAAAGAAATTATATCATCTCTATTTTCCCTTGGCTCCAGCCCCCTCTTGTTTGAACCTCCGACTTTTGTTGTTCCAACTACTTCTTGAGATGAAGGAAGGGCAGAACATTGGCCCTCTTCACTGAAGTCTTCACTCGTTAATCCAGAGTTCAATTTTTAGTTCACCTTAGCCTGTTTGAGGTTAGAAGCTGGGCCTTAACTTACAGGGTGTGTCCAGCATCGCTCAATCAGCCTGTTAGATCCAGAATCCAGCACTATGACACTACATAACCATGGGCTCTGTGTCCTCCTTCCAGTTCCTTTAGTGCCTTCCCTCACTGGTAGGTTCAGTCTGAGGGCTTCCTTCCTTGAACTCCAGTGGCAACTATAGTCTGTTTCCCACAACTTGTGTGTATTTTTTGTTGTTTTGCAGTGTTTTCATATTGTCTTTTATGTAAGTCATGTTTCTGAATGATCGTGTAAATTTCACTAGGATGAGAATCATATTTGCTTTATGCACTGTGTAACATGCCCTGCAGTCAGTATAGGCACTTAACCTTATTGCTTAGCTGTTCCTTGGTGTTGAATAACGTGTTAGGAAGCCAGGTGGACCTGTGTCCTAGCCTGGAGAAACTCTTATGTCACCTTGTAGGAAGCTGTCTGGACTTGACTCAGCATCATATGCTGGGCCTGTGCTGCACTTGAACTTTCTTTCCAGCTGCCAGCAGGCCAACAGCTAATTTAATGGGTGGTCAAAAGAAGATGTGCCTGCGTTGTAGAAGGCTGAAAAAGGGAGCTGGGAAGTAGAAGGAGACAAGGAGATAGCGACACCAGTATCTTGTCACAGAAATTAAGGAAGGCAACAGTTTGAAGGAGGAGAGGGAGATCAGTGGTGCCAGCTGGCTCAGAAGAGGTTTGCTGGGTTAAATCTCAAGATGAGCGCATGAGATCTGGTGGTTAGCGGAGGCCTTTCCTGACAACCCCATTTTAAGCACCTCGTCCCCATCACTCTATCACGTCACTGTTACTGTCTGTGTAGCCCTGTCATGAGCTAAAATCATCCTGTTTGTTTATTACTAGCTTATATATCTAAAGTATACTCCTTGAGAACAGCAACTTTGTCTTTTTCACCTTTGTACTCTCAGTCCCCTGACATGGAATAAGATATGAATAAATGCACAGACTTGTCCAAAATCATCCAATTAATAAACGGTAAGGCTTTGCTTTTTTGGGAGAAGTGCAACAAATGTGAACACATTTTAAATACTGATGTTTAAAGACTGTGCAAATTAAAAGTTAACAATCAGCCAGGTACGGCGGCTCATGCCTGTAATCCCAGCACTTTGGGAGGCCAAGGCGGGCGGATCACCTGAGGTAGGGAGTTTGAGACCAACCTGATCAACATGGAGAAACCCTGTCTCTACTAAAAATACAAAATTAGCTGGACGTGGTGGCGCATTTCTGTAACCCAGCTACTCGGGAGACTAAGGCATGAGAATTGCTTGAACCTGGGAAGCAGAGGTTGTGGTGAGCCGAGATCGCGCCATTGCACTCCAGCCTGGGCAACAAGAGCGAAACTCCATCTAAAAAAATAAATAACAATCATAGAAGGTTACCTCTAGAAGGAAGGCAAATGAGAAAAACTACATATATAATCATTCATCTTTTATTTAGAGATGAATGATAATACAGTATCACAAATTAAAATTTCTGTAATTTCTACAAATTATACAGAGAAGGAAATTTAGAACTCTAAATGCTTTCATTATTTAAGAAGAAAGAATCAAAAGATATGAATTAAGCATTGGACTCAAATTAGAAAAAGGATAATAAAATATACCAGGAAACCAGGGGGAAAGAAATAAATATTAAAGCAGAAATTGGCTGGGTGTGGTGGCTCACACCTGTAATCCCAGCACTTTGGGAGGCCAAGGCAGGTGGATCACCTGAGGTCAGGAGTTCAAGACCAGCCTCACAAACATGGAGATACCCCGTCTCTACTAAAAATACAAAATTAGCCGGCCGTGGTGGCGCATGCCTGTAATCTCAGCTACTCAGGAGGCTGAGGCAGGAGAATCATTTGAGCCCAGGAGGCGGAGGTTGCGGTGAGCCGAGATTGCACCATTGCACTCGAGCCTGGGCAACAAGAGCAAAACTCCGTATCAAAAAAAAAAAAAAAAAAAAAAAAAAACAGAAATTAAGTAATTTTAAAATAGGAGAATAGGTAGATAATAATGTCTTTTTTTTTTTTTTTTTTTTTATGAGATGGAGTCTCGCTCTGTCACCAGGCTGGAGTGCAGTGGCGCAATCTCAGCTCCCTGCAAACTCCGCCTCCTGGGTTCAACTGATTCTTCCACCTAAGCCTCCTGAGTAGCTGGGGCTACAAGCACGCGCCACCGTGCCCAGCTAATTTTGTATTTTTAGTAGAGACGGGGTTTCTCCGTGTTTGTCAGGCTGGTCTCAAACAGGGTTTCACCGTATTGGCCAGGATGGTCTCGCTCTCTTGACCTTGTGATCCGCCTGCCTTGGCCTCCCAAAGTGCTGGGATTACAGGCATGAGCCACCGTGCCTGACCTCATAATGTCTTTCTTTGAAAAAGCAATAAAGTAGCCAAAGGGGAAAAAGGAAAATGTATATAAAATTAGAAATTAGCAAGGGGATATGACAAATGCATGATGTAAGAAAGTCCTATGTATAACTAAGTTATTGAATTTGCTACTCAATGAAATAGATGATTTTTTGGTTTAAAAAAATTGTGTTAATACACGTGAATGAAACCAAAATTATCTTAAGTGGAAGACTTCAAAGACAATAATCAATAGAGAAATGGGGAAAAGTGTGCAAGTATTATCTTCATATGCTTTTATGAGTTCTTTCAAATTTTCAAGGAACAGATACAATTCTCATGCCATTTTTTAATTGTGATAAAAAATACATAACAAAATTTACCAATGTAAGCAGTTTTAAGTGTATAGTTCAGTAATGTCAAGTATATTCCTATCATTATGAAACAGGTCTCGAACTTTTTCACCTTGCAAAACTAAAACTCTATCCCCATTGAATAGCAGCTCCCCTTTCCCCCTCCCCCAGCTCCTGGCATCCACCATTCTACTTTCTGTCTACATGAATTCGAGCTCTTTAGATACCTTGTATAAGTGGAATCATACAGTATTTGTCTTTTTCTGACTGGCTTATTTCACTTAGTGTAATGTCTTCCCAGTTCCTCTGTATTGTAATGTGACAGGATTTTCTTCCTTTTTAGGGCTGAGTGATGTTCTATTTTATGTGGATACCACATTTTGTTTATTAATTCATCTGTCAGTGGACACGGGTTGCTTTCACCTGTTGGCTGTTGTGCAGTGCTGCTATGAACATGAGTGTACAATGCCTCATTGCTGTTTTAACTGTTGTAGAGCATAGGAAAATAAGAAAACCAACATAATTCATTTTTGTTAGCACAATCTCATTAATTGTGTATACACACTTCACACCAATCTCAATAATATAGATGCAAACATTCTAAATAGAGCTCTAAAAAAATCATCAATCTAGTAAGGGAATAAAGTATCCTAACTGCCAGCATGTATTATGCATTCTCGTGTAGAACTTGCCCATGGTTCCCCTGCTAGAAAGTGATGAGTCGGATGGCAGCCCAGGGCACCTGACTCTGAGAGGCCTGAGGTGTCTGGTGATTTTTGTGTCCCTAGAATGTAATGGTGGCCTCATTAAAAGAAATCCACTGATATATCACAGGAGTAGGTCAAAGGAAACAAACAGAAACAAGAGTCTCTCATTAAAAAAAATTAAGATGAAAATCAACTTTTTTTTTTTCTTTTAACTCCCCTAATAAGGAAAGAAAAGGCCAGACGCGGTGGCATACACTTGTGATCCCAGCACTTTGGGAGGCTGAGGTGAGCGGATCACTTAAGCCCAGGGATTCAAGACCAGTCTGGGCAACATAGTGGAACCCTGTCTCTACAAAAAATTAGCCAGGCATTGGTGCATGCCTGTGGTCCTAGCTACCCAGGAAGCTGAGGTGGGAGGATCACCTGAGCCCAGGGAGGTCAAGGCTATAGTGAGCTGTGATCGCGCCACTGCACTCCAGCACTCCAGCCTGGTCGAGGGTGAGAGAGGCCCTGACAAGAAAGACAGAGAGAGGGAGGGAGGGAGGGAGGGAGGGAGGGAGGGAGGAAGGAAGGAAGGAAGGAAGAGGGAAGAAGGAGAAAGAAAAAGAAAGAGGAAAGAAAGAAGCTTTGTTAACATGATAAATCTTCTGATATAACATGCAGCATCATACTTAATAAGCAAAGACTGATGTCAGGGACAAGATAGATCCATTCTAACTACTATTATTGAACAGTGTCCTGAAAGGATAATCTAACCCATGCAATGAAGCAGGATAAAGAGTATACTACTGGAAAGCAGACAGGTTTGGGCGACAAACTAAGTATCTACCTAGAAATCTGAAGATAATAAACTCTGAAAAAACAATCAGACCTAATAAGAGAAAGGCACAAGGTTGTTCACTAAAAGATGCATTTTAAAACTTTGAAAATAGCTTTCCAGTACAGGTAATAGCCATTTGTGATTGGGGGAAAAAAAATCTAATTCAGCACCTAGCAACTAAAAATATAAAATACTTTGGAACAAAGTTAACAGGAAATGTGCAAGCCTTGTATGAAGAAAACCACTAAGCTTTTCAGAGGAACATGCAGAAAATAAATGGAAAGACAGAAACACTATCAGTATTCTGTGAGAGGAAGACTTAATGTTTTAAAGATGCTACTTCTTCTTTAATCCAAAAATTTAAATGCAAGTCTACAAAAAATATCATTTTTTAACTTGAAAGATTATTCTAAAATTAATCTAGGATATGTGAAATAACCATTTAAAAACTGGAAGAAAGAATGTTGGGGGAAATTTTATTACCAGATAATGCTTATTATAAACCTGTAAGTTGAAATAATTTGATACTGACCGAGGACTAAATTAAGAATCAGCTAACTTTATTGTTGAAGGAAGTAAGACTTAAAGAGTTTAAGTTAGGCCGGGCGTGGTGGCTCACGCCTGTAATCCCAGCACTTTGGGAGGCCAAGGCTGGTGGATCACGAGGTCAGGAGAGATCGAGACCGTCCTGGCTAACACGTGAAACTCCGCCTCTATCAAAAATACAAAAAAACTAGCGCCGGGCCGCTGCATGGCCAGTAGTCCCAGCCACTGTGAGGCTGAGTCAGAAGAATGCATGCGGAACCCGGAGGTGGAGCTTGCAGTGGTCGAGATCAAGGCCCACTACACTCCAGCCTGGGCGACAGAGCGAGACTCCGTCTCAAAAAAAAAAAAAGACTTTAGGTCACCCAAGGTCACAGAACTCCAAATGAATAATGTCAAACTTCCAAACCCACACTCAACCACACTGCAATGCTACCTTCCTAAAATATACATAAATACATGTATTCAGAAAAACTATGAATGAGAAGTACATTAAAATATTAATATTAGTTATCATAGGTGACAGAATTATGGGATGACTGTTCATTTTTCCCCATACCCTTTTTTGAATTTTTTCAAATGTACTACAAAGAACATGTATTGCTTTAATAATTAGACAAAAAGGACAATACCTTCTATTTTCAGAAACTAAAACTTCATTGCCCCTTCAATATGGGAATCCAGCCAGACCTTATTCTTGGATAGCATCAGTGAAAAGGGCTTGGGAAAGCTCTTGGGCGTAGCAGCAGAGGCATGTCATATATGGAAACCTTCCATGAGGGTGACCTCACCACTGGAACCCATTCAACATAAACCTTGTCGCAAGAACTAGCAGAGCTCTTTGGACAAAACGTGGTGAGTGGAGAGCTGAGAAAGAACTGACCTAAAGAAGAGAGAAGTGCTGGCCTTAGACAGCCTGAAGAAGTCCTGGGTACCCATCTGGACTTAGCAGGTCTCCTTTATGATCTATTCCTAGGGAAGGATTACTTTTCCCAACCTCAGCCTCCTTCAAAAAAGAACTCCCACAATGACCCAGGGTTATTTCTGTCTTTTTTTCTGGGCTTGCGTTAGAATGTAGGATGTTCTTGTGTTGGACAAATCATAATGGGTTATTGGTGGGTGTCAGAAGTGAAAACATTACCTAGACTAAAGGAAGTAACACTATTCTTAGATACCCCTCCATAATTCCCTATGGTTAGCTTCCCTATCCCCAGCAGCCTCCTCTCCTCACCGCATTTTGCCTTCAAAAAAGTGAATGGCATCATATCAAAGCAGAATTCCATCAAAATATTTCCATATCACCTACAGCACAAGCCCCTGTGCCACATTGAACAGCTCTTAACACCCTGCTCACCACACTTAGACACCTGTGTCTAGAACTTTTCTCACGCAGCCTAGTATTCACCTTTCCCATGTTGTAGGAGGGTTTAAATTTTTTATTTATTTATTTTTAGTAGAGACGGGGTCTCACTTTGTTGTGCAGGCTGGTCTTAAGCTCCTGGCCTGAAGCAATTCTCCCACCCCAGCCTTCCAAAACGCTGGGATTACAGGCGTGAGCCACTGTGCCTGGCCAAGAATTTAAAATTATTTTTAATTGAACCATGGTAAATGCAGGATAAGTTTACACAAATATTTTGGTTCTCAGCCACAGTGTTGTTCTATAAGCACAGGGCCTATGATTATGGCCTTTGAGACTTCAGCTGGCCTATGAGGAAACCACATAATGAAAATAGAACCCTGTTAGTTAAAATTCTTTTAATTGCAGCCAGGCGCAGTGGCTCATGCTTGTAATCCCAGCACTTTGGGAGGCTGAGGTGGGTGGATCACCAGAGATCAGGAGTTCAAGACCAGCCTGTCTAACATAGTGAAACCCTGTCTCTACTAAAAATACCAAAAAAATTTAGCCGGGCATGGTGGTGGGTGCCTGTAATTCCAGCTACTCAGGAGGCTGAGGCAGGAGAATCACTTGAACCCCGGAGGCGGAGGTTGCAGTGAGCCGAGATTGCATCACTACACTCCAGCCTGGACAACAGAGCGAGACTCCATCTTAAAAAAAAAACAAAAATTATTTTAATTGCACTGACAGAAAACTCAATTAAAACTGATGTTCAGGTACAGTTGGATCCAGTGTCCATTGTCATCAAGGCTAATTTTTTATTCATCTCTAGGCTCTTCTATGCTTAATGTTTGTTCATTTAATTGGCTTTTTCAGTGAGGTAGCTTTGACAGCTAGAGGGTTATATAGCCTATTGCCTTGGTAAGCTCAACAAGAAAACACCTTTTTTTTTTTTTGAAACAGTCTCACTGTGTCACCCAGGCTGGAGTGCAGTGGCGAGATCTCAGCTCACCACAACCTCTGCCTCCTGGGTTCAAGTGATTCTTCTGCCTCAGCTGGGCAGCTGGGATTACAGGCGCACACCACCATGACTGGCTAATTTTTATATATATATTTTTTTAGTATAGATGGGGTTTCACGACGTTGGCCAAGCTGGTCTCGAACTCCTGACCTGAAGTGATCCACCCGCCTAACCCTCCCAAAGTGCTGGGATTACAGGCATGAGCCACCACATCTGGCCAAGAAAAAGAACTTCTTAGTTCAACAGTTTCAACACAATATTTGGAATTGAGTTATTGGGTCATGGCTTTGGTCATGACTTCATCCTTGAACCAATCACTCTGGCCTGGAGGATGGAATGCTGTAATTGGCCAGGCCTGGATCATGCACCCATAACCCATCTAAGCCACATGCACTGAGAGTGGGGCAGCATTCATTTCCAAAGAAGAATGGTGGTGGCATTAATAGCAGAAGGGGAAGTAGATGCTGGGGAGGCAGAGGTAACAGATGTCCACCATGTGTGCCTAGAAGAAAAAAACTAGAACCTACCATCTCTACTGTGGGCAGTACGATCCAAAGTGAATGAGCTAATATAAATGGGAACACCAAGTGCTGTTAGCTTTAGATAATAGCAGCTGGACAATGGGGTAGTGACCTTCTCCCAAAAAGGTGGGTCGCACATCCAGGCTGTGGGTCATTCATTTAATTTGCGTATAGAGTACCTGCTGTGTGCAGAGCACGGTCCAAAGTACACAAAAGTAGATGTTATGCTGTCTGTCCTCAAGGAGCAGATAACGAAGTAAGATAAAGGAGCCCTACTCTCGCAGCGCACGAGCAATTCATGATCAATGAGTGTACGCAGAATCATGAGCACCAACTTTATCCTGAAGTGTTTAGAGAACCCAAGTGAGGGAGAAATGAATGTTTTCATTTTAATTTCTGTATCTTCCACTTTTATTCAACAAATATTTACTATACGCCTACTAAATGCCAAGTCCCACAGGACTCTAGAAACTTTGTAGAAAGAATTTCAGACAGATTCCCAGGATGTGTAAAATACTAGAAAGAGAAAATAAATTGAAAGTGGGGAAAAGGAATCTAGAAATCAAGTATGCAACAAAGTGAATTCAGCAATAAAGCAAAACATGTAAACCATGATTACTTACATTTCCACCATGGATGGGCCGTAGGATGGATGACATAATAAATAATTTGCATAACAAACCCAACATCCGGTAGAGGGGTTCTGTTTTCCCATAGAAATGATGGAGTCTCACTAAGGCACAAGATATGGTGAATGTAATTCTACTGAAACTGTGGTGGGTGTGGGGAAGGCAACATAGTCCAGCTGAGACACTGGGTTGTCTGCTAACTGGACCTAGCCTACGGATGGATTTCGTCGTATCTGGGAGCTCAGGTGGACTGCATGCATTTTAAACAACTCTGGGTTGTTCCCTGCACTAACATTTTAATAAATATTTAGTGGCAGTGAGCTCAGAATTGTAATCTTTGGCAAGTGCCTGGGGTGCAGCTGCCATTCTTTATTGGTGGCTGAGTAAGATATGAGGCTCTCAACTTTTAACACATTTTTGTTTTGTTTTAACACGGCTCACCAAGATGGAAGAACAGAGCCCATAGGTCCACATACTAAATGGATTCCCACTTTATAGTGAAGAAGGAGCTTGCAGTAACCACAAAAGTTTCTGTATAAGCAAGTTTAGGGAATTGAATTTCAGACAGTGTGGTTGTCTCCTTACTTACGAACTTGGAATACCTACCTAGGTAACAACTAGCATCAAACGTTTTTGATCTGTAGCCTTTCTTTCTGTCCATAATTGGCTAGTAGCTTCTGCTGTATATACAAACCATTCCCTGTCCGAGAAAATTAAACTATATCATCAGAGTAAGAAAGAATATTTATTTTTCTTTTGTGTGAGTGCGGTTTTTGTTTTTCTGGTGTTTTTTGGGGGGAAGAGTTGTTTGTTTTTGAGGAAGGACTTCCTCTGTCACCCAGGCTGGAGTGCAGTAGCCCTATTATAGCTCACTGTAGCCTCGACCTCCTGGGCTTAAGTGATCCTCCGGCCTCAGCCTCCCGAGTAGCTGGGTCTAGAGATGCACACCACCACGCCTGGCTAATCTTTTAAGTTTTTTGTAGAAACAGAGTCTTGCTATGTTACCCAAGCTGGTCTCAAACTCCTGGCCTCAAGCAATCCTCCCGCCTTGGCCTCCCCAAAGTGCTGGTATTATAGGCATGAACCATTATGCCCAGCCTCTTTTTTTTTCTTTTTCCCCTTAATAGCAAGGGAGGCTATGCAACCAGCTTATCCAAAGATGGCATCGGGTTTTTTTTGTTTTGTTTTGTTTTTGTTTTTATGAGTGGAAAAGTACATGGTGTCAGAGCTCAGCCTGGATCAGCCCTCAGGAAAGTTGTTCCACAGCTCTGACCCATGAAGCAGAAGGGCAGTGCCCGGTCAATTCGTCCATGGCCCATAGCTGAGGATAGGTCAATAAAAGTTGCAAATGATTTGATATTATTCTTACTACCATAAGGCAAAAATTATGGCAGTAGCAGCCTATTGTGGAATTATTATTTAAAGCTCATCTGTTCCTTATGTCAAATGCTGATCTGAGAATCCCAATTTATACCATTTGTTAAAAAGCTGGCATGGAATTTGGGTAGAATGGCCAATAAACAAATAGACTTTTCATTTGAGTTAGAGGAGATACAGGATGTCCTTATTGAAGGCAAGATAAACTGGACTCTGTGTCTAGCCAAAGCCAAGTCCATAGAGTGATAAAATAAAAATGAACACAATAAATAAATAAAGCAATCAATACACCTGAGGATTGGAGCTCATGATTCAGAAGCATTGACAACTCTAGAGGCGGAAAGTTCTACGTGGGTGCTTTAGATTAGGGTCAAGTTTTAAAATTGCCTGGGCAGCGAAGGACCATAACTGGGTTCTAGTCAGAGACTCGCCTCATATTTATAAAACTTGGGGCAGTTGACCCCGTTTTGTAAGAGCTGGAGGAAGTGAACTTCCTAGGTGTTACTCAGCATTGGGCCACACACAAACCCACTTTCCAGAATAACTCAGAAAGCTTCCAGAGTCCGCCTTTGTTGCCAGAGATCTATCAGCCAGATTCAATTCTTACCACAATGTATTGAAGTAAAGTATTTTTAAGACAGTGAAAGGCTGGGCCCGGTGGCTCATGCCTGTTATCCCAACACTTTGGGAGGCTGAGGCGGGCTGATCACGAGGTCAGGAGATCAAGACCAGCCTGGCCAACATGGTGAAACCCCATCTCTACTAAAAATACAAAAATTAGCCTGGCGTGGTGGCACGTGCCTGTAATCCCAGCTGCTCAGGAGGCTGAGGGGGGAGAATTGCTTGAACCCAGGAGGCAGAGGTTGCGGTGAGCCAAGATCGCACCACTGCACTCCAGTCTGGCGACAGAGGGAGACTCCGTCTCAAAAAAACTAAATAAATAAATACGATGAAAAATGTAGGATAAACTGTAACTTTGATGAAGTCCTGAGTGGCCTCTTCCTATCTTGGTTTTTCACAGCTTCTTCATTGGACTTGTTAAAGGTTATTTTTGGTTACCCAAAAATCCGTCTTAAACCAAATGTATGGAAAGGAGGACCCACATTCGCAGTAACATTTTGGAACTAAAACTGATTCTTAGTTATTTGCGTGACGTTCCATGAGAACTTCGCCTTCAGAACACTGCAAGTGATGATTTTAATAGTTCTCAGCTAACACCGGGTTGCAAGTAGAGCTTTCTCCCTCAGTGCTAGGGGAGGCATAATGCCAAGCTTATGAGGGCAGATGCAGGGGTGAGACTGACTGGGGAGATTTCTGGCTTCCTCACTTACTGGTTGTGTGACTTCAAAAAGTAAATTGACCTCCCTGGTCTCACAGTCTTCAACGTTTTAAAATGTAAATAATACCAGCATTAGGCCAGGCACAGTGGCTCACGCCTGTAATCCCAGCACTTTGGGAGGTCGAGGTGGGCAGATCACTTGAGGTCAGGAGTTCCAGCCCAGCCTGGCCAATATGGTGAAACTCTGTCTCTACTGAAAACATACATAAATTAGCTGGGCATGGCGGCTGGCACCTGTAATCCCAGCTACTCCGGAGGATGAGACAGGAGAATCGCTTGAGCCTGGGAGGCAGAGATTGCAGTGAGTCGAGACTGCACCACTACACTCCATCCCGGGCGACAGAGTGAGACTGTCTCAAAAAAAAAAAAAAAAAAAACAAAAACAGGATTAAATAAGAATGCATACACATAGCTAAGCTCAGTACGATTTGCAGATGCAGACACAACTCAATACATGACAACTATGGATAATATAATAACAATAATAGAAATAAGGCCTAAGTCCAGTAGTTGCCCCTGTGCCCAATCCCTACTTCCATTTAAAAGACACCCTTGGCCAGGCATGGTGGCTCACACCTGTAATCTTAGCACTTTAGGAGGTTGTAGCAGGAGGATCACTTGAGCCCAGGAGTTTGAGACCTGCCTGGGCAGCATGGTGAGACCCAGTCTCTACAAAAAATACGGAAAGTAGCCAGGCATGGTGGTTTGCACCTATAGTCCCAACTACTCGGGAGGCTGAGGTGGGAGGATCGCTTGAGCCAAGGAGGTCAAGGCTGCAGTGAGCCGTGATTGGGCCACTGTCCTGCAACCTGGGTGACAGAGAAAGACTCCGTCTCCAAAATAAAAAAATAAAAGCTACCCTTCTGGGTAGGCAGGCCTGAGTGTTCGGTAGAGCTTGACTTTTAAAAGAACCATCCCGTGGGGAGGCTTCCAGCCCCACTTTTCCCCATCACCACCATCCCCAGCTTCTCCCATCTCCCAAGATAGGGAGGCTGGGAAACACATGCCCAAGTGCTTGCCGGGAAGTATGGGAGTGGGAGTGAGAGACTGCCTGATAATAGGAGAAGTGGGGTTACTGGAGCCCGGATCTTGGGGCACCTCCCAAGCCACCCAAGGCTCAGAACACTTGGAAAGTGGAGAGCGGTGTTCAGACAAGCTAAACATTCGGAGATACTGAATATCTGGGTCCAGACCACCACAGTAAAGCAAGTTGCACCCATTTTTTTTGTTTTGACTTCCTAGTGCATATAAAAGTTATGTTTACACTACACTGTAGTCTGTTAACTGTGCAATAGCACTATATCTAAAAAAAAATGTACATATCTTAATTGTACAATACTTTATTGCCAAGTCACAGCAAGCACGCCGGCAGGAGACACGTGGGTCCTGCACTCCGGCCTCTGGAAACCAAGATTTGCTTTCTGCTTACTCTGGCCTGAGGTGTTCATGATGGAGTCAGCCAAAGAGGAGAAAATCTGTTCTGGTGAGCCCTGGCCTCTTCTAGCCCCCAAGTATGCCATGGCTGAGGAGTGGGCACCAGGGACCAGACCGAGGTTGGGTTTCAAACCAAGATACTTGATTCTCCTACTTAAGATAAACAGCTTTGAGTGCTTCACGGTGAAAATGGCATAATCCATGTTAACATGTCACAACTTGAAGGCATGACAGTTAAAGAACACACTGGGACTTGTGGCACATGGAAATGTGTGCACAGAAAAGAGAAATCTCTAATTCTTTAAAAGTAGGAAGACATTCTTCCTTGCCAAAATGCATACATTTGGCTCAGTTATCAAGTTTGAAAATCTCCAAGAATTAAAGAGAGGGTCCCATCACAGCCCTTGGGGTTACAGCAATATGTTCTGCAGTGGCCCTGATTGACTCTGTATTGTGAAATCAGTCCTTACATACAACTGGAGGAAGTGTGAATTTCATCACACATTCACAACGATTACGGTTACCAAAATCATACTTCGTTCACTCTGTTCCTTCTTTTAGCACCTCTGGCTTGTATCCATGCTGCTTTCATTTTTATTTTGACTGTGTACACACAGCTTTGTAATCGGCTCTTCTTTGGAGGGAACACACTAAACACTGACACAAGTGCAGTCTGGAGAGATCCTCTTTCAGTTCTTCCGCCTGGATTCACCGCATTTGCTGCCTTCTTGTTTACCTTGGGATTCATTTTAGGAACAACCATAGCTATTGGGAAGTTTTTTGTTTGTTTTTACCTTACAAGTTCTGGGACAACATGTGCAGATCGTGCAGGTTTGTTACATAGGTATACACATGCCATAGTGGTTTGCTGTATCTATCAACTTGTCATCTAGGTTTTAAGCTCCACATGCATTAGGTATTTGTCCTAATGCTCTCCCTCCCCTTGTCCCCCACCTCCCAACACGCCTTGGTGTGTAATGTTCCCCTTCCTGTGTCCATGTGTTCTTATTGTTCAACTCCCACTTATGAGTGAGAACATGCAGTGTTTGGTTTTCTGTTCCTCTGTTAGTTTGCTGAGGATGATGGTTTCCAGCTTCATCCATGTCCCTGCAAAGGACATGAACTCATTCTTTTTTTTATGGCTGCATAATATTCCACAGTGGATATGTGGCATATTTTCTTTACCCAGTCGATCATTGATGGGCATTTGGGTTGGTTCCATGTCTTTGCTATTGTGAATAGTGCCACAAGAAACATACGTGTGCATGTGTCTTTATAGTAGAATGATTTATAATCCTTTGGTTATATACCCAGTAATGGGATGGCTGGGTCAAATGGTATTTCTGGTTCTAGATCCTTGAGGAATCACCACACTGTCTTCCACAATGGTTGAACTAATTTACACTCCCACCAGCAGTGTAAAAGTGTTCCTATTTCTCCACATCCTTGCCAGCATCTGTTGTTTCCTGACTTTTTAATGATCACCATTCTAACTGGCATGAGATGGTATCTCATTGTGGTTTTGACTTGCATTTCTCTAATGACCAAGAAGTTTGTTTTTTATCCAGATGAAAATCATCCTCAGAAACAAAACTTTTAGTCAGTCATGGATTGAAGAGAAAGCTAAAGATTGAATTTGACATTATCAACTAGAGGTCTTCGTTTTTCTTTATTGATATGAGAAGTAAATGGAGGAACTTTAAACAAGTAATTGTGTGGTCAGGGGTCCCTGAAGGAGATGGCCTGGAGTGGCCAATGAGAGAAGGCTATCACCAGTACAGCTTAACACTAGAACAGTTGAAATAAAAAGCAGATAAGAGGCTGGGCACAGTAGCTCATGCCTGTAATCCCAGCGATTTGGGAGGCCCAGGCTGGAGTGCAGTGGCACAATCATATCTCACTGCAGGCTTGAACTCCTGGGCTTAAAAGCTCCTCCTGCCTCAGCCTCCCAGGTTACTGGGACTACAGATCCACACCACTACACCCAACTAATTTTTATTTTTATTTTATTTTATTTTTTTGTAGAGACAGGGTCTCACTATTTTGCCTAGGCTGGTCTTGAACTCCTGGCCTCAAGCAATCCTCCCACCTCAGTCTCCCAAAGTGCTGGGATTACAGGCATGAGCCACTGGCCCTGATACAATTTTTCTAAATGTGTATATATCTTGAAAATGTCTGGAAAGATTTAAGTTCAAAGTGGTTATCATGATGGTGGGAATTTTTTTCTACTTTATTTGTCTTATTCCTGAAGTTTTTTGAATGAGTATTCTTTTTAGATCATATGAAAATAATTTTTATTTTGACAAAAGTAAAATGACAAACGTTTATTTTTAAAAGTTTCTGAATAAATATTTGCTATTTTCTTCCCTTGAAGAAATTAAAAATCAATGACTGTCAAGTGGAAAAAAAATGTTGTTATATTGAAATGCTCAAATGCAAATCAAAACCATGAGGATGTGGGGCAACAGGAACTCTCACTCATTGCTGGTGGGAATGCCAAATGGTACAGCTACTTTGAAAGGCAATTTGGAAGTTTCTTACAAAACTAAACATATTCTTCCCAGAAGATCTTGCAATTGCACTCCTTGGTATTTACCCAAATGAGTTGAGAAGTTATGCTAACACAGAAACTTGCAAAAGATTTTTTTTTTTTTTTTTTTTTTGAGACAGAGTCTGTCTTTGTCACCCAGGCTGGAGTGCATTGGTGCGATCTGGGCTCATGGCAACTTCTGCCTCCCAGATTCAAGCGATTCTTTTGCCTCAGCCCCCTGAGTAGCTAGGACTACAGGCATGTGTCACCACACCTAGTTAATCTTGTATGTTTAGTAGAGATGGGTTTTCGCCATGTTGGCCAGGGTGGTCTCAAACTCCTGATCTCAGGTGATCTGCTTGCCTCAGCCTCCCAAAGTGCTGGGATTACAGGTGTGAGCCACTGCACCCAGCCCAAAAGGATGTTTAGAGCAACTTTATTCATAACTGCCAAAACTTGGAGGCAACTAAGCTGTCCTTGAGTAGGTGAGTGGATATGTAAACTGTAATACATCCAAACAATGAAACATCATTCAGCACTAAAAAGAAATAAAATATCAAACCATAAAAAGACATGGAGAAAACTTAAATCCCTACTGCTAAGTAAAAGAAGTCAACCTTAAAAAGGCCACATACTGTATGATTTCAATTATATGGCATTCTGGAAAAGGCAAAACTATGGAGACAGTAAAAAGATCAATGGTTGCCAGTGGTTGTGGGGAGGAAAGGATGAATAATGGTCAGTGAAATTACTCTGTATGACACTACAGTATAAGGGTGGATACATGGCATTATACATTTGTCAAAACCCATTGAATGTACAACACCAAGAGCAAACCCTAACGCAAACTATGAACTTTGGGTGATAATGATGTGTCAATGAAGGTTCATTGGTTGTAACAAATGAACCGTTTTGGTGTAGGACTTTGATAGTGGAGGAAGCTGAGAGTGTGTTGGTGTTGGGCATAATGGAAACTCTCTATACTTTCTGTTCAATGTTTCTGTGAACCTAAAACTACTCTAAAAAAAAAAATAGTCTGAGCTGGGCGCAGTGGCTCACGCCCGTAATCCCAGCACTTCGGGAGGCTGAGGCAGGTGGATCATGAGGTCAACAGATTGAGATCATCCTGGACAACATGGTGAAACCCTATCTCTACTAAAAACACAAGAATTAGCAGGGTGGCATGCGTCTGCAGTCCCAGCTACTGAGGAGGCTGAGGCAGGAGAATCGCTTGAACCCAGGAGGTGGAGGTTGCAGTGAGCTGAGATCACACCATTGCACTCTAGCCTGGCAACAGAGCGAGACTCTATCTCAAAAAAAAAAAAAAAAAAAAAGTCTGTTTAATTAAAACATGCTCACATACAATGTTTTTAAAATAGCCACCCATTAGGATGGCTACTTTAAAAAAATAAAAAACAACCCTAAAAATAACAAAGTGTTGGCAAGGATGTGGAGAAATTGGAATCATTGTACACCACTGTTGGTGGAAATGGAAAATTATGTGGTCCCTATAGAAAACCATTTGGCACTTCATCAAAAAAGTAAAAAGAAAATTATCAGATGGTCTAGCAATTCTGTATCTGGGTGTATACCCAGAAGAAGTAAAAGCAGGGTCTCAAAGAGCTATTTGTACATCCATGTTCATAGTGGCATTATTCACAATAGCCAAGAAGTGAAAGGACTTCGAGTGTCACTCAATAAATGAATGAATAAACAGAATGTGTTATACAGATACAATGAAATATTATTCCGCTTTAAAAAGGAAGGAGGCCACACATTGGCTCACGCCTGTAATCCCTGCACGTTGGGAGACACAGGTGGGAGGATCGCTTGAAGCCAGGAGTTCAAGACCAGCCTAGGCAACATATTGAGATGCCCCCTCCCACCGTCTCTACAAAAATTAAAATTTTTAAAAAATTAGCTGGGTGTGGTGGAACATGCCTATAGTCCTAGCTGTTTGGGAGGTTGAGACAGGAGCATTGCTCAAGCCAAGGAGTTTGAGGCTGCAGTGAGCTATGATCACGCCACTGCACACCAGGCTGGGTGACAAAGTAAGACCCTGTCTCTGAAAAATAAAATTACATAAATACAAAGCAAGGAAATTTCGACTCATACTATAGCATGGATGAACCTTGAGGGCAAACACTGTGTGACTCCACTCTTACAAGGTACTCAGAGTTGTCAGATTCAGAGACAGAAAGCAGAAGAGCGGTTGCCAGGGGCTAGGGGAGGGCAAAGTGAGGAGTTGTTTAATGGATACAGTTTCAGTTTTGCAAGATAAAAAAGTTCTGGAGACTGGTTGTATAACGGTGGCTCACGCCTGTAATCCCAGCACTTTGGGAGGCCGAGGCCGAGGCGGGCGGATCACAAGGTCAGGAGATCCAGACCATGGTGAAACCCCGTCTCTACTAAAAAAAAAAAAAAAAAAAAAAAAAAAAAAAAAAAACAATGTGAATATACTTAATAGTACAGGACCACCGGGCGCGGTGGTTCACACCTGTAATCCCAGCATTTTGGGAGATAGAGGCAGGTGGATCACTTGGGGTCAGGAATTTGAGACCAGCCTGGCCAACACGGTGAAACCCCATCTCTACTAAAATACAAAAATTAGCTGGGCGTGGTGGCGGGTGCCTGTAATCCCAGCTACTCAGGAGGCTGAGGCAGGAGAATCGCTTGAACCCGGGAGGCAAAGGTTGCAGTGAGCCGAGATCACGCCATTGCACTCCAGCCTGGACAGCAGGAGTGAAACACCATCTCAAAAAAAAAAAAAAAAAAAAAGTACAGAACCACACATTTTAAAATGGTTAGTATTGTAAATTTTATATTATATGTGTTTTCCACAATTACAATTTTTTAAAAGTTAAAATGTATAAAAAGAAGTGCTCAGCCTTCCTAAGGATGTTATAAAACAGAGACTAAACAGGAAAGACATTTGATTAAACTTTAGTAAGGTAAATACTACCAGACAAAATCGAAAGGCAAATGTTTAAACTGGGGGGAAAATATTTGCAACACTTGTGTTAGGCAAAAGGCTAATAATATCACTGATATAATATACAAAGATCTCTCATAACTCAAGAAGATAAAGGTGAACAATCCAATAGGAAAAATAAATAAATAAATAAACAGTAACCAGCCATTTTCAGAGAAAGACAAATTTAAAAAAAAAAAAAAAGTTAGGCTGGACACAGTGGCTTATGCCTGTAATTCTAGCACTTCAGGGGAGCTGAGGCGGGTGGATCACCTGAGATCAGGAGTTCCAGACCAGCCTGGCCAATAGGGTGAAACTCTGTCTCTACTAAAAAAGACAAAAATTAGCCAGGCAAGGTGATGCACACCTGTAATCCCAGCTGTTAGGGAGGCTGAGGCATGAGAATCGCTTGAACCCAGGAGGCAGAGAGGTTACAGTGAGCCAAGATCACACCACCGCACTCCAGCCTGGGTGACAGAGGGAGACTCTGTCTCAAAAAAGAAAAAAAAAAGAGAGAGAGAAAAGAAAAGTTAATATAGGCCAAACATGTTCATTCTCATTAGTTACCATATAATTTTACATTTTCATTTTAGGCTGGGTGCGGTGGCTCATGCTGTAATTCCAACACTGTGGGAGGCTGAGGCCATTGGATCATTTGAGGCCAGGAGTTCGAGACCAACCTGGGCAACATGGTGAAACCCTGTCTCTAAAAAAAATAAAAGTAAAAATAAATTAGTTGGGCAGGGTGGTACACGCCTGTAATCCCAGCTACTATGGAGGCTGAGGCAGGAGAATCACCTAAGCCCAGGACGTCAAGGCTCCAGTAAGATGTGATTGCACCACTGCACTCCAGCCTGGGCAACACAGCAAGACCCTGTCTCAATAATAATAATAATAATTTTAAAACAAGAAGATACTAAGTTTCTCCTTCCTGATTAGGAAACATTTAAAAGATGAGTAATTGCCAATGATCCACATGGTTCGTCTGGACACAAGGAGAGCCAGAGGAGCAGAGTGGCTCATTTGTACAATTGCCCACTCAAGGAAACAGCTCAAGATTTGAACACCTAGTTCGTATATTTTCCTCTTTTTTTTTAACCATTGCATATATTACTTTTGTAGTTAGGGAAAAAAACAAACAGTTCTAAGGTGGCCAGTCTTATGAAAACTGACATGTTTCTAAATGTAATAAACAAATGTAATGTACTGAAAAAAAAACCCATATTAATGCTAATTGTCTAATAACATGAAGAGGGAGGTGGCCTCATATTCTCCCGGCAGGAGTATAAACTAGTACAAATTTTTTTAAGACAACTTGGCAGGTTCCATCAATATTTCACATGTGCTTACTTAATCAAAGAATTCCACTTTAACAAATTTACCATATGAAAATATTCCCACATGTGCACAAAGGCACATTACAAACTTTTAGTAATGTTAGCAATGTTGGCATGAGTAAAAACACTGGAAATGACCCAAGAGCCCATCAATAGGATATTTGTCAAATAATTTATGGTATATATCCTACTATGTAAAACGATGTTAGAGTTTTAAAAATTACATGAACTGATTTTGAAAGACATCCGAGAGTATTATTAAGAGAACATGACAAGTTTCAGAACAGTTGTAAAAACATATGCAATGACATAATCCCATTTTTGTAAAATAATATTAAAATGTTAGAAAAAATCTGGAAAAAATATTTTTTAAATAGGTATCCTATTGCCGTTAACAGTGGTCTTCTCTGGCTTAGGTCTAAGCGGGATTATAGGGAGCATTTGCTCTCTAAAATACACATTTTTATATTTTTTGAAATTTTGCATTGAATTTTTGAAACCAGAAAAACATGTTAAATATAAAAAATCGAGTACCTGGTGTAACCTCCCCCACCTTCTGATCTCTCCCTAAACATTTCCTCAGAGCTTCAGTTTATTCAGTTAGTCCCTGCTTTCTGGTCTCTGGGCTGTTTGGAGCCCAGATCACAACCAGTGCCTTTGTTATAGGCTTTTCATTGTTTATCGGCTGACTGTGCCAACTAAGAGGTGAATATCCATAAGGGCAAGGTGTCCCCACCTGCACCCTGACCATGGTGCTGAGTGATTAGAAGAAAGCTCACTCTGTGAAGCAACTCTTACTCTGAGAAGGAAAAGGATGCCCCCTCTAGACCCATGATCAGGTCAAGGGAGATTGGCACCCTGTTCCTGCCCTGGCCTCATTCCCACACAAGAAGAGAGAATCAGAGTGGGAGCTTATGACCCTGTCACTTAGTGTTGAGCTACCTGCCTCAGCCAGTTGGGACTGCGAGCACTCTGTCCATGCTGGAACAGCTCACACCTCATCCACTGCCACCTTGTATGCAGCACAGCTCCGGAAAGGGAGCCTCTTCCCTCTAGAATCCCCAGTGAGGGTTTTTCTAGGAACTTGAAAGGCTCAGGAAGCTTCCCACAGGGTCTGGAATTTAGACTTAGGCACTAAACACGTAGGCCAGTGATCAAACGATGAGTAAGTGAATCTCGCAATGACAACAGTGTTTCTTGTCGACAGGGAACAACTGCAGGTCCTCATGGAAAGCCTTTTTTAATCTTTCCTCTGGGCTGTCTCAGCAGAGGACACTCCTCATTCACACCTTCTCCTGCCTCAATTTTCAGTTAATGAGGAAGCCAGATCTGCACCAAGCCATTGCACCAGGCCACCCAAAACCACCTGGAAGTCCCTATGCGCTGAGCAAGGATGCAATGCACGCTTCTTCTATTGAAGCGGGGGTATCCTGGGCACTGGGTGGTGAAAGTTTGAGAGACACAGGTGGCTGAGGCCCACTCCCCGAGTTTCTGTTGCAATAGGGCTAGGTGGCGCCTGAGACCTGCATTGTGAGCACATTCCCATGTCACGCTGCCACTGCACTCTGGTGGTCCTCATGCTTTGGGAACCTCTGTGTTGATGACGGAGCAGAGTCAGGGAGGCCAGTCAGGAAACTGTGCCCCACTCCAGGCCAGGTAGGACTGGAGCCTGAGGCAGCACAGGCCAGCAGGGATGGAGGGAGGACACAGAGCTGAGGGGCATTTCTGATGGGGGGAGCACCAGGCTGTGGTGACCAGGTGGTTGTGGGAGCATGAGGGAGACAGAGGGTTCTAGACTGACTGGCTTCTAGCTTGAAGGGCTGAGGGGATGGACTTGGAAGTTGGCAATGCAGGAGGCACAGCAGTTTTGAGGGTAGGGAAGAAGGGCTCAGTTTTAGACAGGATGAGTTTGAAGAGCCGGAGAGTCATCTGGATTGGGATGTCCAATAGGCAATTGATCATTTTAGTCTGGATCGGGGTGAGGGAGGGGACCATGAGAATGTGGAGTTGAAGTCATACCACAGAGCTGGTAGCTGATTAATGTGGGAAATGAACAAGCTACCTAGGGAGAGTACATGAATTACACAAAGAAGAGCAAGAACCAGCCAGCCATGGTGGCTCACGCCTGTAATCCCAGCACTTTGGGAGACCAAGGAGGAGGGATTGTTTGAATCCAGGAGTTCAAGAGCAAGACTCTGTCTAATTAAAAAAAAAAAGAAGAAGAAGAAGAAGGCCAGGTACAGTGGCTCACACCTGTAGGCCAAGGCAGTCAGATCACAAGGTCAGGAGTTCGAGACCAGCCTGGCCTGTAGGAAAATCCTACAGCCTGGCCAACATGGTGAAATCCTGTCTCTACTAAAAATACAAAAATTAGCTGGGTGTGGTGGCAGGTGCCTGTAGTCCCAGCCACTCAGGAGGCTGAGGCAGGAGAATCGTTTGAACCCGGGAGGCGGAGGTTGCAGTGAGCCAAGATTGTGCCATTGCACTCCAGCCTGGGAGACAGGGCGAGACTCTGTCTCAAAAAAATAAAAGAAAAAAAAAAGAAGCAGCAGCTCAAGAATCACAGGACTGTGGAAAATCCTACAGGCCAGGAGTCTTGTTAGGTGTGCCTCAACCCTGAAGCAGGTCCCTCAGTCTGTAATTCTCGATATTTAGAGACTGGTAGAGGAAATCCATGAAGAACCCAAGAGAGAATGAAGCTTAAGGTGTCCTGAGACCCTCAGAGAACTCAGCTCAAGGGTTAGGAGCTTGTGCCAAGGTGCAGCAGGTGAGTAAGGCACACAGGATTTCTTTCCTGGGTACAGATGGCATTTCTCTCCAGCTTTCATTGGTCCCAGGCTTGTACCAGACAAGGCATAATTGCACCCGTTCTGGGGACACTGCCTGGGTGTCCCAGGCAGGCCCAGGGGCGGCACGCAGCAGGGCCTGAGGAGGGAGGTGTGGATGGAGGAGGCTCACTGCCATTCTTGGTATGGTTCTCACTCCAGGAGCACAGCTGCATCTGGTCTCACTCTGGGCAACTTATAAGGCCTGCTGTGAGTTTTGTTTATGCAAGTGCAGCATAAAAGGAACAAATCTACCAGCACCGGGGCTGTTGCCACTGAGTCCTTTTGCATACATTTTTCAAATGATAATTCACTCTACCCACCCCCTTCCCTACCCCCAAGGCGATTTATTGAAAAAACCACCTTATATGGTAATATTGCTAACACACCGTCAGCTGGCCTTTTTAGGGACTTTGTTTAAAGAAGATCCGCCTCTGGGGTTTTATATTGCTCTGGTATTCATGCCAAAGACACACCAGCCCTCAGTCACTGGGAGAAGAACCTCTCGTACCCTCGGTGAGTACTGTACGGCTTTTGCCACCTCTTCCTTTCCGGGGCTGCCTGGCCTCCTGGGTGCGGGAGGTGCCTCCAGATTGGCCTGACTTCTGTGGCGCTGGCCCAGATCACATGCCAGGGCACTTGGTGGGAAGCGGCACCTGTGAACATACTGCAGCCTGCCGGGAAAAGGCATCGCTGGCCATGGGACATCCTGGGGCAGGGGCAGCTTGGAACCGCTCCCTGCCTCAGAAGGGGCTGGTGGGATATAATGCCTGCAGTCTGCACTAGCCCTGCTCCCCGGGGTCGGTGAAGGTCCACATCCTGATGTCCTTTGTCTTGGGTTAGAATGTCTGGGAGGCTGTTTTAGGGGATCATATACTTTGCAGAAAAGCAGCTTCTTTTCAGAATACTTGAGTTAAAGCCAACAGTGGTCCTGGTGTCCGTGAGTTGTTTAGTCCATGAAATGTCTGTGCTGGGAATGGGAGGGTATTTTCTTCAGATCCCCTGGGTCTCTCTCTGTCCTCTGATTTGTGCTTGGCTGAGGAGAATGGAGGGTTTTTGCAGTCCTTGAAGGCTCTAGGATCATTGGGGGATGGGGAAAATTCCACTTGCCCTGTGGCATCATGAGGTTCTGGGGTAGAAGGACCTTGGGGCCCATCTAGTTCATTCTCCTCCTCTGATGAGGACATTGAGGCCTAGAGACATTCAGCCACTCATTCAAAAGACTCACACCCAACTGTGACCCATTTGCAGATGTCATTACTCCCCAACCCACCCAACACACACAGACACACGTGCACAAAGAATTAAGAGGAAGATGAGATTAAGGGGCCACTTCCACGTTTGGCATCAGAACTCACTAGCATCTCTTCACAGATGAGGCAGGCTGGGTGTGGCGGTGCAGGCCTTGAAGGCAGACTGCCAGGCTAACCAAGTTACTGAGCGACCTCAGCTTCCTCACCTGGAAAATGGGGGCAAGAATAACAGTATCTACTTGGCGATGGTGTGAGGATTAAATGAGAGAATGCATATATATGGCACTCAGCTCAAGGCTGTCAGGGCCCCGCCCTGAGTTCTCAAACTTTCAGAATCACCTGGAGGGCTTGTTAAAACATAGATTGCCCTATGCCCCACCCCAGATTCTGATTCCAGTAGGCCGAGATGTGGCCTGATACTTGGGATTCCTAACAAGCTCCCAGGCGATGCTGAGGCTGCTGGTCTGGGACCACACTTTGTACAGGGAGGCTCTAAGTGCTCACTTTGATTACCTGAATGTGGGTTTGGACTCTCATACTAACTCTTGGGCTGAAAAGAGGCAGAGCTTCCTGTGACAGAGATGGATGGGTGCTGGAGAAACTGCAATGAACAGTAAGATCCTACATGCCAGGCCTGAGAAAGGGGATGGGCCGTGTGACATCATGAACTTGGGGCAAGATATCTTTCCGCTTTCCCCTTGTTCATTCTGCCAACATTTACTGAGCACTTATTATGGGCCAGGCACTGTCCCTGCTCCTTAGGGACAGTGGAGAGGCTTCTGCAGTTACTGGAAGAGACAGATAAACAGATGAGAACCATGGAGCAAACAAGTACATGAAAGGGGTAAAGCCCAGGAGGAGCCCATCACTCCGCCCAGGAGTTATCAGGGAAGACTTCCTGGAGGAAGAGGTGCCTCAGCTTGGTCCTGAAGTAAGGTAGTCCTGGTAAAGAGTGAGCATGGTTTTTGGGACTCAAGCGGCTCAACTCCACTGAATTTAGATGGCAAGGCAAGAATCAGGTAAAACTAAATTCAGAGGGGTCAACAGGGCTGGATTACAAGAGCTTTAGACTCTAAAGGATCAGGCTATGGGGAGCCATGGAAGGGTTTTAATCTGGAGGGTATCTGTTGAAGGGGCTGCTTTGGCAGCTGTGAGGAGAGTGGACTGGAACAGGGCAAGAGCACAACTGCAGCATGCGGTGGTCCTGAGCTGGTGGCATG
This sequence comes from Papio anubis, assembly GCF_008728515.1. NCBI lineage: Eukaryota > Metazoa > Chordata > Mammalia > Primates > Cercopithecidae > Papio > Papio anubis. The sequence continues at coordinate 74,133,097 of NC_044989.1, forward strand.
GGTGCCGTGGAGGTAGAAGAAAGAAGGGCTGGTGATAGGTTGAGAGGGAAGAGGGCGGCACCAGGGCATTGGGCGTGGGCTCAGGGTGGGTGGTGTGAGTCTGTGAGGGCAGCTCCAGGCGGAGGCTGGTGATGAGGAGAGCAGTCCTGGAGGTGTGGAGTTGGGGTGCCGGGGTGGGGGGGTTGGTGGGGGAGATGCACAGCAGGCTCTGCAGGCCTAGAGCTCAAGAGAGGGGTCTGGACAGGAGCAGAACCAGGGGAGTGAATGGAAGGCCAGGTAAGAGCCAAAAGAGAAGGCACCCGAGACAGATTCTGGAGGATCCAAAATATTACTCAACAGAGTTGTTTTTAATTGAACTCATGTATATATATGAACCTCGTGAAGATACCACGAAGTTAATTAGAGGTGCTGTTAGAATTTTCCACCATGGCAGTGTTTTTCATAGATGATTTCTCTCTGCCAGCGTTTCTGATGGTTTGTATATACGCATAGGCAAATAATAAAAGGCAGAGAGGCAGCTGCTTACATGTCACTTGAAGCCCTCACCCAAAAACCTGTCCCCAGCTATTGTTTGAAATCTCATCATCACAGAGGCCCTCCTTTTAGGCCTAACACTTTCTGTCAAAATGAAAATGTCTTTGAGAACGGACATAAATTCAACTTTCAATAGTCATTGATGTGTGAAGCGGATCATTCAATTCCTTTCAATATGACAGGCTTCATCCTGGGAGCAAGTTTTGATGGAGAAGAGTAAGAGAGATTAATAAGAATTATTATTCTTTGCAGCATTTGATGACAGGGATTGATGAGGCCCAGAAAGTAAATATTTTAGGCTTTCAGAGCCTGAAGGTCTCTGTCACAAGTACTCAATTCTACCATTGTAACAAAAGCAGCCATAGATAATATGTAAGTGAATGGGTGTGGCTGTGTTTCAGTAAGACTTTATTTATTAGACCTTGAGACTTGAATGTCCTAATTTCCATGGGTCATGAAATATTTTTTTCTTTTGTTTTTTCCTCAACCATTTGAAAATGTAGGGCCAGGTGCAGTGTTTGCACCTGTAATCCCAACACTTTGGGATGCCAAGGCAGGAGGACGACTTGAGGCCAAGAGTTTGAGACCAGCCTGGGCAACATAGCAAGACCCTGTTTCTAAAAAAAAAAAAAAAAAAAAAATTGAAATTAGCAGAATGTAGTGACCATGCCAGCCACATGCCTGTCATCCCAGCTCCTAGGACGAGGAGAAAGGATCCTTGAGCTCAGGAGTTCAAGCCTGCAGTGAGCTTGATGGTGCCACTGGACTCAATGCCTAGGTGACAGAGTGAGGCCCAGTATTTAAAAAAACAGAAAGGAAAAACCATCCTGAGATACAGGCCATATAGAAACAGGCTGGAATTTGCCTACATTTACAATGTCTACGGCACCTTCATTTCCATTCCGTCATCTTGTGAGATAGATACTATCATTTCCATGTTCTAGCGGAGGAAACTAAGGCCCAGGGAAGGACAAAGGGACTGGGCTGTGGGAAGGGGGAACCAGGAGGGAGAAGAGGGTAAAGGAAGGAGCAGTGAGAAGATTTCTAGAGCCAAACTTGTCTCCTTCTAGGTACTGGGGTGGGTGGATTTTAACAGCTCTGCCCCTCACGTCGTGTTTGGGGTGGCCAGGGAGACAGACGGGTGAGTGAGCAAATGACTTGCACTCATTATGTCTTTGGTTTCTGGCCACCTTCGGGGCAAAGGGAATAAAAGCTTCGTTCTTGAGTCAGTGAGAGCTTCAATGAAGCCCAGATGTCATTTGTGCTGAAGGAACCAGAGCAACTCTCTGCTCCCCGCCAAGCATGAAGCGGTTGTGACCCCAGGAAACCACAGTGACTTTGGCTCTGGTTCAGCTGACATGCTCGAGTCTAGCCACAAATTACCAGAAAGCAGCTGAGGAAAGTTTAGAATTTCTCCTGGCAGAGACAGTACAAGAGTCTGGCTCCAAGGTGAACACCTTCTTCTCAGAGCAGCACGGGCCCTTCAGAGGCTCGACTCTACCAGCCCTCCCCCCTGCCTTCCCTCTGCCTTCCCCACCCTCGCTTCACATTGGATTTTGCCTTCAAAATAGTAAACTCCAAACCACCTGAAGTGCTGCAGAACAGCGTTGTTGACAGCTTCAAGCCGCCTTGTGGCTTGTCTCAGCCGCTGCTCTGCACTGGAAACAAAATTCCAGGCTCTGCCTCTTTCTGTGTGTGGGAAACGCTGGAGTGAGTTTGGGGAGGGAGACAAAAGGGCTCACTGAAAACCCAGACGGGCTTGAACCATAAGTCACACAGGAGAGACGGACGCTGAGGGACCCTAGAGGGAGACAGTGTCGGAGCACAGCTTTGCCTCTTTTGCTACTTCCTCGCTTTGGAGGTTGCTTTCCCCTCAAGGTGGACCACCTGCTAGAGCAGGGCAGCACTGCTGTTCACTGGCCAGCTTGGAGAGAAAACTGCCCATGTGATTCTAAGTCAGGCCCTTGTGACTGAACCATCATGAGGCTGGACTGTGGGGACTCAGGTGGCAGAGCACACCAGGTCTGGGAGGGGGCCACTCAGATGGCGACATTGTCATTCAATATTTATTGAACACCTACTGTCTTAATCCATGTTTGTTGCTACCACGGAATATATAAGACTGGGTTATTTATAAACAATGGAAATTTATTTCTCAAAGTTCTGGAGGCTGGGACGTCCAAGATCAACGCACCAGCAGATTCAGTGTCTGTCTGGTGAGAGCCCAGAGTCTGCTTCCAAGATGGCGCCTTGTGCTGTGCCCTCACGTGGCAGGAGGGCAAGAGAGAGCGAGAAGGGACCAAATTCGCCCTTTTACAAAAAACCCATTCCTGAGAAGGACATTAGTCCATTCAAGAGGGCAGAACCCTGCTGCTAAAATTGGTAACGAAATTTCAACATGAATTTTGAAGGGCACAAACATTCCAACCATAGCACCGCCTATGTGTTAAACACCCACTTAGGTGCTGGGGCTGTAAAGAGTAAATCTAGGCGTGGCCCTGGCACAGGAGGGACTCCATTTCATAGAGAGAAAAGAACACAGACCCTTTTGTTTTAGGGTGCTTGCTGCCAACAGCTCTGGACAGACAGGCTGAAGCAAAAACACCAAACATGGAGAAGTTATGACAGCTCCCCAAAGTAGTGAGGAAGGCACATCTCAGGCTTGGGAAGTGTCCTCGGTGGGTGCCAGGCCTGCCTCTCCCAGCCTCTTCTCAGTGAAGAGATCTCTGGCTAAGTTCTTTACCTTCTCTGAGATTTGGCTTCCAAATCTATGAGATGGAATTAAAGGTATCTTCTCTCGGGGCTGTTTTGAGGATTAAATAGATAATATATGTGGAAAACCCCATGTTTTTTAAAATTAAATATCCATTTATACCAAAAATGGGAACACTGAACATACTGCTGTTTCACCTACCAAAGCAACTTGCACCTTTTCTATTGCATTAAATATTTTAGTTTCTCCATTGTATGGAGGCTTCCAGTAATTAGTTTACAAGCCAAATTATTTATTATTCAGTAACTTTTTTTTTGATATTGAGATTGTTCCTAATTTTGATCATTTTAAACAAAGGTGTCAAAACAGGCCAAATCTTTTCATTCACCCATGACTGTTTCACAAAGATAGATTCGTAGAAGTGCTTTTGGGGAGTCAAAAGGTGTGTACATCTTTAAGGCTTTTAATAAGTATTTTCAAATTCCCTTTCAGAAAAGTAGTACAATTTGACACTCACAAGCAGTGACTGTGAAGCCACTTCTCCACACCTTTGCCAGCAAGGGTGGCCCCAAGAACCACACACAGTACCCCAGCTAAGGGCAGAGGTAGCTTTTATCCCTGCCATAGCACACTGCTAACGATCAACAAGATGCCAAGTCCTGCTCACAGATGCTAAACAAGAGCTTTCTTTTTTTCTTTCTTTCTTTTTCTTTTTATTTTTTTTGAGACAGAGTCTCACTCTGTAGCCCAGGTTGGAGTGCAGTGGCATGATCTCAGCTAACTTCAAGCTCTGCCTCCCGGGTTCACGCCATTCTCCTGCCTCAGCCTCCCAAGTAGCTGGGACTACAGGTGCCTTCCACCACGCCCGGCTAATATTTTTTCCTTTTTTTTTTTTGTATTTTTAGTAGAGATAGGGTTTCACCGTGTTAGCCAGGATGGTCTCAATCTCCTGACCTCGTGATCCGCCTGCCTCAAAGTGCTGGGATTACAGGCGTGAGCCAATGTGCCTGGCCACAAGACCTTTCAGAGTTTGGTTATTGAAACTCACAATATAGGAATTCATATTCATTTCATTAAATTTAACCTTGGCTTTGTGTGGTGGCTCACCTGTAATCTCAGCACTTTGGGAGGCTGAGGCAGGAGAATCACTTGAGCCCAGGAGTTCAAGACCAGCCTGGGCAACAGAGGGAGACCTCGTCTCTACAGAAAAAAAATGTTAAATCAGCTAGGCATAGCAGGGCATGCCTGTGATCCCAGCTACTGGGGATGCTGAGGTGGGAGGATCGCTTGGGCCTGGTAGGTCGAGTCTGCAGTGAGCCGTGTTCTTGCCACTGCACTGCAGCTTGGGTGACAGAGCAAGACCCCATCTCAAAAAAAAAAAACTCTTTTGATTCAGCTCATTTTCTCTGCCTTTTGAGATCTTCTTGGATTTTTATTCTTTCACCCAGTGTATTTAATATTACTCTCTCCCAGCTGTTTTATCTGAAAACTTGATCAACCTGTGCTTTATATTTTCATTCATTTATAAAAATGTCACATGAGAAACGGTCGAGAGTAGAGCCCTGCGACATATCGCTGCCTCCTCATTGACACTGACTGAGGCAGCTGCAAATATACCAAATTGTATTACTGCTTAGTACATGGCTTTGTCAGGAGGGATATCCTATTCTGGACCTTGTGGGCTGGTTTAGAGAATGAGGACTCATCACTGGCACCATGGGAGACATAAGGATCAGCAGAGACAGAGGCAAAGCTGGATTTAAGAAGTCACAGCAGGCCTCTCCCCTAGTGTGAGCCTTGCTTTGAATATAACTGGGAAGGACTTCGTTTTACTCTTGAAAATGTTAACAAGCCTCTGCTCAGTGTCTACCTAGCCTTCAGACCTCGCATTCTCAGGCCTGTGGTGCTGTCTCCGCTCTGCTTCAGTCACAGTCTTCTCTGTCCAGCTTCTGCATGAGGCCATCTGGGACCAGGATCACAGGTTTCAGAAGTTCCCCTCTCCCCGCTCCATGTCATAGGCACCTGCGGTCACACATTCCGGATAAAACTTCAGCCCGCCTTCTCTTTCTGTGCCTGGCACTTCTCTTTTCTCTGGACTTCTGGAAGTCTGCCTCCTCAGCCCCTCAGCTGGGGCCTTCCCCACTTCTGCCCCGCCCCACTGGGTCCTCCCAGGCTAGGAGGCAATCTCTCACCATCCTCCGAGGCTCTGTTGCTTCTCCTTCATCACCAAATGCCAGGAATTTGTCAGCTGCTGTTTGTAACTCAAAAGAAAGAAAGAGAAGGAAAGAGACACAGGAAGGAAGGGCGGCAGAAAAAAAGAAAGAATGCATGCAGCAGATGTTGGGAAAGTTAATTTCTTCATTAGTTTGCATCCATCCTAATTCGGATCTCGGCATGGGGGAGGGAATCCTCTGTTGTCCCCATCTGTCAAGGCAGCATACAGTGAGTCCCATCGTGGAGTTCCTTCTTTTCCTCTCTCCTCCCAGAGTGCCCCTTCCTTGTCAAGGTGCTTCTACCCTTAGGAGTGTACATTTCACCTATAACCACTGCCTATTTTTTCCTTAGTGATATGTTATGCTAGTGATTTTTAATTACATAAACTATATACAAATGCAGCCTCCTTGTAAAAAAATTAAAATATTATAGATATAACACAGCACTTCCTCTCCCAGTTCTACTCCCAGAGGTAATCACTATAATCGGTTTGCTAGGTGTCCTTCCAGAACTTCTAGCCTCTTTCTTTGGCTTGTATGTGGTCACCTTCTCACTGCATCCTCCCGTGGCCTACCCTCTGCATGCATCTGGATCCTAATTTCCTCTTCTTATAAAGACACCCATCCTATTGGAGTATTCATATTGGATGACAGCCATATTGCATTAATCTCATTTTAACTTAATTATCTCTTTAAAGACCCTATCTCCAAATACAGTCATCTTCTGGGTACTGGGGGTTAGGACTTAAACATGAATCTTTAGGGGGACACAATTCACAATTCAGGGTAAAGGGAAGAGGCTCAACTGCCAGAGAGTGGGAGGCCAAGCCCATGCCTGTCCCTCCTGGAACTGGTTGCAGGTAGGGTCAGCCCCCAAAGCCAAGAAACTGTCTCCAAACTGATTTGACAAGTGGCTGACTAGTTCTCTTCTCCCACAAACCGCAAGGTGCTCCAGTCCCCAGCTCACTCGGCCACTCACACCATGTGTGAAGAGGAGACCACCGCACTCGTGTGTGACAATGGCTCTGGCCTATGCAAGGCAGGCTTCGCAGGAGATGATGCCCCCCGGGCTGTCTTCCCCTCCATCGTGGGCCGCCCTCGACACCAGGTGTGTGCTCATCTGGATACCAGGCTTTGAGCCACTAGGAGTAAGCGCTGCACTGTGAGACCCTGCTGAGCTGGGGGTTAGGGGAAGGGAGTGTGTATGTGTGTGTGTGTGTGTGTGTCTGCATGCACATGCGTGCATGCATGCCAGGTGTAGGGAGTTCTTTTCTGATTAACTGAGAGAGCAGGACCCTTTAAGTAGAAATATCCAGGGCCAAAACCAATATACATCAGGCACACAATGACACTATTATGTCTGGCTTACATTTGGGGGGTTGCTAGGTTTGGAAAAATTAATTGAACAAGCCTCCTGCCTTTAAGAAATTTACACTTTGTGAAGAAATACACTTAACTAGTCAGAGATCATGGGCTGTGATAGAGGTAAAATATTTCACAGGAAGGGAAAAGTGTCACAGAAAAAGGAATACCTGAGAATAAGAAGGATTTCAGCAGGTGGAGAGAATAGCAAAGATTTGGAGATCTAAAAGTGCAGGCACAGGGGATTTGAGGAGGGTACATACAAATTTGTGTGTGTGTGTATTTGTGTGTGTGTGTGCCTGTGTGTAGTAGGATGAGGGGAAGAAGTGTATGGGTGGGGCTTGTTTTGTCTCAGAAAACAACATTGTCTGAAGAGAAAGAAGAAAGGCCAACCCACAAGAAATCCTCCACCTTCTCTTCCTGACACCTCCACACTCACTGGTATCTGCTCCATCCTGTCTCCTGCTGTCCTGTTTCCAGGGGAAGAAAGCTGTTTTTCCCATCCTTATCCTTCTTCAGAGACCTTCCAGTGCCTGAATCCCTCTGTGTGGAGCCGTCAGTCAATTCATTTCTCTTTTCTTCTCTTTGCATTGCAGGGTGTGATGGTGGGAATGGGCCAGAAAGACAGCTATGTGGGGGATGAAGCTCAGAGCAAGCGAGGAATCCTGACTCTCAAATACCCCATTGAACACGGCATCATCACCAACTGGGATGACATGGAGAAGGTATCTGTAGACTCCCCCTTAATGAGCCTGCTTTAATGATCACCCATCATCATGACCCTCATATCCATAGGCCACTGTGCTCTGTCAATTCTCAATCTAAAATGCTTCTCACTTCTGTCTTTCCTTTCTTTTCAGCCCCACAACCATTTCTCCAACCTAGGCTGCCAACATCTCTCCCTGGACTATTGCAATGACTTCTTGGCTGATTTCTTGGTCTCTTGCCCTCATTCACCGAATTCATTCTCTACACTGCTGCAAAGCTGATCTTTCTAAACACAGGTCAGCTCATGTTACTCACCTCCTCAGAAATCTTCAGTAGCTCTTCATTAACCAACAGGGGGTTCCTAACAGGACCTGTCCCCGCCTAATCCCCACGATCATCTTTTCCTGCAATATATACTCAGGCCAGTGCTCACCCCTTCTTTTTTTTTTTTTTTTTTTTTGAGACGGAGTCTCGCGCTGTGTCACCCAGGCTGGAGTGCAGTGGCGCGTTCTCGGCTCACTGCAAGCTCCGCCTCCCAGGTTCAGGCCATTCTCCTGCCTCAGCCTCCGAGTAGCTGGGACTACAGGCGCCCGCCACCACGCCCGGCTAGTTTTTTTGTATTTTTAGTAGAGACGGGGTTTCACCATGTTAGCCAGGATGGTCTCGATCTCCTGACCTCGTGATCCGCCCGCCTCGGCCTCCCAAAGTGCTGGGATTACAGGCTTGAGCCACCGCGCCCGGCCTACCCCTTCTTTAAAATGCTGGTGCTGGCTCAAGAGAGGCAAACAGCAGTCTCTCATTCTTATCTTCCCTGTCAAGACTTCACATAGGTGGACTGATGCTAGAGTATGATGATGAGTCTCCAGTGAAAGTTTTTAAGTAGAACTCTCTCAGGGTTTCTAGAAGCCTTTTTGTTTAAGAAAATATGGTTCGGGGGGGGCGGCGGAATTTTTAAATGGTGGAGCTCATGGTCAACAAAATTATGTGTGCAAAATGCTAATAGAGCCTTTCTAATATTCTTGCGATTAACTCTGCTGACAGTTGGCTGAGTGTTCTTGTTTCTGCAATGGCTGTCTTCGGAAATGTGATACAGGGCTTACTGAGCAGACTGCAACTGGAAATGAGGAATGTTGACTTGAAGTCTGTAATTCATTTATACTTTTCTCTAAATCCTAGATTGAGTCACTCGATGTGAGATAAGTACTGCATATAAAATGCAACAGATTTCACGTTATACAGTGGAGAGGATAAGAGCACAGACATTAGAGGCAATGGCAGGAAATCCAGGTGCAAAACCCACCCTATAAGTCTTAGTTTTCCCATTTGTAAAGTGAAGATAAAAAACACTTTGTGCTTTAGGTTGCTTTGGAGATTGAATTAGGTAAATGCTTAGTATAATCCCAAGGCATGGAACATACTTATGTACTCAATAAGTGACACGTACGATTCATAGATATGTAACATTATCTACTTTAAAAACATAATAGGCTGGGCATGATGGCTTACGCCTGTAATCCCAGCACTTTGGGAGGCCAAGGCAGGTGGATCACAAAGTCAGGAGTTCAAGACCAACCTGGCCAACATGGTGAAACCCCGTCTCTACTAAAAACACAAAAAGTAGCTGGCGTGGTGGTGGGCGCCTGTAATACCAGCTACTTGGGAGGCTGAGGTAGGAGAATCGCTTGAATGCAGGAGGCAGAGGTTGCAGTGAGCCGAGATTGCATCACTGCACACCACCGTGGGCAACAGAGTGAGACTCCGTCTCAAAAAATAAATAAAAATAAAAAAACACACACACGTAATAGAGGCCAGTGGCTCATGCCTATAATCCCAACACTTTGGGAAGCCAAGGCAGGAGGATAGCTTGAGGCCAGCCTGGGCAACATGGTGAGACCCTATCTCTATGAAATAAAAATTTAAAAGTTCACTAGGCATGGTAACACATGACTGTGGTCTCAGCTGTTCAGGAGGCTGAGGCATAAGGATCACTTGAGCCCAGGTGGTGGAGGCTGCAGTGAGCTGTGTTCACACCACTGCACCCCAGCCTGGGTGATAGACTGAGAGCATGTCTCAAAAAAAAAAAAAAAGAAAAAGAAAAAAGAAAACCAAGAAGGAAAGGAAGGAAGGAAGAAAGAAAACATAATAGACAAACTATTTTATTCACAGTAGTGACAATGTGTGAACTCTTTAAAGAAACCCTTAAAAATAAATTATGTGCCTTAAGGCCGGGCACAGTGGCTCATGCCTGTAATCCCAGCACTTTGGGAGGCTGAGGCAGGCGGATCACTTGAGGCCAGGAGTTCGAGACCAGCCTGGCCAACCAACATAGTGAAATCCTGTCTCTACGAAAAATACAATAATTAGCTAGGTGTGGTAGTGGGCGCCTGTCACCCAGCTACTCCAGAGGCAGGAGAATCGCTTGAACCCGGGAGGTGGAGGTTTCAGTGAGCCAAGATCGCATCACTGTACTCCAGCCCGGGCAACAGAGTGAAACTCTACATATAATTAAAAAAATATATATATATATAAGAAATATAAAATCATTTCATTATATATAATCATTTCATTATATATCTACAAATCATTATATATATATATCTCATGTGCCTTAAAAACCATATTGGATAAAAGTGTCAAATGTCCTCAAATTAATTTATAGGCTCATTGCATTCCAATAAAAATTATGCGGCATAATTCTAAAGTATGTTTGCAGAAATAAATAAGCAAAAATTATGAAACAAAATGAATTTTTTAAATTATGAAGGAAGACATAATATAATGAAATACAATATAAATTGTAAAGTTAAACAATTTGATACCGGCAAAAAGGTAAAGAGGAAATATATAATAAATGAAACTTCCAACACAAGAGAGGAGGAAAGGACTATTCAACAGATTATTCTGGGACAACTGATTAGTTATTTTGGGAACTGGAGAATCTTGGTTTATAGCCCTAAGCTCACACTATTTCACCAAAACCATGTCAATTAAATATGAAAGTTAAACGTAAACATTTAAATTACCAAAAATATAATACAGTTAATGTGAACATTTAATCAAACTTCTGGTAAGAGTGGTCATAGAGAAAAAGAATGACAAATTTGACTTCTTAAAGAATCATAACTTTTAATATCTCAAAAATAACCAAATTTAAAAGCCAAATAACAAACTGCAAAAAAAAAAGTGCAATGAAGGATTAATATGAACAGTTAATGCAAATTGACAATTAAAACTATGAAGTGTACCCCAGACAAATAAAAAACAAACACTTAATTAGCTGAACAGAAATTATGAAAAGCTGCAAATGTGAAAAAATTTAAACTCATTTGAAACAAAAAAATCAAAGTAAAATAACTAGGTATGATTTTTACCTATCAAATTATTTCATATTTTAAGAGTGAGAGCACTGAATTCAGGTAAGGATGGGGTAAAACAGCCACTTTTTTATTCTGAAGTAAAGAGTGGTTTAGCCTATTTGTTAATAACAAAAAACAGAAAGTCTTCCAATTGCCATGTTCTTTAGCCCAGTAATTCCACTTTTAGAATCTTCTTCTTTGGAAAACATCCTGAATACAAAAAATAATTGCAATATGCCAAAGATAACTATCATAGGATTATTTATAACCAAAAATCAAAGACACCATGAATAGTAATGTGATTAAATATATGATAGTATATGATAAAATGTTATATAAGCATTTTTAAAAGTTTGTTTAGTTTATTAAAAACAAATATTTATTATGAAAAGTAAAATGATTTATGTTATAAAAACAAATTTTAACATAGTCTAATAATAATAAAAGGATATGAAATAAATAACGATAGTAATAAATTTAAAAATACATAAAGACAAAAGATTAGGAAAAAGAAAAAAGTCAAAATGTTAACTGTTGGTTGTTAGGTGATGGACATAGGAGAGATTTTTATTCCAGTAAAAAAAAATTTTTGACTGGGCGCGGTGGCTCAAGCCTGTAATCCTCGCACTTTGCGGGGCCAAGGCGGGCAGATCACGAGGTCAGGAGATCGAAATCATCCTGGCTAACACGGTGAAACTCCGTCTCTACTAAAAATACAAAAAGTTAGCCGGGTGTAGTGGCAGGCGCCTGTGGTCCCAGCTACTCGGGAGGCTGAGGCAGGCAAATGGCGTGAACCCAGGAGGTGGAGGTTGCAGTGAGCTGAGACCGCGCCACTACACTCCAGCTTGGTCGACAAAAAAAAAAAAAAAATTTTTTTTTTGAGGTAGGATTTTCCTCTGTCACTCAGGCTGGAGTGCAGTGGTGCAGTCATAACTCACTGTGGTCTCGGCCTCCTGGGCTCAAGGAATCCTCTTGCCTCTGTCTCTGGTGTAGCTGGGAACACAGGTGCACACCACATCCAGTTGATTTTTAAATTTTTTGTAGAGGCAGGGTCTCACTTTGTTACCCAGGCTTGTCTCCAACCCCTGGGCTCAAGCAATCTGCCTTCCTCAGCTCCCCAAAGTGCTAGGATTACAGGCATGAGCCACCACACTCGACCTTAAAAATATTTTTCTAACTTTAAAAATTATCAACATCTTTAACTTTTAAGGTATAAAAACTCCAAAAAATAAACTAAAATCAAGTGCAGATGCTTGAGCCCAACATCCAAGGATTCTGGTTCAGTGGATCAGATGATCCAAGGTGACTCCGGGAGAGGGTCTCTAGGAAGCACATTTTAAGTAGCATGGGGTCCCCTCCTTAAGACCAGTTGCTGTCCTTTGGGCTCCTGTGCAACGCTCACAGTCCAGGGCCTCTGCCTGTGCCATTCCCTCTGCCTCGGATGCCTTTCACAGCAGCCTCTGGAGACCTTCTTTTGCTCTCAAGGCCCATTTAAATCCCTCAGATAATGAATTACTCCTACCTCTTCCTTCACTTAAAATGTGGCTTGTGTTTTTCTTTTTGTTTGTTTTGGTCTTTTTTAACCATCTCTCTCCCCTCTGGACTTTGCAACCGAGAATTGGGTGCCGTGTCTGATTCATATCTACCCTCATCACACTTACCACCGTCTTAGCACAAACCTGGTGGTCCATAAATACATGGGTCCAATGGCATCAAATGACCCTGTGCCTCACCTCTGAGGAAACCAAAGCCCCACGTCCCTGCTACACTTTGCCCAATCCTTCTGCAAGACTCCTTTTTGGTTGTACTTGATCACTGAAGAAGAAACTGGACACGGGAAGAAATTAACTTCCTCTAAAACAGTGGTTCTTTTTAAATTTTGAGACAGGGTTTCACTCTGTCACCCAGGCTGGAGTGCAGTGCCATGATCACAGCTCCCTGCAGCCTTGACCTCCTGGGCTCAAGCGATCCTCCTGCCTCAGCCTCCTAAGTAGCTGGGACTACAGGCAGGCGCTACCATGCCTGGCTAATTTTTTATCTTTTTGTAGAGACAGGCCCCCACTATGTTGCCCAGGCTAAGCAGTGGTTCTTAACCGGGATGATTTTGCTTCCCAAAGGACATTTGGCAATGTCTGCAGACATTTTTGATTGTCACAACTTGAAAACTGCTGCTAGCATCCAGTGGGTGGAGACCAGGGATACTGGTCGGCCCTCTACAGCAAAGAATTATCCAACCTAAAATGTCATAGTGCTGCGATTGAGAAACCCTGCTTTAAAGTACCAGGCTGGCCAATAATAGACAGTGAAAATTGAGCCCAAGTGCCTCTGTCAGATTCTCAGCAGGAGACAGTGTACATTCAGCTGGGGTTTTTTTTTTTTTTTTTTTGAGACGGAGTCTCGCTGTGTCGCCCAGGCTGGAGTGCAGTGGCGCGATCTGGGCTCACTGCAAGCTCCGCCTCCCGGGTTCACGCCATTCTCCCGCCTCAGCCTCCGAGTAGCTGGGACTACAGGCGCCCGCCACCACGCCTGGCTAGTTTTTTGTATTTTTAGTAGAGACGGGGTTTCACCATGTTAGCCAGGATGGTCTCGATCTCCTGACCTCGTGATCCACCCGCCTCGGCCTCCCAAAGTGCTGGGATTACAGGCTTGAGCCACCGCGCCCGGCCTCAGCTGGGGTTTTGAAATTGATTGACATGTATACTCAGCTGGGGTTTTACAGCTGGTTAAATGAATGTCCTACAGAAATGTGCGTAGGGTTAAGGCAACTACAAAGGGATGTCGAGGCACCCAAGAACCAGCAATAGAGGGAGCTCTCACACCCCTAAACATGAAGGGGCAGTGTCATTGGAGCTTAGAGAGAGCTTGAGCCCTGAAAGAGGGGCTGCCCAACAGGAACTGTGCTCATGGAGGGCCACGCTATTGTCAGGAGATAAACCCTGACTTATTTTGCCCTCCTACTTTCCAGTCTCTTGCAGGTATCTTCTATCAGCCAAATATAGCCAGAAGCCAGAAAGCAATGAACACTTGAGTGACAATGTGCCTTGCATCACTCAGTGCACAAAGGCAGGGGAGAGACTGTAGCAGAGTGGAGAAGAGGGAAGGTCAAATGGAAATAATGAACACATAGAAAATACTGGTTCCAGGTCTGAGTCCTACCTGGGGCCCTGTTGAGAAGGAATATACCCTTTAAATGTCAGTCAGAAATTTCCAGGGCTGACCATTCTCCTCTCCAGATCCATCCCGTCCTGTGTAACATGGTGCCACACTCTCCCAGCAAGGAAGTGTCAGTCAGAATTTTCCAGCCACTGGGAGTCTGCCAGGTTCATCTGGCTTTTGTCTCCACTAGATCTGGCACCACTCCTTCTACAATGAGCTGCGTGTAGCACCTGAAGAGCACCCCACCCTGCTCACAGAGGCTCCCCTAAATCCCAAGGCCAACAGGGAGAAGATGACCCAGGTAAGAAGCCAGGAAGACTTAAACACTGGCACAAGAATGCAACATAGATGCTTGGCCAGATACCTTCTCCCCTTCAAACATCAGTGCAACAGAACTCTCTGAGGACCTGCTATGTCCATAGTCCATGCCAGGCCCTGGGGGTGTGGGTGTGGAATAATGAACTACCAAACTGGCATAGTTCCTGCCCTTAATGAGATTACAAACCATTCTACAGGCCAAGAAGTGCTGTGATTTTTGCCAGATAATCTTTTATTCTTCATTGTTCTTTAAGATCATGTTTGAAACCTTCAATGTCCCTGCCATGTACGTCGCCATTCAAGCTGTGCTCTCCCTCTATGCTTCTGGCCGCACGACAGGTGAGTAATCCTGTAATCCATTCCTTTTCTGACTTCAGGGGAGGTAGGGAAAAGCTGGGGTCTGGAAGAGGCTCCTGCTCAGAGGAATCAAAGGGACGGCTGAAGTCCAGGCAAAATCTTGCTTAGGGATAACAGGTGAGAATGCCTGTGTGGAATGCCAGATGTGAGCCTACCTGGTATAGCTGGAAAAAACATCCAGTGAGAACTGTTTCCCTCACAGTAATCATTCCAGGAGCTTCTACACATACACACATTCCAACAGTACTGGAATGTTTCTGCTTCATGAAGCAGAAAGAGTAGAACCTGTGGTGGTGGAAATGTAAGTGCAGTTACACATAGATTAATGACAGGGATATGTTCCAAGAAATGTGTGTCATTAGGTGACTTCATCACGGTGGGAACATTAGAGCGTGTACTTGCACAAACCTAGATGCTATAGCCTACTACATGCCCAGGCTGTATGGCATGGCCTGTTGCTTCCAGGCTACAGACCTGCATAGCATTTAACCATGATTAATACTGTAGGGAACTGTAACAGAATGGTTATTTATTTGTGTAGCTAAACATACTGAAACATAGAAAAGTTACAGTGAAAATATGGTATCAAAGATAAAAAATGGTACACCTGTATAGGGCACTTACCATGAATGGAGCTTGCAAGACTAGAAGTTGCTCTGGGTGGGTTAGTGAGTGAGTAGTGAGAAAATATGAAGACCTAAAACATTACTGTGCACTACTGTAGACTAAACACTGTACACATCGGCTGTACTACATTTATAAAAATATTATTCTTGGCCAGGCATGGTGGCTCACGCCTGAAATCCCAGCACTTTGTGAGGCCAAGGTGGGCAGATCACATGAGGTCAGGAGTTCAGGACCAGCCTGGCTAACATGGTGAAACCCCATCTCTACTAAAAGTACAAAAATTAGCTGGACGTGGTGGCAGGTGCCTGTAATCCCAGCTACTTGGGAGGCTGAGGCAGAAGAGTCGCTTGAACCTGGGAGGCAGAGGTTGCAGTGAGCCAAGATCACGCCACTGCCCTCCAGCCTGTTATTTCTTATTAAAGAAATAATAAAAAATTATTATTTTTTATTATTCACTGCACAATAATAAATTATTATTTCTTTAATAATAAACTAACCTTAGCTTACTGTAATTTTTTTACCTTATAAACTTTAAAATTTTTAAAGCCATTTTTACTTTTTTGTAGTAACAGTAACAGAAAACTATTTTCTTTTTTCTGTGATTTTTTTTTTTTTTTTGAGATGAAGTCTCGCTCTGTCACCCAGGCTGGAGTGCAGTGGTACAATCTCAGCTCACTGCAACCTCTGCCTCCTAGGTGCAAGTGATTCTCGTGCCTCAAACTCCCAAGTAGCTGGGACTACAGGAGTGTGCCACCATGCCTGGCTAATTTTTATATTTTCTTTTTTTTTAGTAAAGATGGGGTTTCACCATGTTGGCCAGGCTGGTCTCGAACTCCTGACCTCAAGTGATCTGCCCACCTCAGCCTTCCAAGTTCCGGGATTACAGGCATGAACCATCACCCTCAGCCAAAAATATTTTCTTTATTTATATTCTTTATTCTACAAGCTTTTTTCTATTAAATTTATTTATTTTTTTTTACTTTCAGAGCTTTTTTGATAAAAACTAAAATATACACATTAGCCTTGGCCTGCACAGGTTCAGGATCATCAATACCACTGTATTTCATCTCCACATCTTGCCCCACTGGAAGGTTTTCAGGGTTAATAACATGCATGGAGCGGTCATCTCCTATGATAACAATGCCTCCTTCTGGAATATCTCCGGAAGGACCTGCCTAAGGCTTTTTTACAGTCAACCTTTTTTTAATAAGTAGAAGGACTACACTATGATTAAAAACATAGTATAAGAGGCTGGGCGCAATGGCTCATGCCTGTAATCCCAGCACTTTGGGAGGCCGAGGTGGGCGGATCTCTTTGAGCTCAGAAGTTCAAGACCAGCCTGGGCAACATGGCTAGACCCCATCTCTACAAAAAATACAAAAAGTTAGCCAGGCATTGGTAACTCACGCCTGTAGTCCCAGCTACTTGTGAGGCTGAAGCTGGAGAACTGCTTGAGCCCAGGAAGCAGAGGCTACAGTGAGCTGAGATCTCGCCACTGCACTCCAGCCTGGGTGACAGAGTGAGACCCTATCTCAAGAAAAAAAAAAAAAGATAGTATAAGAAATACATAAGCCAGTACTAGCACCATGTTGTCATTTATTATCATTATCATAATGTATGTGCTGTACTTTTATACAGCTGGCAGCGCAGTAGGTTTGTTTATACCAACATCACTACAAACACGTGAGTAAAGCGTTGCCCTATGACGTGATGTCAGCTATGATGTCATTAGGCAATAAGAATTTTTCAGCTTCCTTATTATATTATGGCACCACCATTGTGTATGTGGTCTGAAGTTAACCAAAATGTCACTATGTGGACATGACTATATGTGGCCTTGGTATAGAAGTGTGCTCAGGGTAACAGAAAACCTCAAAATAAAATGGTCTTTAATAGGGACTTGACAGCTTCCATAAACATTTGTTTAAACATTCATTCATCATTTATTCACTGACTTATCCATTCATTCATCCATCATGTATTTTCCATTACTCCCTACAATGTGCCACACATGGTACCAGGCCATGGGTATACACTGACAAATAAGACAGACTTTGTCATTATGGAGCTAACAGTTTAGTGGGAGATAGACAAAAGCAAAAGATAATTTCACTGCACATGATAAGGACAATGATGGAGAAATGCATGGCATATACAGTTTCACATCCTGCACTTTGCATTTTTGTTTTTATGTTCGTTTTGAGATGGAGTTTTGCTCTGTTGCCAAGACTAGAATGCAGTGACGTGATCTTGGTGCACCACAACCTCCACCTCCCGGGTTCAAGTGATTCTCCTGCCTCAGCCTCCTGAATAGCTGGGATTACATGCATGAGCCTCTGCACCCAGCTAATTTTTGTATTTTTAGTAGTGACGGGGTTTCACCATTTTGGCCAGGCTGGTCTTGAACTCCTGACCTGAAGTGATCTGCCTGCCTCGGCCTCCAAAAGTGCTGGGATTACAGGCATGAACCACTGTGCCTGACCTTGCACTTTGTTTTGTTGCAAACATCATGTTTAATGGCCACGTGGTAGTCATCGTATGATGGTTTCATTATTTATTTATTTTACCACTTCTCTATTGCTGGAGCTTTAGGTTGCCTCTCATTTTTAGTATAAAATATGCCGTGATTCAGATCCTTATACAGAGTAAATTACTGGTTTCTAGACATTTGTTTTGCATCTGGCCCTTACTGAACCATCTAACTGGGTCTAATAGTTTCTTAATTGATTCTGTTGGGTCTTCTATATAAAACCACATTATCTGCAAATAATGACAATTTTGTTTCCCTTTGGTAGTCATACCTCTTATTTCTATTTTCTGTTTCACTGCAATTGGCTAGGACATCCTGGACAATATTAAATAATAGTGATGATATTGTAATGCTTTCTCATCAGTTATGACGTGGCTGTTAGATTAAGAAATATGAGGCTGGACACAGCGGCTCACGCCTGTAATCCCAGGACTTTGGGAGGCCAAGGCAGGTGGATTGCCTGAGGTCAGGAGTTTGAGACCAGCATGGCCAACATAGTGAAACCCTGCATCTACTAAAAATACAAAAATTAGCTAGGCGTGGTGGCAGGCACCTGTAATCCCAGCTACTCAGGGGGCTGAGGCAGGGGAATCGCTTGAACACAGGAGATGGAGGTTGCAGTGAGCCGAGACTGTGCCATTGCACTCCAGCCTGGACAACAAGAGCAAAACTCTGTCTCAGAAAAAAAAAAAAGAATATGCAGTGCAGACTTAATGACAAATTGACAAGTATGCATTACCAGTGATGTGTTTCAAGGAATACAAAAAAAAAGGACACATTTTACTTGCCTTCCAGAGGCCTACAATCTCATTTGAGGAAAAAAAAAAAGTGATATCCATAAAAAATAAAAAATATGATTGATGATTCTTGTGATGGGTGAATATTCTTAACTGGTAAAGGAAAATATGGTAATTAGATCTCATTGGTAACAGTCCTAGAAAGAGACTGATGAAAGACAAGAATAAGATTTTTATAAGCCTGATCCTCTCTGTCCACAGGCATTGTCCTGGATTCAGGTGATGGCGTCACCCACAACGTCCCCATCTATGAAGGCTATGCCCTGCCCCATGCCATCATGCGCCTGGACCTGGCTGGCCGTGACCTCACTGACTACCTCATGAAGATCCTCACAGAGAGAGGCTATTCCTTTGTGACCACAGGTATCCAGCCCCTTTCCTGATTCTGACTAGAGCTCAGAACCAAACTGGTTTAGGACCAGAAGCTCTCAGAACCAATGAGAATTCTGTGGCTCTGTGTCTTTAAACTCTCCTGATATAGACCTGGAGGCCTTAAGCTGGGGCTGGGCCTCTGGATAAGACCAGATAGTCATAGAAGCAGTCCCTCCTTCCTCAGGGACCAACTGCCTCTGTCCATGTCCACACCAGGACTAGGGCTAGTTTTCACAGGGCTGAATGGTAGTAAAGATCCGCTGATGCATTTCATGACCTAGGGGCACCTTTGGTTTGAGGACAAATTGAATAAGTGAGGCCCGAATTTCTAAGGGGAAGGTGTCATGTGGCCCACCTGGGCAACTGGCATTTTTAGGTGGGAGCCTCTTTAGATTCTGTAAGATCAAACTTCTAAGTCTGAGTCTAGACCAGAAATGTGTCCTGCAAAGCCCCCAGGAAGATCTAAGGCTTTGTCAGAAATCTCATACAAAGTCCTGCTTGGGAATCAAGACTTGAGACTCCCTCTTTAGAAAGGGGAGTAGAAGAATTAAGATTGAATGGAGTGACCCTTCACCCTCTTCGGGGCAAGTCTATCATCATCCTATGACTGAATCTAAAGTAGATGTGAGGCCAGGCGTGGTGGCTCACACCTGTAATCCCAGTACTTTGGGAGGCCAAGGCAGGCAGATCACTTGAGGTCAGATGTTCTAGACCAGCCTAGCCAGCATGGTGAAATCCTGTCTCTACTAAAAACACAAAAATTAGCTGAGCATAGTGGCACACGCCCGTAATCCCAGCTACCTGGGAGGCTGAGGCAGGAGAATTGCTTGAATTCAGGAGGTAGAGGTTGCAGTGAGCCAAGACAGCACCACTGCACTTCAGTCTGGGTGACAGAGTGAGACTCTGTCTCAAAAAAAAAAAAAAAAAAGAATAAAGTAGATGTGAGAAGGAGGTTTTCATGGAGATCAGAATGGGACAACCAAACTAACAGGGTCAGTATTCACCTTCTGTCATTTCTGCTCCTTCCAGCTGAGAGAGAAATTGTGCGAGACATCAAGGAGAAGCTGTGCTATGTGGCCCTGGATTTTGAGAATGAGATGGCCACAGCAGCTTCCTCTTCCTCTCTGGAGAAGAGCTATGAGCTGCCAGATGGGCAAGTTATCACCATCGGCAATGAGCGCTTCCGCTGCCCTGAGACCCTCTTCCAGCCTTCCTTTATCGGTGAGGTGCTGCCCACAGTCCCTGCCAATCTCAGGGCGGGGAGGGTGGAGGGGTGGGTGAGGTATGGAGAGAGAAACGCCAGGAGTCATGGACACTTTGTTAATTACATATGCATACCTCACATTTTCCTAGGAAGGGCGAAAAGTGGATTAAAAAAAAATAGAGAAAATCTCATTTTAAATAAAAGGGAAAGGAAATCAAGATACCGGAAAAGCAGAACAGGAAATATAACATGAAACTAAGAATGAAGTTAAAACACAGAAAGTTTGTAGGCAGCAATATAGCAAGGTCAGGTTGTAGTTTAGCAAGATTCCTCTATCTACAGTGTGGAATCATATTGCATGGATAAAAGTCCGGAGACTTGACCGGGCGCGGTGGCTCACACCTGCAATCCCAGCACTTTGAGAGGCTGAGGCGGATGGATCACGAGGTCAGGAGTTCAAGACCAGCCTAGCCAAGACAGTGAAACCCCATCTCTACTAAAAGTACAAAAATTAGCCAGGTGCCTGCAGTCCCAGCTACTTGAGAGGCTAAGGCAGGAGAATTGCTTGAACTTGGGGGATGGAGGTTGCAGTGAGCCAAGATCGCACCACTGCACTCCAGCCTGGGACTCTGTCTCAAAAAAAAAAAAAAAAAAAAAAAAGACTGGAGGCAGCTAGGCACGGTGACTCACCTGTTATCCCAGCACTTTGGTAGGCCAAGGCAGGCAGATCACTTGAGCCTGCAAGTTTGAGACCAGCCTGGGCAACATGGCGAAACCCCGTCTCTATGAAAAATACAAAATTTAGCAGAGCGTGATGGTGCATGCCTGTGGTCCCAGCTACTCAGGAGGCTGAGGTGGGAGAATCACTTGAGCCCCAGAGACATCAAGGCTGCAGTGAGCCGTGATTGTGTCACTGCACTCCAGCCTGGGCAACACAGTGAGAGTCTGTCTCAAAAGAAAAAAAAAAAGACTAGAGGCAAGGAGACCAGGCAGATGGCAAGAGCTAGTTTGGCATGCAGGACCTTTTGCTCCAGGAGACTGTGATGCCAGGCTACAGTAGCTGGATGTCAATCTGCAGGCAATGGGGGACTGTCAGGTGACATGATGAGTATACCCATGGAATGGAATCTTATTTGGCAATAAAAGGGAATGAAGTATTGATCCATGCTGTGACCCTGAAAACATTATACTAAGTGAAAGGAACCACACACAGAAGACCACATGGTGTATGATTCCACTGACAGGAAACATCCAGAATAGGCAAATCTCTAAAGACAGAAAGTGGATTCGCTGTTACCTAGGGCGGGGGCAGGGATGGAGGGGAAAATGGGGAGTGACCACTATTAGGTATGGGGGTCTCTTTTGAAGGCATTAAAATGTTCTAAAATTGGATTTTGGTGATGTTTGCTTCTGCGGATAT
This sequence comes from Papio anubis, assembly GCF_008728515.1. Classification (NCBI taxonomy): domain Eukaryota; kingdom Metazoa; phylum Chordata; class Mammalia; order Primates; family Cercopithecidae; genus Papio; species Papio anubis. The sequence continues at coordinate 74,154,764 of NC_044989.1, forward strand.
ACTGAAAACGACTGAATTATATCTCAAAAAGTTATGAAAAAAGAAAGATGATATAACAAAAGTGTTCCTTTAGAAATATGCCTCAGGCAACAGTGTAAAAGATCAGGCTGGGCGTGGTGCCTCAAGCCTGTAATCCCAGCACTTTGGGAGGCCGAGAGGAGTGGATCACGAGGTCAGGAGATGGAGACTATCCTGGCCAACATGGTGAAACCCCATCTTTACTAAAGATACAAAAATTACCTAGGCATGGTGGCGCGTGCCTGTAATTCCAGCTACTTGGGAGGCTGAGACAGGAGAATCGCTTGAACCAGGGATCGGAGATTGCAGTGAGCTGAGATTGCGCCACTGCACTCCAGCCTGGTGACAGAGTGAGACTCCGTCTCAGAAAAAAAAAAAAAAGATCAGTCAGAACAGGGGACAATAAAGGAAAGGCCATGACAAGGGAGGGGGTCTGATCTTATCATCCTTTTGGGAGATACTAAGGTTCTGAACTAGGGTAGTTGCAACAATCAAAGAAGGGTCATTCGAGGAGCTGGAGGTGTGCATATTTATGAAGTGATGCCTGTTGACTAGACACTGTGATCTCCGTTAGGCATGGAGTCCGCTGGAATTCATGAGACAACCTACAATTCCATCATGAAGTGTGACATTGACATCCGTAAGGACTTATATGCCAACAATGTCCTCTCTGGGGGCACCACCATGTACCCTGGCATTGCTGACAGGATGCAGAAGGAGATCACAGCCCTGGCCCCCAGCACCATGAAGATCAAGGTGGGTCTTGCCTCAGTTCCCTCTATCCTGTTCTTTGTATAAAATCTTGCCTACTTGCAATTTCCTCGGAGGCAGGCTGCCAGGCCTGGTAACTTGCTGGTCTCCTGGGTTCAGTATCATCCTGGACTAGAGCCAATTTTATCCTGGGGAATTATGTTCCTTGGGCATTGATGGGCTAAAGACCCACTTAGCATGGATCTCAAACATAATCACAGGAATGTCACATAAGAAGAGGCTGAAAGAATTTGGGATGATGAGAATATTATTCAGGTGTAATGGCTCATACCTGTAATCCCAGCATTTTGGAAAGCCAAGGTGGGAGGATCACTTGAGCCCAGGAGTTGAAGGCCACATGAGCTCTAACTGTGCCACTGCACTCTAGCCTGTCTCTAAATATAAATTCAGATAGATCCTGTCTCTAAAAATAAATAAATAAATAATCAGGAGACCGGAAATAGAAGGAAAGAAAAGAAGGAGGTCACACTATGGTATCTTTAAACTTTATTGCTCCGGAGGAGGTTGAAAGTTCCAAAGAGTGGATGTTTTTGTCATAGGGCCAGCTCTGCTTCAACTCAACAGGGACATTCCTTGATTTCTGAACATCTCTGATCTACTGTCCCATCTTGGCCATGCCCTTCCCCATACTGCCTCCCAGTAGAGCCTCTCACCTCCTGGGCATCTGCAGGATGGGAGCTTCTCACCTGCCTCTGGTCTCCAGACATTTTTAGCTCCTTCTAGGAACTTTGCTGCTAACAGTTTTAGAGAAAGAGTTGGGAATAGAAATAACACATTGGTTGAAAGTTACAAAGTCTCACAATAAAGCTGATCTCTGGGGAGTAGGCCTGATGTGAGGAAATGTGTTCTCAGTCAATATTCTAAGAACCTTCATGAAGGAAGGCTGCCCCGGGCCTTCCCCCTGCCTAACAGATGGTGTTCATCACAGAGAAATGGAGCAGACCATCAGGAAACTGGTGAGAACTTGTGGGCTCTTCTCAGCCAGAACCACAGGAATGGTGCATTACTGAGGCCTGTCCTATGCAAAGCATCGTGCCAGGCCTGGGGCAGGGGCATTTTACCAGGACTGTGTGTCAGGATACCATGCCTGGCCTCACTCCCAGATTGTGGTCCAATAAGTCTGAATTGCCCCCATCACCTACACTGATAAACAACCACCAGTGATCTGATGCATTTCTCAATTCATGAGCCACTGCTCTGACTTTAACAGTATGTGCCAGCCTTCATGGAGTTTAGGATCTAATTAGTAAACATGATCAATACCAGGACAACCTAAATAAGAAAAGCGGAAGGGAAAGGACACTCTAAGCAGAGGAAGTAGAAGAAGCAAACATGTCCAGGCGGGTCTGTGCTTATCTGAGCACCTATCCAAACTGGACAGCAGGACTTGTATAGGGGAACTGGGGGAGATGAGGCAAGTCTCAAGGACATGAAAGAATAGATTTGGGGTGGGGGTGGGGCTCATTTAGGACCACCAACCTAAGAGAAGCCAGAGTTTTCTCATGAGAAGTGTCCAGCAACAAAATTTGTTACCTTGTTAGTGGCTGCGCATTCCCAGTCCTTGAAATAATCTGTTCAAGGAGGATTTAGGTGACTTTTGTCTGCCCGGATAATAAAATAACTTCTAAAGATCCTTCTTATTCTACAATTCCATGATCTCTGCGATTTAGGGAATATGCACAGAGATTCTAAGGCAACAAAAAAAAACAATTTATTATCTGGTTTGCTCTAGCACTGAATTCTTAGACCCTTCAAAGACTGGAAAATTAGTTGAAGAATCATAGTCCTTCTGGATCCCCTTTGAGGTAGAGTTCAAAGTTGTTTGACCTGACAACAAATTTCTAAAAGCTAAGCCCAGGATTCCTAGTGGAAAGCATGAACAATGTAGATATAAATTTGAGGACTTCTGAGATATAATTGGGTGATGACAGATAGCTCAAAACAGGGTTTTGGTAGACTGGTTTGTACTCAGGAATGGAGGAAGCCCAGCCCAACCTGCCCATGCATCCAAACTTCAGGCAAGAACAGAACAAGGTTCCCCTTATAGATATTTGTATTGGTCAGCTATTGCCAAGTAACAAACAACTATGGAATCTCAAGGGCACATAACAGTGAGCATTTATTGCTCATGCATCAGCTAGGAGTTAGCTGATCAAGGTCAGGCTTGGCTAAGTAAGTGGCTCTGAATTAACTGCAGGTCCAGCCAGCTCAGGTCAAGTCCATATTTCTCATTAACGGGCCCAGGCTTAAAGAGCTCCCCAGGGGCAGCTCTTCTCATGAAGATGGCAGAACAAGAGAACATGCCCAAGTACACAAGCATATTTCAAGCCCCTGTTTGTGTTATGTCTGCTAATATCCTATTGGTCAAAGCTAACACAATGCCCAGCCCAGAGTCACAGGGAGCAGTGCAGTATTCCCAAGGAGGGATTAAGGGAAGAGTGGGGAAGTGAAGGTTTTGAGCAAAAATCTAATCTATCACAACGTTTCTCTTGTTCTTTTCTGACCATGGGGTTCCCCTTTTCTGGGATAAATAGATTTTTGGACCACCCTGCTTATTCCCTTGGGGACTGATCATGATTCACCACATTTGTTCTTTGCAGATTATTGCTCCCCCAGAGCGGAAGTACTCAGTCTGGATTGGGGGCTCTATCCTGGCCTCTCTCTCCACCTTCCAGCAGATGTGGATCAGCAAGCCTGAGTATGATGAGGCAGGACCCTCCATTGTCCACAGGAAGTGCTTCTAAAGTCAGAACAGGTTCTCCAAGGATCCCCTCGAGACTACTCTGTCACCAGTAATGAAACATTAAAACCTACAAGCCTTACTTCTCTGTGTGGGGCTCTTTTTTCCTGGGCTATGTCTCATACACAGTGCTAAGGCCTTTTCACACATTACTTTTAATCCATGAAATAATGCTGTAAGGTAGGTGCTATCATTATCCCCATATTTCAGATGAGGAAATTGAGGCTCAGAGAAGTCAAGGACTTGCGAAGATCACACAGATTCAAGATTAAAATTCAAGTATCTGACTGCAAAGCTAGTGCTCCTTCTACTATATCATCTTGTTTTCTTTTCCTTGAATATAACTAAGAATAAGGCTAGATGACTCTTGGGATGGGGGTAGAAACACAGGCTTTCAGTGATATGAGTCCTTGTACTCCAGGGCAGTTCACTAGGGAACATGAACACAGAGTCATGACACAGGGTTATGGGATGTGACATGAGGAGTTCACACACGATGTTACTGTCACTCACGTGAAGAAGGGTCACTGTGGGCTTAAGATCTCTATGAGGTTGTTATTGAGGATTAGGCTGTATTTTTTTTTTTTTTTTTTTTTTGAGACAGAGTCTCACTGTGTTGCCCAGACTAGTATAGTGGTGCGATCTTGGCTCACTGCAACCTCTGCCTCCCGGGTTCAAGCAATTCTCCTGCCTCAGCCTCCTGAGTAGCTGGGATTACAGGCATGCACTACTACGCCTGGCTAATTTTTGTATTTTTAGTAGACATGGGGTTTCATCATGTTGGCCAGTCTGGTCTTGAACTCTTAACCTCAGGTGATCTGCCCACCTCGGCCTCCCAAAGTGCTGGGATTACAGGTGTGAGCCACCATGCCCAGCCAGGTTGTATTTTGCCCCAAAATTAATTAAGAAAGGAGTAGCATCCTTAGGAAGGACATTTTCTCTCCTTCCCTCTCCCGTTCCTCCTCCTCCTCCTCCCCTCCTTATTAATTTCCTCCCTACCCACTGCTCTAGGTCAATTTTGTTTAATTTTACAAGTATTTACTGAATTTTTGGCATCTGGAATTGCCGGGTAAGGCGGCAAGGGATTTATATTTCCAACAAAGATGATTCCTGCCCATTAGGGTCTCACTGCATACAGGCAGAGATAGACACATGCATACAAGACAGTGACACAAAGTGAAACAAAAGCGCCTAAAAGTACTATGATAAAATAAGGGATGATAATAATAGCTAACATTTATTCAGTGATTTCAATAGGCCAGGTTAAAATTTTTGCATGGATTTCCTCAATTAATCCTCACCACAACCTTATGAGGCAGGTATTAGTATCATTTCCCATTTTATAGTTAGGTTACTGGTTACTAGGTCACCCAGCTAGTTCACCTTAGAACAAGATCCTCACATTGGGCTGGTGCACCTTTCACCTCCCCACCTAGCAAAGGCCCAGCCTTCGTGCCCCTATCAGATCCCACCTGGTCCATGAAGCTTCCCAGACACACCCATTTGGAGACAGTGGAGTCCAGTGGTTAAGCGCAGAGACCTCAATGTCAGACATTCCTTTCACCCTCCCACCATTCGATCTCTGGGGGTGGGGTGGGACGGAGGAGCCGCTTTCATAAGCCCTTAGGGGATTTCTCTGTGAGGACCAGTTTCCCAGAAGCAGACCTGGAAATGAGGATTCCCTGCAAATGACTTATTAAAGAAGTGCTCTGAGGAGAGCTGGTAAGCAGAGTAGGGGGGGGGGGGGGGTGCAGAAGAGGAAAGGGGAGGAAACCTGGCAAGAGGGCAATTGCAGATAAAGTCCTGGAGAGGGCAGTTTCAGCCTGGCCCCGCCCACTGGGAGCTCTGGAGTCTAAGGCTAGCCTGGTGGAGGCCAGGGAGCCAGGCTTTCACAGTCCCACCTGCCAGTGATTGGTGAGGGTGCTCCCTGGGAGGACTGAAGCCCTAGGCTTTCCATCTGTATCAGCAAAGGTCTCCTCCAAAGAAGAGCTGCAGGCTCTGGCTGCTGGAAGATAAAGCACAGGAGGAGGTGGGAGCGCTCTGAGGAGATGTAGGGCACTGACACTGCACGATGGAGGGACATCCGGACCTCCATGTGGAGAAGGGCAGGCTGCCCAAACCATTCTCACCAACCCCCGGCACCCATCCAACCTCCCTTCCCCATGCTTCCACCCCTACTCCAGTCTTACTCCACTTCAAGTTTTAAAAATGCTGTCCTAAATTCTTCAGTGGTTGTGGAGTTATCCACTGATAGAGAGAGGGACAGTGGCTTGAGGAAAGTGGAAATCCAACTGGAAGTCTATTAAAGATCGACAAAAGTCAGGTGTGATGTTCACTCCAGTAATCCCAGCTACTTGGGAGGCTGGGGTGGGAGGATCACTTGAACCCAATTCAAGCCAGCCTCTAACAAGCAAGACCCCATCAGAGAGAGAGAGAGAGAAACAATGTCCCAGACACTGAGGGCCCACGAAGGCAGTCATTACTTTTTATGAGTTATATAATGTCTATTGGGTGGTAACTGTGTGACAGGTGTGGCAAGTGGATTCTGTCTCTTAATACTCACCCCCAGGTCACTGGAATCCAGAGCCCATACTCTTAACTACCTTTTGATGTGTCTCCCTTTATGATTAGGTGTATCAGTACAGTTCATTCAGGGGAGCAGAGCCACTATGGGTATTATGGGAATAAGGGCTTTATTACAGGAATGAGATTTATCCAAAGCCTGAAGGAGCTGGGAAAGTGAAAGTCTGCAAGGAACTGTGGGATAATCTGAGAGGAGTCAAAAATGAGTGGAGGACTAGGTGAAACCTATCTGCCGGGCACCTCTGTCTGTCATAGCATCTGACTAGAAGATTTCCACAGAGCACTGGCTGACACTCCCACTCTGCCTTCCAAATCTCACCCCAGGTCCTCTTTTGGCCAACTCTAACTCAGAGCCTTGTTGGTAGCGCGTTCTGAAAGTGTACTTTCCAGTTTAACCAAATCGATTTAGCACAATGCAGCACATTAGAAAATCTTCAATGTAGGTGAGATATAGCTGACTAAAATTCCAGGCTGCAGAAGAAAGTTTGGGCCACATTTTTATATGTTTATCTCCCTTTTTGAATGGCTGCATGACATTTTATATAATATTGGTCAGTATTTTATGTATACAGTAGCATTTACAAACACTGGAAAAATAGTAACTCCTTCAGAGCTGCACTTCAAGGACTAAGCAGAGTGTCTGGCATGCAGTAGATGCTCAGCAAATATTGGATGAATGAGTGGATGCTGAAAGACTAGAGTTCCTGCAGGGCAACATCAACTCCTACTTATCAACTCTAGCAGATATTTGAAAATCGCCCAGGGGCAGGAAGTGGCCTCATTCTCCTAAGTAATGGGGAGGTAATTCTACTCACCGGTATGCCACCAGTTTCAGTCTCTGGCTAGCACCCAAGTGGAATGAAAACTTCCTGTTTACTGCTTCCAAGAGGAACTGATCACCACCTCTTTGGGGTGTCTTCTTTGCTCATGATGATCGCCTTAATTGTACTTCCTCATGCACAAAAGTGGGGCCCCAACCCTCTTCCTTGGCCACAGCTGATTGAACCATGATTAGACACCTGAACACAGGTGGACAAATTAGATTCTCCCTTCTGGGAATTTGGAATTGGGACCAAAAACCAAAAAATAACATTTAACAAAACAAGCATAAATAAGTAAAGGGGGATAGAAAGATTATTACTAATTAATTAACATAACTGACAGGCATTTTAGGCAAAAAATATTTTAGTTTCTTACATTACACTCCACATCAAAAAAATTTTGAATGCTTTTAGAGGCTGGGTGCGGTGGCTCACACCTGTAATCCCAACACTTTGGGAGGCCGAGGTGGGTGGATAACTTGAAGCCAGGAGTTCAAGAGCAGCCTGGCCAACATAGCAAAACCCCGTGGCTACTAAAAATACAAAAACTTAGTCAGGCATGGCGCGTGCCTGTAATCTCAGCTACTCAGGAGGCTGAAGCATGAGAATCGCTTGAACCTAGGAGATGGAGGTTGCCGTGAGCCAAGATCGCCCCGCTGCACTCCAGCCTGAGCAAGACTCTGTCTCAAAAAAAAAAAAAAAAAAAAAGACGCAAACGACAGAGAGAAAATATTCACAAAGGACTCATCCAGAATATTTGAAGAATAAGACAAGCAAAAGACAACAAATAGAAAAATGGACATAAGACTTCAACAGAGGATACTGAAATGATCAATAAACACACGAAAAGATGTTTGACTTCATTAACCCGCAGGAAAATGTAAATTAAAACCACAGTAAGTTATAATTACACACAGCAAAATGGATAAAATGAAAAAAAGCTGACAATATCAACTGTTGGTAAGAATGTGGGACAACCAGAACTCTCTCTCACTGATGATGGTGGTGTCAACGGGGCGTGAGCCGCCCCGCCTGGCCACTTCACCATAAAATTTTTAAAAATAATTTTTAGGAGCTGTGTTACTGGTAGAGGGTGTCCAGGTTCTTGGCATTTTGAACAAAGAATTGGACAAAACGCACAAAGCAAGGAAAGAATGAAGCAACAAAGCACAGATTTATTGCAAACCAAAAAACACTCCCCAGTGTAGGAGGGGTCCAAGCAAGCAGCAATTATAGAATTTTCTGGCGTTGGCCGGGCGCGGTGGCTCAAGCCTGTAATCCCAGCACTTTGGGAGGCCGAGACGGGCAGATCACGAGGTCAGGAGATCGAGACCATCCTGGCTAACACGGTGAAACCCCGTCTCTACTAAAAATACAAAAACTAGCCGGCTGCAGGTGGCGGCTTCGTAGTCCCAGCTACTGGCTGAGCAGGAGAATGGCGAAACCCAGGAGGTGGAGCTTGCAGTGAGCTGAGATCTGGCCACTGCACTCCAGCCTGGGCGCATGTGAGCCGGTGACTCTGGCTCTAAAAAATAAATAAATAAATAAATAAACGCTTCAGAAAATTCTTTTTGTTTGTTTGTTTGAGACGGAGTCTCGCTTGTCAGCCCAGGCTGGAGTGCACGGCCGGACTTCAGCTCACTGCAAGCCTCGGGCCTCGGCTTACGCCATTCTCCTGCCTCAGCCTCCCGAGTAGCTGGGACTACAGGCGCCCGCCACCGCGCCCGGCCAGTTTTTTTTTTTTTTTTTTTTTAGTAGAGACGGGGGTTTCACCGGGTTAGCCACGATGGTCTCGATCTCTTGACCTCGTGATCCGCCAGTCTCAGCCTCCCAAAGTGCTGGGATTACAGGCTTGAGCCACCGTGACCAGCCTTCTGGCGTTTAAATATCTCCTAGAGGTTTCCTATTGGTTACTTGGTGTACACCCCATGTAAATGAAGTAGTGGCCAGCGATCAGTCTGATTGGTTGCAGGAGGGGACCAATCAGAAGCTGAAGTGAAGTTAGGAAGTTTTACCCTATGCAACTAAACAGTTGGCCTGCCACCAGCCTGATTGATTGCCCGAGGACACCAATCAGAGGTACTTTCAATTTTTCATCTGCCACCCAGAAAAGCCGGGGTTGCAAAGGGATTAGCTTCTGGTCCTTTTGTTACTTGGGCTGGAAAGCTGGGATTTTCCTTTTGATTTAGTTCTAGGAAGTCAACCTGAATCGGCCTTAGGTTCCCTGTCTCCAGACCCTATTTTCCTTCCTGGTAACTTTTAGGAGATTAATACCTGCCTGCAGACAATTTACTCGTTTAACTTTCACAATGCTCCTGAGGCAGCAAGATCCTGGAGAGGCAGAGAGCCTCTCAAGGTTTTTAGGATGAATATTTCCAAGTCTGAGTTTACATAAGTAAAATAAATGTAAGCAGTATTTTTTTTTTTTACAGAAGTGGCTGCTGGAGTGGAGATGGGAATGGGTAGGACTTTAGCCGCTCCAGTAGCCATTAACGCCCCACCCTGGTTATCCTAACAAAATTCGGTGTATTAAAAAAAAAAGTTCTTAATATATAAACATGACCTCAGCCATCCTATATATACATCAACATAAGAAAAAGGTCCTGTGCTTTCTATGGGAACAGCTTAGGTATCCCAGCCCCGGTCCTTCTCCAGCCCCCTTTGCCATCAGATCCTTGTCTTCTAGAACCTACCACACCTGAGTTCTGCCTGAAGGCCGGTTTGGCCTGTTGACTCCCGGTTTTGACTCTGGTGATTCAAGCGACTGGAACTAGAAGCACCATTTAACAACATTTCGTAAATCATTAGTTCTGAGGTTGTTATGACGACGGGGTGTGGCAGTCCGGCCTCACCTGTGGCAGCAGCTTAGGTCCCTGCCCTTCTGTAGAGCACACTTCACCGACAGCAGGACTCAGGTTTTATACACCAGCAAGTCTCTACCCGCCATTGCTTACGTGCACAGAACCCAACCTACCAGGTTTAAACGATTTCCAGTCACATACCTGAGCCACCACCACCTTATCCTGAAGGGATTTTTGGCTATAATGCGAATCGATTGACCGAACATTTATTTACTTACTCAAGACACAAACTAAGAGATGGGGTGTAACTGATTATCTGTTAATTTAGTCAATAATATGCCAGCATTGTGCAGGGAATTACAGGGAATAGGAAAAAGTTGTGTAAATCATCAGATTGAGTCATTTTCCTACTTTAAAACTTCCATTTTCTTGCAGTATTTAAAAACCAGACAACAAGCACCTGGGGGGAAAAAATCCCCTTAAAATTAGTTTCTATTTTTAATTTGTCTTCAGTTATAAAATTTATTTTAAAGTTATACAAAAATGAGGTGGTTGGACTGTGGAGTTATGTCTCTTAAAATGTTATTTATCCAATGAACAAAAACCGAGGAGCCACTCACACCGCAACTCCTGTTACTAGCAAATTCTGCACCCTTGTAAAACCCTTCCTTCTCGCAACGCTTCTTTACAAACATCGCGAGAGCAGAGCGGTCTCTTGGGCGCACCCCGTCGCATGTTCAACCCCACCCACTTCCTGCCTGACGATCTCCTTACGTCAGCGGTGCGCTGGAGCGAGTGAGCAAGCGGTACTTAGGGCGGAAGTGCTCTCCGCGTAAGTGATCGCTGTGCGAATCGTGGGTGGGATGGCCGCGGGCCGCCTCTTTCTAAGTCGTCTTCGAGCACCCTTCAGTTCCATGGCCCAGAGCCTACTCGAGGGCGTTCCCTTCTCCAGGGGCCTGCACGCGGGGCGCGGGCCCCGAAGGCTCTCCATCGAAGGCAACATTGGTAAGGGCCGGAAAGCGACTGCCAAGCCAAGCCTTGGCCTCCGCCACGCAGGTGACAGAGGCTGGGAAAGGAGCTGGGCTCGGAATGGCCCGCGTCTGATGCGGCCGGCCTCTCTGAGCTGCGAGGAGGGCCTTTCCCCTCGCAAAGTGCACTGTGGATCTTTGCCTCCTTGATTTTTAGAGTATCGGGCCTCATTACCCGCCCACGGGGACACATTTGTTGGGGCATAAAAGCCACGCAGTTAGTGGCTAGGACAAGAATTTTATTAGCTGTTTGTAATAGATCGAAATTGAAGCGACAAGCGGGTGCAGTTTATTTGTTCTCCTAGATAGGGTTGCCATATTTAGCAAAAATTAAAAATAATATCCAGTTAAAATAGAATTTAAGATAACGAATAATTTCTAGTGTGTGTCCAATGCAATATTTGGGGCATCCTTACACCAAAACAACAACGAAATCACTCATTGAAAGTTCATATTTAACTGTGTCCTGTATTTTATCTGGCAACCCTATTCTAAGAGAGTTCCTAAACTTAAGTCCTTCAAATACCACATTCACAGTTTTTGTGCCTGTGCTAGTTGCATGATAATTTCTTAAGGCTTTTCTTAGGAGAACCTCACTTTTTAACTTAAAAACATGTATTAAATTAAAAATAATTTTGTTACAAGAATGAGACCCAGTATCTTGAATAAAAAGTAGTCAAAAAGCAAAATGAAGGCAAAGCATTTCAATTTAATATTAATAAATTCTGACTTGATACTTTTACCTACCAAGGTACTGAGCCCTAAAAGGGGCTTAGCAAGTGTTGAGTACTGACGACATTCTAGCAGCAAACTGAAAATTTCTTTTTTTATTCATTCAACAAATCACCTTTTGAGCCACTTCGTATGCCAGCACTGTTCTTGGCCTGGAGAATACAGCTGTGAATAGAAGAAATAGAAATCTCTGCTCTCATGGAACTCAAGTAGGGAGAGATAGACAATAAACAACACGAATTAAGCAAGGTGAACAATATGTTAGAGAGTAATGAGTATGATGGAGAAAAATCAGGGATGAAGAATTGAGGGAAGGTTTTATTTTATTTGAGATGGAGTGTCACTCTTGTTGCCCAGGCTGGAGTGCAGTGGCTTGATCTCGACTCACTGCAACCTCAGCCTCTCTGGTTCAAGCGATTCTCCTGCCTTAGCCTCCCGAGTAGCTGGGATTAGAGGCACCTGCCACCACACCCAGCTAATTTTTGTTTTATTATTAGAGACAGGGTTTCACCATGTTGGCCAGGCTGGTCTTGAACTCCTGACTTCAGATGATCCGCCTGCCTCGGCCTCCCAAAGTGCTGGGATTATAGGCGTAAGCCACCGTGCCTGGCCGAAGTTGTCATTTTAAATAAAATAAGCAAGGCCTCACTGAGGTGACATCTGAGCAAAAAACTGAAGAAGGTGAGGGAGCAAACCATGTGGATACCTGGGAGAAGAATCTTCTAAGCACAGTGAAAAGCAATTGGAAAGGCCCTGAGGTGGAAAGTGTGTTTGGGGAATAGGAGGGAAGTTATTGTGGCTGAACTCGAGTGAGCAAGGACGGTAGGGAAATGAGGGCAGAAGCCCAAGGGTTGGCCAGATTTTTATAGGCCTTATCATGGGTTTTTAATCTTACTGAGATGGGTAGCCATTGGAAGGTTTGAGGAGTCAAGCGACAGTTTTACTTAGATTATAAAAAGATCACTGTGGCTGATATGTTGAAAGTAAAGGGTGTTAAGTGGTATTGCAATAATTATGGTATGTTGGACCTTTGTGAAAGTGGTGAGACATGATTGGATTCTGGTTATACTTAGTTATATGTTAACAAAAATTGAGTTACATTTTAAGTAAAATTTAACAGTGGAAGTGGTGAGAAATGATTGGGTTCTAGTTATATTTTAAGGTAGGGCCAATTGGATTTGGTGACAGGTTGAATGCAGAGTGTAAGATAAAGAGAGGGGCCAATGATGACTCCAGTTACTTTGACTTGAGTACTTGAAAGATAGACTCCTGATTTTCTTTATTTCCTCCTTTCCTTCTTTCTCCCCTCTCTTCTCCCTTGGGGTTTCGCCCTGTTGCCCAGGCTAGAATACAGTGATGCGATTGCATCTCACTGCAGCCTGCCTCCCAGGCTCAAGCCATCCTCCCACCTTAGCCTCTTGAGTAGCTGCAACCACAGGTGTTTGCCACTATGCCTGGCTGATTTTTTATATTTTTTGTAGAGATGGAGTCTCACTGTATTTCCCAGGCTGTTCTTGAACTCCTGGGCTCAAGTGATCGTCCTGCCTTGGCCTCCCAAAGTGCTAGGATTACAGGCGTGAGCCTTGGTTTTAAGCATGTTAGGTTTTTACATGCCTATTAATATCCAAGTAGAGGTGTTGGATAGGTAGTTGGATATGTAAGTTCAGAATTAGGGTCTTCCTGGACTGGAGCTGTAAATGTAGGTGGTACTTAATGCTAGAAGACTATGTGTTGATGGAAAGGACTGAGCCCTGGGCACGCAAATATTATGAGACTGGGGAGGTGGGAAGGAATAAGCAGAGACAGAGAAGGAATGCCCACTGAGACAGCAGAAAAAAACAGAATGATATCCTGGAAGCCAAGTGAAGAAGGTGTTCAGTGGGAGGGAATGATCAGCTGTGTTATACTGTTTAAGTAAATGAAGGTCTTTGGTGAACTCGAACAGTTTTAGGAGTGTTAGGAGTGAAAGCCTAATCCGTATAGGTTCAAGGAGAATGGGAGGTGAGGAGAGTGGGTTAAGATAACTGGAAGTTTTTAGAAAGGGAAGTCATGGGGCGGTAGCTGAAATTAGAAGACGGTATGAGAGTTTAACATTTTAAATTTTCTTTTCGTAAGAAGAATTAGAGCAGGTTTGTAAGTTGACGGAAGTGGTCTAGTAGAAAGGAGGAAAACTGGTAAATTGGGACAGAGGATAGAATTGCTGGAGTGATTTTTAAGCAAGAAAGAATGGGATCTATTGCCCAGTGGGAAAGAATTTAGCCTTAGCTAGGAGCACAATTCGTCCCTAGTAACAGGAGTGATAGCAAAATACATGAGCACCAACTTGAGTGGGTGTGGTGGGAACTTGGGAAGATCTTTTGGTTGTGTCTGTCTTTTTTTTTTTTTTTTTGTGAGCCGGAGTCTTGCTCTCTCCCAGTCTGGAGTGTAGTGGCGCCATCTCGGCTCACTGCAAGCTCTGCCTCCCAGGTTCACGCCATTCTCCTGCCTCAGCCTCCTGTGTAGCTGGGACTACAGGCACCTGCCACCACGCCCGGCTAATTTTTTTTTTTTTTTAGTAGAGACAGGGTTTCACCATGTTAGCCAGGATGGTCTCAATCTCCTGACCTTGTGATCTGCCCACCTCGGCCTCCCAAAGTGCTGGGATTACAGGCGTGAGCCACTGCGCCCGGCCTGGTTGTGTCTGTTTTCAGCGTGAAATAGGAAGAAAGGTCATCAGCTAAGAGTGAATGTGGAGACACGACTTGAAATACTCTAGTGAATAAGCAAGAGAAATGTTAAATTGCTGGGTACCATTTAGGACCCACTTTGAGTTAGTGGTCATGAATTTAAAGTGAGACCAGTCACCATGGCTGCGTGTTTTTCTCCAGCCAAATCGGAAACATCGAAAGGAATGGGAAAGGAGAGTCCTGCTATTTGCCTGATGATGTTATTATTTAAATATGTTTTGTACTGTACTTTGAGAAACACACCCCTAAAGGAAGCTCTGTCCTCAAAGCCCAGAGAGAGAACAGGGTATATATCACAAAGTAACTTAGGACAGGTCTGACCTTTGCTTCTTAACTTTCTCAAATTTCTCTGCTTCTTTCTTGCTTTCTCATGCAACAGAGGCTTACTGAGTGAGGACTAAGACTCCACTCTCATGCTAAGCATAGCAGTGAATAGGTTACAGTTCCTGTCCTTCAAGGAGCTCACAACCAAATGGGAGAAACAGACTTGACATAATTTTCTTTTCTTTTCTTTTTTTTTTTTTTTTTTTTCAGACAGTCTCACTCTGTCACCCAGGCTGGAGTGCAGTGGCACAATCTCAGCTCACTGCAACCTCTGCCTCCTGGGTTCACGCCATTCTCCTGCCTCAGCCTCCTGAGTAGTTGGGACTACAGGTGCCCACCATCACGCCCGGCTAATTTTTTGTATGTTTTAGTAGAGATGGGGTTTCACCATGTTAGCCAGGGTGGTCTTGATCTCCTGACCTTGTGATCCACCAGCCTTGGCCTCCCAAAGTGCTGGGATTACAGGCGTGAGCCACCGCGCCCCTCTGACC
Source organism: Papio anubis (assembly GCF_008728515.1). Taxonomy (NCBI): domain Eukaryota; kingdom Metazoa; phylum Chordata; class Mammalia; order Primates; family Cercopithecidae; genus Papio; species Papio anubis. The sequence continues at coordinate 74,169,799 of NC_044989.1, forward strand.
CGACATAATTTTCATACTGTGTGGTAAGATCCGTGATTGGGCATGGAAAGCCAGAATCTCTGGGGTAGGAATTCCCAAGAGGAAGAAGAGGAAAAAGTATTTCAAGCATAGAAAGCAACATGTGCCAAGGTGGTGAAGCCTGAAGAAACATATGCAGTTTTTTGTTTTTGTTTATGTTTTTGAGACAGAGTCTCATTCTGTCACCCAGGCTGGAGTGCAGTGGTGTGATCTCATCTCGCTGCAACCTCCGCCTCCCAGGTTCAAGTGATTCTCCTGCCTCAGCCTCCCAGGTAGCTGAGACTACAGGCATGTGCCATCATGCCTGACTAACACATGCAGTTTTAATGGAAGAGAAATAGTTGGATGTGCCTGGAGTTGAAGGGACCTGTGAAAGCGTGACAGAACAAGAGATTGGAAGGGTGGGATTTGCCATATGTCGAAGAGCCTTGTGGACCATGCTAGTTTGTCCTGTTGGCAGTGGGAGGCTGTTGAACACTTGAAGCCAGTGTGTGCCATGACCAGATTAATTTTAAAAAGGAAACTGTGTAGGATGAGAAAGAAAGCTCCATAAAACAGGCACTTTCTTTGTATATTTTGTTTGCTGCAGTACCCATAGTGCCTTGCATCCAGTTTGTTGGATGAATGAATAGATGAATTGGAACAGAGTTGAGTCTGTGCACTAGTTTTGTGGCTATTGGAGTAATTGGAGGGAGGAAAGATGCAGGCCTGAATAGAAGAACTGGAGAGACAGAGAAGTGATGGTGTGAGAGAGACTTTGGAAGTGGGATTGACAGGATGTGGTGGCCACTTGGAGGCGAGGGATGAGGAGGAGTAGAGGAGGGTGACACTGAGGTTCATCAGGAATAAAGGGAATAAAGGAAGAGGCGGTCTGGGGAGGGTAGAGTGATATGTTTTGTATGAGGTTCCTGTGAGACATAGAGGTGTTCTGAGACAGATTGGAATATATGCCTGAAGTCAAGAGAGTCTGGAGATGGGTGCTGAGGTTTCAGATGTGGAAGTTGTTGACTGGTGGGGCGTAGTTGTTGAAGCCTTGGAAGTAAATGCAGTTGCCCCAAAAAAGGGTGATGCGAAGTGGAATGGGGGAACCTAATCTGACTCTTTTTTCCTTTCATCTCCCACTACTCTTCATCACCCCACACACCCTGATGACTCTCCCTAGACAGAATTAGTCACTGCCTCCTCTGTGGGCTGACATAACATTTTGTACCCACAACTGCTGCAGCACTTGAGTTCTGCTGAGCTTGTTTGCACATTCACCACCTTCCTTGGGCTCTGACCACTCAGTGTGCTGTTCATCTTTGTATTGCTGACACCTAACGCCCGCCTTGACCCAGTGTACTCAGTACTGACCAGATTCTTGAATCCTGTGCTGTGATATCCATGTGGAAGTTAGGCATTGGTACCCACACAGGGAATATACTAAACTGCTTTTTAAATCAAGAGTGAGCATCTTCTGTAATCACAGGTAACATCCTCAAGCAAATCAGATTGAGAGCACCCATTCAGGAAACCTGAACAGGGAAGGTGAACCCCTGTCCTAACCAAAATTAGGTATGTTTGGAGGGGGTTTTCTTGTATTCCTTCTGCTCTAAGTCCTGTTATTCTGATCCTGAAGGTGCAGACAGTGGCATGTAAGGAAAATTGATCAGTGAAGTAGCAACTAATGGCATCTAGCATGACTTACGAAGATGTAAGATTATAAGATGTAAGATTATAAGATGTGTGATTGAAAGTCAAAAGCTTGGTACCTAGAACCCCTGAAAATCTAAAACATAAAACACTTAGCCTCTCTTCTAAGACTGTTCATCCCTACAGTGTATTATCATCTTCTTGTGATTATCTTACGATTACAAGCCTAAATTGAAGAAAAGATTGCTGTATGAAATCTCACTGTCAGTGAGTCATCTCAGCATTTTTACTTGATGTTCAAAGACCCAACCAGAGAAGAGGAAACTCTTTTGCACTTTTCAATCAAGAGACTTAAACATAAAGCAGTAGAGGGCTTCCCTAATAACATGTTTCCTCCAGCATTCAAAATTAGTGACTTCACATCACTAATATGTGTCTTTTACTTATTTTGAGTATAAATGGTTGGGCAAAGAATCCTTGGGAAAAAATAGCCTATTTATATCAAATACTGTGTAGTGGATTCTCTGTGCCTGTGACTCACCTCCTTTCATCCATCTATCACTGTTCTCATACTTAGGATGCAAAGGTTCAGTCTCTGTCTTTAAAAGTGAGCTCCCAGTCTAGCTGGAGGGAGTGATGAGTGAACAAATAATTACAGTGTAATCCTTTGGTAAACCAGAGCAGGCAGTAATTAACTCTGCCTAGAGATGAAGTGGAGCTGGAGAGAGTTCAAGGAGGCTTCGCAGAGAAGGTGGCGGTGGAAAGCTGAATCACCTGGTAGGCAAGGCAGGGAGGAGGGGATGCCAGATCAGTAAGAGTCTTTTGTGCTAAACAGATGAGTTTGGATCATAGGAAGGTGTGAGGAAGTTTTTTGGCCCTTTTTTTTTTTTTTTCGTAAACAGTTTTTCATGAAAAAAAGGCACCAAAGTAAAATGTATTAAGTTTTTTTTAAGCCTGCTGACTGATTTTTATTAACTTTGCCTAGAATGCTTTTAAGCTTAGAGCCTGTGTGATCCTGAGTACTCAGTCTTGGGGTTGGAATATAACTTGAGGGCAAGCTCTCAGCCTAGATCATCATTTCAGTTATAGTACCTACCACTTGGTAGCTACTCCATAAACATTTGTTGATTAAATGAATGAGTAAGTGAATGAATGCAGCATCAAATACAGTATCTGAAATAAAGAGTTTAATTTTTTTTTGGAAGGATTTTTTAAAAAAGACATTAGACAGTTTTATATGTTCTGACTGTTGGATTTTGGTAAAAGATTTCAGAATTGGATTTTTTTTCTCCTGTTTTTCATCTTGTTCAGGAGATGAAAATGCCTAGAGGTGATAAATATAGGCTACTGTGAAATACAACTGTATTAGACGTAAAATAATGGGATCTGTTATTTTGGGTATTACATCATATGCTATCTTACTACTAGATTTTAGCATTACATAGCTATGGTAGGCATTGTCAGTTTATAGAAAATTTTGTGGGGGGAAAAAACCATGCCTTAGGAAAAGATGAGTGGTAACAACAGAACTCTCTGGCCCAGCTTGTGGAATGAGAATCGTGGAGCTAATGAAAATCAACATGTTGAAGTAGTATACTCTTAAGAAAGTACCTTCCACCTTTTTGAAAGTCCTGGCAATATAACAACAGAGAACACCGGTGGCCAAGGTCCTAAGGGAAGGTTTGATGCTGCTTGTAAGATCCAATACCTTCCAAAATTCATAATACTAAGAGTATATTGAAAGATAGGCCGGGCGATGTGGCTGACGCCTGTCATCCCAGCACTTTGGGAGGCTGAGGTGGGCAGATCACCTGAGGTCAGGAGTTCGAGACCACCCTGGCCAACATGGCGAAACCCTGTCTCTACTGAAAATACAAAAATTAGTCAGGTGTGGTGGCATGTGCCTGTAGTCCCAGTTACTCGGGAGGCTGAGAGGCTGGAGAATCAGTTGAACTCAGGAGTCAGAGGTTGCAGTGAGCTGAGATAGCCCCACTGCACTCCAGCCTGGGCAACAGAGCAAGACTCTGTCTCAAAAAAAAAAAAAAAGAAAAGAAAGATAACAGCAGTGGCCCGGCGCAGTGGCTCACGCCTGTAATCCCAGCACTTTGGGAGGCCAAGGCAGGTGGATCGCTTGAACTCAGGAGTCTGAGACCAGCCGGGGCAACATGGTGAAACCCTGTCTCTGCCAAAAATACAAAAATTAGCTGGGCATGGTGGCACACACCTATAGTCCCAGCTACTCGAGAGGCTGAGGTAGGAGAGTCACTTAAATCCAGGAAGCGGAGGTTGCAGTGAGCCAAGATTGTGCCACTGCACTCCAGCCTGGGCGACAGCTAGACTCCGTCTCATAAACAAACAAACAAACAGTATATTGGGCAGGTCAAACATACTGGACCAGCTACCCAGCAGGCTGAGGTGAGAAGATCACCTGAGCCCGGGAGGCAGAGGTTGCTGTGAGCCAAGATCGCACCACTGCACTCCAGCCTGGGTAATAAGAGAGAGACCCCCATCTCAAAAGGAAAGGTAGCAGCTAAGCTGGGATCTAACTAAATTGCAGTAAGTCTGAGATAATGATATCATAAGAGATTGACTGAAGAAGTAGGCTTTCTCTAGACAGGGGTGTTCTGATCACTAGGAGGAGGCCTCTGAAGCAGTGGAGAGCCAAACACCACCACTCTTACGAACCCCCTGTGAACACCTTGAAACATTTGTCAAAACAGACAAAAAACACCCCAGCAGGAAGGAAAAAAATGTATATTATGAACAGGTATCACAGCACTGAGAAAGTTATACTGTGTCTGGCTTTAATAAAAACATATAACTTTGAATTATTTTTTAAAGTAATTATTCCACATCTGTGGGTGGTACCTGGCACAGCTCAGTTCCAGTGGAATTAGTTTAAGAAATACTGCCCTGTAGTGAATTACTTAGGCTCTCCAAGCCCCAGAAACATGGATGGCACAGCTCTTAGGACCTTTCACCACCATTTACTGTCATTGTATGCTGAAGCTGCCTTCTGATTACTAAACTGGCTTTCCAGAAGCCTTGGAATGGAGAATGGGTTACAGAGTACCCTGGGTATTAGATGTTATTGTTCCAGTCATTGGAACTGTGTATTTCCTGTTACATCTAATTTGTTGGCATTCCAGAATTTATGTGTTTAAATTGCATGAGTCAATTTCTTGGAGTCCTGACTGCTCTTAGATGAAATAATAGTGTCTGACCTCAGAGCCCTTCCTTTCCATCTGCAACAGTTTTTTTAAGGTAATTGTTTTTAACTTTTAAAAAATATAAGTAATTCTGGCCAGGTGCGGGGGCTCACGCCTGTAATCCCAGCACTTTGGGAGGCCGAGGTGGGTGGATCACGAGGTCAGGAGATTGAGACCATCCTGGCTAACACGGTGAAACCCCGTCTCTACTAAAAATACCAAAAAATTAGCCAGGCGTGGTAGCGGGCGCCTGTAGTCCCAGCTACTTGGGAGGCTGAGACAGGAGAATGGCGTGAACCTGGGAGGCGGAGCTTGCAGTGAGCTGAGATCACATCACTGCACTCCAGCCTGGGTGATGGAGCTAGACTCCGTCTCAAAAACAAAAAAAAATTTATATATATATATATATGTGTATGTATGTATATATGTAATTCTAACAATTACTCAATCCCAGCCATCTAACAAATCAGCTACGTTTATCTTTTCATATTCATTAAAATAACTTTTTAGCTATTAAATAGCAGGGACCATATTTTAGACTTGTTAAACAACCTACAATCTAAATATTGACCATCTGGCCAAATTTTAAGCAAGGGCTTACTCAGGGCAGACAGGTATCTGATAATATACACATTCAACCACTTGGCACCTAACCAGTGTGGTAGGAATTCAGAGCTAGAGAAGTAATGAAGAAATGGGACCTCAGGCTTGCTGGGGGAAAGGATTTAGACACAGGCCTGGAAGAGCAGGGGAGGGCATTTATTCATTGGAGTGTGGGAAGAGCAGGGATTGAACAGATGTGAAGAAGCACACACAAGTTAGGTGGAGGTGGGGACTGAGAGATGAGCGTGACTGTACAAATCTACAGATTCATGCTGTTTGTTCTTATCCTGCCTATTCAGAGAGGAGTTGGGGTGGCATATAGTAAATGTCATCTATTAAAATGTGTGGGTTCTTGTGCTGAGACATCAGCACCCCAATCAGTAACCATAAGTGGAAGGATGCCCCCCTTCTTTCCCTTGAGATAGATTACTTCTGATAGAGGAGACTGAGGTCCAGATACAGTCTTTTTTTTTTTTTGGAGACAGAGTCTCGCTCTGTGCCCCAGGCTGGAGTGCAGTGGCGCAATCTCGGCTCACTGCAAGCTCCGCCTCCCGGGTTCACGCCCTTCTCCTGCCTCAGCCTCCCGAGTAGCTGGGACTACAGGCGCCCGCCACCGCGCCCGGCTAATTTTTTGTATTTTTAATAGAGACGGGGTTTCACCGTGATCTCGATCTCCTGACCTTGTGATCCGCCCGCCTCGGCCTCCCAAAGTGCTGGGATTACAGGCGTGAGCCACCGCGCCCGGCCCAGATACAGTCTTAAGATTCATTTTTTATTTTTCACAAATATAGGTTTCAGAGAGAACTGAAATTAGTAATATACTGTGTATTTTATTCATTTGGCCACGTCATTAGGTTGCAGTTTGTTTTCTACCCTGGAGGAGCCCCATCCTCTAGCTGGAGAAACACAATGACAGGTGCAGTGATGGAGTCTCACCCAGAATACCAAGCCAAGCACAAAGGAGGACTAGCTAATCCAGCTCAGAGGTATCAGGATCTAGGAAGGCCTCACACAGGAGGTACATCTAAACAGAACCTTGAGGATTGAGTAGGCGTTGGTCAGGTGAGGAGAGGAGAGGAGGCGCTTCAGGAAATGGGAAAGCATATGCAAAGTCATATTTGCAAGAGAACATGGCATGATTGGAGTTTGGTCCTGCAGGAGTGTAGGCTCCCTAAAGGAAAGCCGAGGCCAGAGAGGCATACACAGGGATCAGATGTTGTTGTGTCTTGCAGACCATGTTAAAGAGTTTGGAGTTTGTCATGAAGCTTGTTCAGGTCTTAGCTCAGATGTCACTAACTTCCCATTGCCCTTAGAATAGAATTCAGCCCTCTTACCATGGCCACAAGGCCCTATGTGACCTGGCCCTGGACTGCCCATGTGGCCACGTCCATCTTGAGCCACTCCTCCGTCGCTTGCCCTTGCTGTAGCCAATAGGGAGTTGTCAAAAGATTGTAAGCAGTGTTATTTCATGTTCAGTCTGGCCACAGTACGGAGCATGGATTGAAGAGAGCAAGGCCAGCATCAGAAAGGCAAGAGATGATAAGAGGCTGGTCTTGAGCATGGAGGTGGGAATAGAGAGAAAAAGACAAATATGAAAAATTTAGAAGCAAATGCAGAAGGATTTAGTGGCCACCGAGGTTTGGCAGAGGAGGGACTTCTGTCAGTGAGTGGATGGTGTGTTCATACCCTGAGGTCTGGGATACCCTGTATCCCAGGGTTCAGTCTTCTTACCATGACTACAGAGCCCTGTGTGACCTGGCCCCGGACTCCCTCTCTGACACCCATTTTGAGACACTTCTCCATCACTTACTCATGCTGTAGCCATACTGTATGGCTTCTTCTAGGGCCTCAAACTTCTGTATTGTATGTCAACTTCTTTCTCTCTTTCAGGTCTTTGTGCATGCTACTCCCTTTGCATGAATTGTCATCTTTTCATTTTTTCGAAGGAGTCTTCTTTGACCTCCTGGGCTATATTAGTGCCATCCTGCATTTTTTCCTAGCACCTAACACAGTTTGTTAGTAGTTAATTTTGTGTTTGTCTACTATCTGTCACCCATACAAGCTCTGTGAGGGCAAAATCCATTCTGTGTTTTGTTTGCCATTGTACCCACAGTGCCTGACAGTCCTGAGCACATAGTCAGCACTCCATGAATATTTTTTAGATTTGTTGAATGAATGAGATTATAATCATTTTTATTTTTTATCTTGAAAAACTAAGAAATTTTACACTGTCACAGCACAAATAGAATGGTGACTCAAGTGATAGAACTTACAGAACTGATTTCATCTACTTTTACATTTTCAACTGTTATTAAATGCTCTGCCTCTGGAAGGTTGAGACATGGAAATTGCAAATTAAGTCTTGAAGGAATTTTTCCTCCCTATTGGCTGTATTCATTATAGCGGCTCTGGTTGGCATGGATTGATCTGTTATCAGTCTAACAATGGTATGGCTGCTGAGTTTGAAATTCAGAAAACTGATACTTGTTCCCTTGAGTTGGGCGTTTGTGGTGGAGTTTAGTAGCAGCCTTCTCCTTCAGCCCTGATTTGGGAAGCATCCCAATACATGCTGTTTGCATTGCAGCTGTGGGAAAGTCCACGTTTGTGAAGTTACTCGCTAAAACTTACCCAGAATGGCACGTCGCTACAGAACCTGTAGCAACATGGCAGGATATCCAGGCTGCTGGCACCCAAAAAGTAAGTTTTTAGTTGTGGTGGGTAGTTGGCAGGCATGGGTGAATAATCTAATTGTCGTAATTTAATTTACTCTGAGTGGGTAAAGTAGCCCAGTTTGAGTATCCTTTTTAAAATAACTTCATTCCAGAAAGCAGACCACATACACCAGAGAGGATATGACTTGTTTGAATATGTGTAGTTTTGATTTTTGTGGTTTTTATATGTCTATCTAAGTGACTGCCTCTGTTGTTTGTGGTTTCCCAAAGCATGTCCAACCATCATGGATGACTTTGAAGATGAATTTTGTCATTCCTACACTTAAGTATTTATATTATTACTGAAGCTAACCACTAGGATTAATAGCTAATTATAGTGATTTTAACTTTTTAAATAAAGTCTTAGAAATTGGAAGGGATGTTAGAGAGGTTCCAGTCACACTTTGAGTCAATTGGAGAGGTAGCAGCTAACATTTATGAGCACGTACTATGTGCCAGGCACTGTACTATGAGGTATAAGTACATTTCACTTATACCTCATGGCTTAGGCCGTGGTGTGAAGACTATGGCTTTGGCAGAGGCCGTAGGGTTGGTTTCCAGCCACATCAGTGTGAGTAAGGAAGGACCTGTTTGGACATGACCCTCAGAGGGAGCAGAAGCACCATGCCTCCTCAGGCACCATGAACTCCTCTTGCCGCCACCTGGAATATTCACTGAGTGGCACATTCCGGTTCTTAACTCTAATTGCTAAACAATTCTGCCTTTTAATGAGCCACATTGCACCCCTGTGACTCTGACTCATTGGTTCAAGTTCTACTCCCTAAGTCTTTTAACTTTTCCCCGTAACAACCCTATATATAGTTGAAGGTGATGATTTTCCTGTTCCTTCTCCCCCTCAAGTCTCTTTCCTTTTTTTTTTTTTTTTTGACAGTCTCATTCTGTCACCCAGGCTGGGGTGCAATGGTGTGATCTCAGCCCACTGTAACCTCCACCTCCTGGGTTCAAGCGATTCTCATGCCTCAGCCTCCTGAGAGCTGGGACTAATGGGTGCATGCCACCATGCTGGGATAATTTTTGTATCTTTAGTAGAGACAGGGTTTCGCCATGTTGGCCAGGCTGGTCTCAAACTCCTGGGCTCAAGCGATCCACCCACCTTGGCCCCCAAAGTGCTGGGATTATAGGCATGAGTTACCATGCCTGGTCAAGTCTTCTCTCTTTCAAGCCAAACACCTCCGATTTTCCTCCAGGCTATTCTTTACTCTGAAGTAACTTTACCTAAGTGATGAGTCCTAGTTTGTTCACTTTCCACTTTGAATTTACTAAGACTGCTACTTGGAGGTGAACAGGACATTCTGGATGTAGTCTAAGTGGGACCAGAGTATCATGGAACTTGTTCTGGGTGCCATTTTTTTTTTATTCCAACCCAGAATTGTGTTAGCTTTTGTGGCTGGCATATCATGCCTATTGAGGATTTTTGCTTCTTAAGTTGTTTCTTTATATGTCTGTATGTGTGCCTGTGTGTGTATTTGTGAAATTAACTTTCCTATGCAGGAATAAATTACATCTTTTTCTGAGTATGCCACAGGTCACCTGTTGATATTTCAAAATAAAGTTGTGGGCCACATAATGATGTTTCTGTCAATGTGTACAATGGTGGTCCTGTAAGATTATAACAACATATTTTTACTGTATCTTTTCTATGTTTAGATCAAAATACCATTGTATTATAATTGCCTGCAGTATTCAATACAGTAGCATGTGACACAGCTTTGTAGCCTAGGAGCAGTAGAGTATACCTTAAAGCCTAAGTGTGTGACAGGCTATCCCATCTAGGTTTGTGTGAGTACATTCTCTGATGGTCACACAGTGACAGAATTGTCCAATGACACATTTCTCAGAACATATTCCTGTTGTTAAGGGATACATGACTGCATGTCCACAATTACTTGGTATTCCTCCCTTCAAGAAGTAGAGCGTTAATTCTTGCCTTGAACGTGGCTGGACTTTGTGATTTGTTTCCAGTAAATAGAAAGTAGCAAAAATAAGAAATACCTTTCTAGGGTAGGTCATAAGAGACACGGTAGCTTCCATCTTGTTCTGGGGGAAGCCAGCTGCCGTGTCAGGAAGCAGCCTTTTCAAGGGTCCCACACGGAAGGAACTGAGGCCACCTGTGAACAGGTATGTGAGTCTTTTTGAAATTGTATCCTTCAGCCACAGTCCAGCCTTCAGACAACTGTAGCCTCAGCCAACAGCTTGACTGAAACTTCATGAGAAACCCTGAGTCCCAGCCACCCAGCTAAGCTCCTTCCCAAATTCTCACCTCATAGAAACTGAGATAATGAACGTTTTTGTTTAAGCCACTGAATTTGGCATAATTTGTTAGGCAGCAATAGATAACTAATCATCCTGTAATCCCATTATTCAGAGGTAAAATGGACATTTTTCTACAGAGAAAATGTATAGATTTACATGCACTTGCATAAATGTATAAAATATATATACATTTGCTTTTTGAAACAAAAATTGTGATTGCCACCTGTATGTCACTTAATAGACAAGATCTTCCTTTCACAGTGATGTCATTTTAATGGTTGTAGTGTACTGCATAATATGAATATTATTTAGTTATCCAGTCCTCTATTTTGAATAGTTTTCTAATTTCTTCTTATTATAAACGTGTTGCAATGATGAGTATCATTGTAGCTTTACTGTTTGTTTTTTACCATGTTTTGTTTATCTTTTTATTCTTCAATGAATTGCCTGTCCAAACCCCTTGCCTTGTTTTTTTCTATTGAAATCTTCATCTTTGTGTAATGGCTTCATAAAAACTCATTGTATGTTAAGTATATTAATTCTCATATATTTGTTTGTCATTTTTCTTTTTTTTTTTTTTTTTTTTTTTTTGAGATGGGGTCTTGCCCTGTGTCCCAGGCTGGAGTGTGGTGGTGTGATCTCCGCTCACTGCAACCTCCACCTCCCAAGTACAAGCAGTTCTCCCTGCCTCCTGAGTAGCTGCGATTACAGGTGCCTGCCACCACACCCAACTAATTATTGTATATTTAGTAGAAACGGGGTTTCACCATGTTGGCCAGGCTGGTCTCGAACCCCTGACCTCAGGTGATCCGCCTGACTTGGCCTCCCAAAGTGCTGAGATTACAGACGTGAGCCACTGTGCCCGGCCATGTCATTTTTCTTTTATCTTAGTATATAATATATTTTTACAATGTTATACATTTCGGTTTTTATGTAGTCTAACCTGTCCTTTTTTCCTCATAGTTAGCACCTTTGATGTTAAGATTGTAGCCCAAGAGTATGAAAATATCTTTATTTCTTTTTGTTGCTTTTGTGGTTTTATGTTTTATGTGACGTTACAAGTTATAGGACTTTAATTTTTTCACAAATGGTTGTCTACTTATCCAGTAGTATTCTTGTTTATTCTTGAGCAGAACATATATTTTGTTTTTATTGTGACTGAGATCTTTTTTCCATGTCATCTTCTGAAACTGGTTATTGCTGTTTTAATGGAAAACAGTTGATCGTTATATTTATCTTATATGACTTAATTTCTCATATTATTTTTTTATTTGGAGTTTTAGAAAATAATAGTTGTCTCTAAATAGTAATCATTTGGAAGAGTTTTCTAATATCTGTACCACATTTCTATTTTCTTGTTTTCTTTCATTGGGTAGAACTTCTAGAGCCATATAAACTAATAGCAGTGAGGGTAGTTTCCTTATCTTGTTCTGTCATTAATGAAACTGCCTCTAATATATCAGTGTTAAGTTTGGTGTTTATTATTCATTTCAATAGACCGTGTGGTAGACATACCCTTCTATTACTAGAATAGTAACTGTTTTTATCATGATGAAATGTTGAATTTCCATCAGCAACCTCTAGCATCTAGTGAGATAAACATGGGGTTTTTCTTTTTTTTTTTTTTTTTTTTTGGGACGGAGTCTTGCTCTGTCACCCAGGCTGGAGTGCAGTGGCCAGATCTCAGCTCACTGCAAGCTCCGCCTCCCAGGTTCCCGCCATTCTCCTTCCTCAGCCTCCTGAGTAGCTGGGACTACAGGCACCCGCCACCTCGCCCGGCTAGGTTTTTTTTTTTTGCATTTTTTAGTAGAGACGGGGTTTCACCGTGTTAGCCAGGATGGTCTCGATCTCCTGACCTCATGATCCGCCCGTCTCGGCCTCCCAAAGTGCTGGGATTACAGGCTTGAGCCACCGTGCCCGGCCGGGGTTTTTCTTTTTTAATCTCTTAGTATTAGTCATAGATTTGATAATGGTACCATCCTCACATTTCTAGAATGAACTTTTTTTTTTGTCATGAGGTACTATTCCATTAATTTGGTAATGTGTTGTTTGGAATTTTGCATGTATATTTATTTATACAGTTGGTTGGTATTATTATTTGTGTGTATGGTGATTTTTGTTTGTTTTGCCTTTTGGGTTCTTTTTAGGCAGGGTCTCCCTCTGTCACCCAGGCTGGAGTGCAGTGGCATGATCATAGCTCACTGCAGCCTTGAAGTCCTGGACTCAGGTATCTTCCTACCTCAGTCTCTTGGGTAGTTGGGACTATAGGTGCATACCACTGTCCCCGTCTACTTAAAAAAATTTTTTTTTGTAGAGATAGGGTCTCACTTTGCTGCCCAGGCTGGTCTCGAACTCCTGGGGACTCAAGCAATCTTTCCACCTCAGATTCCCAAGGTGTTGGGACCACAGGTGTGAGCTGTGATGCCTGGCCCATGTGTAGTTTGTGACAGGTTTTACCATCAATGTTATGAAAATAAATGGAGAAATTTTTCTTCTTTTCTAGCATGGGAATGATCTATTCCTTGAAGGTATGATAGAAATCATCCTTAAGATTATATGGATTCAGTGCTGTTTGAGGGGAATCATTATTGGACAACTGTGTTCTGCCTCAGTTATTCACGGGGTTTTTTGTTTTTTTGGTTTTTTTTTTTAAATGGAGTTTTCGCTCCTGTTGCCCAGGCTGGAGTGCAATGGTGCGATCTTGGCTCATTGCAACCTCCACCTCCCGGGTTCAGGCGATTCTCCTGCCTCAGCCTCCCAAGTAGCTGGGATTACAGGCATGCGCCACCATGCCCGGCTAATTTTGTATTTTTAGTAGTGACAGGCTTTCACCATGTTGGCCAGACTGATCTCGAACCCCTGACATCAGGCGATTTGCCTGCTTTGGCCTCCCAAAGTGCTGGGATTACAGGCATGAGCCACCATGTCTGGCCCCTAGGGAGAATTTCTTAAGCTGATACTCTTTTCTCTTTTTTTAAAGAGTCTTACTTTGTCACCCAGGCTGGAATGCAGTGGCCCTATTATAGCTTACTGCACCATCGCTTCTCAGCCTTTTGGCTAAGATCAAGTGTATAGCTCACTGCAGCATTGAACTCCTGGGCTCAAGCAAATCCTTCCACCTCAGCCTGCAGAATAGCTGGGACTATGGGCATGCACCACTATGCCCAGGTAATTTAAAAATTTTTTTGTACAGACAGTCTCACTATGTTGCCCAAGTTGGTCTTGAACTCTTGGCCTCAAGCGGTCCTCCTGCCTTGGCCCCCCAAAGTGCTGGGATTACAGGTGTGAGCCGCCATACCTAGCCCTTAAAGTGATACTCTGTAAGGATCTTCTAATTCACTAATTAGGTTTACTGCATTATATAGTCTGCTAGTTACCATCTTCATTATCTTCATTGGGTGTTTTACTTTGGCAATTGCATTTTTCAACTCTAAGAAAGTTCTTTTCTTTCTTTTTTTTTTTTTTTTTTTTGAGACAGAGTGTCGCTCTGTCACCCAGGCTGGAGTGCAGTGGCCAGATCTCAGCTCACTGCAAGCTCCGCCTCCCGGGTTCACGCCATTCTCCTGCCTCAGCCTCCCGAGTAGCTGGGACTACAGGCGCCCGCCACCTCGCCCGGCTAGTTTTTTGTATTTTTTAGTAGAGACGGGGTTTCACCGTGTTAGCCAGGATGGTCTCGATCTCCTGACCTCGTGATCCGCCCGTCTCGGCCTCCCAAAGTGCTGGGATTACAGGCTTGAGCCACCGCGCCCGGCCAGAAAGTTCTTTTCTTATTCCTCCTTTTTTATGACAGCCTATTCTTGTTTTATCAGCAAGGCAGTATCTTTTGTTTTCTCCTGTTTCTACATACAGTGTGTGAATTGTGCTGCAGACCCATGGCTGCTCCCTACCATCTCTAGTGATACCACAGAGACTCTAGGAGACTCAAATTTGTCCTCCTACTTCTACCCCAACTCTTAGTCAGGAGCCATGTGTGAGGCTAGTATGTGTGGGTTTGCGGGGTCAGAAGGAGGGAAATCCCAAAAATACTTCCAAGTTAAATGTTTTTCTGGTGCACTCTGCTCTATATGTGTTGCTCTTGCTGAAGCCTTTCAAAGGGCTAGGACCCTTCTTCGGAATCTAAGAGTGCTTTTTAGCCAAATTGGACTACTTACTGTTGTTTAATCTTTTTTCTCCTCCTGTACTGTTGTCTCTACCTGAAGTGCAGTCTTTTTAATCTCCATTTCCATCTGTGAGAATTCTACTCATCAGTTACTTCCCAGCTTAATGCCACTTTCTTTCAGAAACTCCCTGAGATTCCTTCCACCATCAGTAATCATCCCTTCATCACATGTTCTGCCTTACATTCCAGCTTTGTATATCCTCATCACCCTCTTCCTTTTTGCATTGTGAGCTCTTTGAGTTCAAGAACTGTCTTGTTCACCTTTAGATGGAGGGTGTTGGAATGACGAGGTTAGAGGAAGCCAGGTTTGAATCCCTTCAACATTTATTCACCATGAAACCTTGCACAAGTAAGTTACTTCACCTCTGAGTGGATTTTCCCCTCTGGAAAAGGGGCATTACAGCAGTACCTACCTCATGAAGCCGTTTTGAAGATTAAATGAGATAACATACCACAGTAAAGGTTAAAATAAATGTTAATTCCTTTTCTCTACCCTTACGGTACCCTGTCCATGTAGAGTGTCATCCACACAGGCCTTCAGTTAATGGCGATTGAATGAAAAATATAGCTCCAAAGTGCTTTTGTACAAAACTCACTTTTGCATTGTTGAGTCAATGGCAGATCCAGAAAAGAATCTGGGGCCGGGCATGGTGGCTCATGCCTGTAATTCCAGCACTTTGGGAGGGCAAAACGGGTGGATCACCTGAGGTCAGGAGTTCGAGACCAGCCTGGCCAACATGGTGAAACCCCGTCTCTACTAAAACTACAAAAATTAGCTTGTCATGGTGGCGGGCGCTTGTGATCCCAGCCACTCAGGAGGCTGAGGTAGGAGAATCACTTGAACTCGGCTGGGATGGGGAGGGGGGCGGAGATTGCAGTGAGCCGGGAGGTTGCAGTGAGCTGGGAGGTTGCAGTGAGCTGAGATTGCGCCACTGCACTCCAACCTGGGTGGCAGAGCGAGACTCTGTCTCAAAAAAAAAAAAAAAAAGAATCCGGGGCTGCTGAACATCCCACACTTGTGCCCACTTGCACATGCTGAGCAAGTGAAATGTTTTAATTATGTTTCATAAAGTCTCTAGAATTAAGTAGGGTTTTGTTTTTATTTGTTTTAACAAACAAATTGTAGTCCTTTTATGAAAGATACAGAATTCTATTTGGTGGTTGATTGGTTGGATTTTCAAATAAGCAGTTGCTTTCTGGTTTGCCTTGACATTTTATAAACAAATAGCTACAGATGGAACTCAAAAGAGAGGCAACATAGTGTTATAGTGGAAAGATTTGATTCAACGTTAAATTTTAGATGGTTGTTGACTGTTAACTCCTCCCTAGACAGACTTCACAAATCCCTCAATCAGTGATCTTGTTAATTCTGTATATGGTTCTTCCTCTGCTTTTGCTATATTGAAGTGGCATGTCATCTCCCTTTAGAGAGTCTTGTTTTTTTTTTGTTTTTTGTTTTTTTTTGAAACGGAGTCTGGCTCTGTCGCCCAGGCTGGAGTGCAGTGGCCGGATCTTAGCTCACTGCAAGCTCCGCCTCCCGGGTTTACGCCATTCTCCTGCCTCAGCCTCCTGAGTAGCTGGGACTACAGGCGCCCGCCACCTCGCCCGGCTAGTTTTTTGTATTTTTTAGTAGAGACGGGGTTTCACCGTGTTAGCCAAGATGGTCTCGATCTCCTGACCTTGTGATCCGCCCGTCTCGGCCTCCCAAAGTGCTGGGACTACGGGCTTGAGCCACCGCGCCCGGCCGAGAGTCTTGTTTAATAGGTAGGAAAATCTCATCCATGATTATGAAATTTTGACTAAACTGGGGATCTGATTCTACCTTTTTGGTGGAAGACAACTTTTATAATTCCTTGTTTCGTTGATTATTAAACCTGTTTGGGGAGGTAGGGGTGTATGTGGAGGGGTGTACTCCATGGAGTAAATATGCTTTCTAGGAAATTCTCTTTTTTTTTTTTTTTCATCTCCCTCTAGGCCTGCACTGCCCAAAGTCTTGGAAACTTGCTGGATATGATGTACCGGGAGCCAGCACGATGGTCCTACACATTCCAGACATTTTCCTTTTTGAGCCGCCTGAAAGTACAGCTGGAGCCCTTCCCTGAGAAACTCTTACAGGCCAGGAAGCCAGTACAGATCTTTGAGAGGTCTGTGTACAGTGACAGGTAAAATGCCAAGCCCTCCACCAGTCACAAGCCCCATGCTCAGTGCTGCCTGTTTGATCTTGCACAGATCCTGCACTGCTCTGGTCACTGATAATTATACTTTGAAAAATTGTCTTCTTTTTTAAAGACAACACTATACAGATTTGTCCAGAATTGTACTTGTACCAAATTGTCATCTATGTCAAGAAAGGAAATTGTGTTTTTCATCAACTGAATGCTTTGAATTTCTTACATTGCTACTGATTATCTTATGTTTCCTTTTTTTCTGGCATGGAGCGAGCTGGTAGCCACCTAATGTAACCATCACATGCTAAAAGGCACAGAATAGACACTGAAGTAGCAGTGTATATTCTAAGAAATCAAATGATTCAGTGGTTGGTTATCCCCTTTAAAAAAAAAGCAGACAAAATTAAAATTTGTGTTCCTAAAAATGATATAAGAGATATTTTCAGCCTTTTTTTTTATTCTTCAAGAAAGGATGCTTAGGCAGAAATAGCACATTTTGTGAAACTGGCTTCTGTCTCAGATTTAGCCCTTTTTGACCCCTTCTGCTGTGAGAGGGCTTCTTGCTGGCCAGAGTCTAGTGGACATCAGTGCCTGTGTCAGATCAGGGATGGGCATCATCCTGACCACCTGAGGGAGTGAGATGTGAAGTCACTTTTAATGCAGGCTAGCAGCACCCTGGGAAGTGAGCCCATCTGCTCCAGAAGAGCTAGGCCGTGCAGGCTCCAGGATGCCTGGCTCTGCCGCAGAGACCAGGCTGTGACTTGAGGTTAAGCCGCCTAGAGACAAAGCCAGGATGGCTTGATCTGGACACTGCTGGGGTTTTTCTTATCTGAAGCCTATGAATGACAAGTGTCAGTGTGAAATGGTGCTTTCAAGCAAAATGATCTTTCTTAAGGCTCTTTGAATTATCAAAATGGAAAGTGGTACATTTTCATTGTCACTGCTGAAGACGCTCAGTTGGTTACTCTTTTAATTCCGAATTAGACAAACTAGTTCTATTTCTTAGTGCTTCCAGAAAGCCTCCTAGAAGAAAAAAATAAGGGTACTTTTGTAAATGACAAGTGATTTTTCTGACTTTACCCTAAAATCTTGGAAGATATATAAAACAAACTCTATAGGCTATCCATTCCTTCTTTACGTACCCCGAGAGAGCCTACTTTTTATAAAAGCTAAATATGTGAATTACATATGGCTGGGCTATAGGTTTTACTTCTTTTTCAGCTGTTGGGTATGCCACGTGCCTGTTTTCCTCTCTTTTCTCCCAAGCCATGCCTCTCGGACTCAGAAGTTGAATTACATATAACCACATGGGTTGCTTGGAAACATAGTCTTTATTTCTAGTCCCTTCATGAAGTAGGCTTGTGAGACCCTCAGAGGAAAATAGAGAAGTAGAAACACTTTGTTAATTAGAAATGCATTAAGAAGCTACATGGATCTTAACCTTTGCTTGTAAAGGAAGAGGTAAGAATTGATTACACTGTGGGCATACAACATTCCAGGTGCTATCTTCACTGAGGGCATTTTTGAGACAGAAAGGAAAACTAATTACAAGTTCCAATCCTAAGGGTAATTTAGGCTTTCTTCACTCGCACAGATTTATTGGATTTATTGGATGCCTCCCGTGTTGAAGCACCAAGGCTGGCCCTGGGGCTGCAACAGTGAATAAGGCAGACCCAGTCCCTGCCTAACAGGGACTGAACACATGCTCACGTGTGTGGTATTTGTTCCAAAGGAGGAACACAGGTTATCTGGGAGAGTTGATTATAGGGAGGAGGAAATCTTAGTCTTTTCTGTTTGAGTTAAAGGAAACATTAGCATATGATTTTGGAGCAGAGACCCTGACTCCTAGATCCTTATGCCCTGTTCTGTCCTACAGCCCCTGCATTCAGTCTGCAGTACTTCCCTCCCACTCAGCACCACACCCTTCTACCCCTCACCGCATCACCACCAAGAGCTTTGAAGAAATAAAGGAAGTGCTCTTTCTCAAGAAAGCCAAGAACCCCTTTCATAGGGCTTATTAGCAAATCTTTAATTTCTCTTTTTAGGATCCTTTTTGTTTTGTTTTAAGACAGAGTCTCGCTCTGTCACCCATGCTGGAATGCAGTGGTATAATCTCGGCTCACTACAACCTCCGTTTCTTGGGTTCAAGCAATTCTCGTGCCTCAGTCTCCTGAGTAGCTGGGATTACAGGGACACGCCATCATGACTGGCTAATTTTTGTGTTTTTAGTAGAGACGGGGTTTCACCATGTTGGCCAGGCTGGTCTCAAACTCCTGGCCTCAGGTGATCCGCCCGCCTCAGCCTCCAAAAGTGCTGGGATTACAGGTGTGAGCCACAGTGCATGGCCACTTTATAGGATCTTAATTTCATCTTCTAGTTATCTGTGAAGAACTCAAAAATATTTTGAGTTTAAAATGTTACCCTTTTCTTTGTTCTCATCAACTAGACTATGGCTAAACCATTCCAGACTGGGAAAGTTTGCTTTTGGAGTTTCTAAGTTAGCTTCTTCATAGCCTAACAAAAAGCAGTTATAATAATAACTAAGATATCTAGAATACCATGTGCCAGTCACTATTCTAAGCACTTTATGAGGATTATTACAAGACATCATAATAACGGGCTGAGAGGATTTAGGTGACTTGCCTGAGGTTACATAGCTAGTGAATGTTTCAGCCAGGATCAGACCCTGGAATGTTATTCTGAGGTATTCCCTTAATGGTGACACTCACAGCCTTGCAGTCTGCACTTTCCTGAGCCATCATATACAAGGGTTCTGAATTTTATTTTCTCCGAGGTGGCCAGTTGCTGAAGTGGCCATTTGCTGAGCATTACCTTGAAAACTGGAGTACCTTGTTTAGGATGCAAATTGTGTTTTGTATTAAAATGCCTGAGGTTTGAAAGCAGAATTGATCCCTGGTTTATCTGAAGCCATGGTTTGTATTTAGCTCTGATTTCCTGTTTACCAGATGCTCTTTTGGTTGTAGAAATAAGCAGGGGGCAAAGCTGGTTTGATTATTAGCTTTAGCTTTCTTTTACCTGAACTAGAAGCTCGGCAGCAGAGGAAGCAAGCAAGCAAGAGCTCATATGCACTTTGCAGGAGAGTCTGCTTTCTTGGTAATACTGAAATTAGTGGGAAATGCATTTTCTGCTCCATAGAGGACACCACATAAAAACTATTTGTTCTGCATGTCTCAGCTAGACAAAAGGATGGCTCAGTACCCTGGAGAGTCAGAAGTCCTCAGTCCTTGTATGAAATTGAGTGGGTGGATTTACACTGGATTCACTTGTTTATTTGTTTTGGGCCTTGCTATAGTAATAATAATAAGGAAATCTCAAAAATTCAAGTTTACATATATTTGCTGTATGTTCTGACTGATTTCTAGCAGAGAAAATTGTTAGGGACCAATGATACTATCTTCTGTCCCTTTTCTTCCAGTGAATCAGTCCATCTGGAAAGGTGTGATTTCAGCCTCCAAAGTCTAGATCCTATTTCCCATCTTAGTTATTGAGCAGGGAGGGAGATATGGGTTAAGAATTCAGATTTCTTAAGGATTGATGAGGAGCTCGAAAGGTTAAGTGGTTTGAACAGACATGGAACAAGTTGGTTATTGATTTTTCTGCTTCTCTCTCTCTCTGGTGCCTTTCATTCCATTTCCCATTCTCCTCCCCTCCCCATTCCCATCCCACTTCCAACCAGGTATATCTTTGCAAAGAATCTTTTTGAAAATGGTTCCCTCAGTGACATCGAGTGGCATATCTATCAGGACTGGCATTCTTTTCTCCTGTGGGAGTTTGCCAGCCGGCTCACATTACATGGCTTCATCTACCTCCAGGCTTCTCCCCAGGTAACACCGAACCTAAAACCTTAGACTTTAGGGCCATATGAAACCTAAGAAGTAACATTCTCCAAGCCCCTGATTTTCTGGTTGGAGAAATTAGAGCGTAGACATTACCTGCAGCACGGAGAGCAGTGGGGGACACCCTCCTGTCCCAGCGTTGAGCACCCTGTTCCCCACTGGCTTTGTGTAGCAGAGTGCTAAAGCCATTGACTATGCATAAAAGGATCGCTGTTGATGTAGCAACAACAGAGCAAATCGAGCATCATCTTTATCACTTAGGGTTTGCAGGTGGGACGCTCTGACCTGTAGCCACTTGCCTCAGCTCTTCCTTCACTCTGACTGGGTCATCAGAGTGTGTAGTCTTGATAGTTTCCTGAGTAAGATGTGAGGAGGAAGAGAAGGAGAATTTTCTCACCTCATCATGATACTGCCCTAATTTATGGCCCTTTTTTGAACTCTGATGCCATTGGGAAGGCAAGATGGACTATAGTAGTTCCATTCTGTGACTCTCAGGCTGGTGCCATCCTGCATGCAGTAGGATGATGTCATGGCAGGAGCACCAGAGTCTCTGGAGGCTGAAGTGAGCTGTGGCTTCTGGTGACTGGAGTGACCTTGGGCAGCCCCTGGAGACCATTCCACTGGAGAGATCCTTGCCTGTAAAATCCACTGGCTCGATCTAGATGATCTCTAAGGGCTCTTCTGGAGTGGGATTCTGAGTCAAGGTGAGAGGTTTTTTTTTTTTTCAGAGATATATCGCTCTCAGCTTTTGAGACATACATCCAATATATAGTCAAATGCCAGATAGACCACATACTGTTAGAAGGAAGGAAAGCTGTCTCCAAGCTAGAGGCTGTGCTTTTTAGAGATGGAACTGAGACTTGTGGGCAGAAAGGAGCCTGAGAACAGACTGAGCAGAACCAGAGGATGAGTGGGAGAGCTCCCATCACAGAGCCTTACACCAGCCAACGAGGAGAGGACTGGAAAGAAGGGTCTTGCCTTAAGAAGGTGGCAACCAGGAAAAAAGAGGCCCTTGAATGTGACTGGGACCAGATATTGGGGATCTTTGTGTTGAGAGTTTTTGGACATTTTGAGGCAAAAGCTAGATCATAGGAGGGAATAAGAGATTCTACAGAATCTCTTATTCTACAGAAATAAGGGTTGAAGTTTAAAATGAAACTGGGCTGGGTGCAGTGGCTCACGCTTACCATCCCAGTATTTTGGGAGGCTGGCATGGGAGGATCACTTAAGACCAGGAGTTCAAGACCAGCCTAGGCAATATAATGTGAGTCCATCTCCACAAAAAAGTTTAAAAATTAGCCGAGTGTGGTTATGTGTGCCTGTGGTTTTAGCTATTGGGGAAGTGAGACAGGAGGGTCACCTAAGTCCAGGAGCTCAAGGCTACAGTGAGCTGTGATTGTGCCACTATACTCTGCCCAGGTGACAGAGTAAGAACTTGTTTCTAAAATAAAATAAAACTGAACTAAAGATTCAGTGAGGCCAGAGGGCTAATAACCTTCCATGGAAAGAAGCACACTAAAGTTAGATGCATTGATTGCAAGTTGGCCAGGTGGGTCATGTTTATGTGACTTCTTTCAGTAGTCTTCATTGCCTGAGAACCGGAGTAGAAGGGGATTATACTTTAGGGGTAGAGATTAGTGTCAGCGATTATGGGGAAACGAGTCCCCTCTCAGAGAGGGCAGTTTGAAGTGTCAAAGTGTAGGGTTCACGTTGAGAGAGAAGTCCTGAGCCCCAGGAAGGTTTGTGGCCTGGGCCAAAGAGGAGTGAGAGTGCTGTGAGGTTGGACTGAGTAAAGATCCTGGTTGGAATTTGAAGAGGTGACAGGTTTCCTATGGGAGTCTTGGGATGGCTGGACTGAAAGAAGCAGGAGGTTGAGGAGCTGAGCATTAGGAGAAGTGAGAATGCAGACTTAACCTTTTCCAAGAGAACAGAACTTCAGCACAATCAGCTCAGTGCCTTGAAGCCAGCACTGGGGAGGAGTGAGAGAGGAAGTGGAGTGACTCATTCCTGGGAGTAAAGTGGGGCTACTTGGGCCAGCTGAAGAGGCTCTTGTTTCTGGGGAGTGGAAGTTGGACCCAGCAGGGAGAACAAGAAAGTCTTAATTGCTTTTCTTCTTTGTGCACTCTGAATGACCTTGTAATAGAATGCCTGAAACTGGTTAATTTATAAAGAGGCTTATTTTGGCTCACAGTTATGGAGACTGGGAAGTCCAAATTGTGCAGCCTTAACTTCCAGTGAGGACCTCCTGCTACCTCATCACGTGATGAGGTGGAAGGGAACAGGCATGTGCAAAAGGGGCAAGACGGGAGGAGCAGCCTTGCTTTATAACATCCTGCTCTTATGGCAGCTGGTCCAGTCCCACGAGAGTGAGAACGCACTCTGGCGAGAATTAACCCAGTCCCAAGAGAGTGGCATTAATCTGTCTTAACAACCTAATCACCTCTTAAAGGCCCCACCTGTCAACACTACCACACTAAGGACCAAATTTCCAACACATGAATTCTGGGGGATACACTCAAACCATAGCAAAAGGTGATGATGATGATGATGATGATGATCGTGCCTGTAATCCCAGCACTTTGTAATGATGATGATGATGCTCATCATCATCGTCGTCATCACTTGGGGGCAGATCTGCCTTTTTGGAGAGGCTAATTGAAATATTTCAGCTGGAGTAGAATGAGAAGAGTTGAAGAATTATTGCAACTTAATGGCAGAAAAGAAAAATAACTTATCCATTTCGAGATTAGATGGGGATTTTAATGCTGTTTTGATGGCATTAGTTCTAGAGATGCAGGAATGCCTATATTTCTTCCCTGAAGTCACACTTGACCTCTTCTGTGAAGTTCAGAGGTAACTGTGCCCAAGGGAAGAACAGAATACAAGTTGACATGTCACTATGTAAAAAACTGTGCAGGTGCCCAATCTTCTAGTTCAGAGCCCTAGTAAATACTGAGTTTCGAGCATGTCAAATGGACTTCGTAGGTCCTTCTGCTCCTTTCTACCTATTCTTCCCTATCTTCTTTTTTTCTGAGATGGAGTCTTGCTCTGTCGCCCAGGCTGGAGTGCGGTGGCACGATCTCGGCTCACTGCAAGCTCCCCTTCCTGGGTTCACGCCATTCTCCTGCCTCAGCCTCCCAAGTAGCTAGGACTACAGGCGCCCGCCACCACGCCCAACTAATTTTGTGTATTTGTAGTAGAGACGGGGTTTCACCATGTTAGCCAGGATGGTCTCGATCTCCTGACCTCGTAATCCATCCGCCTCGGCCTCCCAAAGTACTGGGATTACAGGCGTGAGCCACCGCGCCCGGCCCCCTAACTTCTTAAAAGCAAGCAAGCTAGGCCAGACCGGACCAGGCAGGTGCAGTGGCTCACGCCTGCAATGCCAGCACTCTGGGAGACCAGGGTGTGAGGACTGCTTGAGCCCAGGAGTTTAAGACCCACCTGAGTAACATAGTGAGAGCCCCCTGCCCTCTACGAAAAATTTAAAAATTAGCCAAGCATGGTGGTGTGTCTGTATTCCCAGCTACTCAGCAGGCTGAGGTGGGATATTACTTGAGCCTGGGAGATTGAGGCTGCAGTGAGTCATGATTGCACCACTGCATTTCAGCCTAGGCCACAAAGCAAGACCTTGTCCCAAATAAATAAACAAAACTTTAAAAAAAAAAAAAAAAAAGCAAGTCAGGCTGGGCATGGTGACTCACTCATGCCTGTAATCCCAGCACTTTTGGGAGGCTGAGATGGGAGGATTGCTTGAGGCCAGGAGCTCAAGAGCAGCATGGTCAACATAGGGAGACCCCACCTCTAAAAATTAAAAAAAAAAAAAGCAAGTTAACAATTTTAAAACTCAGAAGAGAAATGGCTAGGCCTCAGTGTTCCTACCCAGCCCCATGGAATCAAGAAGAGAGTGCAGCTGATCAGTGTACATCAAAAAGCCAGGCCCTGCCTGGGACCGGCACAGCATGGGGATAGCATGCAGGAGGTGCATGGGGACAAATGGCACCTGGGTTTGGGCTTGAGAGGCATAGTGAAAAGACCCACTAGCAGTCACTTTCCATTTCCTGTCTCTGACTCCAAGCAATCAGAACAGCAGTTCTTCTTCCTGGGTGGGGCAGGTTAAGAAGACCAGTACAGGGTCTCTCCTCTGCCACTTGTAGCTACACTATCTTTCCTGTGCACATGCAGGTGTGTCTTCCTCATGAGGACTGAGATGAAGAGGGGCCAGATTAAAGCACTATTTGCACGGGATTTTTAAAAATAGAATTTGTTATAACCGTATCAGTAAAGCAAGAGTTATGCTAAATGCTCATAGTAGGAGTTTGCTTCGACTTTTTTTTTTTTTCCCCCTCAATACTGCCACCAGTTAAGACTTAGACTTCTAAGGGAAATCCATTTGCTCTGTTAAGGAAATTAATAGTAAATAGAGATATGTTAGCCTATTTTAATAGATCAATGTTAGTGTCAGTGTTTGTCTGCAAGCAGTGAATGAATAATTAGCTTTCCTAAAAAGAATTGTTCTGCCTTTCTGTGTGTACTTGGAAGCATAAAGCCATATTTAAAAATAAAATTGTTTTCATGAATCAGACATTTTTTTTCTCAGAAAGGAAAATTAGATAGCTTTGCTATGCTTAGAAATCCTACAGCGGCCGGGCGCGGTGGCTCAAGCCTGTAATCCCAGCACTTTGGGAGGCCGAGACGGGCGGATCACGAGGTCAGGAGATCGAGACCATCCTGGCTAACTCAGTGAAACCCCGTCTCTACAAAAAATACAAAAAACTAGCCGGGCGAAGTGGCGAGCGCCTGTAGTTCCAGCTACTCAGGAGGCTGAGGCAGGAGAATGGCGTAAACCCGGGAGGCGGAGCTTGCAGTGAGCTGAGATCCGGACACTGCACTCCAGCCTGGGCGACAGAGCAAGACTCCGCCTCAAAAATAAATAAATAAATTGGTTAACCTCTAAGGAGGCAGTCTGGCAGTATATAATTGCAAATGCATATACCTTTTGATCATTAATGAAATTTGTTTTTTTGAGGCGGAGTCTCGGCTCTGTAAACCCAGGCTGGAGTGCAGTGGCGGGATCTCAGCTCACTGCAAGCTCCCACCTCCCAGGTTTGCGCCATTCTCCTGCCTCCCAGCCTCCCGAGTAGCTGGAGACTACGGTAGCCCACTACCTCATGACTAGTTTTTGTATTTTAGTAGAGGCCGGGGTTCACCATGTTAGCCAGGATGGTCTCGATCTCCTGACCTTATGATCCGCCCGTCTCGGCCTCCCAAAGTGCTGGAATTACAGGCTTGAGCCACCGCGCCCGGCCGAAATTTGTTTCTATAATTTTATTTCCTTAGAGAAAAGGTAAGAGAGAAACAGCAAAGACTCCCAAGTCTTTGGGATTATTGTGTACTACATTTGGAAATTAAGTTTTCATTTCTTAAGTTATTGAAAGAGGGAAGTCCTGGCCCGGGCACGGTGGCTCACGCCTGTAATCGCAGCACTTTGGGA
The DNA here is from genome assembly GCF_008728515.1 of Papio anubis. NCBI lineage: Eukaryota > Metazoa > Chordata > Mammalia > Primates > Cercopithecidae > Papio > Papio anubis. The sequence goes on from NC_044989.1 coordinate 74,195,924, forward strand.
GGCCAAGGCAGGCAGATCACGAGGTCAAGAGATCGAGACCATCCTGGCCAACATGGTGAAACCTCATCTCTACTAAAAATACAAAAAATTAGTTGGGCGTGGTGGCGCCCACCTGTAGTCCCAGCTACTCAAGAGGCTGAGGCAAGAGAATCGCTTGAACCTAGGAGGCGGAGGTTGCAATAAGCTGAGATCGCGCCACTGCACTCCAGCCTGGCAACAGAACGAGACTCTGTCTCAAAAAAATAAAATAAGAGGGAAGTTCTAAATCAGTGGGTTAATCCATCTATTCTTCCAGGACAGATGATATTGAATAATGAAATGTTTGTCAAGCAGAGAGAAGCCCAAAAATAATTCAGTCAAAACAAACACTTGGAGCAAAAATTTTGAGATGTAAAAGAACCTGGCCTGTTCCCCAGGAAAGAGGTCAAATCTGGCTAAAGCAGTGAGTCCAGGGGAAGAGCTAAGGCAGTTGAGAAGTAGGAGGGGTAGCTCTGTGTGACAGGTAAGGAAGATGTCATTTTCGGAACCAGTGTGCATCAAACTTCACTACCAGATGAATGCAAAATAGAAGTATGCACACTCTGCAGAGCAGTGGGGGAGGAGAGTTAGTCTCAAGCCTCACTTGTTTTTCTACTTCTTTGTTTTATCTTTGACCTGTGCAGATTTTACATTCTATTCCTGAGTGAATGTTTGGTATGATATGAAAGCTATTTCAAATGAACTAACATTTTATAAATGCAGTGCTACTCATACATACTGCTTTGAACCCTGGGACTATGGCTGTAGGTGGTAAAGAGCCTGTGAAGTATTTTCAGCAAGGAAAGTCATGTCATTATATTGCTGTACTACCAAAGGGTGGAGTGAAGGGTATAAACTGGAAAAAAGGAACAGCTTTTGCCAGGAGCTCAATACGACTTACCTTAGTTACCTGTGGATGGGTAGACAGTGAGGAAATAGAAGCCCACAAAGATTGCACTGCTGGTACCTGATGAAGGCAGGAATTTACTCCTGGACTTTCTGACCTTAAGGCCTGTACTCTGTCCATATACTTCCCTGCCTCTGGGAGGCAAAATCAGAAGGCTTCTGCCTTAATCCAGGTGAGAGGTAATGAGGACCCGACAAGGGCAGAGGTGAGAAGAGAGGCAAGGAGAGAACCATCTAGTGAGATGAAAGAGAATTGAGTGACTTTCCAGATATAGTAGGGAGAAGGAAGAACAAGGAAAATTCCAGGTCCATGGCTTGGATGACTGGATGGATGATGTTTGCCATTAACCAATTTAGGATACTCCAGAGGAAGGGCAAGTTTAAGATGGAGATGGGAAAAGAATGATGTAGATCCTCTGATTGCATAAGAAAACAAGACAGCAGAAGTAAAGGTATGGCTTGTAATGCCCAAGATAGACATTATGGATGGGCCTCAGAGCCCCCTAAGACTGCATTGTAGCAGCCAAAACAGCAAATGAGCTCATCAGGGCCTGGGGACTGTCTTTTAGGTTTGTTTGAAGAGACTGTACCGGAGGGCCAGGGAGGAAGAGAAAGGAATTGAGCTGGCCTATCTAGAGCAGCTGCATGGCCAACACGAAGCCTGGCTTCTTCACAAGACCACGAAGTAAGTGGAGAAAAGAATGTATCAGACAGACCTGGCTCCCAACAGCCAGTTATTAAAAACAAGTTCAGCATGCAGCCCCCTATAGGAAGGTTCAGAATATACTGGAAATGGTTGGAAATGTCAAGCATTTTCCAACTCAGAAGTTTAATATTGCTGGATGCCGTGGCTTACGCCTGTAATCCCAGCACTTTGGGAGACTGAGGCGGTGGATCACCTGAGGTCAGGAGTTCAAGACCAGCCTGGCCAACATGGTGAAACCCCATCTCTACTAAAAATACAAAAATTAGCCAGGTGTGGTGTCGGGTGCCTGTAATCCCAGCTACTCGGGAGGCTGAGGCAGGAGAATTGCTTGAACCTGGGAGGAAGGGTTGCAGTGAGCCAAGATCGCACCACTGCACTCCAGCCTCGGCGACAGAGTGAGACGCCCAGAAGAAGTTTAATATTGAGTGTAATCTTTACATTCCAAGGGCCTTTTTATTAGATTCTATTTCTCCAGCTTTTTCTTTGTTTCTTAACATTTCCCTAGATTGAACATTGTGATCGATGGTGATAGTTGGCTCAGCATGAAGGGCTGAAAATGTTAGAGAAATTGTCAGTATTACTAAGTTGACATTCCTAGTTTCTGCCTGTCCTCCCTTTGGCTTGGTTTGTTGTCCACTTAAAATGTTTGGTGCTCTGACCGTTAGTATCACTCTCAAGAATGAAGAGAAACCTCAACCTTTCTGTTTCCAGCCAACTTTATTGAATTTGTTTTTTTAAATGCAGTTTACACGCAGTTTCATTGAAAAGTCATGTTGAATTTAGATCTGTTCTCTGAGTAAGAAAGACTTGGCAAGTATGTGAAACTTGACTCAAATTACTTTTCTTTTTTTCTGTCCCCCAAACGTTCACGCTTCTTATAGGCTCCACTTTGAGGCTCTGATGAACATTCCAGTGCTGGTGTTGGATGTCAATGATGATTTTTCTGAGGAAGTAACCAAACAAGAAGACCTCATGAGAGAGGTGGGAAGGACTTTAACTTCTGCTTTCTAGTGGCTTCCTTTGTTGTACTTTTATCTTTCTGGCTTTTGCTTCAAAGTTCAATATCATGGGTCTTGTGCTTTGCATCTCACGTTGCATTTCACACTCCAAGGCCTATGGGATCTTGTGCAAATTACAAATATATCCCTATTCTCTAAAGTATGCTGGACTAATAATTGTTAAATAATTGACTTGTAACATGTGCTTGCCAGCTGACTTTCCTCTCTAAGGCATCCTAAAACTAGGGAAACAAGACTACTGGATTCTATTCCCAGCTCTGCCCCTTGATGCTATACGACCCTGGGCTTCTCACATTTCTTCTCCATGCCTATTTTCCTTTCCTCACAAAAACCTCATGGGCTTGACCGCATATGCATTGGGGGTAGACTATTGAAAATTCTGTTAAAAATGTGAAATTAAACTTTTGATTTTCTCCTTCCCACAGGTAAACACCTTTATAAAGAATCTGTAACTGATACCATGATGTTCAGGCTGTGATCTGGGCTCCCTGACTTTCTGAAGCTAGAAAAATGTTGTGTCTCTCAACCACCTTTCCATTCCCAGCCCCTCTCATCCCTGGAGCACTCTGCCGCTCGAGGGCTGGTTTGTTAATTATTGTTAGACTTTACCATTGTTTTCTTTTGTATCTGAAGCATTTTGAAAATAAAGTTTAAGTTTTGCTTGTTTTTCTAATTCAGTTGCTCATTTATTTCAGCATGTGTTTCTTGGTGCTTGCTCTGAATTCACCTCTAGACTAGTGTATTAGTCCGTTTTCACACTGCTATAAAGATAACTACCTGAGGCTGGGTAATTTCTAAAGGAAAGAGGTTTAATTGATTCACAGTTTCACATGGTGGGGGAGGCCTCAGGAAATTTACAGTCATGGCAGAGGGGAAACAGGCACATCTTACATGGTGGCAGGTGAATGAGCGAGTGCAAAAAGAGCAGGGAAAACTGCCTTATAAAACCATTAGATGTCATGAGAACTCACTGTCATGAGAACAGCATGGGGGAGACTGCCCCGGTGATACAGTCACCTCCCACCGGGTCTCTCCCTTGACACCTGGGGATTACAATTCAAGATGAGATTTGGTTGGGGACACAAAGCCTAACCATATCAACTAGCAATTTTCAAATTGCTCCCAGAACTCTCCCCCAAGCCCTACCTGCCATGCATCAAGAAGGGAAAAGTGGCTCAAGAGTGGGTGGGATCTTAAATGTGAGCCCCAAGAGCAGGAAATGGAGCTTGAACTCTAGGAAGCTTCTTTATCTCTTACCATCTGCCACTCTTGATATGGGGGACAGGTGTGGGGAACTTAATCCCTTGTCCTAGAGCTAAAGAACCTGGCTAAAAGCAAGGGAGAAAAAGCAAGAACCCAAAAGTTAAGCATCTGACATTTAAGATTGGCCAGCCCGGCACTCTAGCTTTGTCTAAATACCTTACCCACTGAGTTTCACATAACGTTAATGGAGTGGATCTCTCCGTGCAGGAAAAAAAAAGAAAATAATTTTTTGTTGTGCTCTTTAACCTTCAAATAGAATTTATTCTTAAGGGAAGAAAAAGACATGGCTCTATAGGATTCAAGTGCTCCATTGCCAGAAGCCTGCAGGTCCGTGATTCACAGGAGCGGACCTCCTGCACTGAACCCTTGACAGTTCTGCAGGTACACAGGAAGATGAATGATCTGGGGACGTAAGAGTGTCCCAGAAGACAGAAAGCTGTGTTTCTGACCTTTATGCCTAGGGGAAATTAATGTGAGATTGGTTTCTAACAAATACGTAGGCCAGGCAAGGTGCCTCACGGCTATAATCCCAACACTTTGGGAGACCAAGGTGGGTGGATCACCTGAGGTCAGGAGTTCAAGACCAGCCTGGCAAACATGGCGAAACCCCGTCTCTACCAAAAATACAAAAATTATCCGGGCATGGTGGTGCATGTCTGTAATCCCAGCTACTTGAGAGGCTGAGGCAGCAGAATCACTTGAACCCAGGAGGTGGATGTTGCAGTGGGCCAAGATCACACCACTGCACTCCAGTCTGGGTGACAAGAACGAAACTACATCTCAAAAAAAAAAAAAAAAAAAAAAGTTGTGTTTTAATATAGAAGTACAACAATTTCCTTATCCTACTTATTTAAAACATTTTAATAGCTTTATTGATATATAATTCACATACCATACAATTCACTCATTTAAACTGTACAATTCAGGCCACACACAGTGGCTCACACCAGTAATCCCAGAGATTTGGGAGGCCAAAGTAAGAATTGCTTGAGGTCAGGAGTTCAAGACCAGCCCGGGTAACATAACGAGAGACCAGCTCTCCAAAAAAGTAAATATTTAAAAAATAAGCCAGGTGTGGTGGAGTAAGCCTATAGTCCTAGCTACTTGGGAGGCTGAGGTGGGAGGATCACGTGAACCCAGGAGTTGGAGGCTGCAGTGAGCTATGATCCTGCCACTGCACTTGTAGGTGACAGAGCAAGACCCTATCTCTGAAAAATAAAGTGTACAGGCCAGGCGTGGTGGCTCACGCCTGTAATCCCAGCACTTTGGGAGGCCAAGGCAGGTGGATCAACTGAGGTCAGGAGTTTGAGACCAGCCCGGCCGACATGGTGAAACCCCATCTCTACTAAAAATACAAAAAATTAGCTGCGTGTGGTGGTGCGTGCCTGTAATCCCAGCTACTCAGGAGGCAAAGCAGAAGGATCGCTTGAACCCGGGAGGCAGAGGTTGCAGTGAGCCAAGATCGCACCACTGCACTCCAGCCTGGGCAACAAGAGCAAAACTCCATCTCAAAAAAAAATAATAAAAATAAAAAAGTATATAATTCAATGGTTTTTTAGTATAATAGTCACAGGGCTGTATGACCAATACCACAATTCCAGAATATTTTCATCACCCCAAAAAGAAAGCCCATACCCCATCTCCCCCAAGTTCCCCTGCCTCCAACTCCCAGCCCTAGGCAACAACCAGTCTACTTCTGTCTCTGTAGATTTGCCTATTCTGCAATTTCATAAGAATAGAATCATAATATATTGTGTTCTGTAAGTTCTTTTTTTTAACTGAGCATAATGTTTTTAAGGTTCTTCCAAGTGGTAGCACGTACTTCATTCCTTTTTTTCACCCCTCACAGTCTCACTGTGTTGCCCAGGCTGGAGTGCAGTGGTGGCAATCACAGCTCACTGCGGCCTCGAACTCCTGGGCTCAAGCCATCCTCCTACTTCAGCCTCCTGAGTAGTTGAGACTACAGGTGCACATCACCACGCCCACTAATTATTTTATTTTTAGTAGAGACTGTCTCACTATGTTGCCCAGGCTGGTCTCCAACTTCTGGTGTCAAGTGATTCTCCCGCTTTGGCCTTCCAAAGCACTGGGATTATAGGTGTAAGCCACCACACTCTTCACCTAGTTTTAAAGTATGAAAGTCTACAAATTCAGCATCTCTACTGATAAACATTGCCTTTTAGAAACTAAACGTTGGCTGCGCACAGTGGCTCAAGCCTGTAATCCAAGCACTTAGGGAGGCTGAGGCGGGCGGATCACTTGAGGCCAAGAATTCGAGACCAGCCTGGCCAACAAGGTGACACCCCATCTCTACTAAAAATCAGAAATCAGCTGAGCATGGTGGTGCAGGCCTGTAGTCCCAGCTACTCGGGAGCCTGAGGCAGGAGAATCACTTGAACTGTGAGGCAGAGGGTGCAGTGAGCCGAGATTGCACCACTGCACTCTAGCCTGGGTGACAGAGCGAGACTGTCTCAAAAAAAAAAAAAAAGTAAATGTCTTCTAGGATCATGCGGGCCATCAACAGTCTAACTTAGGTGATATAATTCGTCATTTTCCAAATTTGTAGCTAAGATCATCTGTAGAGAGTAAACATATTAATGAACAGCAGTAATTTTGAAACTTAAATTGCGGGGGAGGGGCAAGTAGGTCTGGGTGGAGCCTGTAAGTATGCGGATTAGAACCGCAGGAAGGCAGGCTGAAACCTTGGGCACCTTGGGTTTTTAAAGGGAATGCTAGAGAGTGGAGGTCGCACTAAAATGGTCCCTACTCTACACTGTCAGGCCAGTCTGGATGGCTGTTATTCTTGGTTTAGGCCGACTCCCAGCATCAAAAAATTTGGATTAACACACAAAAAATAGCTGCATTTCTTTCTGGTTTACAATGTGGTAAAACCTGCTGTTCTGGAACCTGAATATTACCTTGATGGGTTTATAACAAGGATCAAGGTTGTGAAAGTTTTCAAACTCTCAGGCTTTCAACGTGAGAGAGAAGGTGATAGTTTCAAGTAAAAGAGGCTGTTTGTTATATGCAAATACCAGAATCACAGAAGAAGTGATGCAACGAAATAACATGCACTTTAAAATTTTAATACTATTTAACCTTCTTCAGCCCTCACTTAAACAGCAGTTTACATTCTCCAAACCACTCTCTCCTTTGTGGGTCTCCCCTGGCTTCCCTACATTTGATGCCTCCCCTTCTGCCTCCTGGGCTGACATCTTTCTCTCTTTTCCTCGAAAGTGTTGGTGTCCCCAAGGCACCCTTGGCTCATTTCTGTCTTCGTCCACTCCCTCTGCGTGATCTTGGATTTGTTTTCTATCACTGCCATTATCAAAGTACCACAAATGTAATCGCTTAAAGCAGCACACATTTATTATCTTACAGCTCTGGAGGTCAGAACTCTGACATGGGTCTCACTGGGACAAAATCGAGTTATCAACAGGGCTGCTTTTCTTTCTGCAGGTTCTAGAGGAGATTCTGTTTCTTTACCTTGTCTGTCTTCTAGAAGCTGCTCACATTCATTGGCTTGTGGCCCCTTCATCTTCAAAGCCAGTAATGTTGCATCTCTAACCACAGCCAGGAACCCTTCCCTGCTTTTAAGGACCCACGTGATTACACTGGCCTCCTCTGGGAAATCCAAGCTGTGGGGTGGGAGGGAGGCTATTATTCTGCCTTCTACCGATCTCAAACACTATCATGGTTCCTACTATTCTCATGGGGTGAAGACGTCTTATGAACTTGGAAATTTTATGGAAAATGTGAATCATATGGAAGAGGGAATGGTATCAAGCACCCCTGTACCCCCATCCCCACATTCTAGCCCACTCAGCCTAAGATCACCAGAAACAAACCTTGAGTTTGAGAAGGTCAAATTGCAACAAGGAAGACCACATACCAGAGGAACTGTGGGACATCTCACCAAACAGGAAAAGATACTGTTACAGGACTTTAAGGAAAACTAGAGTTTAGGTAAAGTTGAATGAAGTATTGTTTGGATAGGTGCAAAGCAAAGCAGAACTGTGTAAAAGGAGTCCACCATGTGTAAAGGAGTCTGTTCTGAACTGTGCAGTGAAGCCAGGTTTGTTTCCCTAGAAAGTACGAAGTTAAGACAAACATAGAATTTGTGTTCAGAAGCTCCTTACGTGAAACTCTGAACCTGGATTGGAAACCAAGACAACTTCTCTGTGTCAAAGTGACTTAGAATCTTCTGGCCAAAAAGAAAAAAAAAAAAAAGGAATGTTTTATTTTTACTGATAACATTTAATATTTCACACAGCAAAGTTTCTAATAGTTCATTATTTTAAAGAACAAGGTTTCTCTATGAGTCAGAAGGCAGTAGTCACACAAGGAAAGGGGTCGTTATGACACTTTACAGCTACAATGTGCCCGTGGGAGAAATACTGTTTCATGGTAACTTTTGTGACTGGCTTTAGCTGTGTAATGTCCTCCCAGCCTGTTGAGTCGCAGGGCAGCTTTTTACCTTCTTCGTATGAGCCAACTTTGACTTTCTCACCAACTTGAGTTATCTACTCAGAACCAGTCTGGTTTCACCTACAGCCTACCCCCACTTTCATTATTCTGAAGCAAATCCCAAACAGGAGGATGTCTTTTAAAGCTAGAGCTGTATCAAACTATGGATTTCACAACACGGATCCCTTACGCTCAATGGGTACAAAACAGTTCTCCTCCCCACCCTCATGCCCACCACCAACCCTACCGCACCCCAGCCAGCAAAGCCATTTCCCCTGCTTCTCCGTTCACCCCATTGGCCACATTAAAAGCCTTGGTGTTATCTTTGACCCTCCACTTATATTCATTCTCAACAAATTCTCCCTATTCATCTCTAAGATCTTTCAAATCTTCTCTGCACCCATTTCTGTTTCTCTAGTTGAAGGTGTAGTGGAAATTGTGGTTGCCTCCCCAACATTCATCCCACCTCTCCTCCTCTTCCATAGCAGTCATGTGGTCCCCTCTGTAGCAGTGGCTATGCCTAGGAGTGGCAGGAATGGCCCCTCCCCTGCCCCCCAGTTACTACTACCAGTAATCATTTCTTCCCCAAGCCACATCAACTAAATGATGTACAAAAAAGAATAGTGGTTGCTATGCAGAAGCACAACTTCAAGTCAGGTCACCTGCCCCACCCCTGCCACTAGAGAGCTGCCATGTTTTTATAATCCTATCTCCCATCACTCCTACCATAAACCCCACAAGACCACCCATAGCTTCAGACGTTGTGTTTTCCCACATGACAAAATGTTTCTCTCTCTCTCTCTCCCCCACCCTCCACCCCAAGCTTTTACACTGGAAGAACTGCTCATCCTGCCGGTCCCAAGCCCACCATTCCTCTCTCTGTGGAGCCCTTCCCTCACCCCACACCACGGCCAGTCTTTGTGCCCTTGGGCACCCTGTTTATTAAACTTCTGTCAAATGGGTCATACCTGAATGAAAGTTGTCTGGAGACAGCTCTTTAATGTCCTTGGCCTTGACCTTCTTGACACAGACCATGTCTTGGTCATTTAGTACAATGCCTGGCCTTTATTTCTTTATTGCTGTTTCATAAGTGCCCAACATAGACTTCTTAAATAAAGAAATTATTGACTGGAGACACGCTCTGCCCTTTCTCAGGTTCCTGGGTTATTTGTGAGCTCTATATTATGATCATCAATTGAGGAAGTCCCTTTGGTGTACTGAGAATATGTAAGAAATTTGGGGCCCGGACTCTACTCTTAACTTGTCAAAGGAGTTGATGATTATCAGATGCCTACTGTGTGCCAGCTACCCTACTGAGCACTTTCTAAATGTTATTTAATCCTCTCAATAATCCTGTGAAGGAGGTTTAAGGTGCCAGTTTTTACCAGTGAGGAAACTGAAGCTCAAAGTTCAATAACTCAACTAGAGTCCCATAGTAACTGACAGCACTGAGACTCACACCTAGGTCCATCCTGACTCCAGAGTCTGTTCTCTGCATAACACCAAACCATTACCTAAGGGAGCTAAGACTAGACTTTCGAAAAAGGAGGCAAGCATGCATTTCCTTGGCTGCCTATCTGGATTTATCAGTCAACTTTTGTAGCCTAGGCAGGAAAACCTAGTTTGCCAGCACTGCTAGGTGGAGGCCACCAGGTGCATCCTCACTGTGCCTTTGGCCCCTGGGTCCCTGAACAGGCACAGAGATGCTTCTGGGGGGATAGATTTTCTCTTTTCAGCAACTGCACCTTCATAAAATGCCCTTCAGGCACAGACATTAGAAGGTATGTGGAAGCTTGGTGAAGGTTCTGGAATGTCTTTACAGATGCCTTCTACTCCACTTCCCAGCTCACCCTTTTTGTTGCTATCAGATGATTTTCTTAAAACACCTTTATTTTTTAAAAATTTATTTTTATTTTTTGAGACAGCGTTGCTCTGTTGCCCAGGCTGGAGTGCAGTGGCACAATCTTGGCTCACTGCAACCTCTACCTCCTGGGTTCAAGCGATTCTCCTGCCTCAGCCTCCCAAGTAGCTGGGACTGCAGGTGCACACTACCATACCTGGCTAATTTTGTGTGTGTGTGTGTGTATTTTTAGTAGACACCACCATGTTGGCTAGGCTGGTCTCAAACTCCTAACCTCAAGTGATCAACGTACCTCAGCCTCCCAAAGTGCTGGGACTGCAGTTGTGAGCCACCACACCCAGCCTAAAAACCTTTAATCATGTTAATACTCTTCTTTAAAAATGTCGGTGGCTGGATGTGGTGGTTCACACCTGTAATCCCAGCACTTTGCGGGGCCGAGGTGGGCAGATCACGAGGTCCGGAGTTCGAGACCAGCCTGACCAACATGGAGAAACCCTGTCTCTACTAAAAATACAAAATTAGCTGGGTGTGGTGGCACATGACTGTAATCCCAGCTGCTTGGGAGGCTGAGGCAGGAGAATCGTTTGAACTCAGGAGGCAGAGGTTGTGGTGAGCCAAGATGGCGCCATTGCACTCCAGCCTGGGCAACAAAAGTGAAACTCCATCTCAAAAAAAAAAAAAAAAAGTTGGTATCCAAATGCATAGTGGTATCCTGAATTGTATCCTGGAATAGACCAAGTTCGTTAGTGGAAAATACTAGTGAAATCCAAATCAAGTCTGGAGTTTAACTGATAGTAACTTGTCAGTTTTCACAAATGTACCATGTCATGTGAGATGTTAGCATTAGGGGAATCTGGATGAGGGATACATGGAAACTCTATGTTGTCTTTGCAATTTTTCTGTGAATACAAAATTATTCCAAAACAAAAATCATTAAAGCAATATTGATACCTCTTAGAAGGTGATGACCAGGCTCCTTAAGTGGGCTTTTGGAGCCCTCCAACCTTATCTTTACCTGCCCCTGTGAAAGAACCCTCTGTTCTTGCTAAATGGTTTCACTGACTGTCCTCTGAACAATGTCTGTGTTCTCCTAGACTCTGCTTTTGCCTTAGCCATGTACTCTGTTGGATTGATATGCCACCAAAGAACTAGTCACAGTCCTTAATCGCAAATAGCAGGAAGTTACTGTGAACCTAAGGAAGCTTAGGTTTTAGGGTACATCACTTGCAAGTCCCCAGGAGGGTCCACCATGGCTGTTATGAGAATGTGATTTCCCTGTCATTACTGCTGCTGTCACAGAATGCTCTTCATGGACCCGAGACTCTGGCAGGTACATCTGACTTGCAGAGCCTAGGCCACATGCCCTTGACATGCCAAGTAGCTGCAAGGGAGTCTGAGAAATACAGTATCTGATATCACATCTTCATTGTGAGAGGTGGGGTCTATCCCCAAACAAGGTGAATAAGTCCTTGGACACAGGAAAGGGAGTGATTTACTAGTTCTCCATAAAGAAGGGCAGATGTTTACTACAGGTGGGTTTTCTAGAACCAAAGCTTCCACTAGGAACCACTGGGCTTAGGTAACATTTGTTACCTAAGCTGAAACTTCAGCTTTGGCCTGGAGACTCCACGGTACAAACTGTGTTCCTATATTTCATTCACTACACCAGAGTGAAGGGAACTTCATCTCCTGAGGGCACTTGAATTAAAATCTTTCCAATGAAAAGGGCCCGGCTGTGCATGGTAGCTCATGCCTGTAATCTCTTGGCACTTTGGGAGGCCAAGGCAGGTGGATCATTTGAGGTCAGGAGTTTGAGACCAGCCTGACCAACATGGTGAAACCTCATCTCTGCTAAAAACACAAAAAGAATTAGCTGGGCGTGGTGGCAGGCACCTGTAATCCCAGCTACTTGGGAGGCTGAGGCAGGAGAATCGCTTGAACCTGGGAGGTGGAGGTCGCAGTGAACTGAGATCGTGCTACTGCACTCCAGCCTGGGCAATAAGAGCAAAACTCCGTCAAAAAAAAAAAAAAGGGGGGGAAGGAAGGAAGGAAAGAAAGAAAAGGGCTCATGTGCATGTCTTTAAGATCAGCTATGCAAAAGGCAACATAGGAAAGGTTATATCCTACTGTGAAGCTGGGAGTATTCCCCAAGGCAAGAAAGGTTGCTGGGAGAATACCCTGTATTATTCTCCTATCCAATACTAACTAGGCCCGACCCTGCTTAGCTTCCAAGATCAGAAGAGATCAGGCGCATTCAGGATGGTATGGCAGTAGATCCTGTATTCTCTATATCAGCAGTGACCCCATCATCCTTCCAGCCACCCAGCTAGAAAACTGAGATCCTCTGACTTCTCCCTGTCACTTATCTCCAACAGCCAGGCAAATGTCTGGTGCTACCAATTTCCTGCTAACATTTCTCAGATCTACCTGCTCTCTCACCTCCACTCCAACCCAGCGCTCCCACCCAGGCTCTCTGCCTCTTGCTATGGCTCTCCCAAATCCCTACTCAGAGCAGCCAGAGGGCCTCGAATACCACCAGGTGCCTCCAGAATGTGCCTATGGGGGGGCCCCGAGCAGGCACACATCCTTCCAAACCCTCCTCTGTTTGTGTTTACATTCAACTCATGGTTGCCCCACACTCCCCGCACTCTCATTGCTTTTGCTCATGCTGTGTGCTCTCCCTGGAGCACCCTTCACCTCTAAGCCCCTTGGCATCCACAATTGTCATCTCCAGGAAGCTTCTGCTGACTCTACCCTGGCTGTGTCAGGTGCCTCCCTTCGAGCTCCTGTCAGATGCCTTTTGCATTTATCTTACTGTTGCTCTTACACGTAGCATTAAAATCATCTTTTTTTTTTTTTTTTTTTTTTGAGACAGCATCTTGCTCTATAGCCCAGGCTGGAGTGGTGAAGTGGTGTGATCTTGGCTCACTGCAACCTCTGCCCCCTGGGTTCAAGTGATTCTCCTACCTCAGCCTCTAGAGCAGCTGGGATTACAGGTGCCCACCACCATGCCCAGCTAATTTTTGTATTTTTAGTAGAGACAGGGTTTCGCCATGTTGGCCAGGCTAGTCTCAAACTCCTGACTTCAGGTGATCCACTCGCTTCAGCCTCCCAAAGTGCTAGGAATACCGGCGTGAGCCACCACGCCCGGCCTAAAATCATCTCTTTCTTTGTCTCTTTATTAGAGCATGGCTTATGTCTTATCCCACTTCGTATCTCCAGTGCCTGGCACATGGGAGTGAGTAATTCAATAGATACTGCACAAATGGAAAGCAGGAAGAAAGAAGAAAAAGGGAAGCAGTCTGAGCCTGAGAAAGACCCCTGGCACTAAGCAATTAAACACCTTCCATGCCCTTACCCCTCCATGCTGCCAGCAACATACTTGCTAACATACTTAGCTACATACTAGCTAAGTCCCAGGCCAGCTGCAGGTGGGCTCTGAGCAGCCTCTCTGACTCTGGACTACATTATGACTGTGAGTTCCTTACAAAGGATGGTAGAAAAAGATGATGATGAGTCCTTTGATTCTGCCCTCAGAGCCACCCCCTTCCCCATGATCCTGGGGGTCACTTTGGATCACGAAGTGCCTCATAAAGAGTGAATTACAAAACACAGAAGAAGCCTCAGGCCCTGACTTCGTAGAACTGCAACATTAGCCCTGGACTCACTCCTCAGACTTCTAGAGAAAGCTGTAAACTACTTTTTTTCTTTTGTTTTGTTTTGAGACAGAATCTTGCTCTGTCACTTAGGCTGGAGTGCAATGGTGCAATCTTGGCTCACTGCAACCTACGCCTCCTGGGTTCAAGTAATTCTACTGCCTCAGCCTCCCAAGTAGCTGGGATTACAGGCGTGCGCCACCACCATGCCTGGTCAGAAAGCTATAAACTTTGAAGCCACTGTTTAGGATTTTTTCATTGTATACAATTGTGCTAATACATCCTGTGGCTCTGAGCTTGTTGCAACATTCTCTCTTGACTAATTTGGGGCCCTGCTTGCAGTGCAGGTATGTGCCCCATGGCTTATGACTGGGGACCCCAGACAAATGTTACCTGGTACTGGACAGCCTCTGCAGTGATAGGTAGTTCCCTGGCCACCAGAGCCAGCACATGGGAGGAATCAGAGAAGGGGGCTGAGAGAAACTGTATCACCTTGGGCAAGTCACTGAACATCTCTATACTTTAGGTTCCTGCTTCGAAAGCAAGCAAGACAATCTTTAAGGTCCTGACAGTCTCCTGCTTAAAATATCTGCCTTACGAATGAATAAGTAGCATGGAGTACATGGAGGACTTGGGATTAGACATCACGCAAATCTGGGTTCAAATCCTGGCTGGGCCACTCACCAGCAGTGCGACTTGGACAAGTTCCTTTGCCTCTCTGAGCTTCTGTTTTCCTTAAATCTCAAAATGAAACTAATTTTGCAACTACTTTTCAAGTGGTACCAAGAATTAGAACTCTTGTAGACAAACTTCTAGGTAGAGTAGCCACTCAGTAAATCGAAGTGGCAGGTGCATGTGAGTGGACAGACAGAAAGAGCTGGAGAGCGCTTCACAGAGTACAGCTGAGCTGAGCCTTGAAGGGTGAGGTGAGGACCATTTGGGCAGGTAGGGCGGGAAGGACGGTCCAAGCAGGGGAGCAGCATGGGCAAAGGAAGGGATACACAGGATGGGATGGTGAAGGGTGGGGTGTGTTGAGGTCCTGATGGGATCAGACCGCATGCCCCTAAGTGTGATACCACTGCGAACCGAAATGAGTGCTGTTTCCAGCTAAGGAGCTTCTTGGATTACATGCATTCGATCTGGGCATTAAGTGAAGTAGGATTTTTAGAGCAAGACTGGGTGATTTGGAGTAAACACCATAAGCAAAGGCAGGGAGCTAAGAAAAGAGCCTGTGGAGGGGTGGGGTTGGGCATGAAGACCGCAAGGCTGGAGTAGAGGGCAATAGCAGGCAAGAAATGCTCAAATGTTTTAAATAGAGTGCTTGGCAAAGACAAGCCAGGCCAGCCAAGCCTCCGTCACTCACACTGTTCTCTTACCTGTTTCTTTCAGCATTTCTACGTAGGCTGTGTCTTTGAGGCCAGAGCCCAAATGCCCGGGTCTGGAAGGAGTCTCTGAGGTTCCCTTGGGAGACCCAGCAAAGGGGGCCAGTGTGGGACTTCTGCTCAGAAGGTGGAGGGCTGGGAGACCAGGCAGGCATTCACTCTGCTTCCTTCCCGCCTGGTGGCTGGCTGCATGCCCTGAACTTGACCTCAGATGACCTGCGTGTTCCCTTCAGTTCCAGTGCCAGGAGCAGTGAGCTTCATCTTTGGCTTTTTTTCTCCTTCAAAGCAGAGACTTTCTCTCTGCTCAAACTGGGTTTTTTTGTGGCGGTTGTTGTTGTTGGCTTTTTGTTTTGTTTTGTTTTGTTTTTTTGAGATGGAGTCTCGCTTTCTCACCCAGGCTGGAGTGCAGTGGTGCGATCTAGGCTCACTGCAATCTCCTCCTCTCGGGTTCAAGGGATTCTCCCACCTCAGCCTCCAGAGTAGCTGGGATTACAGGCGTGCGCCACAACACCCAGCTAATTTTGTAGTTTTAGTAGAGACAGGGTTTCATCACATTGGTCAGGCTGGTCTCATACTCCTGACCTTAAGCGATCCACCCGCCTCGGCCTCCCAAAGTGCTGAGATTACAGGCGTGAGCCACGGAGCCCGGCCTCAAACTGGTTTTTGCAGCTCCACAAATCTCCCCAGTACTTGGGCAGGACCTTGCCGGTGGGGTGTCTACTGTTGTCTGCCTTTTCTCAGTTTAGAATGATGATTTTAATGGTGCTAGATCATTGTGTAGGTAAGTAAATAAATAAGGACTAAGGGTGTGTTTGTACGGATGGGAGTGTGTGAGACACGTTTTTCCCAAGCAGACACAGCTAGTTAGCAGCAGAGCTGGAATAGCCCAGGTGTCCTGACACTCAAGCCAGTGCTTGCTGCCCTGCCTATGAGCTGCTTAACTCTGCACACCTCACATGTATGAAGGCATGGAAGTGTGGACCTCAGCTAGTCAATTTGCAAGTCAAGATTAATGTCAGCATCTTGAAATCATTGTGTGAAAAAGTGAGTTGGGTTTCAGGCATTGTCCTTATTAACCTGCCACATGCTTAGATGTTCTGTGGTTTGGGTTGGCGTGCAAAATAATTCCAAAAATGCCTGGATTTGTCCAATGTCACTGATTAGTGGTTGCTTTAGAAGACTAAATCCAGCATTAGCCTCAGTAAGGTAGAAGGAACTACCACAGTTTCTCCTTGATCAAACGCATAAGGTATAGAGGTAGAATACTTATAAAGGAAAGAGACTGATTCAAATCAACATACGGGCTAAGAATGATTAGTGCCAAATAGGCTGGTGTTGCTCAAAAACCTCTTCGGAGTTGCCTTAGGAGCCAGTTTGTGGGTCCCAGGAGAGCCAGGCTCTGTTCACCATTCCACAAGGACACACTGAGTGTCTGTATGTCAGGCACTGAGTACAGTGAGTAGCAAGATAGATACACACGTACCTTAAAAGTGACCTTTCTACTTAAAAAATAAAATGTCTTACCTAGGTTAGACTACCACCTTAATCACCAGGTTTGGTTCTGAAAGATATTTTTGGCTGCTTTCTAAAATTAAGCTCTTCTTCAGAGGATGGAGAATAAATTCACTGATTGAAAATACCCAGAAAAAAAAAATGTAGCTTAGACAAAAGGCAATCTCAAATGAGGAATTCCCAAGACATTTTAAGCTATGGTAATACAACCTCACAAGGAAATAATTTAGATAAGAACATTTATTTGGAAGTAGACATTCTGGTGTGTTTGTTAAAAGCGCAAAGGCACATTGTCAGGAGAACAAGGCTTTGACTCCTGGAGGCCAGTCGCTTTTCAAAGCAGGAACGACCAAATGATCTGAACCAACCCAGATCTATTGGCTGCTGTCCCCTGCTCATGAGCCCTCTGGCTAGGACTGCCCCAGACATCCACGTTTGACAGCACCTGCCTAAAAGATCTGCAAATCAAATCAAATTATAAGATGGACAGTTTTGAAACAAACCTGCCTATTTGCATCTGTCCCAGTGCTGTCAAGGATATTCCATTGATCAAAGGTCATTGCTAGAGTCTGAATTTCCAGGTTCTAACAAGAGGACATTTGTATATGCTTTCTATTTCACACAGTACTTCCTCATTTATCCTCTCCTCGAGGCCACAACTCTTGTGGTAGACATTAAATATTCTCATTTTACAGATAGACACACAAAGATTCACTTAAATTATGTGCCTAAAGGACCACTTACTAGGCTTGAAATCAGGTCTTGCCGTTCCTCCTGCAGCGCTCCTCCAACAGGCCACAGGGACCTAAACTCCAAAACTCCTGATCACTCCTGCAAGCAGTGGTTCCCAGCCTGGCTTCACATTGGCGTACCCATGCCCTGGGGCATGACCTGACATTGCCAAAAACCCCATGGGGTGGGCACCAGGTCCATACAACCAGAATCTCTGGAAGTGGGGCCTTAACATTGGTATTCCTCAAGTTCTCCAGGTGATTCCACTGCGAAAAGTCTTGGTCATTCTGTTAGAGAATTATCAGAATTTACGTCCTTCTCTCTCAAAGACCTACTTAAAGGTATTGATGTTCCACTTGTGTTCTTTCTCAAACATAATTTTCTATTTTTCAATGACAGGAATGCTACTACCTCTTTGTTGTAGAAATTTTAGGGAAGAAAAGGTATTAAGAAGAAAACAAAAATAATCCAGAGACCCAATGTTTGTATTTTGATATATTTGCTTCCAATCTTCACGTATATTTGATGTAATTTTTTTGAGACAGTATTTTGCTATTTTGCTCTGTCACCCAGGCTGGAGTGCAGTGGCACAATCGTGACTCACTGTAGCCTCAATTTCCTGAGCTCAAGCAATCCTCACCTCAGCCTCCAGAGCAGCTGGGATCACAGGCACACCCACCATGTCCAGCTAATTTTTTTTTTTTCTTTTTTTTTTTTCGTAGAGATGGGGTCTCCCTATGTCGCCCAGACTGGTCTCAAACTCCTGGGCTTAAGTGATCCTCAGGCCTTGACCTCCCAAAGTGTTGAGATTACAGGTGTGAGCCATGGACCTGGCCTTAATCATTCTTTAATGTTGAACATTTATTTTATTTTTTTGCTGTCATAAATAAGTCCTCCAAGATGATCCTTGTACTTAGACCCTTACAGTCTTTGCAAAACTGAGTATTTTTATTTTGTGATCTGCCAGTTTGCTATAGTTATTTATAAAGTTTATATATATAATATATATTTGTATATATAAAAGGTATATATATATTTTTTTATATATATATATATATATTTTTTTTTTTTTTTCAGATGGAATCTTGCTCTGTGGCCCAGGCTGGAGTGCAGTGGCACAATCTTGGCTCACTGCAACCTCCGCCTCCCAGGCTCAGGCAGTTCTGCAGCCTTAGCCTCCCGAGTAGCTAGAATTACAGGGGAGCACCACTACGCCTGGTTAATTTTTGTATTTTTCTTTAGTAGAGACAGGGCTTCACCATGTTGGCCAGGCTGGTCTCGAATGCCTGACCTCAGGTGATCTGACCACTTCGGCCTCCCAAAGTGCTAGGATTACAGGCCTCTCAAAGTGCTGGGATTACAGGCTTGAGCCACCACATCGGGCCTGGACTTTTTATGTCTTTATTGGCCATTTGTATTCCTTCTTTTGTGAATGTTCACATCCTTTGCCTTTTTGTTCCCTTTCAAGTGTCCATCTTTTCTTACCTACTAATTATATAACACCTTTCCTGTTTATTTGTCTTGTAAATATTTTCCCTCAGTTTATCATTTAATTTGGTTTCTTGACATACAAAGGATTTACTGATTTTATGCTTAGAAATGTTCCTTGATGAAGTAAATAGTTACCAATATTTTCTTCCACAGGTCTCAATAAATAAATGCCTGGTTATATAGAAGCAGTTTATCTGGCTACACGGGATTTTATTGTTCCGGACTAAGAAACTGTCCATTTCCTATAGGAATCTGACTTGGAATTATCAAAACTACATTACTTTTATAGTATATGTTCCTTGAACTACCTTGCCCAATACAGGATAATGTAGAAAACATTTTGCAGGGCAAAACATTTTACAAAGCAAACAATATGGCATAGCCTCTCACAAAAGACTGCCCCACCCCAAAACTAACAAAGCCCATTTCCATCCTGTTTTCAAAAATAGGGTGGGTCTTAGGATAGTACCGCTGGGCTCTCTCAGCCCTGGGGAGAGACTTTCCTTTAGCTCAAGTTTCTCCTGGTCGAGTGCTTTGGGGACCCGCTCTGCTCTTGAGTAGGGCTACTCTGGCATGTAATATTTGGGACATATGTATACTAAAAAATTATTTGTTGTTTATCTGACACTCAAATTCAACTGGAAGTCCTGTGTTTCTATTTGCTAAATCTGACAACCCTAAACCTATGGTTTTTCTCTCAGTCTTAATGTTGGTGCCCTTGTCCCAGGAGCGCCCACAGGAAGCAGCAGACCTGGCACCATGCTGCATAAAGGAATTTACCTGTTTACCTTCAAAGAGGGTTCTCATGGCCAAGGGGCACCCTCCCTGTTGTGCCCCCGAGACATTCAAAAACAAAAACAAACAACAACAACAAAAAACCACTGCATTTACGTTTTCTACACAGATCAGCCATGTGCTTACAAACCTAAGCTCTTCACCCAGACCTCATGAGTTGCTTCCAGGCTTCCTGCACTTCATTGTCCTTCTTCCTCTTTTTTTCTAGCAGCCATGAAGCTGCTCATGGGTCTATGGATCTGAATGGCCACCAGCACCTCGCACACAAGCCTTTGGTTCACTGAATGCTCCTGTTGGAGTGGCCAATCTGTCAGTTCCCCTTTGGCCTCTTTCGGTCTTTAACACCCTATTTTCTATCTTACAGGTTTTTGTTGTTGTTGTTATTGTTGTTTTGTTTTGCATTTTTTGAGACAGAGTCTCGCTCTGTCACCCAGGCTGCAGTGCACTGGTGCGATCTGGACTCATTGCAACTTTTGCCTCCTGGGTTCAAGCAATTCTGGTGCCTCAGCCTCCTGAGTAGCTGGGACTACAGACACGTACCACTACACCTAGCTAATTTTTGGCATTTTTAGTAGAGATGGGGTTTCACCATGTTGGCCAGGGGGTTCACCATGTTGGTCTCGACCTTCTGTCCTCAAGCGATCTGCCTGCCTCGGCTTCCCAAAGTGCTGGGATTACAGGCGTGAGCCACTGCGCCTGGTGTATCTTACAGATTTTTGATTCACTATGTTTTCCAGAGGCTGGATGTTAAAATTCAGTTTTAATGTGGTTTGAGATGGCTGAGTGTCATGTGGATGTCCTAAAGAATGGCAAGAAGACTGAGACATCTGCTAATCACATTCCTCCCTGGTTTAGCAGATAAATAGTACAATGTTGAGAACACAGCTTATCTCCCCAGAATGATGGTGGTGTAACACCTTATGACTCGATCCATTAGTGCAGGCATTTCCAAGAAGGCCTCTCCCAGCTCTACGAGGGATGCCTGTGTCCTTTTTCATCTCTACCCTAACTAACCCTACCTTCTGAGGGATTCTAAAGCAGAGCTTCTTAATTATTAGGGTGCCTAGGAATCACCTGGAAGTCTTGTCAAAATGCAGATTCTGGCCAGGTGCAGTGGCTTATGCCTATAATCCCAACAGTTGGGGAGGCTGATGTGGGAGTATGGTTTGAGGCCAGGAGTTTGAGACTGGTCTGGGCAACATAGTGAGAACCTGTCTCTACAAAAAAATTAAAAATTAGTCCAGGGTGAGTAGCACATATTTGTAGTC
Source organism: Papio anubis (assembly GCF_008728515.1). NCBI lineage: Eukaryota > Metazoa > Chordata > Mammalia > Primates > Cercopithecidae > Papio > Papio anubis. The sequence continues at coordinate 74,217,000 of NC_044989.1, forward strand.
CCAGCTACTGAGGAGGCTGAGGCAGGAGGATCAGTTGAGTCCAGGAGTTGAAGCCTGCAGTGAACTATGATCAGGCCACTGCACTCCACCCCGGGCAACAGAGTAAGACCCTGTCTCTTGAGGGAAAATAAAAACAAACTCTGATTCAGTAGCTCTGAGGCCTGTTGAGATAGTGCACTTATAGAAACTCTCAGTGGTACTGCTGCTGCAAGCCCACAGACTAACCACACTTTGAGTAGCAGGAGTTTGAAACTTTTATTCCTGGCTGGCTACAGGATAGCCCAGACACCTCATCATCTAAATTCCAGGACCCTGCCTGCCCACGCCCAGGAGGTCTGAATCAACGGCAATGAAATCCGTGTCTGTGAGAGGGGAGACCACAGATTGAGGGGAAGGGAGGCAGGCTGAAAAGGGGAGGGCAGGAAGCCTGAGAAAGGGTACCAGTTCAGGACAGTTTAGTCTGGAGATGGTAGGACCACCTAGTGTTGATTGAATATGGAGGCAGAGAGAGAACAAGGGAGGCACTTTGCAAACTGTCTCCACCTGGGGAGGCTGGATAGGTGCTCCTACTTAATAGCAAACCTCATCCTGGGCACCTGAATGCCATTATATCCAATGACCTTCTGTAATACATAATGTCTGCATTGATTATTGTATATAGTTTAACTCTGGTTGTCATGGTTACATATGGCTAGACTAGGGTAAGACCATTTCTCTGATAAGTGGCAGGAAGAATCAGGGGACTGAATGGAAATGAAAGTATAGGACAGTTTGAGTGCCTACTGTCCACCAAGGTCTGAGGCAGGACTTTGCTATAGGTTGACTCATTTGATCCCTTGCAAAGGAGTCTGCTTAGAAGGTATCATGAGTCCCATCTTTAGAGATTGGAAGGAGGCCAGGAAGGGGGAATTACCTCACCTACAGTTAAAAACTGGTACACGGAGGAGCTGAAAATGGAACCCAAGGAACCAGTGGGAGCATCTCCGTGCATGGGGAATGGGGAAGACATCCTGGGGGAGAGGAGCACAACGTCCAAGTGGAAAGAACAGGATCTCTGAGGATGGGTGCCCCAGCACTGTCAAGCACCTACAAATGGGGCTCAATCCTCACACACAAAAGGATATGAAGAAGGGAAGCCTCGAAGATGAAAGGGGTTGATATCATGTTCAAGTCTCAAATGGGACAAGCAGGCTCCTACTTAGCAGGAGATGGGAGAGAAGCAACACATGGAAACAAGATCAGGAGACAAGCCAATTGAAGTTGAACCAATCTTTCAGGGATGCTCAGCTCTTTCTATAAAGCACTGTTCTGAATGGATTCCTATGACGTGTAGTTCAGGAATTTCACCACTTTTATACTATGTGTATTTTCTGTGTTTCCCCCTCTCCCAACACACACACACATATATATATTTTTTAGTGTTTTTTTTTTTTTTTTTTTTTTGAGAGGCAGTCTAGCTCTGTCGCCCGGGCTGGAGTGCAGTGGCGCTATCTCAGCTCACTGCAAGCTCTGCCTCCCAGGTTCACGCCATTCTCCTGCCTCAGCCTCCCGAGTAGCTGGGACTACAGGCATCCACCACTGCGCCTGGCTAATTTTTTGTATTTTTAGTAGAGATGGGGGTTTCACCATGTTAGCCAGGATGGTCTCAATCTCCTGACCTTGTGATCCACCCGCCTCGGCCTCCCAAAGTGCTGGGATTACAGGCGTGAGCCACCGCACCCAGCCTTTTTTTTTTAAGACAGGGTCTTACTCTGTTGCCCAGACTGGAGTGCAGTGGCACAATTTTGGCTCACTGACAGCCTCAGCCTCCTGGGCTTAAGTGATCCTCTCACGTCAGTGTGCATCACTGCACTGGCTAATATTTTTTGTAAAGTTGAGGTCTCACTATATTGCCCAAGCTGGTTTTGAACTCCTGAGCACAAGTGATTCGACTGCCTTGGCCTTTCAAAGTGCTGGGATTACAGGCGTGGGCCACCAGGCCCAGCCTGATATTTTTTTAAACAAGAAAATACTAACCTTGATCTGATGTTGGAGTTTAACCAAGAGGCAGCTCATAGGACCTGGTTTTCCCCACCGGAATCTCAGGCTGTGACAGGGGCTGCTCCTGGGTCTCTCTGTGGGCACTGTCAAAATGGACCTCAAATGGGATGTGTTCTTGCTGACCTCATTCATCAACCTGCACCTTCTCTGGGCCCCCTGGCACTACCATCTACCCTGTTGTTCTTCCAGAAACCTCCCTTCCTATGCCCTTGTCTTGTGGATTTGACTTCGTAAATCTTTCTTGATACCTCTCTCCCTCCCCACCACCACTACCCTAATGGAGACCATCATTTTTGTTTTCTCACTTAGGTTTCTGCTCTCTCTGCCTCTATTCTGACACCCTCCTCTAATGCATTCTCTATATAGCAGCCGGCACTGAGTAAGATGTGGTCCTTGTCCACAGCTGAGGGGATACGACAGACCCAGGCATGCCTGTGATCTGATTGGTGGGCCCCTTACCCAATCTCAAGAGATTATCAAAGGCTTCCTGAAGTGTCACCTGAGTTTAACCAGAAAGGATGAGTAAGAGTTAATGGCAAGGTGGCAGGAAACGCCTCTGCTAAAGCTATGCTGTTTTAGAAGTTTCCTTTAGTAGGCAGGCTCCTTGTGTCACATACACCCTGAGTACCTTCCTTTACTGGATTTCTTTCTCTATTTACAAATGAATTTCTACTGAATTTGTCCCACAGCCACTCACCTCTTCTACCATGTTTCCTTCAACTCCCATTTTTTTTCACTTTAGTTAAAATCTCTTAACCTGCTCTAGTGCAAGGAATGACAGTCCTTTACAGTAGGAATCTCTAACATGCGTTGCCAGGAGGGAGGAATGCTCTGGAAATGGGCAGTATGTGTAATTGCACATACCTCAAATATACACATATACATTCACCACACATTCACATACACTCTCTGTGTGTTAGTGCTGTTAACCAAATACTTCCGCTTATCCTTCCTGCACATAGCAGGATTGTACTTATTGCACTTCCCTGCCCCCTTGTAACTTTCTTTGGCCAGTGAGATGACAGCAGGGAGTGATATGTGTCACTTCCAGGTAAAAGCTTTAAGAGCCAGTGCTAGATTTGCCCCATTCTTGTTTCCTGCCTTCAGGGTTGAGGAGATGCATGTCCAGTTGCAGCAGCCTGGATGCCTGAGTGACTACGGGAAATAGAGCTCCTAATGACTCATAATGGACACGTTTCGTGATTGAGAAATACACTTTTGTTATGTTAAGCCACTGAGATTTGGGGATTGTCTATTACTCCAGCACAATCTAACTGATCCTGACTGATACACCCTGTCAACCAAGGCTCAGGGGCACCAAGGTCTTTATCCCTGTTGGGTATTCCTTCCATTATGATGGGTATCCTTGCATTCTCCTTGCAAGTAATGAAGCCTATTTGATTCAACCTAAATTCAAAATGCAGTCACAAAACTAGCTATAAAACATGAGAACATTTGCAGGGCTATTTAAAAACATAGCAGCTGGGCGTGGTGGCTCACACATGTAATCCCAGCACTTTGTGAGGTCGAGGCGGTGGATCACAAGGTCAGGAGTTCAAGACCAGCCTGGCCAAGATGGTGAAACCCCATCTCTACTAAAACTACAAAAATTAGCGGGGAGCGGTGGCAGGTGCCTGTAATCCCAGCTACTCGAGGCAGATGCAGGAGAATCATTTGAATCTGGGCAATAGAGGTTACAGTGAGCCCAGATGGTGCCACTGCACTCCAGCCTGGGTGACAAGAGTGAGACTCTGTCTCAAAGAAAAAAAAAAAAAAAAAAAAAACCAAAAAAACAAAACAAAAAACCCAAAAACACATAGCATAGATATCCTACATGTTCACACTCACCAATGCAGGTCCACAAGCAACCCACTAATGAACCTCACCTTTCCCGAGAGCAAAATGCCAGTTTCTGCCCAGTATCAGCTCTAGCATTTGTGGGCTAATTTTAGAGGTCCTGGATTGTAGGCCTTATTCTGCCATGTAGTAGTGAATGACCTTGGACAAATTACCTCACTGAGCCCCAGTTCTCTTATCTGTAAAATAGTGATGATAATAAAAACTATGTCATAGATAAGGAAAGTTAACATTTGCACATTTGTTGTATTTGCCACTCTGTGCAGACAGAAGGATGTGTGTGGAAGTGCTTTGAAAAGGGAAAGATCTATGCAAATATTAGTTGATAATACGGTTAGCCAATACATGACCAAAGAAGGAACACATCCAAAATCAAATAAACCTCCCAATACCTTCAGTCTTTAAAACCAAGCCCAGGTATGGATATCGGGATGTATTTACATTTCTGTAAAAGGTCGCCATACACAAATCTCATTCTTAAATAAGGACAAATTACGTTTTAGCTGAAGAGGAGACAGGTCAAGTACCTCAGAGGAGGTTAGTCACATCAATCATCTGAGAGTTCAGCAGCATCCAACAGTGTTAGTTCCATGTGTTAACTTCTGAAGAAACACAGGCTTGCACATCCAATAATGCTTCCTGCCCCTTTTCTTCCCCGTGCAGAATTAACTTCAGCTCATTTATGGGGTAGGAAAGGCTCCTTATTTTACAGCCCTCCCTCCATGCTCCAGGCATCCAGGGAAATGCCCCTGCCACCCCATCATCCCTTGAGTCCTTAGGGCTTCCTCCTCTAGCAAGGAGATTTCCCTTTCTAGTCCTGGGGGCAGCAGCACAGCCCGGCTCTGACCTCGCAGGAGCAGTCGCCTAAAAGAGGCTCCGCCCTTGGCCGCTGGGGGTGGCTCTCACCAAACCCGCTCCTAAAAGGAGCCTCTCTCCCTTTGTCTACTCTATGCGCCTCGGGGCCTAATCAAGGTCTCTGCCTGGGTGCTGAACTTGCTTCTCCCCCGCTTGCAGTAGTCCAGTGCTGGTCTAACTTGACATCACCTGATGGGCTAATTAAAACAGATTGCTGGGCCTGCCCCCAGAGTTTCTGATTCAGTGGGGTTAGGATGGGGCCGAGAGCTTGCATTTCTAGCCAGTTCCCAGGAGATGGTGATGCTGCCAGTGCTGGAGCTCTCTTCCAGGAACCACTGAGTCTAGGCTAATGCAGCCCCAGGAGAGAGGGGCTCGCCCCATCCCCACGCACACCCCCACTGCTCTCCTGCCCTGAGCGCAGTGTGAATAGGGAATAGCCGCAGCAGCCCAGGAGACTGGAGAACCAGAAGGCAGGACCTGAGGAATTTAGGCTGTTTTATCTTGGGCGCCCCTGACCAGTTTGTGCAAGTCGTAAAGCAGGCAGGAAAGAAGCCTATGGAAGCCTATGGGTCTTCAGTGTTATTGAGGTCTGTCATTCATCAGGTTCTACTCACCTCATCTCTTCATTCAACACAGTGGTTGGGTGCTAGGTCTAGGGTTATGAGGTGAAAGCCAGCGTGCTAGCCCTCCAGGAGTTTGTAGTAACTGGGAAGGAAACATGCAAACCATTCCAGTGCCCAGCGACGATGAGATAACTGTTCCTAGGGAGGGAGAGTCAAACTTCTGTGGAGGGAGAGTGGGTGGGGCTCTGGAATCGTCTGAGCAGCTGGAGAAGGTTTCATGGAAGAACTGGCACTTATGACTTGCAGGATGAGTGGGAATTTGGCAGGTACAAGGGGTAGCTGAGAACGGGTGGGGTGGGAAGGGTTTTCCCCAGGCAGAACGAATGAGCAACAGGACTGCCGAAGTGTAAGGTTCCAGAGGCTGGGAAGATTTGACAGGCAGCTCTCTAGCCTGGCTGGGTTCCCTCCAACCTCTCTGGTGGCCCCTTCTCAGCTCCTGTCCCTCATGGGCTGGTATTCTCTGGGGCTCTGTCCTGGCAGCCTTTTCCTCGCACTCCCATGTCCACCCCCGATGAGCTCCTCCACACCTGAGGCCTCGCTGTCTGCTCGCTGATGGGGCCCAAATCTCTTTCAAGCCCAGGCCTCACCCCCTCAGTTGCACACTCACCTCCACACGGATGTCCGCATTCCCAGGCATCCTTCCTTTTGCATTTTGTCATGGTGAATGGCACCAGCATTCACCCAGTTACCTAAACGAGAGGGCTTTATGAAATGACCCTCTCATAGATTGCTGGTGAAGAGTAAATGACACAGTAACTTGCTGGTGCCATTTACCCAGACAGAATACCAGAGGACGGCTGCTGGGCTCCTCGGAAAGTCCACAACTTACTAGCTGAGTGATCTTGGGCAAGTTATTTAATGTTTTCTTATCCATAAAATGGGTTTGATGATAGTACCTACCTCACAAGGTTGTCATATGGATTAAATAATATTAGTTGTTGTCATTCATTGAGCCCTATATTAAGTCCTTTACTTGGATTCCCTCGAAGATGGAGTACCTAGTCCAAGGTCACACTGTTATAAGTGGCAGATTCAGGTCTGGAAGCCAGAGTTCTCTGGCTCCTGAGCCATCTTCTTCACCTCACTGTCACACTTTCTGAAAACTGTATTCCAAATAGGGAAATGCCTATGGTACAATGTTAAGTTAAAAGAGGATGGCAAATTGTATACTTAGTGTGAGTAAATATACAAATAGGAAAGGCTACAAGGAAATGTAGCAAATGGTTAAATATGGTTGTAATTTGGTGATTTTTCCCCTCTAGTATCTGTATTTTCCACGTTTTCGTTATACGCATTTTTTATTAAAAGTTACTTATTAAAAATATATCAAAAACAATTACGACTCTACAACCTGTTCCCCTGTTTGAAAATTACACTCCCTTGGTTTTTCGTCTCGGTTCTAGTCTTACCACCCTTAACAGAAACTCTTCATTCCTCCCAAAGGCCATGGTAGGAAGCAGATATTGCAGCCATGTTCACCCCCAGGCACTCCCTCTCTGACAACCTGGACCCTGGAGCAGGCTGTCAAAATCAGAGGGAAGTTCCAGACAGAACCCGGGCTGCTTTACCGCCTAGGGCTTTCTTTCTGGACAGCGCTACTTTAGATCAGTTACTTTTTTTTCTTTCTTTCTAAATAGCCGGCCGAATGCTCATTTTCCAGTTCTGGCTGAGTTGTTAGCTGCAGCCGGTCGGCGACGCCTGCCAGGTACCTGGTTCCGTGAGCACCGCCCAAACTGGTCAGGCCAGTCCGTCCTGTGGCTGTTTCTGCCAGGACTCGCCCAAGTGTGTATGCGCGTGTGTGTCAGAGACCCACCCTGCTCCCCTGCAACCCAGGTAGGTGGAAAGCAGTTGCAGGCACCAGCCTGGCAGTCAGGCCAGATGGGTGGGGCTGAATTAATCTAACCTGGAATTTCAACTTGGCCTGCACAACAGGTGAGGGAAAAAAGCAGCACAGAGAACGGGCAGTTTGGCAACTTGGAAATATTCCTGAGCCTTGCCCCTTACCCCCTGCCTGGAACATAGCCCAGGGTGACTCTTCAAAGTGTCTGCGCCGGGTTTTAGGGCTCAGTCGCGCCACGGCCCCCTCGAGGCTGTCCGAGCCCCTCCTGAACGCTGTCCTCCTCAGTTACCCTCCGCGACGCGCCCGTTCCCCCTCCTCCGGGAGGCAGGGCGGGGGTATCGGATTAGTCTTTGTTTTCGACGCGAAAGAGCCGAGCGCGGCGCGGGGGAGGCTGGCGATGGCAGGGCCGTGGGGTCCACCTGGACAGGGCATTCGGCCGTGACCCCTGCGAGGGTGCCCTTAGCCTCTGCCCCCGAGCAACCCCTTCTTGCCGGCCAGGCTGACTCGGTACGCAAACGCGCGATGTCCCCCATTGTCCTGCCTCGGAATGAGCCAGCAGCAGCTGGGACAGGGGGGTCAGTCGGGCCCGGCGCTCAGGCCTCCCAGGAGCGCCGGGGCCGTCCCGGACCGATCTGGCCCGCAGGGAGTGGCAGGAAGTGGGGACACCGAGCCCGGCTCGGCCGAGGGCCTAGGTTGGAAGGTCCGCGTGCCCCACCCCGCCTCGCCGGCCCGGGCTGCAGCCCCGCCGGAGGGCGAGGGTGGCCAGCCCGAAGGGGGCGGCCGTGTCCCGGGAGGGCCGACCGCGTGGGTGGGAGCCACTGCAGGTGCAGAGAAGCGGCGGCCGGGCCGGAGCCTGCCCCAAGCCGCTCGCAGGCCGCCCGCCCGACCCCTCCCCTCCGCGGGAAACACCCCCCTCTCGCCCGGCCCGGGGCTCGGCAAGGCCGGCGGGGCTCGCCGGGGCCGCACGTGTGCGCCCTCCCGGGCGGGGGAGTCCCCGGGCGAGCACGTGCCGCGGTGCGCGGGGGGCGGGGAGTCCCGCGGACGCCTTCATTGCTGCTGCTGCTGCCGCCGCGGCCGCCGCTGCCTCTTCCTTCCTCCTGCGCCGTCCCCTCCTCGGCCCGGGCGGGGGGCTCCGCGCGCCGAGCTCGGTCGGGCCGGGCGCTCCGGGAGGCGGGCGCCCCAGGCGGCGGCGGCGGCGGCTGTACGGCAGTGGTGGCAGCGGCGGCGCGGAGCCGAGGCTTTGCCCCTTTGGTGCGCTCCGCCCGGAGGCAGCAGGCGGAGTCCAGTGCAGTCGGTGCCTTTCCAGCCAGGTGGGGAGGGGCAGCGGGAGGCGCTGGGAGCCCAGCCGAGGGAGGGAGGGGCGGCCGGAGGAACCAGCGAGAGGCCGCTCCTCCAGTGCAGGGGCCGGACTGGGGTGCTGCAGGGCGCTGTGCGGTGGAGCCGGGCAGGGGGGGTAGCAGGGCAGGGGCGGGGGCTGCGAAGCCGCCAGAGCCGAGTGGCGGAGGCCCCAGAACAAAGGAGCCCGAGGCGGCGGCCTCGGCCGGCCCGCGGCGGCCGCCCCCTCCCGCGCCTTGGCGCGGGCCGCCCTCCCCAGTCGGGCTGGCGGGCTGCGCTCGGGCGGCGGGCGCCGCGCGCGCGGGCTGCCCAGGCGCGCCCAGGCCGCTTCCCGTGCCGGGGGCGCCGGGGCAGTCCCGCGGAGCGAGGCTCTCAGCAAACTTTATTTTGAAAGCTCAGCTCCCTGAGGGAGGGCCCGGCGGCCTCCAGCCAGGGTGTGTGGGGGAATTTTGGTGAAACTCTCACCAGCCCGTGGGGGATGGGAGGAGGGCAACTTTCTTAGAAATCTCACCTTGACCACCCCCCTGAATTCGTAGTCCAGGGCTGCCTCCCTCAGATAGGGAGTGGGTGCTGGGTGCGTCCTGCCTGAGGTTCTGGGCAGGACCTCATTTGAGCAAGCCCCATCTCTTCCCCCATTTTCTCTTCCCAGAAGCAGGAAGAAGTGACACGTGAAAGTTGTCCCTGAGCTCCGAGTGATGCGCTTCCCCTTTCTGTCTTTTTCAGGCGGCACTGCCTTCTCCAGCGTCCAGACCCTGGAGGAAAAATACCAGGAGAAACTGCTCACTCAGCTCTGCCCCCACCACACCCTACCTGCTCACCTCATGCCTGGGTCCAGGGTGGGTGAGGGTGAAGAACCCACCGGGCCAAGATGATCCCTTTTCTGGGGACTGCTGCTGGTGTCCTTCCCCAGATCCCGGGCCCCAGCAGGTGGGAGAGTGGCCCCCTACGGAGCCCGATCAGACTGCTGCAGAGGAGGTGAAGAGGGGTTGAGAAGAGGCATCCATCCACGAGACTGAAGCCACTTGCCTTCATCCTTGTGATTCTTGGCTGTTCTAGGCGAGAAGGACCTGTTGGTGGCCTTTGGAGGTGGCGGGAAACTGGACTGTGGTTCTGCCCCAGCACCTATGCCCCCACCTCTGGCAGCATCATGAGCCAGTTTCAGGTGCCCCTGGCCGTCCAGCCGGACCTGCCAGGCCTTTATGACTTCCCTCAGGGCCAGGTGATGGTAGGGGGCTTCCCGGGGCCTGAGCTCTCTATGGCTGGGAGTGAGTCCCAACTCCGAGGGGGTGGAGATGGCCGGAAGAAACGGAAACGGTGTGGTACTTGTGAGCCCTGCCGGCGGCTGGAAAACTGTGGGGCTTGCACTAGCTGTACCAACCGCCGCACGCACCAGATCTGCAAACTGCGAAAATGTGAGGTGCTGAAGAAAAAAGTGGGGCTTCTCAAGGAGGTAAGCTGGCCCTTGCTAGGCTACCCTGTCCCTTCCTTGAGGGCACGGTGATCACGGGGGTCTTGTTCAAGCAAGGCTCGTCCAGTTGAATCCATTCTCTCATTTCTGATTCTCTTGGTCCAACTTTAAGTAGGAGTGTAACTGACATGTTTGGGCTACTTTGCAGGGCTGACAATTTGTATGAGAGTAACTGGGTAGAAGGGGGATCTGAGCAGGCACCCTAATCTCTGATGTTTGCATTTGATGCGGGACTGTGATGTCTACCTTTACCTCTAGAAGTTTCTTGTCTTGCTGCTTGAAGCCTCAAATGTTGTTATTTCAAGCTCATGCTAATGCTTGGATGACTTGGGCTTTGATAGTGTAAGATAAGGGATGGAGGCTGATGGATTTGGAGACAAAGTTTTGGATTGACAGGGTGGTTTTATGCTGCCCTGATGGAGTGGGATGTTTCTTTCATGGTTTTTCTCAGATGGCCAGAGAGCCAGTTGAAACCGTTTGGGAATCTAATGACAGACTGATGATTTGGGTTCTCCTATCTTAGTTCTTCTTGCAGTCAAAAACTTTATTTCTGTGTTCTCAGGACTTGGCACAGTTCCTTGGCAGGTAGTAGGCACTCAGATACTAATTGCATGAATGGATGACATGCTTTTGAGACACTATCAACCCCAGGGAGGTGTACTCCCTTTATTTGGGGGTAGTAAGGTGGAGAAGGGAAGGAGATTTGGGATGAGAGCAGGCAGGGTGAGAAGGCAAGGGAGAGACGGTGACCTTGCATTGGCCGTCTTTCCCTCCCATTTTAGTGGCGGACTGCCGGCTTGAGGTTGGTGACAGCCGAGACAGCAGAGAGTTGGCAGAAGTAGGGCTGAGCGAAGTTGAGCAGCTTTGGAGGAGCGGTGTAGCCGCTGAGGTCGCTCCAGGCAGTAGAACTGGCGCTGGACAGAGATGGAGGCCTGTGCTGTCTTCGAGCTCCCCCTGGCTCTGCCACTCATTTGTCCGAGGGTCCAGACAACTCGGGCCCCTTCTCTGGGACTGTCTTTTCCTTGGGGGAAGTGGAGGAGTTGTACTTGATGTCTTTCAAAGTCCCTTCCAACTGGGCTGGGAGCTGCTTGCTTCTGAGGACTCGGGTCCCTGTGACTTTGTTGCGCTGGCGGCTCGTGCTCAGGGTTTCCCTGACCGCTGAGTGCAGAGCCGCACAGCGAGCTGGTGGGACTGGTCCCGTGGCTAGGAAGAAAGATTCAAGTGTTGAAAACAGGGAGGTGGGGTTGCTGGATATTTCTGCCCCTTCTCACCTTGTCTTGTCCGTGCCCTGTGGAAGCTGTATGTCCTGACCCAAGGACTGCAGACACAGGGCCCTGTTTCCCCTGTCTCTTGTTAAAGCAGACATCTGGATCACATATGCAGCCCCCAGCCCCAGCCTGGGAGACTTCTCTGTTGCTGGTGTTGGGGGTAGTTATGGTCCTGCTGGCCCAGTGCCACATGGGTCGCTACTGAAAGCAGGGTGGTATGAAGTGGGGGAGGCTTTACTTCTGGATGTAAGAGCTGGTGGGTGCTTTGGTATAGGGAGGAGCTGCTGAGTCTACTTTGTAAAGCTTGATTCCTTTGCGCCCTTGCTTCTAGCATTGCTTTTCTTCCCCAGCACCCATTGTCTTACTCAGTTCCTCCCATAATTAAACCGGAGGGATGAGGATGCTCAGCTTCCTGGGCTAGATGTTCTTGGAAGCAGTGGCCCTTGTGAACTAAGTTGAAGTGCTGCTTTTGGCAACAACAGAACATACCTGAGTGAAAGGGGCTGGGAGTGAGGCCAGGGCCTTGTCATCCTGTGTGTAAGCTGTCGGCCCAGGCTGCCGGGTGGTCTTGGTTAAGATATCATGGATCTGGGGTGGCTGAGGCTTAGAGACAACCCTGCTGAGAGATGCCTGCATCCCTATTGACCTTACCCTGGCCAACTACCTCTCTAAGCTCCAGGGTCAGGTAAGGTGAGGCTGGACGGCCTTGGGTGTCTGAGGACAGAGGGTCTACATGCTGATCTGTGGATCAGTAGAGTTCTGTGTTTCTAGAGAAACAAAAGGGGACAGTGGAATGAGTTTTTTTCATAAAGCTAACTTTCTGTGACTTAAAGAGCGGTACTTTTTTTGTAATGATAGGTTCTTTTCTACTTCTCGATGTTTAAAATACGCTTTCTTAAAATGTGCTTTATGAAGGTGTGATAGAAAGTAGACTTTTTTTTTTTTTTTTTTTTTTTTAAGTCTTTGGTAAAATACAAAATGGTAACCAGTGCCTCTCTCTGAAAAAAAAAGGTTTTTTAAAATTTTTTGGTCCATGAAAGCTGAATGCCAGAGAGTCACTGTCTAGGGTATACTGCATTTAACGGGCATATCTCTGTCATAATTGAAAAGCTGAGAGGTGCCTGAGAGACTGCCAGAGTGGATGAGACCCTAAGACCAGCCCAGCATTTAGCAGATACTGGGGACTGCTGGGACCATAACCATTGGATCTTAGCAGCCGTGTGGCGGAGGGAACATGTTCCAAGATTGGGGAGGTTGTTTTGGCCGTGACTGTTCAGGTGGGGTGGGACGCAGTATCCTAGGAGCCTCTCGGACATCAGACCATCTACCTGCATTCCTGCTGCGTGGCACTTCCTCCTCTGTGAGAGCACTGTACTCTTCTGGGAGCTCTTCCTTACTTCCCTTCTGTCTCCATCTCTCCTAGTTGCCTTTAGGGCTTCCTTTGAACTGTCTGCCTACAGTTACTTTATATCATCCTGTAAGGAGGAGATTATCTTGGGTTTTCCATCTTCTTTCCCTGCTCCTCACTCTTTTTCTCTGGGCTTTGTGGCTGGGGAGGAAGGGTGCAGGGGAATCCCTCAGAAAAGAAGTTCACCATTTTAGGACTAAAGACAGGCTCCCCCCAGGGATGGGCCTTCCTGCCTTAGGGGGAGGTGACTACTTCTCTGGGTCCTAATGTGAGGTTGGGGCAGGTTGGTAGTAGCTGTGGTCTTCCTTCCTATTCCAGGAAGAATTTAGAGGAGACTGTTTGATTTCATATTCTTTTTACCCGAGTGGTGGCTTGGTAGGAAATGAAGATGACTGATTAGAAAAGTAGGGTTTGGTGACTATGGAAGCACACTAGGTAGGGCTCAGAACCCAGAGTAAGTGCTGTGCCCTTCCTCTCTTGGGCAATCAGTGCTCCATCCCTTCTGTGTCCATTTTCTCAATTGTAAGATGGGAGTAACCCTTCTTTGTAGGGTTGTCATGAGGATTAAATGAGATAAAATATGCATAATGTCTGGCACATAGTAGGTAATCAATGCATGATGACAAAACATTCCTAAACATGTAGAAAAGGATGAATCTTTATGCATAAACAACTGTGCATTAGTCTTCGAGCTGTAAAGATGCAATACAAGGGCTAGGTGTGGTGGCTTACTCCTGTAATCCCAGAGCTTTGGGAGGCTGAAGCAGGAGGATCACTTAAGACCAGCCTGGGCAATGTAGCAAGACCCCATTGCTTAAAAAAAGAAAAATTAGCCAGGCATGGTGGCATGTGCCTGTAGTCCTAGCTCCTGGAAAGACTGAGGTGGGAGAATCGCCTGAGCCCACAGTGGGCCATATTCGAGCCACTGCACTCCAGCCTGCGTACGACTCCAGATGCAATACAAATTAAGCATTTATCTTAAGGCATTCCCCTCACTTGCTCATAGAAGAACCGTGGGGCAGAACCGCGGAGCCAGGCAGAGGGAGGGAGGAGTTTGCCAACCTCTGTGCTGGGGGAGGAGGCTAGACATCAAGGAGTCACTGTGGTCCTAGGCCTGACTGAAAAATTGCCCATGGGTGAGGGAAGTAAATAACTGTTAGAGCAGGAGAATGACCTTAAAAAATGCATAGAAAAATGTATGCATAAGTTTGAAAGCATGACTGAGGATATTATGGGTGAAAACGAGAGAAATGGAAAGATATAGGTTATGAGAATACTTTCTAGCCCTCAGCCAAGTGGATTTACAGCTTGAAACAGATCTCTGCCAGATTTGAGTCAAGATAACTTGGAATTGGGAATCTTTCAACAATATCAGAACACCTGGTTAATCCTTGCCCATCCTGAAGATGGAGGCTGTGGAGAGGAATGCATTCAGGCTGGTCTCGGCATCAAAGGGAGAATTGACTAGAGAAGTGGAAGTGATGAGAATCTTTAGAGAAAGGGACCCCATCTGAGCATTTGTCAAGCTTGAGAGGTTGGGCAGGGAGGAGTATTTACCATAGTCTTTAGAATATCATCTTTCAAACGCAAGCAGTTTTTAACCCCACGGGCCACGGATTCTAAATGAAAATTAGCTGGAGGGATAGAATTGCTTGTTAAAAAGCAAAATCTGGCTGGGCATGGTGGCTCATGCTTGTAATCCCAGCACTTTGGGAGGCCAAGGCAGGTGGATCACCTGAGGTCAGGAATTCGAGACCAGCCTGACCAACATGGAGAAACCCTGTCTCTATTAAAAATACAAAATTAACCAGGCGTGGTGGCGGGTGCCTGTAATCCCAGCTCCTCGGGAAGCTGAGGCAGGAGAATACCTTGAATCCGGGAGGCGGAGGTTGCAGTGAGCTGAAATTGCGTCACTGCACTCCAGCCTGGGCAACAAGAGTGAAACTCTGTCTCCAAAAAAAAAGGAAACGCTGGTAGAATAGTCATGAATGATAGCTTCAGGAGAAAGGTGTTGGTGGGACTGGGGAAGGACTGAGCCATCTGTGTGGCTGTATGGGCTGTTCTCTAGTGAGTGAGGGGGTGAAAGGCCAACCACATTATGTGGAAAGTGGAGACATGGCACTGAAGCAGAGTTAGGAGTGTGGTCTAAGCCCTTAGAGGAGCATCAGGGAGTCCAGTGGCTAGAATGTGCTAAGGCTGTTGGAAAATGCTGATGATAATGTTTTGTATAAGGTTCTAACAAGAGTGAGAAGGAAGAGGTAGGCTTACAACTTTCTAGGGATGGAGAGAGTGGACAGACACTGGGTCCCTGTGGTGTCAGAAGATATAACCTGGGGAAAACAGAGCCAGCCAGTTACCCTACCTGAGTCTGAGTCATTCGCTTCCTACGGAACACCTGCAGATGTGCTCGCAGAATCACGATCTTTTTTTCTTTCTTTTTTTTTTGAGACGGAGTCTCGCTCTGTTGCCCAGGCTGGACTGCCATGGCGTGATCTTGGCTCACTGCAACCTCCACCTTCCCAGTTCAAGCGATTCTCTTGCCTCAGCCTCCTGAGTAGCTGGGATTACAGGCATGTGCCATCACGCCTGGCTAATTTTTGTATTTTTAGTAGAGACAGGGTTTCACCGTGTTGGCCAGGCTGGCGTTGAACTCCTGACCTCAGGTGATCTGCCCACCTTGGCCTCCCAAAGGCTGGGATTACAGGCATGAGCCATTGCGTCCGGCCCTTATTGTTTTCTTAAATAGAGACGGGGTCTCGCTATTTTGCCCGGACTGGTCTTGAACTCCTGGTGAATTACAATTTTTATGGAATTATGATGATTGAAAGAGGGCCAAAAGGCCAGAGATAGACTAAAAGTTCAATTTCTCAAAGAGATTTTGAAAATTGTAAATATATAAGCTTAATGTCAGTTTTTGACAGTTCTAGAACAGATTGTTTAAAAGGTGTTTTGTGAAACTTCAGAAAGGCAAGTGATAAACTTTGAGGGTGCCTGTGGTTCTTTTCAAAGCAGCTGAGGCAAACGAACAGATCTAGATTTCTGTAAATAAATGATGGCATCTCCTGCCAGGTTGGACAGATGAGAAGTCCAATTTTTGACTTAAAGTCATCTTAGAGGGAGGTCACTGATATGACTGCCCTATTCAGTCTGTCGACCATGTAGATCAGGGGTTCCACATTGGGATCACCTGGGAAATGTAACAAACATGGTGCCCAGACCCCACTCCCAAGGGATTCTGATTTAATTGATCCAGGGCGGACCAAACTGGTCTGGGGCTCCCATGTGTACCTAATGTGTAGTTAGCATGGAAACCCTCTGATGCAGATGAGAGACGGTGAGGTGATGGGCACCTACCTGGACTCTTCTATGGCAAATTACTCACTTGAGTCCTGGGACACCTGCATGGTCCACAGCCTCACTTCCACCTTGCTACTCAGTGGACCAGCAGCGTTGGTATCACCTGCAAGTTTGATAGAACTGCAGAATGTCCAGCCCTACCCTAGACCTGCTGTATTGAAATCTGCACTTTAACCAGATCCCCAGGTGATTTGTATATCCATGAAAGTTTGAGGAGCTGTCTACAGCATTTCTATGACCAGAAGGGCATGGGACATGGAGCGAGTGGGGCAGGGGCCGGGGGTGGTGATAAATAAGCTGTGATGAACAGGCAAAGAATTCGAAGTGCCAGCAAGGGTAAAGAGCATGACCCAACCCATTTCCTGACCCTCTAAGCCGGGGAGACAAGGACCTCTTGAGATTTACTGCATGTTTCTGCTTGTTCTTCTGGTATTTGTTTCCTTCTAGTTTAGTGAGTTATCAGTAAAACCTATCAATAAAACTGATCTACAAAGTTATCAGAGAACTCGCGTATTTGTTCTGACAACAGTCAGGAAAGGGCTCTCAGAAGATGTTTGCTGCTCAGCAGCCTGATTCAGGGGTTGGAGCTCCATGACACAGTAGTAGTGGTGGTTGTGTAGAGGAGGGGGTGTGTCCATAGAATCTTAGGTCTCATGGAAGGATCTGGAAGCTTATGGAGTAGAATGGATGTGTGCCCTTTTCACAAGATGAGGTAGTAGGCAAGTCAGATCTGTGGGTGTGGTGGGTGGGTGGGTGGCAGTGATGATGCAGTTATTACGTTGAATGATAGAACAAGGGGTTAAGGAGGTTGGGGCAGTCAAGTACAGTGAGTCCCAGTAAGACTCAGTGGGATTTAATCAGGGCAAATGCAAAGGCCTGTACTTGTTTTAAAAAAGAAATGTACGAACTCTGGCTTCCTAGCAGGTGGAAAGAACTGAAACTCTAAAAAGGAATGTTGACAGTCTGTCTTGAAATCTGTCAGAGTGGTCGCATGCAGGACGGCTGAAGGAAGCAGGGCTGTTCAGCTGCTGATGAGTAGAGGAACACAGGCTCAGGCAAAGCCTATGTGAAGAGGAGGTCAGTTCCCTCACTGGAAGGAGTATGCAGGAGTTTTATTAGTGGGTGAAAGTTATTAGACAGACTGAACCCACGTTAGAAAAAAGAATTGTGGCTATTCCAGCACTGAGGAACTAGCCCTGAGAGGTCCTGTGTGGCCAGTGCCAGCACGAGTCTGGATGCTGCCTAGCAGGGAAGTTATGAGGATGCCTTCTGGGTTGCGGGGAAGTGGGGAGGGAGATTCACATTTGGCGGTCTCTTGCTAAGATTATGTGAAGTATATTATCGGGTCTATTTTTTGTTTTGTTTTGTTTTCGATACGGAGTCTCCCTCTGTCCCCCAGGCTGGAGTGCAGTGGTGCGATCTCGGCTCACTGCAACCTCCGCCTCCCAGGTTCGAGCAATTCTCCTGCCTCAGTCTCCTGGATAGCTGAGATTACAGGCACACATCACCGTGCCTGGCTTATTTTGTATTTTTAGTGGAAATGGGGTTTCCCCATATTGGCCAGGCTGGTCTCAAACTCCTGACCTCAGGTGATCCACTCGCCTTGGCCTCCCAAAGCACTGGGATTACAGGCATGAGCCACTGTGCCTGGCCTATCAGGTCTATTTTCATGTTTTGTTTTTGTTTTTGTTTTTCGTCTGTTTGTTTTGACAGAGTCTTGCTTTGTTACCCAGGCTGGAGTACAGTGGCATGATCTCAGCTCACTGCGACCTCCGCCTCATGGTTCAAGTGATTCTCCTGCCTCAGCCTCTCAAGTAGCTGGGACTGCGGGTGTACACCACCATGTCTGGCTAATTTTTGTATTTTTAGTAGAGACAGGGTTTCACCATGTTGGCCAATCTGATCTTGAACTCCTGACCTCAGGCGATCCACCCACCTTGGCCGCCCAAAGTGCTGGGATTATAGGGATGAGCCACTGCACCCGGCCTATTTTCATGTTTTTTTAGACAACTACATGCAAGAGAGGCATCTATCTTAGACTGCAGCATTTTGGTAAACTTTTAGACTTAATCTTAGACCTAGACCTAATCTCAGACCTCTGTTGGGGTAAGGTCTGTGAACTTTTTTGAAAATTTCAGCCAAATGTTATGTAAATGTGCAGGGGTGTGTTTTCTCAGGGGAGAGGGTCCATGGTTTTTAGCAGATTGTCAAGAGTATTCAGGACCTCCCCAGATTTAAGAAGCATGCTCTACCTGAGCCGTCTAATATAGTTGCCATTGGCCACAGATAGCTATTTAAATTTAAATTTAAATTAGTTAAGATTAAATTCAGTGACTCAGTCATACTAGTCGACTTTCAAATGCTTGTCAGCCACATGTGGCTAGTGGCTTGTGGCTTATGTATTGGACAGTGCAGATAGCATTTCTGCCATCACAGGAGGTTCTATAGGACAGTGCTGGGAGCCAGCCTTAGAGTGACCCTATGTGGCCCCTGAACCCTCACCAAGGGCTCTTTTTAGGTTGGGGAAATAGCTTCTGAATTGGCAGCTCTCAGGGTTTGGGATCCCAGCCCCCACCCCAAAGTAAGTGGTGAGGTCTCTGGACAGTACTTTCCTGGGTTCTAACCCACCGCACAGTCCACTGCTTCTCCTTGAAGGCACGGCCATGCTTTACTTGTCTGCTATGGGAGAGCACAGGGACAGGAGTGAGGTGATGTGCACCACCCAGAGGCTGTCTGGATCCCTAGTGGGGAAAATGACTCCTCCCTACCTACAGTCTTGGTCAGCAGCCCCACTGAGCTGTGTTCATGTTGACTTACCTCCTGGGGCCTGCCAGAGTTTTTCCTCTCTGTCGTGGGTTTTCTTGTTCTGGAAAGGACAATGTGGTGACTGGGTGGGCCAGAAGACCAGGTCCAGGGTCTCAGGAGTTGTCACTAATTTTCCACTCCATTCCCCTTCACTTCTTTACAGCTCCTTTTTGGAATGAGGGGACGATGCTCAGGAAGAGAGGAGGTGTTGGAAAGGAAAGAGACCCCTTCGTCTTCCTTTTGAGCCCTGCTGCAACTTGGCTGGCTGTTTCTGGGAGAGCCCTTTAGAGTTGCTGTGGGCGTCTGTCTGCCTTTGTCTGTGCAGGGCATAGGCACTGCACAGTTGCCACACCCAGGGTGGACAAATCCCTTGGTGGCCTTGTCTCCTGTCATTTGCATAGGAAATCTGATAACCTAAGATTCTAATTTTTTTTTATTTTGAGACAAGAGTCTCGCTCTGTCTCCCAGGCTGGAGTACAGTGGCATGACCTTGGCTCACTGCTACCTCCAATCCTGGATTTGAGCGATTCTTGTGCCTTAGCCTCCCAAGTAGCTGGGATTACAGGCAGGCACCACCACACCCGACTAATTTTTGTATTTTTAGTAGAGACAGGGTTTCACCATGTTGGCCAGGCTGATCTTGAACTCCTGAACCTCAGGTGATCTGCCTGCCTCGGCCTCCCAAAGTGCTGGGATTACAGGCATGAGCCACCATGACTGGCTGGATAACCTAAGTTTTTATTAACCACTGAGGGAAGGGTCAAAAAGAAGGCTGGCAGCCCATTGTAGGATCACTGGCTGGCCTTCGGGTGGCCACAGATACGGGGGTTTGTTGCCTGCTTGCTTCAGGTAGCACAAGTATGCAGCTGGGGCACTGTTGATGGCCGTTCCTGCACTGCTGGCTGTGACTTGTATGAATTCTAGCTCTGTTGTGTCCTACCTCTACCATACCTAATGAGGGTGTTAGTGGACAAAATAAGGCACCTCTCACTGCTGCTACAGCAGCAATTCTAGATTCCCAGAATGGATGGGGAGTTGCATTGGATGGAATTATTTGGTGGCATTGGCCAGACTGTGGGTCCCCCATGCCTCCTGCCCCTCCGAATTACTGCTGGTTCGGGGAAGTCTCAGGAAAGGAGTACGGAGATGCTGGGTCAAAAAGAAGTAACAAAGTATTAGACTAGAGTCTACTCCACTGCTGAGTTTTTCTTGTCAGGAGAACATGGGTGGCTCTCTCCTGTCTTATTTTTTATTGATTGATCCGCCCTTTAAGGTAAGCTCTGTGTGCCCCAGTTCCCTTAATGATGCTGGGAATGATCCTGGAGCTCTAGAAGAGAGAGGGACGGCAGATTCTTACTGTGAGGGCTGGGTCCCGCCTGTACTGTGTTCATGCTGCAGGATGGGGTGAGATGCAGTGAGGGGAGAGGGGGGGTGTGAGGGCCAGTGGGAGAAGAGCTGGTGCCAGGAGGACAAGGAGAGAGAGACACCTTCCTGGTGTATCCTGGGTCCCAGGATCTACCAGGTCCCTTGTACTGGAGGCAGCCAGCCCCTCTCCCTGGTGCTGCTTCAGTTTCCCGAGGCAGGACATCATCTGCTTTGACCTACAGACAGGCAGGTGGCCCACCTGGCCCCATTCAGCAAACCTTGGCTGGGACTAGCTGTTTGCCGGGTGCAAACTCACTGAGTCTGAGCGGTAAGTAAAGGGAGGCACGTTAACTCTGTCTGTCCTTAATGATCTTGCCGTCTGGGGAAGGAGACAAGCATGGAAACAAATAATTACAGTACATTCTGATAGGGCTAAAAGGGAGGGATGCCTCGAGGGCAGAGACTAGCCGTAGTCACCTTTGGGCCCATGGAGCCCAGCCAGGAAGGGAAGGGACATGTCTTGAGAGTATAGTGACATGTGAAGGATGAGGAGGAGAAGGTCTTCCAGGAGGGGGAAGCACCTCCCTGATCTTGCAGTGTGTAGAGATGCTACCTGATGCTGGCGGCAGGGGTGTGGAAGGATGAGGACAGATTGCTGGGTACCGCCTGAGGATCCTAGAGGTGGAAGGTTAGATGCTTTGTGTTAATTCCTCTTGAAAGTCTTCTGCTAGGGCTATACCCAGGTTTCTAGCTCAGCATTCATGCCCCACCTTCTCAACAGCGCCATACAGTCGCTTGTTATCTGCTTAGGTCCTAGAACATTTGGTGGTTCAAGGCTGTTGAATTTGGGGCGAGGAGACCGTGACGAGGTTCACAGACTATAAGACCTTTTCACAAGCATCTTGAAGGGCATGTAGGGTATAGGCAGAGTGTCACCTGCTACCTGTCAGTCTGGGAGGCCCTGGATGCATGCTGTTTGCTGGTAGGAAGCACGAAGATGGAGTTGTTGGCTGGCTCCGACTTGTTTCCCTTGAGTGTTGCTGGGTGCCTTGGTTCAGTCTGGTTCTGCTGCATCTCCAAGGAGAGGAGCATCTTTTCTTCTGTTGCTGCTGCTCCTCCTCCTCAGCCTCCTCCTCCCTGTGATTGTCGTTGACACAGACTTCCGCTGCCAAAGCTAATTGTGAGGCCTGATCAGTGAATGAAGGCAAAGGCAGTTCCCATGACAACCGCAAAGAGTTTCAAATATAGGGGATGATGTGTGTGTGATGGGCGGCAATTACTTGGGTGGAAATTGATGCGTGGACACCGGGGACTTCAAACATAGGCTCTGAAGGTGGAGGGGGTGTTGGGTTTTTTTTGGCAGGATCCTTTGTGTGATGGAGAGAAAAGGAGGTCACAGACTTCCCTCATAGTCAATTCCAAGTGCCTTCAGTGTGTGGAACGTAGGCATAGCCCTGCAGGGGCTTTGGAGAGGCACAGCTCCAGTCATTCTGGTTGGGGATGCAGGACACACAGAGAGACAAATAACCGTACCAGGGGTGAGATAAGAAATGTTAGAAGTGCTGTTGGTTGGCAGAAGACTGGTGTAATCAGAGAAGGCTTCCTGGAGGAAGCAGGGCTTAAACTGAGCTTTGAAGTAAAGCCCTGTGAAGAGTGACCTCATTCAGGACACAGCCATGGTGAGAGAGGATGAGAAGCCTGTCTCTCTCTACCCTCTACCAGCTCTAGAAGAGGTAGGTGGATATGAAAATCATAGAGCAACACACAGCAGCCTTGGCTGTGCTGCTGCAAGTGAAGGGGTGGCAAGAACCCTGTGCATTCTTTTTCTGGCTGTGTGATCTTGGGCAAGGTACTTAGCCTCTCTGTATCCCAATTCTTCATCAGTTAAATGGGCACACATATTTCCTGTCTCATTGGTTTGTTTAGAGAGTTAAGTAAGATGTACAGCATATCATGCTGTAGGTGTGGGGCCTGACGTGGGGTTGGTGCTTGGTTGATTTCTTGTAAATCCCCCCAAGAATGTGTCTGGTCATGTCTGTGTTCCGTGGTCTTTGAATATCTGTGTGGAATCCAGCCTGTGGGTATCCATGTTCCTGAGGGTCTCAGTGTTAGGACATTTTGTGTGTCCTGGAAGCAAGTAAATCCATTCACCTCTCCAGTGGGGAGGGCTGTGGCCCCATTCCTCCTGCTGGGAGCACAGTAGGGTCTGGGGGTTGTGATGGAAGGTGCGGAGGGGAGGGACCCTTGGCCCCCATGCAGAGGGGTTCTAAGTACCTGTGAGTGGTCACTGTGAAGTGCAAAATTTAGAAAAGGGGGCAGATAGAGATGGGAGGAGGATCAAGAGGGGAGTGGAGAGCATACCGGCTGGAGGCAGAGTAGCCCTAGCATGCACCTCTGTGACTCCCTTGAGCCCAGGCATTCCACGCGCCTCAGAAGAGGGAATGAGGCCAGGGTGAGATGGGGTCGGGAGCAGGTGGACTGCCTGGGGGACTATGGGCTCCTCTTCTGGGCTGCTTCTCTGGTGTAGCCGAGGGCTGCTGGAGGGCAGGGTGGGGACCTGTGTTTGGGGTAGGACTGAATTACACAGGCAAGTGAGTGGAGCCAGGAGTTGGGGTGGGAACTGGGCTCTGTGGCTCCTTCAGGCTGCTGAGGAAGATAGGTGCTGGTTGAGCAAGTCTGGGAGTAGATCACAGTTCAGTTCTGGCAGGTCCTGCCCTCCCAGGACAGCGGGTGTCCCTCAGAACCTTGAGGATCTCAGGGAGAAGACTGACCAGGAGAGGGGCCTCCACATCTCAGTGCCCAGCCCCCTGCCTCTCCACCCTCCTTGTGTAGAAACTTGGCTCAGCACATTCCAGCTCTGTGCAGAGCCTAGGAAAGTAGGGAAGACAGGGCCCCCGCCCACGTGGGAGGACTGCCGTGTAAATAAATAACTATGCTTCATTGTGACTGGTGCCCTGGAAGAAGCAGTACACTGCTCTGTCAGGACCTGGGAGGAGCGGATGATGCTCATGGGAGCTTGGCGATCTGAGAAACTGGCAGGGGGAGGCAATGTTTAAACTAAGTCTTGTACCACATTAGCTTGCCAGGTCGGGGGAGGTGGAGAGGGATCCAGGCAGAAAGAGCAGCACCGGGAAGTCTCTGAGGCATGAAAACATTGCTAGATCCATAGCTTAAGGGGAAGTGATTGGGTTCAAGTGACCTCGGTCTTCTTTGTATCTCCCTGGGGTTGGCAGAGGCGGACAGAACTTAGAGAATTGGAAGGAGAAGGACCTAGATTTGAATTCCAGCCCACCACTCACCAGCTGTGTTGACAGGCAAGTAAGTTAACATCGCGAAGTCCTTCTGTTGCCCTGTTAGAGATGAGGTTGTATGTGGAGTAAGTCAAATGAGGATGATCCTACAACATGGTTGGCACAGGGCCTGGCATGTAGCAGGGGCTTGATAAACTGTGGCAGCCGCTGCAGCAATCCTACTAGTTGTTACTGTCCAAGCAGTGTTTGTCTCTCCTATCCAGCAGCAGACTGTATGGGGGGTAGGTGGGAGGGCAGGAGTTTTGGGGACCAGGATAAAGGAGGGACTCCACTTGGCCTGGTCATTGTCAAAGTTGAGGGGCACAGAAACCCATTGTTCCACCTGACCCGTGCTCAGGACACTGTTCCTTGCCATGCTTTGCCACCTGCCTCCCTCCCTGCCCTGGGAGGAGCCCAGGAGGGATACCCTTTGTTCATAGGGGGAGGCAGATGTGGGCCCTGATGCCTCCTGGAGTCTCCTCACTGGAGGCCAGCTTTCCTGTCTCTCCAAAGGCAGCTCATCCTGTTCTGAGTACCCGCTTTGGGCCCCTGGGGAGGGGACAACAATTAGGCATCTGTGGTGTAGTGGGTAGGAGAGCGAATCACTGGGTCAGGGGATCTCAAACATCCTAACTCATCCTGTGAGTCACTTCTCCCTGGCCTCAGCTTATGCATCTGTGAGAATGAGAAGGAGCACCCAGTGAGCTCTTCCAGAAATTGATTCACCTGCAGTGAATCCTCACAACTGGATGAGGTAGCTGCTATTTCTAGTTTGGTTTTATAAGATGAGCAGAGAGAGTCTATGAGAGGTAAGTTACAACTAGCTATTGATGGAGCCTGGAGTTTGTGGGTACCGAAGTGTGTGGAAGTCACTTCCTGGGAGGTAGAAGCTCTGGGGTGTTCAGCTACAGGGAGGGACTGGGGTAGGGAATGATGTGCCCCGGGTGGCCCAGGAAGTAAATCCAGGAGCGGATTGCAGGGCCCAACTCTCCCTTCTCTGTTCTTTCTCATCCTGCCCTCCTTTCAGTCTCCTGATGCAGCTTTCAAAGGCTGAGTCTGGAAACTGGAAGGCCAGAGCTCTTGGGGTCTCGGCTACCTCCCCTCCTCTGCCTTTCCCAGAGATGGGAAGCCCTGAGGTCTGGGGACCCTTGGGATCTTGGGGGTTGCCTCCTGTAGCCTCTCCAAGAGTGGAGAACCCATTGTGGGTTGTTGGTGGGGAGGCTGTCTTGGATGGGTATGTTCTGGCGGGGCTGGGGGGTGATCCTAGAGTGAGGTGTGGGTGTTTGTGTGTGTGGAGGAGGGCAGGGTTGACACAGGAGGTGTGGGCTCCGAGGAGCCTGTTTTCTGAGGTGGGCGCTGGAGCAGGGAGGAGCAGAGAGCTGCATAGCTTTTAAGAGTATGGTCTTCAGAGCTGACAGACCTGGCTCAGAGTCCCGGCTCTACTGTTTCCTGGCTGCCTCACCTTGGGTAAGTTGTTTCACTTATTTTATCTCCTCATCTGCAGAATGGAGTAAAGGTTCGTGCTGCCTGGACTTTTTCTTCTTTTTTGAGGAAGAAGGGGCTATTGCACCTCATGCCCTTGTGACAGGGTCCGGTGCCGTCCTAGCTTCTGCCAGGATGATGCTGGGGTTAGATAGTGGCTAAGCGGGAATCCCCCCAGCGTCTGCTCCGCTCCGCCTGGAGGCGCAGTCTGTCATCTTTGATCCTGGAGGCGCAGAGGATGCCTTCTGGGTATTACCTTCAGGGTCCCCGCGGGAGGAGGCCGGGGGTGCCCTGGGATGCCCCAGCCTGCCGGGGAGCGGCACGGCGGGCCTGGGAAGCAGCCAGCGCGGCTCAGCAGCACCCTCGGAGGCGCCCCCGCCTCCCGGCTGGGCAGGTCCGCCGGGCGGGGGCAGGGCCGGCCGCGGGGATTGGCTAGCGAGCGCGCCGCCCCCTCGCACACCAGCCCGGCGGCGGGGAGGGGAGCGCAGCCGGCAGCTGGCCGCCGCCTCCTCTGCAGTGCCTCCCTCCGCGCGCTCCCTCCGGCGGGGATAATGGGAGGCCCGCCGGCCGATGCACCAGAGGAGGCCGGCCGAGGTAGAGCGCGCGGGGCCGGGGATGGCCGGGCGGACGCGGGCCGGGGGTCACCGTCCTCTCGGATCTTGGGAGGGGGGTTCTCAGAGGAGAAATGAAAACAAAAACACACTGGAAGGCGGAGGAGCCCGTCTGCTGTGACCCGGACGGCAGCTGGAGGCAGGAAGATGGTCCCCGATAGCCTTTCTTTCCCAGGCTGCATCCCCTCCCGTTCGCCTCCTTCCTCTCCGGCTGGGCTTGGGGGGCTGTAGCAGGAGGACTTTGCTGCCTTCCCGGTACCCGCCTGGCTCAGACGTTCCTCTGGCTTCTTTTGCAGGTGGAAATAAAGGCTGGTGAAGGAGCCGGGCCGTGGGGACAAGGAGCGGCTGTCAAGGTACCTTGTGTGTGTGCGTGCGTGTGTGTGCGTGTGTGTGGTGGCGGTGAAGTGTTTGACCGGATTGGATAAAAATAAAGGGTCTCCTCTGGTGATCCCTTAATCTCCCACTGTGTGTGTAGCAGCAGCTGAGGGGGAGGGGCGGCGGGGGTGTGGGCGGCCAATGAATTCTCAGGCCTGTGTGGGTTTTGTTTGGATTCTTTTTGCTTTCTCAGCTGGATGGTTTTGGGTGCAGTTGGGGTTTGGTTTGTTGAACTGTTTTTTTTTGTTTTGTTTTGTTTTTTTTTAAGACATGCAACCCACTCCCCACCCCTGCCTCTGGAAATCTCTCGAGAATGTCCCTAGCACTGTTGGTTTGCATCCAATCTGCAGAAATCCCGGGGGGGGGGGGGGGGAGGGGGGGGGGGGGGGGCGTAAGAGGGAGGGAGAATTGCGCTCCTGAGTCTGAAGCTGATAGGGTGTCATTAGTCATGCTGCTGTCACCATGGAGATGGCTGGAGAGGAGAGGAGGTGGTGGGGGTGAGGATATTTTGGGTAGGGTGGGGGCTGATGCAACATCATGACTGAGAATCCGGCGGGCGTCTGCTGTTACTCTGTGTGACTTAGTGTCTAGGGGACTGGGAAGAGAGTGTTCCCAGGTGCGTGGGAAGCACAGAAGGGGGCACTGAGCTTCTCCTTGTGGTTGTCTGGCGGGGGTGGGGAGCTGGGGTATTTGGGGCAGGGGAGGGGAGAGTCCATTGGAGTATCAGCCATTACTAGGAAATCACAGATATTCCTCCCAGGTTGGCATGGATCCTATCAGTAGGTTTCCTTGAGCTTGTCCCCCTTTTCAGGGCTAGGGAGCCACCGTGAGTTTGGGATTACTCAGCAGTATCCTCTGCTGGCCCAGGGCGGAGAAAACAGATTGGGAGGTGGCTCTGTGTGGCTGCCTTTCAAGTCCAAGAGCAGAGAGGCTGGAAGGGAGCATGGGGCAGGTGGGCAGGGTCAGGGCTTATGGGACTCTTCCTAGCGGAGAGGAAGCCTGTTCCTGCCCCTGCCTCAGCCCACCTACCCCCTCAGCCGCAGGAGTCTTCAGGGAGCTGGGGATCTTGGTTGCTTGGGTAGCAGGTGGGTGAGCTGTGAGTGTCCCCAGATGCCCTTAGTTTCCTCCCTGGAAATTCTCTTCCCGCCCCCTGGGAAAGCTGTGGGAAGCTCCATGGAGGTGCTGGAAGTGGCATCCTGCCACCTCACTGACTGGATAGGGATCCTGGTAGGGAGGGGCTCTGCTTCCCACGTGGGGGATAGGGGCTTCTGGGCAAGGCTGCAGGGTGTATCAGGAGGGCCTGGATAGTTCTCTGGCTTTGTCCCAAGGAACTTGAGGCAAGGAAGTGCTTAGGGAAAGGTGTGAATTTTGCTTCTAGAGCAGCTTCTGGGAAGGAGAAGAGCCAGGGGGCATCGGCTCCCCTGTCTAGTGGGTGTGCTTTGGTGAGACTGGGAGTAGTGGATGATCACTTGGGATGAGGTGGTGGGAGGTCCGGAGGTGACAGAGGGCAGTTGATATGGGTGATACTGTGGGTGGGGAGGAGAGAGCTGAGCTCACCTCAAGCTGGCTCTCACTACACACTCTTTTCTACACTCTTCTCCGGAGCAGAACCCCCAGGTTCCACCTCTGCTTCCTCCCCTTGCCTCCTGCTGCTGCCTGGAGGAGTTGTAATCACCTCATGTGCTGTTGGAGGGGTGTGGGCACAGAGATCATAGAGTAGACCTGCTCTGTCTCCCAGCCTGGGGAAAGCAGGCCAAGGGGATGAGGACAGATGGACTCAGGGAGGGGGCAGACCCCTCCCTCCTCTGTATCTCCAGCCTTGTCAGCCTAGAGCTTCCCGCTTTGCTGGGAGAAAGGACGGGCTGGCAGGTTTGTTTACTCCCGAAAGCACCCCCTTCCGCTGTAGTGATGGCTCTCCCTGGCAGACCCGCTTCTCTTCAGCTCTTTCCAAGTGTGTTCTCCGTGTCTCCCTGCCTGCTGGCCCCAGATGGAGGCTGGTTTTCTGCAGTCCTGCTGGAAACTCCCAGCCTAATACCCCAGCCCTTAGTGTTGTGGACGTGTGGCAAGGGCTACTTGAAAATCCAGAGGAAGCCTTCCTAACAAGTCTTCCTCCTTCCCCCTTCTCAGAGTAGGGCCTGAGCCAGCTGAGTTCTTAAAACTCTGAGGTTGTATCTCTGCTTGTTTTTATTGTTCAGTTGTCTGAGAATCATATGCAGCTCAGGCACTGCCAACAAACACTGAGGTCTGAGTCTTCTGTCCCTCGTGCCACCTCCACACATAGAGTTTCCTTAGGTGGCCAGTTGGCTGCAGTGTCCCGTATACCCAGGGTGAGGCAGTTTTGCCAGAGGCGCTCCCATTTTCAGGTCGTGGTGTAAGATGGATATGTCTGATAGGTGAGCTCATCTTGGTCTGGTGTGAGATCAGACCAAGACTCTGGGACACAGGACAAAGGGGGTGTCACCAGCTATATACTCCCACGAGATGGGTGCTGGTTGAGGAAGCTCCGTGGGAGAATGGTATCTAGTAGCCAGTGGGAATAGACACGTATACTGTGTGCTAAGTCCTGCCAGGGTTTCAAGAATACCTATGATGTGTGTATGAGTCCACATAGTGCCTAGCATAGGCACAGAGTTGAGCTTGGTAAATGCAAGTTGACGTTTTATTGTTTGGTGCATTACGTGTCTACCCATGATATCTCAAGGAACATGCTACAGCAGACACTGTTGCTGCCACCTCCTCGTTGGCAGCCTGGAGAGGAGTGAGTGTCCAGTGCCGAGAACACCGGGCCGCCCTGCTTTCAAGGCTCCCACACGGCTCCCACACTCTGCCCCATGGGAACCCTTGACTGGCTGAGGATGTCTGGAAACTATTTTGGGATTGTGCCCAGGATCTCTGCCTTCTGTCTCTCCTTTTGACCACTGCAAAAAGTTCCCTGTTCTCAAGGACCTGTGATCCTTGACTTTCTATACACTGTGGGTCCTTCCCATTAGTTTTTTCTTGCCTGCTCTTCCTACTTCCAGCCACTTCTCTCTCGGGTGTGTTTATAAGCAGCAGCCAGCTTGGGGAGATATGGAAGCAGGTGAGCATGTCAAGCTAGAGAAGCGAAGGAACTAAGCAAGAGATTTCCACAGTTAAATTTGAGGATGGAGAGGAAGAGGGGGCTTTCCCCATCCTTGATAAGAACTGGAGTTAGAGTCCAGAGCTCAGCTCCATCTCCCTTGGTGACCCTCACCCTTTTTGAATGTCATGGGAGAGGGAGAGAGCCTTGTATGATATACACATGAGTGAGCTGAAGGGAGAGCCTTCCTGTCCACAGTGGTGCAGGGGCCCTGGAGCTGCCCTCAGGGACCACCGTGAGGTCGACTACAGCCTTTTTGCTGGGCCTGGTGAGGAGGGGCCTGGGCATTGGGCTCCCTCCAGCTGCAGGTGGAGGTTTCTGCTAGAAATGGGCTTTGTGGTCTTGCCAAGTCCCCTCCCATACCCCAGAGGCTGCAGCAAATGGTTTGGCTGGATGGGGGTGGGGGCAGGGAGTATGGGAGGGACTATGGTTTGGCTCAGTTTTTGGGTCTCCCAATCCTCTTAAGTCCTCTTTCCTACCCTTGACCTCTTGGGCTTTCGGCCTCATTTCCTCTCACACCCGGGCATCTGGCAGTTAGCTGAGGACTCCCCCTTGTTCTCAGTGTCTCTATAGCTTTGGAGAAGGAGCTAGATTAGGAAGCCTTTAGGCAAATAGGAGGCAAGGAAAGCTTGGAGGATTAAAATCTGTAGATTATTGTACTCTCTAGGACTATTATCCCCATCCCTATCTATTTTCTCCCGCTTTCTT
Source organism: Papio anubis (assembly GCF_008728515.1). Taxonomy (NCBI): domain Eukaryota; kingdom Metazoa; phylum Chordata; class Mammalia; order Primates; family Cercopithecidae; genus Papio; species Papio anubis. Next base: position 74,246,805 of record NC_044989.1, read on the forward strand.
CTTACCTTTGTCTTTCAACATCCACCAAACATTTATCATTTTCTAGGTACAGCATTAGGTCCTGAAAAATAAGAGAAATCATTATTATTTGATCTCGTGAAACTATTGGAAGAGACATTGACTGAACTATTACCTAAAATTATAACTCTTGAGTGGAAAAGCCAGCACTGGCAGCTTTTGTGTTTTATATATTGAATGCTTTTGACTTAAGCGTTGTGTTTGGGGCTGTGAACTTGCACATGGCAGACAGAATCCTCACCCCAGATGCACCCAGCACTTTACATTTGCTTTCTCTCTGGCTCAGAAAACCTCAAGGGACTTTGAAGGAAGATTCAACATGCCAAGTTTGTTTTCAATAAGTCAGTGTTTCCGGGATCTAGCAATGACAGAGGAGGGCGGTGGGGTCAGAAATGGATTAGCTGGGAAGGGAGCTTAGTTTTGAAAGGCACATGTTGGTGTTAGATGTTTCGGATTTTAGATTCTGAAAGCTGGATGGAAATACTGTGCCTGAGCAATCTACCATGAAGCTGAAATTGCCTTTGACTCATTTAGAGTGTGGGTCCCACAGCCCTTACTGCTTCAGGGACTTCAGTGAGGTCCACCGACTGAGAGGAGGAGGGTGAGAAGTGTGGTTGTTAGTTTCCTTTCACCCTGTTTTCTATGCTACTCCTACTCTTGGGTTCTGTCATTAGCCATGGGGAGAAGGTCATTTACTGCCTTTGGACTTCAGCTTTCTGGGTAAAGTAAGGGGGTTGCTTTCCAAAGTTAAGTTTTTCTCAGACTAAATCTGGGGAAGGACCACTTTTTGTGTTTTTGTTTTTGTTTTTTTCAGTGTTCCCAAAAGATTGCAAAACCAAAACATGGTCCCACTTACTTTGTACAGCGAGTTTGCAGCTGCTGCACGTGTGGCCCAGCACCATCCAAAGTGGTCTGTGAGACATTCAGTGAGGCAAGCCAAGTGATCATGCCCTTGGATGTCGTGATAACTTTAAATTGCTATAAAGATTCCTAAAGGCTTCCTCTTGGTTGCTGTATTTATGTTGTGGTGGATTGGTGTTAAGCAGTTTACGGGCCATATCCTGAATAGCACTGCTTTTGAACTTTTTTCTGGGAGAGCATAGGGTCTCTGTTTTGATGCCTCCCCACCCCTTCTGGATATGAGTTTTCCACTCTTCTCTACCCTCCATCTTGGGGACGAAGCTTCCGCTTGAAAGAGTAGATATCTTTTTGTCCCAGAAGTTCTCTGAGTACCCCAAAAGATTTACTTGCATCTCAACTTTTGTAGATAAGGATGGCTCCTGCCTTCTCTTTCACTTCTGCAAGTCTGGGAGTCTGATGGAGGCCCCTCAGAGCCCTTGGAGTCCCTGAAATGGCAGGACTGTGTATGTGTGAATTGTATGCCTTGGAAGAAGAGAACAGTTGGGGAGGAGGCCAAGTCTCTTGTAGATGCTGGTGTGGACTTGGACTCTGCAGAGACTAAAGCTCCATTGCCACAGGCAGGGGGGCACCTTGAATTTTGAGCTTTTTCCATGCCGTGGCTCTTAATAACCTAGAGATACACCCTTTTTCCTCTGGGGGTTGATTGCAAATTCTACCCTGATTTCTATAAATACAGACATCTTAATATTTCTGACAGTATGAGTTTGACCATCTTCCCCCTACTTTCTCTTGCTGAGGATCTATGGCCTTTTTATTTGAGATGCTAAAGATCAGACAGAAAGTAAAAATGACTACCTTTCTTCTATTCTGGCTGCCTTAGCTAGAGGAGAGTAGGAAGGGAGGGGTAGGAGGGAGGTAACAGTATCTTGCCACAGAAATATTCCTTAAGAGGCAAACATTCCAAGGATAGGAAGATTAGGGTCTAAAGAAATCCTGGTTACCTCTATGGCCTGGAACTCTTACGCCCTTGGTGCTTAAGTAATTGGATTTCTCAACCCCGCCTCCAGGCATTTTTCCCCATGTAATCCTAACCTCATGGGCTTTGCAAAGGAAACAAAGGCATTGAAAGGGTTTGCAACTTGTCCCTGACACTGAGCTCCTGAGCTGTGAGCCCTGCCGACTGAATTTTCCTCCTTTGCCTCCTCTGCAGCATCCACCATCTCTCTCAAAATCCTTGGCCCCAGGAGTCTGTTTTTCTAGCCTGCAGGCCTTGGTTCCTAGCCCTGCTAAGCAGATGGAATTTACAGAAGGAGCCATTTCCTGCCAGTCCACCTTCCTGTACCTCAGGGAGGTTCCGTCTCTGACTCCTGCTGGCCACTCTGCAGATGGGGAAGAGCCAGGGGAGACTGGTAACTCCTGTAGGAGGCAGAGAGAGGCCCTGGAAGGGATTCTGAGCTTAGAACCCTGCCTGGATCCAAAGACCAACTTTCTCTGATGCATGTTCTCCCTTGAGTGTGACCCTTTGGCCAAGTCATTCCTCTGATGGCTTGAATAGGTTCAGGCTGGGGTACAGAGGGCTGTCTCTACTGTATCCGGTCCTGCTGAACCCAGAGAAAGGAGACTGTGCCTTCACCACATGGATCATTGTTGCCTTACACGCTAGTTCTAGGGCAGGAATACAGAAATGGGTTTTCAGGGGAGCCCTGGAGGTGGTGTCCAAGAGATGTCCACCATGTTTTTCCTGGCACTGCGGATCTGTCTGCTGCTGTCTTCTCCATCCTAGGACACTCTTCATGGCTTCAGTCCATCCCTAGTCCTGCCCCTTGTGCTTTGATCTCAGCTCTAAGACCTAGACTGAGCAGAGAGGGCCTCTAAGGACATGCTTTGTGAAGCATGTGCCCAGGGCTCTATGTCAATCATCCAGGGAATGTGTAAGATGCCTGGGTAGCTGTCTGATAGAGTCAAACCCATGGGCTCCTGCTGCATAGTTAGGTAGAATGGGCTCAAGATGAGGGTGGCATAGGAGCCTCAGGTATGAGGGCTGGAAGCTCTGGGCAGGTGGGCCATGTGGCATCCCCCTCTTCACTAGCCCTGCCACTTGTCCCTGAGTCAGGTGCTACCTGACGGTTGAGCTGTATGGGGACCTCGGCCCTGTGGCCTTTCCTCCCACTGTTATTTCTGCTTGGTTTCCTGTTTTCCAGCTGCGGGTTCCCAGAGGCGTCATTTGGACCCTGGGTAGTAGTTAGGGCTGAGCTCTGGGGTTGTGTGGTTGGAGTGGCGTGTGTCTTAGGGCTGTACTGGCAAGTGGGCCAAGGCAGTCTGAACACCCTGGCTAGGAGCCAGAAGCTGGGGCTCCGTGTCCAACCCGGGAAGCCTGGGAAGCTCCTCCCCGTCACCTTCCGGATTCTGCCGCCTCCATGTGGGGGGCATTGCTCCCTGCTGGGTCTTTGCCCGAGGTCTGGGGAAGCCGGATGTGGAGGAGGACCTGGGTGGGTGCCAGAGTACTTCATCCCTAAACTCACCTCACGTAACTGCGCCCACCCCCACAGCCACCACCGGGACAGGCAGGGCTATGCTACAACTTGCCAAGAGTGTTTCCAGGGGCCGGTCCCTCTGGTTCAACGAGTTTGGTGGTTCTCAACACCAACTGCATATTAGAATCATCTAAGGAGATTTCAGAAAAGAAACTATCAATGCCTAGGCCCCAGCCCCCGAGAGTCTGCTGTTATTGGGAGTCTGCTGTTATTGGTCCCAAGTGGAACCTGGGCCCCAGCATTTTTCAGAGCTCCCCAGGTAATTCGAATGTGCAGTCAGATTTGAGAGCAGCTGCCGTATCTAGTTTGGGTCTCCCTGTCTCTCCCATATCCCTGGGTTGCCCCAGACATTTTTTCTCATTTGTTGATACTTTTAATGATAATCAGTACAGAGTTTGCGAAAGTGAAGACTGACATGTCAGACAAAATACTGGATTCAGTGTTCTGTTCCATGAGACTGTTCCATGAGTTCATAGTTATTAAAACCAGAACTTAAGCAGGAAGCTATAGCAAATGATAGAAACTGAATTTTCTCCTCAGTTTTTAATTTTTACAAACTTTTAAGGCCAGGTGTGATGGCTCATGTCTGTAATCCCAGCACTTTGGGAGGCTGAGGCGGCTGGATCGCAAGGTCAGGAGTGGAAAACCAGCCTAGCCAACATGGAGAAAACCCTCTACCTAAAGTGTGGTGGTGGGTGCCTGTAATCCCAGCTACTCAGGAGACTGAGGCGGGAGAATTGCTTGAACCCAGGAGGCGGAGGTTGCAGTGAGCCAAGATTACGCCATTGCACTCCAGCCTGAAGCGGAGATCCGTCTCCAAAAAACAAACCAAACAAACAAAAAACACTTTAAAAATTGAAGTATAGTATACACACAGAAAGGCACATACTGTGTACAGTTTGGTGAATTTTCAGAGTAAATGCCTGCGTAATCAGCACCTGGATCAAGAAGCAAGTACCCTCGCCCCATTCCCATTGCCCAGAATTACTATGGCATTTGGACAAAGGTCAGGCCAGGCCATAGTACAGTAGTACGTGCTGGCTTTGGGCCTGGAGGGCTTCAGCTTGGCCTCCACTGGAATACCTTTAAATACTTTTCACACCTATGTGGGTGCTCCTGAAACTGAGTAGGTTCTCCCTGTGATAGAGCACAGGGTAGGGGCACCCTTCTAGCCCCTCCCCAGTGTCACTGTCTCCCTTATCACCTTTGGTTTCTTTTCTCCCTGGGCCTTAGGTGTCCCAGTCCCCTATCTTCGGTGAATCCAAAAATCCATATCCTTTTTTTGGCCTCGTATTCTCTTTTTTGATTATGTAAGTAATACATATTCTTTGGAAAAACTGGAAAATAGAAATAGGGCTGGGTGTGGTGGCTCATGCCATAATCCCAGCACTTTGGGAGGCCAAAGTGAGAGGATCACTTGAGGTCAGGAGTTTGAGATCAGCCTGGGAGACATAGCGAGACCCTCGTCTCTACCAAAAGGAAAAAAATAAAATAGGGAGCAAAAGGGAGGACTTTGCCCGTAATTTCACAGTCCAGTTAGTCATTTTTTTTTGTTTTTTGTTTTTTTGTGAGACAGGGTCTGGCCCTGCCACCCAGGCTGGAGTGCAGTGGCTCCATCTTGGCTCACTGCAGCCTCCACTTCCCAGGCTCAAGCCATCCTCCTGCCTCAGTCTCCTGAGTAGCTAGGACTATAGGCACATGCCACCAGGCCCAGTTAATTTTTGTATTTTTGGTAGAGACAGGGTTTTACCATGTTGCCCAGGCTGGTCTCGAACTCCTGAGCTCAAGGGATCCACCCTCCCTGACCTCCCAAAGTGTTAGGATTATAGGCATGAGCCACTTCCTCGGGCCCCATTAGTCATTGTTAACCGGATTATCTCTCCAGACTTTATTCTATGCATATTATATATCTGTTTAGTATTCTTTATAGAAATGGAGTCTTGCTGCATCGCAGCACACTCTCCTCTATGTAATAACTGGCAGTCATTTATTGAGCATTTACCATGTGTGGGGCAGGCACACGGGGGTAAAGTTTTCATAGTTCTCTCTTAGTTTTCAGGACAGCTCTGAGGCAGGTGGTAGTAGCCCCTTTCAGAAAGGAAACTGAGATTCAGGCCAGGAGCTTGACCGGAGGTTGATGTTTCTCAAGGGATGAAGCTGGAATCCAAGCCAGGGATATTTGACTTTAGAGCTGATGCTTGTGTCTGTAGACTGCTGCCTCCCTCCTAGGACCATCTTTGCATGTTGAATTCATTTACTAAATATGTATTGAGTAGAGGACATCTTTTTCCTTAGTATTTTTTCCTTTCCACTTGAATGCCAATGACTCTCGTGTTTCACGTTTAAGTGTGGGTATTGCTGATTGTTTGAGGTCTTCTGGTTGTTGGTTTGAATTCTTCTATATCATGTTGAAGAAATGGTTTCATTACATTTTATTAAGAAGTTTTTTTCCAATTAGTAGTGGATGTTTGCTTTTGTCATGTCTGTTTAGCATGGTTCGAAGATCAAATGGTATTTCTCCTACTGAATTTTCTTTGCATTCTTTGAATATACTATACGTGGTAATGGGATTTTTTTTTTTTTTTTTTTTGAGACGGAGTCTTGCTCTGTCACCAGGCTGGAGTGCAATGGCATGATCTTGGCTCACTGCAACCTCTGACTCCCTGGTTCAGGGGATTCTGTCACCTCAGCCTCCCGAGTAGCTGGGACTACAGGCGCCCGCCACCACGCCCGGCTAATTTTTTGTATTTTTAGTAGAGATGGGGTTTCACCATGTTGGTCAGGATGGTCTCGATCTCCTGATCTTGTGATCTGCCCACCTCGGCCTCCCAAAGTGCTGGAATTACAGGCGTAAGCCACCGCGCCTGACCTCATGGGGTATTTTTTTTAACATGCTGTTTGATTTCATTTATTAACAGAAGTTTTGCATCTATATTTATGAATCAGATTGACCTGTAATTTTCCTTTTGTGTTTTTGTTTTCAGATGTTAGTATTAGAATAATAGTAACTTCATATAATGAACCGTGAAGGCTTTTTTTCTTTATTCTTTGGTATAATTTAAATAGTATTGCTTAAATAATAATTCCATTATTTTTATTGGGGCCGGGCGCGGTGGCTCACGCCTGTAATCCCAGCACTTTGGGAGGCTGAGTTGGGTGGATCACGAGGTCAGGAGATTGAGATCATCCTGGCTAACACGGTGAAACCCCATCTCTACTAAAAATACACAAAAAATTAGCTGGGCATGGTGGTGGCGCCTGTATTCCCAGCTACTTGGGAGGCTGAGGCAGGAGAATGGCCTGAACTCAGGAGGTGGAGCTTGCAGTAAGCGGAGATCGTGCCACTGCACTCCAGCCTGGGTGACCGAGCGAGACTCCATCTCAAAAAAAAATAATAATTCCATTCTTTTTTGAGGGATGGGTGTTTGAAGCTTTCTGATCTCCCCTCTACTCCCCATAACTAATGTTATCAAATGTTTAGTTTGAATTTTCCATGAAAGAGATCCTTTTCAAATTTATTAGCATGCTGTGTCTACAGTTACTGCTTTTCACTTCCCTCAGTAGCTGTGATTTTTTTTTTAACTTTCTTTATTTCTAATATTGTATATTTTTTCTTTTTCTTCCGTAGCTTTGCTGGAGTTTTATGTAATTTAAAAGCATACAGACCTGTCAGTCATGCTGTTTTCTAAAGTATTAATTTCTACTGTAGTCTTATATGAATTGTCATCTTTTCCTTAGGTTTATTTGGTGTGTCCTTTTTTTGGATTCTCAGTTGGATCCTTAGCACATTTTTTCTATTTTTTTCTTCTTTGATAGCAAATACATTTAAAATATGATTTTCTCTAAGTTCCACTGTGGCCTGATTCTCTTGGTTTTGATATTTTATGTCTGGAGTTCTTGGAGAAGTTTCGATGGTATACCCAGCATGAGAATTCGGAGCCCTGATTTAGCCTAAACACCCTTCCTCACAGTAAGGGCCCTGAGGAGAGTCCCTGCACATGGCTTGGTGGCACAGCTAGGCAGTGCGGCACTTGGTGACTCCCTTGGGCTTTGTCTCTAAACCCCCAAGTAGGGACCCTAGTAATAGCTTACCAGCTTAGCCACCAGGACCTGTGGAATTTTTTTTTTTCTGTTTTTTTTTTTTTTTTTTACCCTAAGCAAAATCAGTTTGAATTTATTGCCTAGGATGAGAGCATATCCTAGGCCCAAATGGAAGTTTTGGTAGTATTTAGAAAAGCCTCATACATTAGCACCAGAAGAAATGAAGCTATATGCCAGGGTCGGTGAGAGAAGAAAAACTGAGACTTTGACCCAGAGTTGATGGCCTTGCTGAGCTGGTCTAGGCTGCAGGCTAAAGCCTTGCTCCCTGCATCTTTCGTGACTCTCTAGAAAATATGGTCCAATTGGGTCCTTTAGTCCATGAAGAGTGTCCCAGGATGGAGAGAGCAGAAGAGAAAGCCATAGTGCCAGGAAAAATATGGTGGACATCTCTTAGACACCACCTCTTGGGCTGCACTGAAAACCCATTTCTGGATTCCTCCCTTAGAGCGCAGAGTATAGGGTAACACTGATCGTGTGGTAAAGGCACAGTCTCCCCTCTCTGGGTCCAGCAGGGTCTGGTGCAGTAGGGACAGCCCTCTGTGTCCCAGTCTGAACCTGTTCAAGCCATCAGAGGAATGACTTGGCCCAAGGGAGAAGGTGCAGTGCCTTGGGGGAAGATATTCTTACCCTTTGTCCTAACTCCTTGGAGAGTCATGATGGTTAGGAGAAGGGGGATGGGCAGGGAGAGGAAGAAAGGATGGACTTTTGAGTTCAACCTAGAAACCAATGGTAGTGGGTTGTTTCTTTCCAAAATGGAGAAAGTTTTGAATTTTAAATAAGAATAATATATGCCCGTTTAAATAAATCAATGTAAAAGTATATAATTAGAAACTGAGAATCCCTATTTCTTCTCCACCCCAGTAAAATCACTATTAACAATTTATATATATCTTTCCAGACTTAAAAATGAGTACATGAACTTACTGCCTTCCTGCAGTAATGTGTTTGTACCATACTTATTTTTGAGTAGTCTTTTATTTTCTCATAAATATGTTAAAGACACCTTTCCATGTCAGTGTATCTGTCTTCGCCTTTTACATGACTATTGAATATTTCATTTTATGTCTGTATTATAATTTAACTTGCTTCTTATTGATGGACATTTACAGTTCTAATTTTTTTGCAATTATGAATGATGAGATTATCAATATATTTGTATATAGATTTTTTTGATTACTTAAGTGTTTGTATAGAACAAAATCATACAAATGAAATTTTAATTGACATTACCAGGTTACCCTCCCCAAAGGTAATTTGATAATATCTATCAAATTTACCTTCCCACCAACACTGAGTGAGGAATTATCAGTCCTTAATTTTGCCATTTGGCTAGGTAAAATATCTCATTTTAATATCTTCTATTAGTAAAGTTGAGAATGTTTTAAAATGTTAGCCATTTTGCATTTATTCTGTATATTACCTGTGTCCGTTACCTATTACATCCATATTACTCTTAGATTGTCCTTTTATTGATCCACAAAAGTTCTTAATGTATTATCAGTATATTAAGATACATTATCAATATTAACTTATTTAAAAAAAAATTTAGGCTGAGTGTGGTGACTCACACATGTAGTCTCAGTGCTTTGGCAGGCCAAGGCAGGAGAATTGCTTGAGGCCGAGAGTTCAAGACCAGTGGGGGCAACATAGTGAGACCCCATCTCTACAAAAAATGAACTTGCTTGAGCCCAGGAGTTGGACACTACAGTAAGCTATGATCAGGCCACTGCACTCCAGCCTGGGCTACAGAGCAAGACGCTGTCTCTTTAAAAAAAAAAAAAAAAAAAAAAAAAAAAAATTCAGTGAACTGTTACTAACTCATGTATGCCAGGCACTGTGCTGTTAGGTAGGGATAAAGAAAAAAGAGTGACATGATTCTTACATGCATTATGATAAACATTATCCAGAAATGTAGGCCAGGCACAGTGGCTTTCACAAATCTGTAATCCTAGCACTTTGGGAGGCTGAGGCAGGAGGATCACTTGAGGTCAGTAGTTCGAGACCAGCCTGGCCAACATGGTGAAACTCTGTCTCTACTAAAAATACAAAAATTAGCCAGGCATGGTGGTGCATGCCTGTAGTTCCAGCTACTTGGGAGGCTGAGGCAGGAGAATTGCTTGAGCCTGGGAGGCAGAGGTTTGCAGTGATCTGAGATGGTGCCACTGCACTCCTACCTGGAGAACAGAGTAAGACTCTGTCTCAAAAACAAACAAACAAACCAAAAAGAAAACCCAAAAACCCAATAAAAATGTATAGGTTCTTCTGTCTTTTTTGGTTTTTTTTTGCTTTTACTATTTAATTGACACATAATTATACATATTTGTGGGGTACAGCATGATATTTCAATGCAAGTATACAATGTATCATCATTAAATCAGGGTAATGAGAATATCCATCACCTCAAACATTTATTAATATTATTTTCTGTGTGTTGAAAATAATTCAAAATTTATTCTTCTAGCTATTTGAAAATATATAATAAACCAAGCCCAGTGGCACACTCCTGTAATCCCAGCTACTTGGGAAGCTGAGGCAGCAGAATTGCTTGAGGCGGGAAGTTCAAGACCAGCCTATGCAACAAAGCGAGACCCCTCTCTCTATAGCAAAAAATGTGCAATTAGCCCTGTACAACCTTGTGTGCCTGTAGTCCCAGCTACTTGGGAGGCTGATGTAGCAGGATTGCTTGAGCCTAGGAGTTTGAGGCTGTAGTGAGCTATGTTCACACCACTGCACTCCACTCCACACAGATACAACCAAACAATAAATTGTGAATTGTAGTCACCCTATAGTGTTATAGAACACCAGAACTTAGTCCTGCTATCTGGCTGTACTGTTTAATGTGTTAACCAACCTTTGGGTATTTCCCCTGCACCCCTACCCTCCCCAACCTCTAATAACCACTGTTCTTCTCTCTGCTTCTATGAGGTCAACTTTTTTAGCTTCCACATTTTTTTTTTTGAGACGGAGTCTCGCGCTGTCGCCCAGGCTGGAGTGCAGTGGCCAGATCTCAGCTCGCTGCAAGCTCCGCCTCCCGGGTTCATACCATTCTCCGGCCTCAGCCTCCCGAGTAGCTGGGACTACAGGCGCTGCCACCTCGCCCGGCTATTTTTTGTATTTCTTAGTAGAGACGGGGTTTCACCGTGTTAGCCAGGATGGTCTCGATCTCCTGACCTCGTGATCCGCCCATCTCGGCCTCCCAAAGTGCTGGGATTACAGGCTTGAGCCACCGCGCCCAGCCTTAGCTTCCACATTTGAGTGAGAACGTGTGGTATTTAATCTTTCTGTCCCTGGCTTATTTCACTTAACATATCCTCCAAGTTCATCCGTGTTGCCACAAATGACAATATATATATATTTTTAAATCACTAACTAGTATTCCATTATGTGCATGTACCGTGTGTTCTTTATCCATTGACTGATACTTTGGTCGATTCCATATCTTGGACATTATCAGTACTGCCACAATAAACACGGGAGTGCAGATATCTCTTTGACACACCTATTTCAATTCTTTTGGACATACACTCAGAAGTGAGATTGCTAGATCATACGGTAGTTCTAGTTTTAGTTTTATTGAGAAAACTCCATACTGTTTTCCACAATGGCTGTACTAATTTACATTCCCACCAACAGTCCGTAAGAGTTCCCCTTTCTCCACGTCCTCACCAGTATTTATTTTTTTTCTTTTTCTTTTTCTTTTTTTTTTTTGAGACGGAGTCTCGCTCTGTGGCCCAGACTGGAGTGCAGTGGCGCAGTCTCGGCTCACTGCAAGCTCCGCCTCCCGGGTTCATGCCATTCTCCTGCCTCAGTCTCCCGAGTAGCTGGAACTACAGGCGCCCGCCACCACGCCCGGCTAATTTTTTGCATTTTTAGTAGAGACCGGGTTTCACTGTGTTAGCCAGTGAAACTGTGTTAGCCATCTCCTGACCTCGTGATCCACCCGCCTCGGCCTCCCAAAGTGCTGGAATTACAGGCGTGAGCACCGCACCCGGCCTATTTTTTGTCTTTTTCTTAACAGCCATTCTAACTGGGTTGAGATGATACCTCTTCTTTTTTTTTTTTTTGATTGAGACAGAGTTTCATTCTTGTCGCCCAGGCTGGAGTGCAATGGCATGATCTTGACTCACTGCAACTTCCGCCTCCCAGGTTCAAGCAATTCTTCTGCCTCAGCCTTCCAAGTAGCTGGGATTACAGGCATGCACCACCGTGCCCAACTAGTTTTGTATTTTTAGTAGAGATGGGGCTTCTCCATGTTGGTCAGGCTGTTTTTGAACTCCCGACTTTAGGTGATCCACCCGCCTTGGCCTCTCAAAGTGCTGGGATTACAGGTGTGAGCCACCGTGCCCAGCCTTCTTCTGTCATCTTAAGTGAGAAAACATAGTATAGCTTTCATCATTATGAGGGTTTTGATATTAACTTCTGTTATATTTTGGAAAAAATTTTGGCCTATTTGTCTTTCATTGTGTATATCATAAACATTTGATTTTTATACAACCAGAATTCATCAGTATTTTGGCTTGTTTTTACTTAAGTTTTATTTTAGATGTTCAGATTTCTAAGCTGAGATTTATTTTTGTATGTGATATAAGATAGGCATTGAACTTTTCCTAAATAGAAAGCCTGTTATCCCCAATCTATTTATTATTTGTAGCTTCACTTGTGGTATATGAATTCTACCTTAAGCATTTCATAAATACTCTTACAGTCATGGGTGTTTTAAGGCCTCTTTTCACCTCCATTGACTTATTTGTCTGATTCTGTGTATTTCATTGTTTTAATTACCATTTTTATATAATAGTTTGGTTTAAAACATACTTTTTCCTGCTTTTTTTTTTTGCATTTCTTTCTCCAAATAAGCTTACAAACAACTTGCCATGTTCTGTGAAAAATACTGGGATTTTTCAATTGGGATCACATGAAACTTACAGGTTATTTGGGGGAGAATAGATAGCTTTACAATGAATCTTCCTATCCAGAGAAAGGGAAGTCGACCTTTCCATTTATTCTAGTCTTTTTTGTGTGTTCATCACAGTTTTAAGGCCAGGTGTGGTGGCTCATGCTTCATACTGCCAGTGCTTTGGGAAGCTGAGGCGGGAAGACTGCCTGAAGCCTGGAGTTTGAGGTCAGCCTGAGTAACATAGTGAGACCCCCCACACCTCATCTCCACAAAACATAAAACAAAATTAGCTGGGTGTGGTGGCGCATGCCTGTAGTCCCAGCTACTTGGGAGGCAGATGTGGGAGGATTGCTGTAGCCCGGGAGTTGGAGGCTGCAGTGAGCTATGATCTGGCCACTGCACTCCAGTCTGGGCGACAGAACCAGACTCCATCTCTAATAAAAAACAAACAAACAAAATAAATGAAATGTTTTAAGGTTTTCTTCTTACACATTTCTTCTGAAGTTTCTTCCTAGGTATGCTGTAGCTGCTGTTGTTGCTGTTGGGAATGGGATCATTTCTGTTATACTTTGTATCCCATCTTTGCCGGCATATTAGAAATGCAGCTGCTCTGTGCTGCCTCCTCTGACGCTTCTGCCCCTTTCTCCCTCGAGTCCTCATGGTACATTGTCTGTTCCTCTGTGGCAATACTGTATGCCTGAGTGTGAGTTCCTAGTGGTGGGGTGCTCATCTCACTCCATTTCATGTCCCCAGTGCCTGGCACAAAGCCTAGCATGCAGTAAATCCTTTTAATAAATGCTGTGGCATCAGATTGATGAGAGAGACAGTGAGCTTCACCTCTTCAAAGTGTGACAGCCTGGGCCAGTGTGAGGAGCAGAATCTCAAGCAGCCCTGGCTCCAAGCCTGCAGGCTGTGGTCCGGATAACAGATGGGGCACTGGCCTTGTCCCCACAGGAAAAAGGAGGTCCTGGGCCATTTTCCCACGTGCAGACATCAGGGAGGAGCCCTCTGAGCCTCTATCTCATTATTATCCTGAGACGCACAGCCCACTTGTCATTAACTCTCATTAGCACTAACTAGTTGGGAGAACTACTTCCTTAGTTCCCAGTCATTTCAAGGTAGAACAAACAACCCTATCTGCAACTTCCCTTAGGGGATGAGGACTCATCAAGGCTGGAAGCAGAGCTTGTACAGACCATTGTGAAACTGGTTCACACTTATGTGCCCAGTCACCTTCTCTCATATAGTAGTGCCTTTCTTTCTTCTTCTACTGTTCTTCTCCAGAGTATATGCATCCCCCCAACCAATATGTCCTACGTGAAGTTTATTCCTATCCATGTGGTAATCTTTACCATAGCGTTTGCATTTGTTTTTCTCTTGAGACAGAGTCTCACTCTGTCACCAAACCTGGAGTGCAGTGGCATGATCTTAGCTCACTGCAATCTCTGCCTCTGGGTTCAAGTGATCCTCCCACCTCAGCCTCCCTAGTAGTTAGGACTACAGGTGCATACCACCACACCCAGCTATTCTTTGTATTATTTTTAGAGATGGGGTTTCACCATATTGCCCAGGCTGGTCTTGAGTTCTGGGGCATAAGTAGTCTGCCCGCCTTGGCCTCCCAAAGTGTTGGGATTACAGGCATGAGCCACAGTGCCCAGTCTTGGTGTTTGTATTTTATATATAAGCTTTTGTTTGTAATTGGAGAATGGCAGGCACTGGTCCTTGATGGAGCTGTCTGGGGCATGCCAATTTACTCTGTACCCTTGGCAGTGATTCCAGACCCTCAGATCCCCGCCCCCACTGGTCTCTGCTGCCCCTGGAGCTAGGATGGTGATGTCTACCTGCCTTGGAGGTAGACAGGAACAAGGGAACTCCCACTTCTTGTTCAAGGGCTTGTGGGCTATGCCCTTGGAGAGATGGGAATCCCTGCTGTTGTTAAGCAGGGGTCAGAATTTCTGCCTCTCAACCTGCATAAAAAGAAGGTGGGAGTGGAGGACGTGAGCTGATTTCTAATCCCTCTGTAGCAGTTGTGCATCTGGTTCAGTGTGTCCCGGGGTTTCCCTGGGTTTTGCTTGACCGCAGTGGTGAGCTGTTACTCTTTTATCCCGTGGTCTGTGCTCACCCTCCTCTTCCCACTCACTCATCTGCCATGCTCAGGGTGGCAGAGGATGTAGAAATGCTTCTCTGGCTCCTCTGTTGGTTTGTTTTAATTCCCGGGAAACAGTGGAACCAAGAGGACACTCAAGAAATGCTGGATCGGGGAAAAGATCTGAAAGTATTGCTCTTTCTGCCCCCATCCCCTGCTGTTGGTTTCTTACTTCATCTCCCAGTGCCAACTTGGGGCCCGTGAGTCTCCCCAGCCAGGTAGCCCTGAGGTTCCCCAGGAGGCCCTAGCTGCATCCACAGCTGCATCTCTGTGAGCTCTGGAGGAGCTGCTTTCTCGGGGTGCTGAGCGGAGACTCTGACAGATGGACCTCCATGAGCCCTTGGAGCTGTTCCAGATGCCTCCTCCCAGAGCAGAGCGCATTCTGGCAGTGAGGCTGTGATGCAGGGCTGCCTAGGGCTTCAGCTCACCTGTTGGACAAAGTCCGTTTCTACACTGCCTCCTCTAGCCATGTTTTGGCCTCTCAAAGAGCATCAGCACTGACCACTGACTAGCCAGGCCTGCATGTGCATATGGGAGGTGGAAAGAGACTACTGTCCCTGGTCAGCCTGTAAGAACCTCAGTTCACCTGGTTTCTGAACCAGCTGAGGCCTTCCCCTCATCTGCACTCACCCTCAACCCCATAGGGTTATGGGAAGGGGTTTTCAAAAGGTCGTTCAGGGGCCACCTGGGTCAGAATCCCTTCCATGGTCAGGCAGGGTTGATCTCTGGTGGGACCTGGGAATCTGCATCCATAACCAGCTTCCTACAGGTGATTCCCATGCCCACTGGAGTTAGAGAACTGCTGGCCTGTGGATTAATGTAACAAAAGAGGCTGCCTGTTTGGGGCTTCCAGTACTTGATCAGGACTGAAAAGACATGCCTTTAAATGCCATGATGGTTTGTGAAAAGGCCAGGTGCTATGCAAACACTTGTGAAAACACAGGAAGACATTTCAGATACGATCAAACTCTAGGAAATAGTTAAAACTGTTTTTGCCATTGTCTATTACAAAGAATAAAAACTCACTGTAGAAAAATCAGAAAGTTCAGATAAGCAGATAGAGAAAAATAAAGAAGTCCATAATTTTTCTACTCAGAGAGGACTCCTGTTACTATTTCAGTCTCTCTAGGGCACCTTTTTTTTTTTTCATTTTAAATATCTTTGGTCTTTTCCCTCCGTGATTATCAAAATAATACATGTTTATTATAAAATGGTTTCTTTTCTGATTGGTATAAAAATGAGTGCAAAATGTTAGAGTTGCAAATCTTCCCTTGCTATGTTTAGTTGTGATCTTTTTTTCTTGGTGAATATATTTTTATTTCCTTTATTTTTTTGTGTATGCTTTTTTTGTGAATGGTAAGACAGCTTCATATATTAGTGGTAGTAACACTTTATCATGCTTTGGCAAGTGTTGCAAATTTCTTTTAACATATGTTTGGGGTTTTTTTTTGTTGTTGTTTGTTTTTTGAGATGGAGTTTCACTCTGTTGCCCAGGCTGGCGGGTTTTTTGTTTGTTTGTTTTTTTAATTTTGCCAAACTTTTTTTTTTTTTTTACATGCTTGTGTGATCAAATCTAGCTCTAGTAGTTTATTACTATTATTTTTTCTTTTGGTTGTGCCAGACAGAACACAGAACAGGCACTGCTGTTGCAAATTAAGAGGAATTGAGGGGCAATGAGGCAGGTATAGGCCAGACCAATGCTTCTCCACTTGATTGTCTTCATCTAGATTACCTGGGAGTCTTACTACAATGCATTTTCAAATTCAGTGGGTCTGGGGTGAGGCCTGGGAGTCTGTGGTTTTTTGTTTTTGTTTTGTTTTTTTTTTTGAGATAAGAGTCTTGCTCTGTCACCTAGGCTGGAGTGCAGTGGTATGATCTTGGCTCACTGCAACCTCCACCTCCCAAGTTCAAGAGATTCTCATGCCTCAGCCTCCCAAGTAGCTGGGACTGGCACCTGCCATCGTACCTGGCGAATTTTTGTATTTTTTGTGGAGATGGGGCTTCACCAAATTGACGAGGCTGGTCTTGAACTCCTGACCTCAAGTGATCTGCCCACCTCTGCCTCCCAAAGTGATGGGATTACAAGCATGAGCCACTGCGTGCGGCCTTATTCTGCATTTCTAACATGCTCTGAGGTCATGTTGATGCTGCTGTTCCTTGGACCACATTTTTGAGTAGCAAGGGGCCAGGAGTTTCCAAACCTGGGTGATCTTCAGAGGTGCGTCATGACCATTGATATTAATTAATCTTCAGATATGTAGTTGTGATTTATTTTTATTTTTATTTTATTTCGAGACAAGGTTTCGCTGTGTCACGTAGGCTGGAGTGCAGCAGTGCGATCATGGCTCACTGTAGCCTCCACCTCCTGGGCCCAGTCACTCCTCCTGCCTCAGCCTCCTGAGTAGCTGGGACTACAGGCATGTACCATCACACCCATCTAATTTTTCTATTTTTTGTAGTGATGAGGTCTCACTATGTTGCCTGAGCTGGTCTTAAACTCCTGGACTCACGTGATCCTCCTGCCTCGGCCTCCCAAAGTGCTGAGATTACAGGTGTGAGCCACAGTGCCCAGTTTAGTTATGATGTTGAAGAGCATTTTGGAACTCAGAGTTTTTCTATGCCTTAATCCAGAGACTTTAGGCTGTGGGACTGAGCCTAGCTTAGCCACATCTGGTTGGGTGACTTTGAGACAGTGGCTCCCAGTGGCTCTGGTGATTGATACTGTCAGTATTTCTACTACTTCTTGAATATGTTTTCCTAGAAAATTGTTCTTTAATTCATATTTTCAAAGTTTTTTAGTAAAGCATTTCACAGATGGTGGTTATATTCCTTTTATATTTCTAATATTTGTTTTTTTCTTTTTAAAATAACCGGTCTTGTCAGTTTGTTTTGTTGGTTTTCTGGAGAGTCATCTCTTGGATTCATTTATAAATACCACTACATTTTGTTTCCTAATCCACTATTTCTGTCTTTATCCTTCCTGATTCAGTTTTTCCTACCTTTCTTTGTTTTTATTTTCTAACTTCTTGGATTGAAGCCTTAATTACTTACTTCTCATTTAGTAAAAGTGTTTATGAAAACATGAATTTTTCTAATAGATACTGTTCTCACTGATACTAAATCATTAGATATGTAGTTGTGACTTTGATTATATTTTTCCTTCATCCTGGAGTTATTTAGGAGACTCGCTTAGGATTTCCAGATGTTGTGTTCCTTTTGGTTAGCGAGGGCTTGAAGGCTGCCATCCCAGGGCCCCGCTCGTTTGCAGGCCAGGCTGTGAGTCTGTGCTCTGCGTGATCTTGTATGTTCATGGTGGGAACTTGTGCAGGTGTGTTGCTGAAGCTTTGAGTTGGCTCTCTGGCATGCACATGACAGGGACTGACTGTGTGTGCCCTCTGTGTGTGGAGGGAAGGGGTCTTGGGAGGAGAGTGGGTGGACCCTGTTCCCAGGCTCTCTGTTTCTTCTATCAGTCTTGCCTCTTCAGGCTGCTGCCCAGCTTGGAGACCATCCAGGCCGCCCCCTTCTTCCTTGCCTTCTGCTCTGCAGTGGTCATCCGGTACCCAGGGTAGTGTCTGGGGCTCAGTGTCCCTCAGTGTTAGATGAACTGGGGACTGCTTGAGAGCGGATGGGATTAAGTCAGAGAACTTGAGTTCTGGAGCCTCTCCTGCCTCTAACCAGCCATTTGTCAGTGACTGCTTGTTTCACTGTTTTCTGTTCCTCGTTGTAAGATTTGGGGAGTGTGGCCGGGCGCGGTGGCTCACGCCTGTAATCCCAGCACTTTGGGAGGCCGAGGCGGGTGGATCATGAGGTCAGGAGATCGAGACCATCCTGGCTAACACAGTGAAACCCCGTCTCTACTAAAAATACAAAAAATTAGTTGGGTGTGGTGGCGGGCGCCTGTAGTCCCAGCCTCCCGGGGAGCTGGGAAGGAGAATGGTGTGAACCCGGGGGAGGTTGCAGGGAGCCAGGATCGCGCGAGCGCACGCACGCCGGGCTGGGCAAGAGAGATTCATTCCATCTCAAAAAAAAAAAAAAAAAAAGATTTGGGGAATGTTACCTTTTCACAGAAACTGAAAGAGCCATAGATACCATACAGTAAACATTACTCTTTTAAAAAATATTTTTTATTTTGGCATAATTTCAGAGTTTTACAAAAGTTGCAGGAATAGTACAAAGATACCCAAATGTTAATATTTTACTACATTTGCTTTATTCTTTTTTTTCTGTGTAATTTGTATTTGAACCATTTGAAAGTAAGTAGCAGGCTGGGCACGGTGGCTCATGCCTGTAATCCCAGCACTTTGGGAGGCCGAGGCAGGCGGATCATGAAGTCAGGAGATCGAGACCATCTTGGCTAACACAGTGAAACCCCGTCTCTACTAAAAATACAAAAAAATTAGCCGAGCGCGGTGGCGGGCGCCTGTAGTCCCAGCTACTCGGGAGGCTGAGGCAGGAGAATGGCATGAACCCGGGAGGTGGAGCTTGCAGTGAGCCGAGATCGCGCCACTGCACTCCAGCCTGGGTGACAATCTCAAAAAAAAAAAAAAAAAAGAAAGAAAGGAAGAAAGTGAGTAGCAAACGTGATGTCCTTTACTGGTAAATACTCGAATGTAGGTTTTCTAAAATCATGTCAATAAACACAAAGGAGCGATCAAAATCAGGAAGTTAATGTGGATGCAGCATTATTATTCCAGCTAACCTAGGCTTACTCAAATTTTACCAGTCGTCACAACCTCTCTTATGAGAGAAACCCCCCAGATCACATGCTGTGTCCGGGGGTCAGTTTGTTTGTTTGTCTGTTTGAAGTCTCCTTTAATCTGGAGCAGATTCTCAGTTTTTCCTGATACTTTTAAAGAATTGTTTTTGGCCAGGTGCTGTGGCTCATGCCTGTAATCCCAGTGCTTTGGGAGGCCAAGGTAGGAAGATCACCTGAGGCCAGGAGTTTGAGAGCAACTTGGGCGACAGAGTGAGACCTCATCTCAAAAAAAAAAAAAAAATTGTTTATAAGCACATGAGGAAGCTGACTCCTTGTCCTCGTAGCTCCCAGTGAACACTCAGCTCCTAGGTGTGTGTCATCAGCAAAGCCTAAGTCAGAGAGGTGGGGCAGGGCCCAGCTCCCCAGGAAGCTGCCTTCTGCTCTCGCCTTTGCCCCTCTGTCTTTGTAATGCCAGGCCACAGCACCCCACCCCACCCTACTCCACCCATTCCCTGGATGGTTTGGTGTTAGCCTGGGATCTCTGCGGGGAGAGAGGGACTTTGACACTGGTCTGCTACTGCCTCTCCCTGAGATCACGGCTGAGGAACAGAGATCACTGCCTTGGGTAGGACCCAGCCGCTGCTTTCTGAAGAGTAATACACTCGGTTTGGGGGTGTGGGTTTTAACACCCCTGTCACCCCCCTCTCTCTCACCCCACAACTTTGAGGCCAGTGGCTGGGAATTGTTAATCCCCAGTCAGAGGTGTGTGTCCCAACTGAGGTATGTCCCGAGGGTGAGCCAGAGGGAGCAGGTCGCCTGTTCCCGGACCTCCTTGCTGTGGAATACCTAAAGAGGTTCCAGAGTGGTTATTTGCATTACAAGGGCAGTGCTTAACGGATAATTGACTGTTAGGTTATCTTGTAGTAGCAGAACTCCCTTGTATAATAGATATTAAAACATGATTTGTTTTTTTTTGTTTTTTTGTGTTTTTTGTGTTTTTTTTTTTTTGAGATGGAGTCTCGCTCTGTCGCCCAGGCTGGAGTGCAGTGGCCGGATCTCAGCTCACTGCAAGCTCCGCCTCCCGGGTTTACGCCATTCTCCTGCCTCAGCCTCCCGAGTAGCTGGGACTACAGGCGCCCGCCACCTCGCCCGGCTAGTTTTTTTGTATTTTTTAGTAGAGACGGGGTTTCACCGCATTAGCCAGGATGGTCTCGATCTCCTGACCTCGTGATCCGCCCGTCTCGGCCTCCCAAAGTGCTGGGATTACAGGCTTGAGCCACCGCGCCCGGCCAAAACATGATTTGTTTTTTAACAAATGATTTGCATTTAGCTTTTTAAGGGCATGCTTATTGCATATTCTACGTTCTTTGTCTTGCTTATTTTTATTTTATTGAATTGCTCGCAAACTCTTCCCCTCCAACGTTTCTTTTCTTTTCTTTTTTTTTTAATTCTAAGGGCCTTTTGAACCAAGCTCCATTTCCTATCTTCTAGTTATCTGTGACCCTACCCAGGGGATCAGCTGGTTTTAAGTCAGTGGTTCTTGTTTCTAGACCCCCTGTCCATGCATTTCCAGAGCTCATCTCTGTCTTCCCCAACCCAGAGCTCAGGGCTGCCCCAGCTTACTTTCCTCCCCACTCAAGAGTTGCCACCACTCCTGCTGTCCCCTGCAGTGACATGTGAGGTGTTCTTCCCATCTTTCTTTGATGGAAAAGGGACCACCACTACTTTCCCTGAGATAAGACCCTCCTGTTTTCACTTTCACTTGTAACCCAGTAGGGAAATAAAAGGAGAGAGAAACGCTGATGAACGAGTGGCAGAGAACATTTTCACGACACTCTTGCCTTTCCCTTTCCTCTGTCCCTGTCTCCCAATCATTGTTTGAGGGTGAGCTCACCAGCTCACCTATCCTCCTTGAGCTTGTGTTCAGTTTCTGCTTTTGCCTCAAAGCTGCTTATGGAGATGCAGATGAAGGATCAATGTGTGCTTTCTTGTTTTCTTAGCCTTTTAGACTTTTGGGGTAGAAAGTGGGTGATGAGAAGTGACTTTTTTTTTTTTTAATTATAGTTTTATTGAGATATAAATCATATAATACACAGTTCACCCATTGGGAGTGTACAATTTAGTGGTTTTAGTATAGTCAGGATTGTGCAACCAACACCACTCTCTTAGTTCACAAAATTTTTATCCATCCTCAGAAGAAACCCTGTGGCAAGTAGCATTCACCCCTCTTTGTTCCCCTAACCCCCTCAGCCCCTGGCAACCACTTATCTTTCTTTCTCTGTGGATTACCCAATCCATGCATTTCATATAAATGGAATGTTATAGTATATATCTTTAGTGTCTGACTGACTTAGCATAACATTTTCAAGGTTCATCCATGTTGTAGCCTGTGTCAATACTTTATTCCTTTTCATGACTGCATAATATTTGGTTATATGGACAGACCACGTTTTGTTTATCCATTCTTTAGTAATTGGACATGTAGATTATTTTTACTTTGGGCTGTTATGAATAATGCTGCTATGAACATTCGTATATACGTTTTTGTGTGAACATGCCCATTTTAAAATTGGGATTTTTTTGGTTAAGGGGTTGTAAGAGTTTGTTATCGCTTCTATATGAGTCCCTTGAATATGATTTTGTACATATGTGTATGATTTATAAATATTTTTTCCCATTGTGGGTTTTTTTCACTTTTTTTTTTGAGACAGGGTCTCACTCTGTCATCTGGGCTAGAGTGCAGTGGAGTGATCATGGCTTACTGCACCTGGAACCCCTGGGCTCAAGGGATCCTCCTGCCTCAGCCTCCCAAGTAGCTAGGACTACAGATGTGTGCCACCACCATGCCTGGCTAATTAAAAAAAAAAAAAAAATTGTGTAGAGCTGGAGTCTTGCTTTATTGCCCAGGCTGATCTCAGACTCCTGGCATCAAACAGTCCTCCTTCAGCCTCCCATAGTGCTGGAATTACAGATTTGAGTTATCATGCCTAGCCTTTTTTTTCCGCCTCTTTCTTGATGGTGTCCTTTGGAATTCAAAAGTTTTTAATTTTGATGAAGTACAGTTTATCTTTTTTCTTTTGGTGTCATATCTAGGAAAGTTCTGCCTAATCCAAGGTAATAAAGATTTACGTCTGTTTTCTTTTAAGACTTTTATAGTTTTAGTTCTTACACTTGGGTCTTTGGTCCATTTTGAGTGAGTTTTTGTATATGGTGTGAGGCAGGGGTTCACATTCATTCTGTTGCAACTGGATATCCAGTTGTCCCAATTAAAAGATTGTTATTTTCCCATTGAGTTATCTTAGTGTCTTCTCACTGTTTTGTAGATGTTTATACTAGATAAGATAGCTAGATTGGTCATTATAGCTTTTTTATTGGTTACTTGCATATATTGGTTGGTATTAACATTTACGTGGTGTACATCAGTTCTCTTCAAAATTTCTGGTGAAGGACTAAGTTTTAAAAATTTCTAATTCATCATGGACTGATAATTTTGTAAAAATAAGAATGAATTACTAGAAAAATGATAATGTGCTTAGATGCCTTGACAATGTCAAATTGGGATACAAGTTTCTAAAGTTAACACTCTTAGCTTTTGTACTTACCTTCTCATGGACTAACGAAGATTGCAGAATAGTGCTAGTCCATAGATCACACTTACAGGAGTCCTGGCCAAGACCCAGCCAGCCATGCTCAATCTGCTTATCTCTTGCTGGGCATGTCTTCAACCAGTGTTTCTAGAACCATGGGCCTTGGGGGTCTCATCATTGTTACCTTGGGGTACTGGAACAACAAATACTAGCGTTACTACTGCTTCTCTTCCAATCTTGAAAGGGGCAGTTGTCCCCAAAGGCTTACTAGACACATACCTTTTATATTTGTAGTCACCCAAATAAGATAAAGCCCTTGTGCTAATGTGAGTAAAATCCTACCCTTACCTGTTGTTATCAAGGTTGTTTCCTGCCGCCTTCAGGGTTGAGTAGAATCCATCTATTCAGCCCAACTTGCCATCCCTGTTCTCAAGGGAATAATAAGCCCAAATAGACATGGGAGGAGGAGGAAAGACACTACTTCAGCAGTCAAAATGTCCCTTGGGAATATAGCAAACAGGAGAATACCTAGATATTCAGCCTCTGGGGCCCTGTGTATGCTATATACATGCCAGAGAAAACAGTACAACTATTAAAAATGAAATTCTTGAAAAATAGTTAACAATATAGGAAAATGTTTATATAGTTAGGGAATAAATTAGCATATGAGAAAAAAACACTGATATACTCAGTCATCTCAATTTTCTAAATTAAGTATATGTTGCATAGTTAAAAAAGATACCAAATATAAACTCTAGTCATCTTTGGGCAGTGGGAGATTTTTACATCTTTTTTATTTTCCACAGTGAAAAGAACCTCCTGTTCGTCTGTCTCTCTCAGCAACTTCTACTGAAGCTGTCCTTTCTGTTCCTTATTCTGTGCCTATGACCTCTATTCTCTTGGATCATCCACCAGGGTTTTCTCTGGCTCTATAATGAGTTTGTAGTATGCCTTTGATATCCTATCAGTAACTACACTAGAGGCAGCTTCACTTGGAGATGAAGTCACAGTTAATATCAGTTTTCATTGCTTCCATCACGTACTTAAAACCACAGAGTATGTATGTAACATAGGTTTATGTTGCCCTGCACATGTTAGTGATAGTGGTACAGTATCAGTACCTAAAGGAACTTGCCTTTGATAGGATCTAAGACAAATTCAAACTTCTAAAAAGTCCCTATCCATCGCTTCTCGGCCTTTTGGCTAAGATCAAGTGTAAAAGTCCCTATCCAAGAGAAAGGACTCTGCTTATTCACTACTCTATCCACAAAGAAGTGATGCTGAATATATATTTGTTTGGGAGATAAATGAACGAATACATAATTATGTATGCATATAGGAAAGGAGTGCTTGTTATAATGTGCTGATAGCATCAGTAGGTGATGTCATAATTCTGTGGGCTACAAATACTTATTTTCACTTTTTAAAAAAACTAATTTTCTCATTTGTGTGCTTGGTTTTACATAGTTGCAATCTAACCTTCATACAGTATGGTATTCAGCTATTCTTCCTATTTCATCTAGCTTTTTTCCTTAGTGTTTATAGTTACAGGTTTAGATGAGTGCATAATACTCTGTTGAATTGTATCATAGTTTACCAAACCATGCCCCTCATACTGAGTTTTCAGCTTTCACTAATGTGTGGGAAAGATTTTTTTTAATGCAAACTTATAAGCTCAAGTTTCTAGGAGCAGCACTGCTTGATGGAAGTAGTCTTTATTGCTCTTGATAACATTTGTTCATGTGTTCATTTATTTGCTTATCTACAGATTCGTTTATTTATTTATTTTTACTGTTTGACCCAAGACAGAAGATGGTAGTTGTGAATTAGAGGGCACCCTGGCCTGGGAGCTGGGTGATGGGGGTTCAAGGCTCAGTGGGTTGAATATGAGTCCAACAGTAGTGTTCTGGGGTGGAAGCAGAGGCAGGTGGCCGGTCAAGGAGCCATCTCCTGTTTGTCCTTGTGAGAGGTAAATGAGGAGAAAACAAAAAAAAGGCATATCTGAAATGCTCTACAGGAGCAGTCGGCAGGACTAGGGTTTGCTTACATATGGAAGCATCAAGAGGACATCAGAGGGGATGGAAGGCTTTAGCCAGGAGCCCAGGGAAATGGTTCTTAACATGATTTTTTTTTTTTTTTTAAAGGGATGTCCAGGGGAGGAGTTGCTGAGGAAAAGGAGGCAGGCGCTGAGTTAAGTTTTAAATGTAATGGGCTTAAGTTGCATCCAAGTGGAAGTGTGTCTGGTAGCTGGAAAGCAGTCAAGGAAAAAGGAAACTTTGGGGCTGTTGGTGCAGGCTAAACGGTGGGGCCTTGATTGGAGGGGAGGCTTCTGAGGGGAGCATGGGGCAATGGAGAGCAGTGAGGGTAGGAGAGTGGAGAACAGCTCTGTTGAGGGGATGGAGGAGGAAAAGGAGAATGGAGGAAGACCAGTAACCGGCAGGGTCACAGAAACCCAGGGTGGGCAAGTGAGTGGGTGATCTGCTGCCACAGACAGGCCAGAGAGATGAGGGACCTTTGTGGCCTTCCTCATCACCCTGACCCTCAGAAACAGATAATGGCTGTGCAAATGCCAAGGTTCCTGTTCTGTTGCTCCAGCATTGCACACAGGCCTTTCAGATGAACATGTACAAACCCAGATTACTGGCATCTTTCAGTTATCTGGGTTAATAAACCAGTAGTGACTGCGGATAATGAAGCTTTACACACTGAGGTGAGTTGTGTGACTTTTCCAGGAATTGAAGTTTAGGATAAAGAGAATTAATTTGTGCTCCCCAATTTCCTGCCTTCTGGACAGCAGCAGGCTTCCCTAAATGACATTTCCTAGCCTACTCTGTGAAGTTGATCTTATGGATACCCTCTGCCAAAAATTAATTTTCCTCTAGATGTTTGGGTGGTCGCTTAAATATTTATTTGAATGAAAAACTTAGGTCTTAAGTACTTGAGAAAGGATTGAGTGGGGACAAACACACGGGGGTTCCTGTGAAAAGCTGAAATCCAAGAATAATTATTGAGGCACATGTGGGAGCTCATTCTCCAAAAGAATGATGAGAACCATGGTACCTGGGAGGCCATGGGCATCTACTATTGACTCTCATGTTGGATTCAAGTTTGCCACTCACCAATTTTGAGCTTTGGAGTGTGTTATCTTCTCTGTACCTCATCTACTAAAATGGATGTGGAGTTGTTGGAAGAATAGAAAGGTTACATTTAAACATAAAGGTGCTTATTTAAAGTTTGCACCCAGCACTCAAAACTATGGTCTGCTGTCCTCCTTCTCTAAACCTGGCCCCTTTGACACACCTGAGCTGTCAGTGGGTTTTGAGGGATTGGGGGCTTCTTTAGGGAAAGTGCATGGAGCCTTTAGTGAAGGACTGGCTCTGCGGGGGACTGTGGTGTTAGCAATGCATGCTTTCTGTTTCCTTAGCCTATTAGACTTTTGGGGTAGGAGGTGGGTGATGAGAAGTGGTGGGAGGAGTTGTAGGAATGCCCTGCCTCGCTGGGAACTGATGGGGGCTTTTCTGGCCATGGGACATGCACCGCGGGTCTTGGGCGATGCCACCAGCGGCTGCTGGAGGGGTGTGTCTGTGTGTGTGTGTGTGTGTGTGTGTGTGTGTGTGTGTGTATTAGGGGGAGTTGGGGCTCTTGTTGGGTCTGGCTGAGGAGCTGCCTCCGCGTCATGACCTGGTTCTTGTGTGCTGGCAGCTTCAGAGCAGCTGCTGCTGCTTTTTGCCAGGCCTTAGATGTGGTTAGGCTCGATTTCCTCCCGGCTGGCCTCTGGCCGGGCCGCCACCGGCTGCTTGAGGCAGGGGCTTCCGTCAGGAGAGCTGGATCCTGATCTGGGCTGCTGATCAAGAGGCTGGGGGTGGGGCATGGGGAGCCTGCAGAGCAGCCTGCAGCTGTGCTCCCTGTTCACCCCCACCTGCTGCAGGGGAGCGTGTGCTGCCCAGGCAATAGCTTTGCATAGGTCAGAGTTGCAGGGCTGTAGTTTGGAGTTCTGGTCCAAGAACAGCGAGTTATATAGAACTTTTAATGGGTGGGAGTTTCACGTTTGGCACCCCATCTCAACCAGCCTCATCTTCACCTTCCAGTGCGTCTCATCTCTTAGAAATTTTCTCCATTTTCTTTCTTCATTATGTGTGATCTGCCTCTGTGTGTTATAACTGCACACAACTCTCTAACAACAGAAATAGCACAAAAAATACCCAGAAATTTTCCCTGACTGCTCCCTTCTCGTCTTGTTCACAGACATGTGTAGTTTGCAGTTTCAAGTGTTTTATAGGTGTTCTATTCTTAAATCTTTTTCCCCTAAATAAAAATGAAAATACCTATGATAAATTTTGGAAACTATAAACAAGAAAGTTACTCATTCTCTATCATGCAGCGGATAAGCACTGTTAACATTTCTGTATGTTTCCCCTTGCTGTTTTGTGTGTGTACACAGGCATGCATTGTGATTGAATTGAATTGTTAAATTGGGCAATATTTTGAATCCCGTTCTTTTCCCCATTTCAAATAGTATGTAATTCCTGCATCATAAAAACCCTCTGAAAGCATTCATTTAATAAGTACATTCTCAAGTTTCACTTTTTCATTTAATACATTTAGTTTTGTTTATGCTCTTATTCTATATCATGTTAAGCAGTTGTGTACATCTACTATTTAAATACTATAAACAGGCATACATTGGAGATACTGCAGGTTCAGCTCTAAACCACTGCAATAAAGTGAATATGGCAGTACAGCTGGTCATGTGAATTTTTTGGTTTCCCAGTGCATATAAAAGTTGTGTTTACATTATATTGTAGTCTAGCAAGTGTGTGATAGTATTATGGCTAAAAAAATATGTGTACATACCTTAATTTTAAAATACTTTTTTGCCAATAAATGCTAACAAAGTAAGCATATGCTATTGAAAATGACACCAGTAAGATTTGCCCAATGTGGCTGGGCGCAGTGGCTCATGCCTGTAATCCCAGAACTTTGGGAGGCTGAGGTGGGTGGATCACCTGAAGTCAGGAATTCGAGACCAGCCTGGCCAACGTGGTGAAACCCCGTCTCTACTAAAAATACAAAAATTAACCGGGCATGGTGATGGGCGCCTATAATCCTAGCTACTCAGGAGGCTGAGGCAGGAGAATTGCTTGAACCCAGGAGGTGGAGGTTGCAGTGAGCCGAGATTGTGCTATTGCACTTCAGCCTGGGCAACAAGAGCAACACTACATCTCAAAAAAAAAAAAAAAAAAGAGACTTGCCCAATGTGAGGTTGCCACAAACCTTAAATTTGTCATAAGGAAAAAAAATCACCCCAGTATCTGCGAAACACAATAGAATGAAGCACAATAAAACTAGGTATGGCTGTATTACAGGTTTTTTTTTTTATGTATTACTTGAATCATACTTGACCCTAGTGTTTTATGTATGTTAAACAGATAAAGCATAATAATAAACACATGCCAGCTCCCCAAGTTAGCTGGAATATTGCCAACATCATTGAAATTACCTGGGTGTTTTTCCGCAGCCCTGTCTCCCTTCTTTACCTCCAGAGGTAACCGTTACCTTGAATTTTGTTCTTATCATTCCTTTGCTTTTTAAAGTCTTCATTATATAAGTTTGCATTCCTATACAATACATTTAATTTTGCTTGCTTGCTTGAGGTTTGTAGACTCAGTAGGACATACGTAGTCCTTGAGCCTTGATTTAAAAAAAACCAAAAAAAAACCCCGTTGTCGTTTCTGCGATTCATTTATGTTCCTGTGGCTCATTCATTGACATTGCTCTGTAATATTCCATTGTCCATTCTGTAGTTTATGGGCCCTTGGAAATATTTCCATGATGTGGTTTTTGTGAGTAATGCTGCTATGAAAATTTACGTACATGTCTCCTGATGCATATGTACAAAGCTTTCCTAGGAGTCGGATTGCAGGGCTGTAGGAGATGTGCGTGTTTGACATTGAAAGATAGCACCACAAACCTTTTC
Organism: Papio anubis; assembly: GCF_008728515.1. Classification (NCBI taxonomy): domain Eukaryota; kingdom Metazoa; phylum Chordata; class Mammalia; order Primates; family Cercopithecidae; genus Papio; species Papio anubis. Next base: position 74,275,622 of record NC_044989.1, read on the forward strand.
AAAGTAGTTGTTTTGTTTTGCGTTCCTGCCAGTGAGGTATAAGAAGTAGTTATTGGGGCCCGGGCGCAGTGGCTCATGCCTGTAATCCCAGCACTTTAGGAGGCTGAGGTGGGCGGATCACGAGGTCAGGAGACCAAGACCATCCTGGTTAACATGGTGAAACCCCCATCTCTACTAAAAAATACAAAAAAAAAATATCAGCCGGGTGTGGTGGCAGGCACCTGTAGTCCCAGCTACTCGGGAGGCAGAGGCAGGAGAATGGCGTGACCCCAGGAGGTGGAGCTTGCAGTGAGCCGAGATCGCTCCACTGCACTCCAGCCTGGGTGACAGAGTGAGACTCCATCTCAAAAAAAAAAAAATAGTAGTTATTGGGGCCGAGCACGGTGGCTTGAGGTCAGGAGTTCAAAACCAGCTGGCCAACATGGTGAAATCCCATCTCTACTAAAAATACAAAAATGAGCCGGGCATGGTGGTGGGCGCCTATAATCCCAGCTACTCAGGAGGCTGATGCAAGAAAATCACTTGAGCCCGGGAGGTGGAGGTTGGCAGTGAGCTGAGATCTCGCCATTGCACTCCAGCCTGGGCGACAAAGTGAGACTCCATCTCAAAAAAAGTGTGTGGTGGCTACCACCTGTAATCCCAACACTTTGGAAGGCCGAGGTGGGTGGATCCTTTGATACCAGGAGTTTGAGACTAGCCTGACAACATAATGAAACCCCTTCTCTACTAAATAAGTAAATAAATAAATAAGCAAGCAAGCTGGGTGTGATGTTGTGCGCCTATAGTCCCAGCTACTTGGGAGACTGAGGTACAAGAATCATTTGCGCCCTGGAGGTGGAGGTTGCAGTGAGCCAAGATCCCACCACTGCACTCCAGTCTGGGCGACAGAGCGAGACTGTCTCAAAAAAAAAAGTTCTTGCTAAACCCCATTGGCACTTGGTATTAAACTAAAATACCCTCTCGCAGTGCTTACTATGTATCTGGTACTGTTGTAAGTGCTCTTCATATATTGTTTAATTTTCATAATAATCTTGTGAGGTAGGTACTGTTACTCATCCCCAATTTACAGGTGACAAAAGAGAGGCACAGAGAGATTAGCTAACTTGCTTATGGTCACACAGCTAGTAAGTGGTGGGGCCAAGATTCAAACTAAATGTTCTTCCTCTTCAGTCCTACGTAATAAGTATAAAATGGAATCTTCTTGTGATCTTATTTTGTATTTTTCTGATTACTGAAGATATCAAGTATTTTTTCATATGTTTATTCCCTATTTTATTTTCACGAAGAAGAAATATAAAATTTAAAATCATCTCCCTATTGTTGGGGCACTCAGGTTGTTTGTAATTCTCTACTGTTCGTGTTGAGGGAAAATCATTGGCACATGTAGCTTTTTTATGTCTTCTGTTGGCTTGTTTACTTCTACATTTCCAGTGAAATTAAGAGTACTTAGTGGTTAAAAATGGCTGTGCTCTTCCACATTGCCTTGTGATCTTGAGGCAATTACTTCCCCTCTCTGTGTTTGGTGTCCTCATCTCTGATCTCCACCTTGGAGGAGTGTCTGGTGATTAAATGAGATAAGTGAATGTGCGACAATTAGCATGATACTCCGCCTATCATAAAAGGGTTCCATCAGAGTCACGTAGAGACTTTTCCTGGTTTCTTCTCTTCTTTTCCTTTCTTCTCCGAACCCACATTAATTGCTGTTAGGTCAGAGGACATGAACAAAGTCCTGTGCTTCTGCCAGATATGATGACCTCAGGGAATTGGGCCCATTTCAGCTTTTTCTTAAGTATCACCCCAGCCACCGAAAGATTTGCTGTATCTGCCCATTTTGTAGTAGGAAAAAAATTAGATTTTAAAATGTTTTACTGATGTGCATGTAGTAATCACATAGAACAACTGCCTCTCCCTACCTCATACAAGAATACCCTCTGCCAACATATAATGCTCTCAAGAAGTTACACATAATCCTGGAGTTGCTCTCTGCAGAGAGGGCCAGTTTGGGTATGGAGGGTGCAGACATGGAGACATGGGACTGGGCTAGCCAGTGTGCCATGGGCACACACTCGCTTCTGCCGAGAACAGGCAGATGTGCACATCCTCTGCAAGGGTTCCCCTAAAAATCTCTTTCTACACTCGCTGATTAGTTTTATCAATAAATCTTCCGAAGGGAGAATCCTCTTGAGGAATGAATAATTGATCAACCCTAGACAGAACATGCCATAAATACAACCCATTTGCTATTAGAGAGAGTGGGGCCATCCATTTGGTGGCAAGGAAGAAGGAACTAGCTTTGTATGGAGGTGGATTCTGAACTCTAGGACTGAGATAAAGGATGAGGCTAGAAAGAGCAGCCCCTTGAACAGCTGCTGTGGATCAGACTAGCTGAGCTGGTGGTATGTGCGGTTGGGAAAGTACTGGGTGGAGTTTATTGGCCAGCAGGGTGGGGAGCAGTCACCACTATCTTGGAGTCCCATTAGAATTCGCTTCAGGAGATTCTCCTGCAGAGAATGGGCTACTGGGCTCTGAAGGTTGACTACAGGCTAGTTCATTCTGGCCCAAAACACTTTCTTGGACATGGTTCTTCTAATATGGTGTGTAACTGCTGACAGTCAGCAAAACAGCCCTCCAGACTCTGTTCCTCTTGTAACTTCCCCTTTCTTAGAGGCCATAAGAAAGTATAACCAATGAGGACTTTGCTCTTTCAAGATAACATTCTTCATCTTCTCTCTTCCCTGTTTTCCTTTAATAGAGAATTGCTGATCTGGTTCTGATGTGTTGAGAGTCAGGAAGGATTTGGAAAACCTGGTGTCATATCTGCATCCTTCACTGTGTTGCTGACTGAATGAGGTGTTTGGGGAGTGGTGTTCCACACTTTTCCCACCTTGCCTGGCATCTGGGGGGCTCTGGAGCCCCCTGGGTGGGGAGGGCAGGGTGCTGCTGCTGAATGCCTGCAGATGTCTGGAGGACCAGCTCTGGGGATTTGGGAGTCTAAGAAGGGAGTGCACTGTGGAGGAGGAGGCAGGGGACCTTGTGAGCTAGCCAGGCAGGGTTCAGGGTCACCTTCAGCACAGGGCCCCCAGCCCTCTGAAGGTGGGAAATGTGTTGGGGTTGGCGATGCTGTATGCACATATGAACTCTTCATGGAGTGTAGTGAAAAGTCATGTCTCTTCTTGGATCTGAGAAGGACATTTGCTCTGCCTAAGTAACGTTTCCTGCCTCTCAGTCTCCTAGTAACAAATCCCTGCTTCCCCTAGGTGATGGGAACACACCTCCAACTTGGGGAAGACCTAGCCTGGGATGGGCATACCCCCTCTCAGTGATACTGTGAAGCAGGGAAGAAACCTGATGGGGTTGGGTGTGAGGACCCCAGTGAGGGCAGGGAAAAGGGGTTTGCACCTGGAAGTTGGCAGCAAGATGTGCAGCACCAGCACCTTGGTGGACTTCTCTGGAGGCCCCCTACAGCCTTTGCAGACCTCTACCATGTGTGCGTTGTAATGGGTGCCATAATAGCAGAGAGATCACCAACTCTGCCTAGAGCCTCCATGGATCATCTTGAAGTATGGGGGTGATGAGGCTTGTACCAGCCAGGTCCCTGGGGAGGAAGAAGTGCCAGAGCTTTTTGAACGCCTTCTAGAGACTCCGGTGAGTTTTGAAGGTGTGGCAGATGCCTGGTTCCCTAGGAGCAAATGGTGGAGTTGACCATACACTCTTATTAAAGATCCCTAACAGAACGTGACTGCGCACGGTGACTGTAGACTCTGGGGCAGTCTGTGGTGGACAGGACTGGTCAAGGAGGACTTTCTCAGGGAGGGGTTGATTCTGTTCCTTGTCTCACTGCTAAATTTAATCACTTACCTCCATAACCACGTTTCATCCCCATCTGTCTGCTAGTGCCTTAGTTCAGGTCCTTATTGTTACTAATCTGGACAGTTGCATAGTCTCCTAACTCGTCTTTGGCTCACCAGCCTTGAACCCTGCAGGCTGTCTTCTGCAGGATGCGTGAATGCCCCTCCTGAAATGTAAATCTGCTCTCTGTAGCATTCAGGCTGTGGTGCACACACCTGCCTCCCCTGCCTTTGCGATCAAGATACACTCAACAGCTTACCCATCTCCAAGCCTGCCAGGGCTTATGATTCTCTGCCTTTGCACATTCTATTCCTTCCATCTGGAATTCCTGCAGAATTCTTCGCCTTCTTCCAAAATACCTGCCGCTCTCTCCAGCCTCTCTGAGATTTCTTTGAGATAAAACCTTCCTGGATACCCACCTGCCCAGATAGCTGTATATACTGAACCCCCGCAGGCCTCTGTAGATACTGCTTTCACAGCACTGGTATGATTTAGGGCATTGACTTATAGGCCTTTTTCTTCCTTTTCATTTTAAAACTTCTTGGGGTTCCTGAAATATATAGTCTGGTCTATTGTGAGGTAACAAATCACCCCATAACACAGTGGTATAAAACAGTAATCCTTTTGTTATGCCCAGGGGATTCTGTGGATTGGGAAGTCAGAAGTGACAACAGCGTGGGTAGCTTCTATATGTTCCTTGATATTTAGGGTCTCAGCTGGGAAGGCATAAAAGCTGGAGGTAACTTGATGACTGGGCTGGAATCCTCTAAGGGCTCCTTCACTCACACATTTGGCAAATGACGACAGCTGTTGCCGGGGACCTCAGCTAGGAATGTCAGCTGACTCCTCCATGTGGCCTCTCCACATGGCCTGGGCTTCCTCACAGCATGGTGGCTGGGCTCCAAGAGTGAGTGTCCCAAGAGAACCAGGCAGAAGCTGAATTGCCTTTTGTGATCTAGCTTTGAAAGTCATGTAGCGTCACTTCCATTGTCACAAGCCCACCCAGATTGAAGAGGAGGGAACATAGATCCCACCTCTCCGTGGGGGAAGTGTCCAAGTCACACAATAAGAAGAGCATGTGAGATGGAGGGAATGTTGTGGCCATCTTTGGAACACACAGTCTGTCACACGTATTAAGCACTTGATGCATATGAATGGCATTCTTCAACTGAAGATTGAAGCCAGGGTGGACGACGAGGAAGAGTTATGAAGTTGGCGGCTGGAAGTCTTAAGAGAGGGTATGTTCAAGAGATCGTAGGGTGGAGAAGAGTGTGTGTGTGTGTGTGCGCGCGCGCCCGCACGGATCTGTGGTCAGGGAGGGAGCTTGGGGGTACATAGAGTTGCTTAGAGGACCCACTGTCAGGTGAGACAATTAAAACATACACACAGAAAGACCCCGATTGGGAAGGCAGGGATGGAAAGGGAGGAGATAAAATTGAGAAACAGTTCACATTTAGAATTGTTTGGATCCAATGACTGCACACATTGGAAGAATATGGGTAACATTTGGGTTGGGAATGTTCGTTAATGCAAAAATAGGGAAGTTGGGAAAGTTGCTGTCAGGAGGAAGAGTTCAGTTCTGTTTTAGACAAGCTGACTCTCAGTGGACTTATGGCATGGTCTAGGGGTTGGAGCTAACTGGAGGGTAGTTGAGAAGTCCAGACAGAAAACAGACATTTAGACCAGGCATGGTGGCTCACGCCTGTAATCCCAGCATTTTGGGAGGCCGGGGCAGGAAAATTGCTTGAACTCAGCAGTTTTGACAGCAGCCTGGACAACATAGGAAGACCTTGTCTCTACTAAAAATAAAATCAGCGGGGCATGGTGGTGCATACCTGTGGTCCCAGCTACTTGGGAGGCTGAGGTGGGAGAATCAGTTGAGGCTGCATTAAGCCGTGATCGCGCAACTCCACTACATCTTGGGCGACAGAGCAAGACTCTGTCTCAAAAAAAGGAGCATCTCACAGTGATGTTTGCTGAAGCCCAGAAGGGAATGACAATCGAGGGGGAAAGCGGAGGGTTTCTGAGCTGGGACGGATCCAAGCTGAGGCTTCAAAAGGGCTAAACTAGTCCCCATCCTCGTCTGGCATTGTCCTGCCTCCCTGCCGATAATTGCCAAATAGCTGCTTGCTTTTCTTTTCCGCATCTCCATTGATAAGAACTTGTTTCCTCTGGTTTTTAGGGGGACTGGTTTCAGTGCATTTTCTAGTATCTCTAAGTATTAAGCAAATCCCTCCCTAGATGGAACTTAAGCTTTTCTCTCTCGTTACCCATTTTCTAATTCCATCCCTTAAGGCCACTCAGAACAAGTCTCATTCTTTTCCCAAATTACTAGTAGGCCTGCGGATGTTTAAAGACTTTCTGGAGTTGTATCTTGTTCAGAACCAAAAGGGAGCTGTTCCTCCTGTGGTTTTGAACCCTCGTGCTCGCCTTCCTCTGCGTCCAGAGGGTGCAGCCCCACAGGGAAGCCTGCGTTCAGGTGGGGACTGTCTGGGTCACAAGCAGGGCTGTCACTGCCTGTGCTGTCGTCCTGTTCAGGTCAGGTCATAGCTGTGTGTCAGACTGGGTCAAAACCCATTAGTAGACCCCGAAATCAACGTAGAAGGTTGCAACCTGCGTTTAAAAATAAAGAAGAAAGATACATTAATGTATCTATTAAGTGGAAGTACTGTTTTACAAAACTTGTATATAAGTAGCTAATGGATCACAGTGTAAAATGTATTTCTTACTGTGGATTGTAGTGAAAATTTTTGAAAAAATCTGGGTTATAAGGCCTTTTGAAGCTGCCACATGACATCATATTGGGTGTGCCATCAGTTGGCTCTCAGGGTTTTACCTCTTCTGATTCCTAAGACATTTTTATGGGTACCGCTGCTGCTATTGTGTGCTTCTTCCGTCTTTAATTTATTTCCACAGATGTGGCTTGGGGCCTAAGTATGAGACCCTGTTTACCCTTTTAGATTTTTTTTCTCTCTGGTCTGTTGACCTTTTGGCACCTGGTTCTGTCACTCAACATAGCTTTATCCCTTCTATTTTCAACATCTACTTATTTATTTATTTATTTATTTATTTTATTTATTTTTTTTGAGACAGAGTCTCGCTCTGTCGCCCAGGCTGGAGTGCAGTGGCGCGATCTCAGCTTACTGCAAGCTCTGCCTCCCGGGTTTATGCCATTCTCCTGCCTCAGCCTCCCAAGTAGTTGGGACTACAGGCGCCCGCCACCTCGCCCGGCTAGTTTTTTTTTTTGTATTTTTTAGTAGAGACGGGGTTTCACCGTGTTAGCCAGGATGGTCTCGATCTCCTGACCTCGTGATCCGCCCGTCTCGGCCTCCCAAAGTGCTGGGATTACAGGCTTGAGCCACCGCGCCCAGCCCAACATCTACTTATTTATTAAGTGAGCCTTCTCTATCATTATTGATAAATATGTTGAACAGGATAGTTCTAAGAACAGAGCCCTGTGGCAGACCACTAAAGACCGTTCTCCCAGTTGATACACCTCTTGTACGCTTTGAGCATGGTCATTCAACCAGTGGTGAACCAGCCCTTCCAGCCTGTAGTTCTCTGTAGCTGACCTCAAAAGGATCATGGCAGACCTTGTGAAACTTGAACGTCCACAGCCGAAGTTGCAAAGTCAAAGGCTTACAGGGGGTTGGCAGGTAACAGAAGTGAGTGAAGTGATAATTAATTCAAGCAATTAATAAGTAAATCCTGACCCCAGCCTTGGTTTCAAGAAGGCAGTGTGGAGTGGGGAAGCTGGGGGTGAGTTGGAATAGTTGTATTCTATGTAAGCAGGAGCCACTGCTCAGTTACAGACAAACTTGCCCGTAGAAGCATGGGCCTTCAAGAAAATCCAGGTTTCATGTGGAATTTGATTTTCGAATGTTAGCAAAACAAAAACGTTAACACCATATAGGCAAGTAAAACAAACTTGTGGCAGATTTGGCCCAAAGCTCTCGGCTTTGTGACCTGTCAGCCACAGTATCTCCCCATCTGCTCTCCAATGACCCCATGACTCAAAGCACTAAGATTGTTTGGATGTTGGTAGGTTAATGGCCTTCTGTGGAACCTGACTCCTGTGGTTCTTACCCGGGCTGTTCTTAAACGCAGCAGACTGAGAGTTGGAAGGACGCTTCTCCTTTTCTTGCCTGTTGGCCCCGTCTCCTGCTGGCAGGTTTCCTCCAGCATCACTGACAGGTGTTGAGAAAGGTATCAGTGGGATCTCTTGGTTGGGAAATAGGAATTTAGAGTTTCTTAAGATCTCCCTATCCATAGTGGCTTCACTTACCTCATATCTATGTCTGCTTTTCCTTTTCTCCTCTTTTTGGTCCAAGGAGCATTTTCCTTCCCAGGGAATTCAGAGGCACAAGAGCCATTCTAGCCCTTCCTTGTTCTTATTCACACACCAAAAATAACTTTTTAAATCCCTTTTAGTTGTCTTGACCATTTTGGGGAAGCCTCCACTCATGTAGCATTAGTCTTCCTGACACTGTTTTTGTAAATCTGTGCTACTCTCGGTTTGTTTCTTCTTGGTTATGCATGCTCCTTCTATCTTCCTACATAAGCATGTAAGATTTGACCACTTCAGATTGTATAGCCTTGTTAGCCACATTAGTTTAGGCTTCTAAGAAAGAAGAGTGTGCTGGGTGATCTGCCACATTCCTAGACTTCTGAAAGGTAGTCTTCCACTGGGGTCAGGGAAAAGCTGATACACTCTGTGGCCAGTAGGGATGGCAGGCTTTTCATTTACCTGAGTGTTACTGCTCCAGCTGTGGGCAGGAAGCACAGGAGTCATGGAGATTTGGACCCTGCCTGGCAGGAGCCACCATCTAGAGGGGGAGGGAGGCAGCTGCTTGAACAAATAACAGTAGTGGCATGTGATAAGTGCTAATGAAGGTGCCCTGGGAACCCGGGGAAGGAGCCACAGATAATTCTGTGAAGTAGGTAGGGGAAGAGGTGACACTGAGCTGATGCTTGAAGGATAAGCCAGAGAGGCCACTCTAAGAGGCTGAGAAGGTCATTCCAGGCAATGAGAACTGCGTGTACAAAGCCTGGTGACGTCAGAGAACATGGCCTGTTAGAAAAGCATGAGGGTCTTTTGTGGCCAGAATGGAGGCAAGGGTGAGGATGAGGCAGAAACTGCTGGCCGGAACCTCTGCTAATCTCCCACAGAGCTCATCCCAAACCCTAGTTTCCCACCACACTTAGGAGCCTGTGATGGCCTTGTCTGACAGTCTTAGGACTGGCATCATTTTAGCCACCTACTTAAAACACTTTGAGGCCAGACACAGTATCTCACACCTATAATCCCAACACTTTAGGAGGCTAAGGCCAGAGCATCATTTGAGGCCAGAAGTTAGAGATCAGCCTGGGCAACATAGCAAGACTCAAGCTCTTAAAAAAAAAAAAAAAAAATTAGCTGAGCGTGGTACATGCATCAACTCCCAGCTACTTGATAGGCTGAGGTGGGAGGATCACCTGAGTCCAGGAGTTCAAGGCTACAGTGAACTATGATCACGCCACTGAACTCCAGCCTGGGTGAGAGTGTGTCTCTAAAATAAAAAAAACACTTTGTGTTATACTTGAGGGACTGATTTCTTATTTAGCTTTTTATTTTAACAGAATTTAAAAATTTATAGAAAAATAGCAGGGATCATACTTGGGACTCACATACCCCCAATGTGTAGGTTTTGCCTCATGTATTTATCATTTTGTTTATAGAGACATATTTTTCCATATGTATATCGTTTTTTCTCCTGAATCATTTGAGATTGAGTACACAGTGTTCCTCAACTTATGACTGAGTCATGTCCCAATAAACTAATCATAAATTGAAAGTATTGTAAGTCAAAAATGGGCATTTTATAGACATGATGGGATGCTAAAACACAGAACACAATATCCAGAAAACCCTGACAGCATGGAACATTGTGGAGCCTCAGTTGTTTACCTTGGTGATTGCGTGGTTGACCGGGGGCTCTGGGTTGCTGCCACTGCCCAGCATCGCTAAAGTATTGCTAGCCTCAGAAAAGATCAAAATTCAAAGTATGGTTTCTATTGAATGCCTGTTGCAAAGTCAGAATCTTAAGTGGAACCATCATAAGTTGGGGACTGTCTGTACTGTCCCTTTACTCCTAAATACTTCAGTATGTGTATTCTGAGAACAAGGGCATTCTGTTACATAACCCATTGTCTAATGATCCAAGTCAAGATTAGGAATGACAGAATATTATCTTATCCACGTCCATATTCACATTTCATGACTTGTCCCAAAAAAACTAGTGTATTTTTCCCCAGTCTGAGGTCTAACCCATGAACATGCATTTAGCTGTTCTTTTTGAGGGAAGAGATTGTTTTTCTTGACTTTGAAACTTTTTGAAGAGAACAATCCAGGTACTTTCTAGATTACCCTTCAATTTGGGTTTATCTGATGTGTCCTTGTGATTAGATTCGGGTTATACATTTTGGCAGGAGTTCTATGTGAGTGGTGTTAAGTCTTCCGCAGTGTCTTACATCAAGAGGCACATGGTGGTGTTTTGTCTCAGTATTGGTGATGATGGTAACTTTGGTCATTTGGATTAAGGTGGTGTCTGTCTACCAGATCTCTCCACTACAGTTTCTATTGTAATTATGTAATTTTAGAGGAGATGCTTTGAGACCATGCATACATACATCCTGTACCTCACCATGCTTTCACCTGCTGCCACTGATGACTCTCTAAATCCATCAGTCCTTCTATGTTTTCTCTTAGCATTCTACAGTAAGGAAGAGCTTTCCTTTCCTAAGGGATGGGTCTGCAAACTCAATTTCACATCTTTGTATTCACTTTTCACTTGCTGGGCCAGGTCCTCCTGGCCCTCTTACTCTCATCCTTCCCCCTTTGGTGTGCTTTTGGGGATATGAGGTATATAGTGCTGGTTCTTGTGCTCAGGGAGAGGCTTGAATCCTTCTCTAAGCAGCAACTTGCTTGTCTTTGGCAGGACTGACCGGGCATGGGGCTAAATGCATGCTGTGTCAGATCATCGGCGTTTCCCTCAGGCCTGGGGCTGTGTGTGGGAATGTGGTCTGTTGCCAGCTTTCTGTGCTCGGCCTGGGCTTAAGTGAGGACAATTTTAGGGGGAGAAAAGAACTGTGGGTTCCCACTAGGAAGCCGTGGCTGACCCATGGTCCAGGCTGAATTTGTTAATCAAAGCTCCTCTTTCCCTACCCCTACAAACCCACACTTCACGCTTAGAGCACGTGTGTACACACAGGCTTGGCTGGATTTCTTTCCATCTTGACAAAACAAAATAAAGTCCTAGTGTGATTTTGATCATTGTGAATTAAGGACTTTTTTGTGTGTCTCTGGCTTTAGGAGAGCCTCATTCGTGTGATTGATCTGAGGCTCCAAAAGTTTCTGAACAACATTAAGAATGTCACATTAGGATCTTCTCTTTAAAAATATCTTAAAGATCTTCTTTTTATTTCTGCTGGTGAAGCTCGCTAGGGAACCAAAGACATGGGAAGATGAATTGGAGGCTCAAGAAGTACCAGAGAGAGGATTTGCAAGAAAAGTTGGGGGTCAGATGTGCACCTGAGTGGTATGAAGCAGGGAAATGCTTTTCAAATAGTGTGGTTCATTTTTTTCCTTTTTCCCCCTTCTCTCTCTCTTTAGACAGGCTCAGAGCTCAGCCCAGTTGATGGACCTGTTCCAGGTCAGATGGACTCAGGGCCAGTGTACCATGGGGACTCACGGCAGCTAAGCGCCTCAGGGGTGCCGGTCAATGGTGCTAGAGAGCCCGCTGGACCCAGTCTGCTGGGGACTGGGGGTCCTTGGCGGGTAGACCAAAAGCCCGACTGGGAGGCTGCCCCAGGCCCAGCTCATACTGCTCGCCTGGAAGATGCCCACGATCTGGTGGCCTTTTCGGCTGTGGCCGAAGCTGTGTCCTCTTATGGGGCCCTTAGCACCCGGCTCTATGAAACCTTCAACCGTGAGATGAGTCGTGAGGCTGGGAACAACAGCAGGGGATCCCGGCCAGGGCCCGAGGGCTGCTCTGCTGGCAGCGAAGACCTTGACACACTGCAGACGGCCCTGGCCCTTGCGCGGCATGGTATGAAACCACCCAACTGCAACTGCGATGGCCCAGAATGCCCTGACTACCTCGAGTGGCTGGAGGGGAAGATCAAGTCTGTGGTCATGGAAGGAGGGGAGGAGCGGCCCAGGCTCCCAGGGCCTCTGCCTCCTGGTGAGGCCGGTCTCCCAGCACCAAGCACCAGGCCACTCCTCAGCTCAGAGGTGCCCCAGATCTCTCCCCAAGAGGGCCTGCCCCTGTCCCAGAGTGCCCTGAGCATCGCCAAGGAAAAAAACATCAGCTTGCAGACCGCCATTGCCATCGAGGCCCTCACACAGCTCTCCTCCGCCCTCCCGCAGCCTTCTCATTCCACCCCCCAGGCTTCTTGCCCCCTTCCTGAGGCCTTGTCACCTCCTGCCCCTTTCAGATCTCCCCAGTCTTACCTCCGGGCTCCCTCATGGCCTGTGGTTCCTCCTGAAGAGCACTCATCTTTTGCTCCTGATAGCTCTGCCTTCCCTCCAGCAACTCCTCGAACTGAGTTCCCTGAAGTCTGGGGCACTGACACCCCTCCAGCAACGCCCCGGAGCTCCTGGCCCATGCCTCGCCCAAGCCACGACCCCATGGCTGAACTGGAGCAGTTGTTGGGCAGCGCCAGTGATTACATCCAGTCAGTATTCAAGCGGCCTGAGGTCCTGCCTACCAAGCCCAAGGTCAAGGTAGAGGCACCCTCTTCCTCCCCAGCCCTGGCCCCATCCCCTGTGCTTCAGAGGGAGGCTCCCACGCCATCCTCGGAGCCCGACACCCACCAGAAGGCCCAGACCGCCCTGCAGCAGCACCTCCATCACAAGCGCAGCCTCTTCCTAGAACAGGCTCACGACACCTCCTTCCCTGCTCCTTCGGAGCCTTCTGCTCCTGGCTGGTGGCCCCCACCAAGCTCACCTGCCCCACGGCTTCCAGACAGACCACCCAAGGAGAAGAAGAAGAAGCTCCCAACACCAGCTGGAGGTCCCGTGGGAACAGAGAAAGCTGCCCCTGGGATCAAGCCCAGTGTCCGAAAGCCCATTCAGATCAAGAAGTCCAGGCCCCGGGAAGCACAGCCACTCTTCCCGCCTGTCCGGCAGATTGTCCTGGAAGGGCTCAGGTCCCCGGCCTCCCAGGAAGTACAGGTTCATCCACCGGCCCCTCTACCTGCCTCACAGGGCTCTGCTGTGCCCCTGCCCCCAGAACCTTCTCTTGCGCTATTTGCACCTAGTCCCTCCAGGGACAGCCTGCTGCCCCCTACTCAGGAAATGAGGTCCCCCAGCCCCATGACAACCTTGCAGCCAGGCTCCACCGGCCCTCTTCCCCCTGCCGATGACAAGCTGGAAGAGCTCATCCGGCAGTTTGAGGCTGAATTTGGAGATAGCTTTGGGCTTCCCGGCCCCCCTTCTGTGCCCATTCAGGACCCCGAGAACCAGCAAACATGTCTCCCAGCCCCTGAGAGCCCCTTTGCTACCCGTTCCCCCAAGCAAATCAAGATTGAGTCTTCAGGGGCTGTGACTGTGCTCTCAACAACCTGCTTCCATTCAGAGGAGGGAGGCCAGGAGGCCACACCCACCAAGGCAGAGAACCCACTCACACCCACCCTCAGTGGCTTCTTGGAGTCACCTCTTAAGTACCTGGACACACCCACCAAGAGTCTGCTGGACACACCTGCCAAGAGAGCCCAGGCCGAGTTCCCCACCTGCGATTGCGTCGGTAAGTCCGCCTGGGTGTCAGGAAAAGGCAGAGAAACGGCTGTGGCCTGGTAAGCTAGGGATTTCTAGGCTCTGCTTTCATTTGGCAAACATTTATTGTTTGCCAACTGCGACACTGGGTTCTGGGAACATAGAAATGAGCTCATAGCCTAGTGGAAAAGACATTGAAAGAAATTGACCTGATACTGTTGGTGTATGCCACGTCGGTTGAGATGGGCAAGGGGCTTTAATACACAAATGGAGTTGAAGGCATAATAGAGGCCTTCCCGTAGGAGGTAGTACTTGTGCCGAGCCCTACAGAGCCATCAGGTAGAAAGGACACATTCTAGGAAGAGGGAGTAGCTTGGGCAACAGCTTAGTGGCTGTGAGGGAGTGGAACTTACTTGGACTATACTTGGTTCAGGCAGGAGCAAAAGGGTTTGGGTATATGTGGGGATGAACAAAAGGTGGCTTGGTGGGTGGGGAGGATGGTCAGGGTCCAGATTGTGCAGGGCCCAGGGAGCCACGGCTAAGAGTTTGACTTGACCCCACAGGTAATAGTGAGCTCCTGAGGATTTTAAAGCAAGGAATGCCCTGTCACCTCATGCTTTTGAAAGACTTCTGGCTTATGGTGGGTAGGGAAGCTTGAGGGCACTGAGGAGGCATAGCTGTAGGAAAGGTGTTGTCATGAGCCAGGCAAGAAATGACAAGGGCCTGGCCTGAAAGAGCCGGTGGCAGAGGGAGGGGTTGGAAGGTCTCCAGAGGAAGGCTTGTGGGAGGAGGGAATGAGATACTGCAGGTCTCTGCCTGGGGTGGTGGTGTTCACTGAGAACTCAGACTGGGAGGACGGGAAGTGAGTTCCCATTGGACGAACCACATCTGAAGTGGCCAGGAGACCAGGTCAGGGTCTGAGTTACATGTTTGGACGTAGTTAGCCTGCAAGTCATGGTTGAAGCTGTGCCTGCATAAGAACGCGTTGAGGAGTTGAGTCCACTTCTAAGCCTTGTCTTCTGGAATCAGAGCAGGGTGCAGTGCCTCTGAGGACCACTCCCCTCTAAGCATACTGTCTCTGGGAGGTCCTAGAGGACAGGGGCAAGCTCCAGGTCCACTCGGCCCCCATGCTCTGTTTATGGAGTGTTCTGTAAAAGCTATGTGCGTTTCAGATGTTGACAGAAAACACGGTGATGCTGGCGATGAGCATATTGAATTCTTGAGATTTTATGATACACAGACGGGTCTTGGGGAAAAGGCTGTCTTCCCTACTTGTGAAAAATACGTAAATATCAAATAAGTCATGGACTTGCTGGGATGTTGTCTCCTGGTCAGTGAGGAGAGCTGGGCTGTTCCGCCTGCTCCAGCTATCCCTCCCCAACTCCTGGGGTATGAGGCAGAGGGGTGGGTGACAAGGAGCCATGTGCAGAACAAGGAAAAGCTGGCCCCAGGGCTCTTATCTGGGGGTGGACAGGTGTGCTGCCAGGCACTCACAGACATGCTCCAAGATGGTGGTTCCCACTGGCCCTGTCCATTCTTAGATATGACTAATAATGACATGACTGGGCCCAGCGCGGTGGCTCATGCCTGTAATCCCAGCACTTTGGGAGGCCGAGGCAAGTGGATCACGAGGTGAGGAGATCGAGACCATCCTGGCTAGCACGGTGAAACCCCGTCTCTACTAAAAATACAAAAAATTAGCCAGGTGGGTAGTGGGCACCTGTAGTCCCAGCTACTTGGGAGGCTGAGACAGGAGAATGGTGTGAACCCAGGAGGCGGAGCTTGCAGTGAGCCGAGATTGTGCCACTGCACTCCAGCCTGGGAGGCAGAGCGAGACTCTGTCTCAAAAAAAAAAAAAAATAATAATAATGACATGACTTCGAGGGCCCTCTTATTTACCAGCATATGGGGGAAACTTGTTTTGATCATGGGGTCCGCCTACCCTTTTCTCCATGCGTGTATGTGTGTGTCCCATCCGCCTGTGTTTAGCACCTCGTTTCTCCTTCTGCAACGTGGGAAATATCCTTACCTAGTGTTTTAAGACGTAGTTGGTCCTTAGTCAAGATTTTAATTGTTGAATTTAATTACATGGATATTATGTGTGGTCAAACTAGTTTTTAAATTTGCATCCCAACTCCACTTACTGGCTGGGAGTGCTTGGGCACTTTACATAACCCATCACAGTTTCTGCTTCCTCATATGTAGAATGAAAACGATAATAGTACGTGCCTTACCGGGACTGTTGTGAGGATTAAATTCATTACTATGTGTTTAGTAATGAGTTTAACACTTAGTGTTGTGTTGGCACAAGAGTGTCAGCTGTTATCAAGCCTATCAAGTCCAGTAGGGCAAGAAAAGTAAAACCATACCTTTGTAAAGGAAAAAAAAGTTGACTGTTCCTTTATTTATCATATATTAATTACCTAGCCATATATAACTGCCAATAAGCATAAAATTAAGAGAAATGGTTCATCACTAAAGGACTTTATGGTTTACTTTTTTTTTTTTTTTTTAAGGCAGGGTCTCACTCTGTTGCTGGGGCTGGAATGCAGTGGCATGATCTCTGCTCACTGCAGCCTCCACTTCCTGGGCTCAAGCAATCCTCCCACCTCAGTCTCCCGAGTAGCTGGAATTACAGGTGCATGCCACCATACTTGGCTAATTTTTAAAAATTTTTTGTAGAGACGAGGTCTCACTGTATTGCCCAGGCTTGTCTCAAACTTCTGGACTCAAGCAGTCCTGTCATCTCAGCCTCCCAAAGTGCTGGGATTATAGTTGTGAACCACTGCGTCTAGCCTATGGTTTACTTAAGGAAAAAAAAAAAATAGACAATAAAATATTTAGACACCCACTCAACCAGTGTGTGCCGAGTGCCTTTTGCCTCTGAGGCCCATGCTGCTGTATGGAAGTGGCTGCATCGCAGGAGTACCCTGTAGCACAGACTTGGTTGTCATCATGGGAGGTCATGTTTTATCTAGGAAACACTTGTTTAGAGCTGGGTTTTGAAAACTGTCGTGAACACAGATGGGGAGAGGCAGAAAGGCTTTCCAGACTGAGGAGTGCATAAGCACAGTCTTGGCATAAGGAGCAAGCTTGCAGGATGGGATGTTGCAAGGGTGACCTGAAATCTCTGTTCTCCTGCATTCCTCAGATGAGGAGCCCCCACCAGAGAGGATACATCTTCGCTTGTAGGCAGTGAGCAAAAGTGCAGGCATCTGTCAGCATCAGAGAAACCAGACCTCCAGAAACTGGGAGCTAACAACACTTTCTATTGTTAAATTAGAGGAAAATACTTACGTGAAACAAATTTGAACGATCATCTCAGTTAAGTTTTAAAAAATGGAAAAAAGACTAGAAGGAAATATATCAACAGTGGATTGTCTCTATGATTGGGATATGGATGACCTTTCCCTCATGTGTTTTCTGAATTTTCTACAATGAAATTTGTATTTTATAACCCAGAAATATTTGTGAAAGTGCACACTCGCAATAGCATGGAAGGTGGATTGGTGGAGGGTGAGAACCCTGTGGTAGGAGACCCATTAGGAAGCTGTTGAGAGTAAAAGTGTTTATGAAGCACCTGCTCAGGTCTAGGCACCCTGCCAAGTACTTTATAGTCACCACCTCACTTAATCCTCATAGCAGCTCTATGAGGTAAGTACTGTCAGTGACTCCATTTTAGCCGTGAGGAAACAGATTAAGTAATTTACCAAGGTCATACAAACTAGTGAAAGTGAGATATGAACCTAGGCAGTTGGACTCTTAACCACCATGTCATATTGTGTTTGAAATTAGTCAGCTGGGAAACAGGTCCTCACTAAAACAATGGTAGTAGAATTGAAGAGAGGCAACGAAGAGATTTGCTCTGAAAATTTCTGGAGGGCCTGAGGTTCGTGTTAGGAGAACCCATTCTGTTTTCCAGAATTGTCTGGCCACATGCTTCTCACTCTGTTGCCCATGCTGGAGTGCAGTGGCATGATCTTGGCTCACTGCAACCTCTGCCTCCTGGGTTCAAGCAGTTCTCATGCCTCGACCTCCTGAGTAACTGGGATTACAGGCACCTGCCACCATGCCTGGGTAACTTCTCGTATTTTAGTAGAGACAGGGTTTCATGGTGTTGCCCAGGCTAGTCTCAAACTCCTGAGCTCAGGCAGTTCACCTGTCTCAGCCTCCCAAAGTGCTAGGATTATAGGTGTAAGCCG
Organism: Papio anubis; assembly: GCF_008728515.1. Lineage (NCBI taxonomy): Eukaryota > Metazoa > Chordata > Mammalia > Primates > Cercopithecidae > Papio > Papio anubis. The sequence goes on from NC_044989.1 coordinate 74,293,427, forward strand.
CCATGCCTGAACAGGTACTTCTTCAGTTGGTGTGGTAGAATTTGTCTTTGTGAATCCAGGCTCAGAACAAGGCTTAGAAATCAAGGTGCTCACTCTGGGGTGACAGTGGGACAGTCCCATACTCCAGAAATTCATACCCTCACCGGTGGTAGGTAGTTACAGGAAGAATTTTCCATAGAAGTGGGGGTGAAATATGGAGACTCCATGAAGCCACCTAATAGCTGATAACAGAATATGGGAACAACTTTATAAAAGCATACAAGTTCCTATAGCCAAAAAAAAAAAAAAGGGGGGGGGGGGGGGTAGGGGAGGGGCCTGGGCACTGTGGCTCATGCCTGTAATCCCAGCACTTTGGGAGGCCGAGGTGGGTGGATCATGAGGTCAGGAATTCGAGACCACCTGGCCAGTATGGTGAAACCCTATCTCTACTAAAACTACAGAAATTAGCTGGGCGTGGTGGTGGGCACCTGTAATTCCAGTTACTCTGGAGGCTGAAGCAGAAGAATCACTTGAACCTGGGAGGCTGAGGTTGCAGTGAGCTGAGATCGTGCCACTGCACTCCAGCCTGGGTGACAGAGCAAGACCCCATCTCAAAAAACAAAACAAAACAAAACCTCTATTATTCAAGGTTATTTGGTAATTTTGCCAAATAAACAATTTAGCGAACATGGGCATCACCACGTAACCAAAGTCCCCAATCCCCTTATATAAAAATGGTGGGTTTCTGAAGGTCTGGATGGGACTCATGCGGATTTTTTTATCTGAATCTTGAAGTATTAAAGGCACCCCTTTAAAGCTTCAAAGAAGTAAACTTATAAGCCATGAAAGGAAATGCCATTCTCTAAAAGGTAATATGATGTTTACAGTTTTGAGAATATTTATCACAAGTTGAATTTCTGTATTGAATTATTGCAAGTGACTTGTAGGTGTGGATATTTAAAAATGCACATTGGAGAGTCCCCCCACAACCATCCTATAACACCATTGTCAGGAATGGGACAAGGAGCTATAGAGATTGTTGTTCCCTACGGCTTTGTGTATTTTGTCTATTTTCAGTAACAGGGAAATTCCCAAGAGGAGCCAGTTTAGGACAGAGAATGAATCCAAATGACATTTTAGTGGGAAAAGCATCCTTTGTGCTCATCTAGTCACCATCTTAGAGATGAGGAAGCAGTCTGTTTTAGTTTGTAAGTGTTGTCCTGATGTCTCCGAGGAGCAGCCAACAGGAAGCTGCAGAGACTAAACCACAGCAAAAGCAGGAGGTTAGGAGGTGTAGATGCTAGTGGTTGCCTTCATAGAAATATGTTGTATTTTTAACCAGTTGATTGTTCTTCCCTGAAGAAGTGGCCACAGGGAAAATATCTCCTTTGCCTGGAGCGTGGTGAAAGTCCGAGTGAGGCAGTGGCATTGTCCAGCAAATGTGGCCGATGGTGTGTCCATCAGGGAATTTCAAATGGGACATAGTCCTGAATGGAGAACACAAAGTTATTTGTTTATAATCTCATAAAGTCTGTTTTCTACAGTTTTTATTTTTATGAGAAGGTATCACACAAATCCCCCACCCCACTGCATTGAGATGAAGAGAAACTTCCTATCTTTTAAATATTTTTTGAGACAATGACTATTTGGACACCATATAAAGGATGGGGAATCTGGCCATGAGTAGCAGGGTGTCAGAGAGAACTTCCTGCAGGAGAGGATGTCTTACTGAGTTTTAAAGGATAGATAGACGTTTAATAGAGGAACAAGAGAAGGGACCTGAAGTTTATGCAGATGAAAGGCATGTGGAAAGGCACATGAAGATGCGGAAGATGAGAGAACGTGGGGAAATACAGGTCATGCCGGTGTGACGGGTGTGGAAGATGAAAGATTGGGAGTGGCTGGAGAGGAGAGTTTCAGGGGAAGAGGGGATGATACCAAAGCCAGAGAAACCAGTTTGTAGGCTCAGATGTAGTTCAGGCAAGAAATAAAGGGCCTCTGAACTAGAGTGACCTTGAGTAGAAAGGAGGAGGGGAGGGGCAGATAAGAGAAAGAATAAGAAAAGAATTAACTGCTCCAGTGACTGGTTGGATGTAGTAGTAAGGGAGGAGGAGTGGTCACAGGTGACCTCTGAGATTCCAGGCTGCACGACTGGGTTGATGGTGCTGCCTGTCACCAAGGTTAGAAATACTGGGAGGGCAGCAAGTCTGGGTACATGGCTTTTGAGATGTCCGTGGGACCTGGCGGTGTCCATTGGGTCAGATCTCTGAACTGGTAGTCTTTGGCAGACTGATGGTAACTGAAATGTTCAGTCCTGGTCATTTCACCAGGCTGACTGTGTAGATCAAAAAGAAGCCCGAGAATGGAAGTTACCACCATTTAGGGGAGAGGAGCTCAAACAGGAGGCTTCGAAGAAAGTGTGAAAAAGATGTGGGAAGAAATTGAGGAGAGGGGTAGATTAAAGAACCAATGAATAGTTTCAAGGTTGAGAGGGCTAACAGCATCAGACAAGAAGGGTTAGGATTTAATGCTGGATTCTTCCTTGTCTTACATTATTTGTTCTGTGTGCACCAGTCTTTGCAGTTAAATCCCAGGTTCCTTAAGCACAAGGACTGCATGTTTTATTTTGTTTTGTTTTGTTTTTTGAGATGCGGTCTCATTCTGTCACCCAGGCTGGAAAGCAGTGGCACACTCATGGCTCACTGCGGCCTTGACCTCTTAGGCTTGAACGATCCTCCTGCCTCAGCCTCCCAAGTAGCCAGGACTACAGGCATGCACCAGTATGCCTGGCTAATTTTTTTAATTTTTTGTAGGGGAGATGGGGGTCTTGCCATGTTGACCAGGCTGATCTTGAGCTCCTGGACTCAAGCAGTCCACCCACCTTGGCCTCCCAGAGTGCTGGGATTATAGGAGTGAGCCACCGTGTCTGGCCGCTTGTATTTATAAAGCATCTAGACTGGTGCTAAGCCTATGGCAAGTACCCTTCATATTTTTTGGTCAACCGGTCAGCCTTATTCTGCCTCCATATTATACTCTGTTAAGGTGTCAAATGGGTTTAGGAATGATCTCCTTACCTTTAATGTTTATTGTCGTGAATTTGCCCATTATTATAAAGGCCCAGCATGCTGTACATGTTTTCACAGGCAGCTGACCTGAGAGTTTAGTGTTAAAAAATTCATCTAGCACACCTGATCCAGAGTAGGGCCTCACATTCTACCTACCTGTGGCTGTGGCTTTCAGGAGCCATCATACTAGCAGTCATTGACTGTCATTAAAGTGGAATCTAATTAGCTATATAATCTTATGCTCTTCAGCGTTAAGTCCACTACAATTATATCAGAAAACTGAGTTCTGTGGTTTGAATGTTTTTGTTTCCCTGAACTTAGGTTGAAACTTAATCCCCGGCCGAGTGCAGTGGCTCACACCTGTGATCCCAGCACTTTGGGAGGCCGAGGCGGGGCGGATCACAAGGTCAGGAGATTGAGACCATCCTGGCTAACACATTGAAACCCCGTCTACTAAAAATACAAAAAAAAAAAATAAAGCCGGGCTTGGTGGTGGGCACCTGTAGTCCCAGCTATTCAGGAGCCTGAGGCAGGAGAATGGCGTGAACCCAGGAGGCGGAGTTTGCCGAGATCGCACCACTGCACTCCAGTCTGGGCGACAGAGCAAGACTCCGTCTCAAAAAAAAAAAAAAAGAAACTTAATCCCCTAAAGGCAGTATTGAGAGGAGTGGCCTTTAAGAGGTGATTGGGTGATGCAGGATCTATCCTCATGAATGGATTAATTCATTCATGGAGTAATGGGTTAATGGATTAACAGGTTAGTATGGGAGTGGGGCTGGTGACTCTATTCAGAAAGGGAAGAGAGACCTGAGCTGGCGCACCCAGCCCCTCACCATGTGGCCTGCACCACCTGAGACTCTGCAGAGTTCCCATCAACACGAAGGGCTTTACTAGGTGTGGCACCTTGACCTTGGACTTCTCAGACTCCAGAACTGTAGGAGATAGATTCCTTTCCTTTATAAATTACCCAGTTTCAGGTATTCTGTTTTATAGAACAGGTGTTCTGTTTATACAACAGAAAATGGACTGAGAAACTGAGGCAATTGCATAGGATTGTTTGGAAAGAGTAGATAGGTACAAATGGAACCTTTGTGTGATCTTGACATCTGTACATTGATTGTATACTGTCTCTCTGTACTAATGTCATAAAAAAGAAATGCCTCAGCTGTACTCCTGTGTATAATCCTGGAAAAATGTGGATGCCCTAGTCTGTGTGTAGAGAGTGCAGAAAGGTGGAAGGTTCTTTTAGAAATTAAGCATCTTTTTCTGTTAGGTAGTAATGCGTGGTTTCTTGTGTTAAGTGTCTCTTGCTGATAGCAGAAAGGATATATTCATTCTCTCCCCAGCCTAGAGCAGAAATGGAACAGAACATATTTTTATATTTTAATGAGTATAGAATTAAGTGCACAGGGTTAAGAAAAACACCTAAAGCCATATAACGAGCATTTTCTCAAAAATTGGATTTTGTTCTCCTGAGCTCTCCCCCAGAGCTTTCTACCATGTATTTTAGAGAGGGGGGAAAAAAAAAAAACACCTTCACTACTCTCAGTGATCAAAACAAGACATAAAATAGATTTTTCTTTAAGAGGAGTTGAGCCATTTCCCAGCGATGCCACTTTACCTTTATGGAGAAGGAAGAAATATTGCCTTGGGGACTACAAGGTAAAATAGTGACTTAACAGCAAGATGGTAAAATACTCCTTTCCTGAAACCTGGTGAAAGGAACCAAATCAATAAAAATAGAGGAAAAGGTTTCATCAGCTGAAATTTGGGAATAGCCCCAATCTTCAACCATGAATTCCAAGGGCTGTCTGCCACTTTGAGATCAAATTGAATTAAAGAATGACACACTGAGTACACAACTCCCAGTGTTGGGAAAAATAACAGAGGGGCCCCACAACTTGGAGAAATGGGCTGGAAGATGGGAGACCACCATCTAGAAGCCATGCTGTGTGGAAACCAGGGCATGCAGGCAGAGCATGTTCCCCATTTGCTCCAGCTTTTGAAGGGGATAAGGTCTGGGCCGAGGATGGTGGGCTGGAGAGATGGGAAATCATATCCTAAGAGCTGGCTTTGTAGCTGAAGGCCAACAGTACCGAAAAGGCTATTGTGCAAAGAAAAAATACTTACTGAACCACCAAACAAAAATCCTGCCAACTGTGGGGCTTTATTTTAACTTGACATCTTATCAGAGTGACTAACTCAGTCCCTTTCGAGGGAATGAACGGAAATCTTAAGAGTATCTCTCCCCATCAGGACAGAGTACAACCCAACCCTCAACATACACATAAAAATTTAGAGGCATTGGCTCCAACAGACAGAGGGGCTTGGAGACGAAGTTTCCCAGTCGCAGTTGTCCACAGCTAGTCCCAGTTCTCCTGTCCCCTCTCAGACTGCTGAACTTTCAAACTAATAATTGAAACCTCTACAGCATCCAGTTATCTAGCTGAATTTTTTTTTTTTTAAAGATAGAGTCTCACTTTGTCACCCAGGCTAGAGTGCAGTGGCATGATCTCGGCTCTCTGCAGCCTCTGCCTCCCAGGTTCAAGTGATTCTCCTGCCTCAGCCTCCTGAGTAGCTGGGAATACAGGTGCATGCTACCGCGCCCAGCTAATTTTTGTATTTTTAGTAGAGACGAGGTTTCACCGTCTTGGCCAGGCTGGTCTGGAACTCCTGACCTTGTGATCCACCTGCCTCGGCCTCCCAAAGTGCTGGGATTATGGGCTTGAGCCATCGCACCTGGCCTCTAGCTGAATTTTTAAGGGAAGAATTTGAGCAGTGTCCAGGTAAACAGGAGTAAGGAAATTCTGCCTGCTCTATTTTTGGGCAAATGAGTATAGACTAGTGGCTTTCAGTTGGAGGCTTTCCATTCCTCTCCCCTGGGGGACATTTGGCAGTATCTGAGGACATTTTTGGTCATCACAAGTGGTGTGGTACTACTGACATCTAGAAGCTAGGGATGCTGCTAAGCCTCCTATAACACACAGAACAGCCCCTACAGCAAAGAACTAATTGATCCAAAATGTCAGTTCTGCCAAGGGGAAGAAACTAGAGTTCAACTTCTCCTGTAAGAAGATTGCTTAACAAACAAACAACATGGTAGCCATTCAAATTCTGTAGGAAAAGTGGAGGGATTAATATAACATTTAATATGAAAATTTATAATTCTTTGTACATTTTCATTAGTGTTAACAAGCTTAGTTTACAAATACTTAAGCTTAAAAAAGAAAATTTACATGAGAAAATACAGGAATTGTTCAAACCGCTGACTTACATCTTCAAGGAAGTTGAAGAAAACAGTCACTATGAAATAAAAAATGAAAGGTGAGGTGCTAAGTTATAAAGAAGTCGTGAGAGTTATGGATTAAATTCCAGAAGCACTTTGCCATTACAAAGCACATAAAAAGTGCATTAAGAAGCTACAAAAAGCGGAATCAGAGTTAACAGAAAAAGCAGATTGGTGAGGAAGAGGCAAGGTCTTGAAAGTTTACCCCAAAACGGGAAAATGTAGAAATGAACAGTATCGCTGTGGCGTACAGCGAGGGAAGCAGAAGAGAGGGACAGTAGGGACCCCACACACAGATTCATTCTGGTAGGAATCTTGGGAACACTCAGTGTTCCCGGCGAAGAGTGTGGTGCACACTGAACAAACGTGAGAGTCAAAGGTAGAATAGAAAATGTTTTTGAAGTGAAAAGTGTTATAAGAAGAAGTTATCATGTCCAGGGAAAATGAGGAAAATTTGACAAATAATGCTGATTAACTTACTGAATTTCAAGGGTGAAGAATCACCTACAAGTTTAAAAAAAAAAAAAAAAGTTGGTCACATATATTAGGTTTTTGTAAACAAATGTTTTTTTAATTTTTAAATTTTTTTGCTTTTTTAAAAGCACTTTAAAAAAACGTTTTGTATTGAAATACACGTACAGGAAGGTATGTGAATCACAAGTGTACAGCTCCGTACAGTTTTATAAAAGACACACACTCATGTAAACAGCAGAACAGAATTTTACCAGCACCTCAGAAGCCTCCGAAGTCCACCCCTCCAGGCACGTGCCACCCAATCCTCTAAAACATAGGCTGGCAGCCTGCAGACCAAACCTGGCCCACATTCATGTATAAAAGGGGTTTTTATGTTTTTAAATGGTTGGAAAAAAAAAAAGTCAATTGAAGAATAACATTTCATGACTCATGAAAATTATATGAAATCCAAATATCAGAGCCTGTAAAGTTTTATTAAAACATGGCCATGCTCATTTGTTGATCTATTGTCTATAGCCACTTTTGCACCACAACAGCAGAGTTGAGTAGTTGCCCCTGAGATTGCAGAACCTAAGATGTGTACTGTCTGGTGCTTAACAGAGTAAGTTTGTTGACCCCTGTCCTAAGGTAACTACTCTATTCTAACTTCTTAGCACACTGATCAGTTTTGCCTGTTCTTAAACTTCATGCAATGGAATCATGAATATGTATCATACGCTCTTTCATATTCTGATTTTTGCTCAATGATGTGTTTGTGAGATTCATCTATGTTTTTATTATTTAATTTTTATTTATTTTTTTGAGATGGAGTCTCGCTCTGTTGACCAGGCTGGAGCATAGTGACACAATCTCAGCTCACTGCAACCTTTGCCTCCCTGGTTCAAGTGATTCTCCTGGCTCAGCCTCCAGAGTAGCTGGGACTACAGGCATGCGCCACCATGCCTGGCTAACTTGTATTTTTTTTAGTAGAGACGGGGTTTCGCCAGGTTGGCCAGGCTGGTCTCGAACTCCTGACCTCAGGTGATCCGCCCGCCCCGGCCTCCCAAAGTGCTGGGATTACAGGTATGAGCCACCTTGCCTGGCCTATTTATTTAATTTTAGAGAGACAGGATGTCACTGTTGTCCAGGCCAGAGTGCAGTGATGTGATCATAGTTCACTGCAACCATGAACTCCTTGGCTCAAGCAATCCCCACACCTCCCAAGTAGCTGGGACTACAGGCACATGCCACTGCGCCTGGCTAATTTTAAAATTTTTTTTAGAGACGAGGTCTCTCTCTGTTGCCCAGGCTAGTCTCCCACCTTGGCCTCCCAGAGTGCTGGGATTACAAATGTGAGCCCCCGTGCCTGGCCCTGTGTTATCTGTATGTATGTACATTTGTTATCTGCCCCTGTCATTCATTCTCATAGCTGTACAGTATTCCATTTTTTGAATACACCACAATGTATCCAGTAGGTCGCTGATGGTCTTTTGGGTTGTTTCCAACTTGGGGTTGTTATGAATCATGCTGATATAAGACATTCTTATACCTGTCTCTTGGTGCATTTATGTGTACATGTATATGCTTAGGTACTTACCTAGGACTGAAATTGTGTGTGTTCAGTTTTAGTAGGTACCATTGGTCTTCCAAAGTGGTTGTTACAATTTAGGCTCCCACCAGCATTGCTCCACGTTCTCACCAGCAAATGGTGCCATCCCGTCTTTGCCATTGTGTAGACGTATAATAGTATCTCACTGTGGTTTTAATTTGAATTTCCCTGATGCCTAATGAGGGTGAGCAGTTTTTCATATGCCATCTTTTGTAGAGTTCCTGTTCAAGTCCTTTCTGTTCAAGTTCCTGTTCAAGTCATTCAAGTTGCTATTCAAGCCCATTTCTCTATTGTTTTTCTTTTTCTTATTGAGTGGTAAGGGTTCTTTATTTTGGATATATGGGTCCTTTGTTGGATATATGTATTGCAGTTCTCTGAATAGAGTATTGAGATTTAAAAGTTTGATCCAAGTTCGACCTACTTAAGTCACCATCCATATGTAAAGTCTTCATAAAAACATTTTTGAATATGTAAGAACTCAGATTTTCTAGAGATGAATCAAAATGATAATAGATGGGGAAGTTGTAGTATGGAGAGGCTGGCAACGAACACTAAATCTGTTCAAATGTAAAGTCTAACTTTAAATGACAGTTATTTTTCTAAAACAAAAGATATTTACTTAAACTCTACTTAAGGTATATTTTTATGTTAAACATCTTAACGTGTAGCAGAGGAAATTACGTTCCTGAGGATGCCAGTGAAAAGCAGAAGTAAAGGAGGAGGTGGGAGAAATTGTAGAGGTACTAACTTTTCTCTTTAGAAGTACCATTAGCATTTCTAAAAACATACTATAGATTTTTCCAGATTACCAGGGATGGTGCTGGTGGGGGAAATAGAAAATACAACATCTGCAGCAAACGAAGAAGACGAGGAAGCATTAAACATGGAAAACATAAAATGCCAGAAATACATGTTATAACAATGAATATAAGTAGGGTAAAGTCACCTGTTGAATTTAAGATCGAATAGCATTAAGCAGCACTAAGAAGGTTAGTAAACCTTGTTTCACTGTGAGAAAAAAGAGAATCATATATTGAAAGATCTAAATACTTGGTTAGGTTCAGGTGAAAATTTTTTTGTTCTGTTTTGTTTTGTTTTGTTTTGTTTTGAGACAGAGTGTCACTCTGTCACCCAGGCTGGAGTGCAGTGGTGCGATCACGGCATACTGCAACTTCCGCCTCCTGGGTTCAAGTGATACTCCTGTCTCAGACTCCCGAGTAGCTGTAGTTACAGGCATGCACCACCACACGTGGCTAATTTTTGTATTTTTAGTAGAGATGAGGTTTCACCATGTTGACCAGGCTGTTCTCTATCTCCTGACCTCAAGTGATTTGCCCGCCTCAGCTTCCCAGAGTGTTGGCATTACAGGCCTGAGCCACCATGCCTGGCCTAAAATTTTTTTTTAATGGAGTATGCCAGGCTCCTCATATAAAATCACATTGAGAAGTCTAATTGTCCCACTGTTGGTGAAGCCCAGTTGTCACTAGGTTAAGGTGGTAAGAGCGAGAGCCAGGTCTTGCCAGTCTAAAGTTATGTTTTCCCCTTATGTGTCCAGCAAATAATTTGTCAGGCGATACTTTACCACCATGTGATTATCTAGTTCCCCATCAATCTTTAGTCATATCATGTCTACTGATGATCCTTGTGTAAGTTAATTTTTCATTAGGGATTGCAAACTGATGATATTCTAATTCTGTCCATCCTTTTTTACATTTAATGCCTTACAAAACCTGAAAGATGCTCAATAATTCAGTCACAGAAGGACAAATGCTGCGTGATTCCACTTATGTGAGATCTTGTAAAATAGAGTTACAGAAGTAGCAAATAGAATGTGATTGCTAAGGGATGGGGGAGGGGGAGGTGAGTTTAATGCATATAAAGTTACAGTTTGCAAGATGTGTAAGTCCTAGAGATCTTCTGTACAACATAGTAAACATACCATATTGTGCACTTAAAAGTTTAAGAGGGAGATCTGACCCGGTGCAATACCTCTGCCTACAATCCCAGCTCTTTGGGAGGCCGAAGTGGGAGGATCACTTGAACCTAGGAGTTTGAGACCAACCTGGGCAACAAAGGCCATCTCTACAGACAAAAAAATAAATAAGTGAAATAGATTGTAAAAGAGGGGTAGATCTTATCTTTAGAGTTCTTTCCCAAAAAAATAAAAAAAAAAAGTGCTGTTCTTCATTTGATTACTTTTCTAAGTGAGAAGCAAGGATAATGCATAATTTCCCCTTAATTACCAATTGTCAGAATATAAGAGTTGGCTTAATATCACATTTCATCAGTTGGAAGAAGTGTGAGCATATGTGGCTTTATACTACTTAAAAACATCTCGAAGCTCTCCGAAGTCAGGATATAGCTTATAATCAATGATGTCTTATACTAGTTGTTGGCCAGGCAGCCATTATGGCACCATATACATGCATGAATTTGGTCACAGCTTTTCATATTGTTATCTCGGTGAGTTATGAATATTGTTAGTATTATGTGTGTTAAGATTAAATACTGTTTAAATTATCTTCAAAAAAAGTACAATGTGATTCAGTATTGAAACAAAGTTATTGTGTGTAGAAACGTGGAACTAAGCTTCTGAGCATTTTTTTTTTTTTTTTAATTTTTTGAGACAAGGTCTTACTCTGTCTCCCAGGCTGGAATGCAGTGGTGTGATCCCTGCTCACTACAACCTCTGCCTCCCAGGCTCAAGTGATCCTCCCACCTCAGCCATTTGAGTAGCTGGGACTACTGGAGTGCGTGCCACCACGCCTGCCTAATTTTTGTTTATTTGTTTGTTTGTTGGTAGAGGTGGGGTTTCACCACATTGCCCAGGCTGGGCTCAAGCAGTCTGCCCACCTCAGCCTTCCAAAGTGCTGAGATTATAGGTACGAGCCACCGTGCCTGGCCCAGATTTTTTTTTCAATAAATATACTGGAACATTTTTTGGAGATTTGTAAAAAATTTGAAAAAACTGACAAAATACATAGCCTAGAAATATTGAAAAAAATTCTTAATAAATGGTAAGTATGTCACAAATGCATAAAATATATGTAGATACTAGTCTATGTATTAATTAGCTGTTATCAGTAAGACTTCCAGTCAACAGTAGGCTATTAGTAAAGTTTCAGGGAAGCCAAAAAGATATATGCAGATTTTCAGCCACACTGGGAGTTGGTGCCCCTAACCTCTGTGTTGCTCAAGAGTCAACTGTATTCTTGGAAAACATGCAACACATTTACTGTATTTAGCTTATGTTTTTCTTTTTATGTATATATGGTGATATATAAGATATATCTATCTAAGCAAGTCTAAAAGCTTTTTCAATGAATATGAGATCAAAAGTGAAAGTGATTATGTATAGTATTGCTGTGGTTTAAGTGATAAGGTTTAACTTTAAGTGGTAACTCATAAAAACTATGCATATTATAGCAGTTGAAATGAAAATGAAATGAATAATCATCTTCAAGGACAATGGAGTGTTTGTTATTTTTTTCTCTTTTCTCTTTTTTAAGCATTATTATGGCCTAATGAATATTTATATATTTAATGTGTTTTAGTTACAGGCGTTCTTTTTGCTCAGATTGTCCCAAATTTGGCTAGTGGGATGCCCCTTCAGGCCAGCTCCTGTGGTCTTTGGATATACCTCACCCCAGATCATTCTTTGATCATTTCTTTGCTTTTTGTTCAGCAAGAAATATCCAGGGCACATCATACTTTTCCTGCCTCAGACCTTGAATTAACCATTTCTCCAAGGCCACCTGGTTTCTTTTTTTTTTTTGGCTTGGTCACCTGACTTCTCTTTCCTTTTCCCTTTCCCTTTCCCTTTCCTTTCTTTCCTCCCTTTCCTTTCCTTCCTTCCTTTCCCCTTCCGCTTCCCCTTCCTTTCCCCTTCCGCTTCCCCTTCCCTTCCCTTCCCTTCCCTTCCCTTCCCTTCCTCCTCTCTTTCCTTCTCTTTCTTTTTTTTCCTTTCTTTCTTTTTCTTTTCTTTTTTTTTTTTTTTTTTGAGACAGAGTCTTGCTCTTTTGCCAGGCTGGAGTGCAGTGGTGCGATCTCAGCTCACTGCAATCCCTGCCTCCCGGGTTCAAGCAATTTCCCTGCCTCAGCCTCCCGAGTAGCTGGGATTACAGGCACGCACCACCAAGCCTGGCTAATTTTTTTTTTTTTTTAATGTACTTTTAGTAGAGACGGGGTTTCACCATATTGGCCAGGATGGTCTCGATCTCCTGACCTTGTGATCCCTCTGCCTCGGCGTCCCAAAATGCTGGGATTACCGGCATGAGCCACCACGCCCGGCCTCTTCTTTTCTCTCTCTCTCTCTCTCTTTTTCTCTACTTCCCTCCTCCCTCCCTCCCTCCCTTTCCCTTTCCTTTCCTTTCCTGACAGAGCCTCGCTGTGTCACCAGGCTGGAGTGCGGTGGCATGATCTCAGCTCACTGCAGCCTCCACCTCCCAGGTTCAAGTGATTCTCCTGCCTCAGCCTCCTGAGTAGCTGGGACTACAGGCGCCCGCCACTACGCCTGCTAATTTTTTGTGTTTTTAGTAAAGATGGGTTTCACTGTGTTAGCCAAGATGGTCTCGATCTCCTGACCTCATGATCTGCCTGCCTTGGCCTCCCACAGTGCTGGGATTTCAGGCGTGAGCCACCGCGCCCGGCCCACCTGTTTCCTTTTAAAGGATAATGGTGTTTAAAAATCAAAACCAGAGAGCTAGGGGTACTTACAGCTACTATAATGTCATTGCTTTTGTGTTTCTCAAGTGGACAGGACCTGATATTTATAATTCGAATTTAACAGTACATAGGTTTTACTTCTTTGATTTTTATACTTATATCTTCTTTATCTTATACTTAATAAGATACTTAATCTTAGTTCCTAGCTCAGGATCCTTTAAGTACCATACATAACATTTATTCAATATATAAAATGAAAACTATATGAAAATGAGACATTTACATAACAAGAAATTGATGGTGGTAGTGTATATATATGTTACACATATGCATGCACAGAAGATAATATAATATCTATCATATGTTATATGAGGATAATTTGTACATGTATACTAGTTTTATAACTTTGTAAGTCAGCAACTTTGTTGTCAAATCTCTTTTCTAGAATATCTTCTCCCTTATACAGACTTATACTCAGGAGGAGACATAAGTAAAAGAAACAATGCTTTTAAGAGACTCCTTGGGCTTCCCTGTAAACTGCTGAAAGTGGCTTTGGTTTTGTTTGGCACTTGGAGCTTTCTCTGCCGTTTGTGTTTTAGTGGCCTTCCCAGAGAAACCTGACCAGCCAGTTCTAGGTTGTCTTGGTTTTAGATCTTCGTGTCTTGTTTTCCAGCTATTGGGATGGAGTTGCTAAGATGTAGTTTGTGCCTTCTTGAAAATTTCCTTTCTCTAACCTTAACCATGTAAGTTTTGAGTTTTTGTGAGTTAGGCAGAAGATGATCAGCAAAAGCTACATGATGTTTCTGTTCCCAGCATAAGACCCTGCAGTCAGTTTGTTACTTTGAATTTTCTCCAGACAATAGAAACTGGAACAAAGCCCAGAAGTTCTGGCATATTCTTGTGTTCTATTTTCTGTATACCATGTGGTCTCCTAGCACCTATAAAGAGTTCAGATCACTGCCTCCAGCACCCACATTCTCATATTCTCTTCCTCTCCCTCCACCCTGCTCTCCCTTGGCCTTCTCCTCTCCCTACCTCTTCACATGCATCCTTCTGTAATTCCATTTTATGGTTCAAAATAGTGCCCATTTGGAATGAGTCATTTCTAACTCTTTAGTTGAATATACTCATTCATGAAATGTTTAAGCACTGGTGCCTTGCATCTCATCTAATCTTCAACAATCCTATTATGTAAAAACATTATTGTAACTATGTTGAGGCTCACAAAGGTTGTGTAATTTGCCCACAGTCACATAATTTGTTTGGTGGAGCCTAGACAACAGCTGCCTATTGAGCTTATATTATGTGCCAAATACTGTGCTAAGCCCTTTGTGTATTTTACGCATAGAGGCATGAGGATTAGAGAGGTTGGGAAGGTAACCATTGTAGTTGCCCAGGTTTCTGTCTGCAAGATCTGCATTTGTTATTCTGTGCCACATTAACAGTTACATAACAAGTATATAATGTATATATACATGCCTCGATAATTGACATTGTATACAGGATGCTCTAGAAGTCCAGAGGGAAAACAGCCTGAGAAAGTTCAATAGGGCTTCACAGAAAAAGTGGCATTTAAACTAGGCCCTTTCTTTGAGCTGGAGCTGCAAGGAAAGAAAGGGGAAAAAAATGAGTTTTTCCAAAAGGAGAGATCCAGAAAGGCTCTGTTGTCAATGAGAAAACATATTTAAGGACGTGGGGTACCAAGTGGTTGTGTAGCAGAGCCCCTGGTGGCTGGGACAGGTTGCAAGGCAGGGAGGTGTGTGGAGATGGTATGGTGGGGACTTTGTGGACCACGTTCTGAAATTTGGATTGTGTCGTCTGTCCAGTGTGGCATCATCAATGGAAAGTGATGTAAACAGATTTCTGTTTGGGGAACATAACTGGTGGTATTGGGTAGGATGACTTAGGAGGGCTCAGACCAACTGTTAGGAGACGATGGCGATAATTGAGGCAAGAGCCTGACCCAGGACAGTAGGGAGGGGTGAGGTGCCTCCATGAGTAGACGCCGTCAGTGGCAAGCCGCTTCGATCAGGTCATCTGCTTGGCTGTACACTCCATGGCTAACTGTTTTTGTTTTTCTTTTTCTTTTTCTTTTTTAACTGGAACGCAACTGAACTCAGTAAAAGCAACTGAACTTGCTTTTACTCTGCTGCTCTTAGAGTTCATAATGACATATGTATATACCTTTATGCTTGTACATGTGTGTTATGTACAAATGTATGTGTGATTGTGTGTAAACGAACTGTAGCATCTTATACATGCTGTACTGAAATTTTTTTTTCTCCCACTTAAAATATCTTGGAGGTCATTTTCTGTCAGTAAATCTGAAGCTACTTAATTCCTTTTGACAACTGCTCAATATTTCATCATATGGATATGCTGTAATGCATTTAACTAGTCCATAATAATGGACATTTAGGTTATTTCTGATATTTTTCCATTACAAACAGTGATATAGTGAGTGTTCTTGTTACATAGGTCCTTTTTTACATATACAATTATAACCAAATGCCTAGAAATAAATTTTTTGAGGAATTTGAAATTCTTTGAAATTGCTAGTTCAAACAGATTATGCATTTGTCATTTTAATGTATTGCTAAATTATTCTTTATACTGCCTATATCCTCACCCACACAGTGACTTATCAGACTTTTTGGTAGGGACTCCTCTGAAAGAGGGATAATGACATCTCATTGTAGTTTTATGCGTGTTTGAGCCATTTGCATTTTTTGAGAACCATTGGTATCTTTTTTTCATTTTTCTCTTGTGTTGTTGACCTTGTTTAGTTGTAGTAGCTCTTGCTATATTAAGGAAATTAGCCTTTTGACTGATGTCAGTTCCAGATCTCTCTTCCCAGTGTGATGTTTGTCTTTCAGCTTGACTTTCAGTAGTTATTACTAAGTTTTTCTTTAGTTGATTTATCAGGGTTTAATTTATTTGTTTTTGGGAGTGGCTTCGGAATTGTATGTCATACTTAAAGACCCTTCTTCCTGATTTTTTTTTAAATTTCCATTTTTTTCCTTCTAGCATGTGTATTGTATAGTTTAATTTTTTTGTATTTTAATCTTTCAGCCATTTGGAATGGATTTGGGGGTTAAGGTATTAAGTATGGATCAAACTCTTTTCCCCCAGTTGTCCTAACACTATGCATTGCAAGTTTTATCTTCCCCTATTGATAGGAAGTGCCATGAGGTATCTTATGTGTGGGTCTTGTCTGCTTGGCTAGATCATACACTTTTAAAAGGCAACAGTCAGGTATTATTCTATCTTGTATGCCCCATAAAGTTGAGTATAATGATCTGAATAAAATAGGTATGAAATTAATTTATTTTTTACATTTAAAAAATTGTGATTTGTATACATAGGAAAGTACCCAAAACATTCATGTAAAGCTTAATGAAATTTTGTAAAATGAACCTGTGTGACCATCACCTGGATCAAGAAATAGGCCACTTCTAGTCCCCCAGGAGTCACCTCTATGCCCTTTCTTGTTTATTTATCTTTTTTCCTTGATCCTTGATGCAGGGTCTTTGCTCTGTCACCCAGGCAGGAGTGCAGTGGTGCGATCATAGCTCACTGCAGCCTTGAACTCCTGGTATCAAGTGATCCTCCTGCCTCAGCTTTCCAAGTAGTTGGGACTATAGGCACATACCAACAAGCCTGGCTAGGTTTTTACTGTTGTTTGTTTGTTTGTTTGTAGTGACAAGGTCTCACTATGTTGCCCAGCCTGGTCTCAAACTCCTGGACTGAAGTGATTCTCCCCTCGGCCTCCTAAAGTGCTGGGATTACAGGTGTGAGCCACCATGCCCAGACCTGTATGCCTTTCTAACCACATTCCTCTTCCATCCCCCAGAAGTAACCATTCTCTTAACTTTTGTTGAAGGGGTGGCCTGCCCCGTCACACCTGTGGGCGTTTCTCATTAGGTGGAACGAGAGACTTGAGAAAAGAAATGAGACACAGAGACAAAGTATAGAGAAAGAAAAAGGGAGCCCAGGGGACCAGCGCTCCGCATACAGAGGACCCACGCCTGCACGGCACGGGTCTCTGCACGGGTCTCTGAGTTCCCTCAGTATTTATTAATCATTATCTTTACCATCTTGGAAAAAGGGAAGTGGCAGGATAATAGGATCATCGTAGGGAGAAGGTCAGCAGTAAGACATTTCAATGAAGATCTCTGTGACATAAGTTTAAGGAAAAGTGCTGTCCCTTGATATGCATATGTAAACATCTCCATAAACCTTTTTAGTGCATAAAGAGCAGCATTGCCTCTAGCATGTCCCACCTTTCGCCCTAAGGCGGTTTTCTCCTTTCTCAGTAAACAGAACATACAATCGGGTTTTACACTGAGATGTTCCATTGCCCAGGGACGGGCAGGAGACAGATGCTTTTCTCTATCTCAACTGCCAAGAGGCCTTCTTTCCTCTTATACTAGTCCTCCTCAGCACAGACCCTTCACGGGTGTCAGGCAGGGGGACAGGCAGGGGGACGATCAGGTCTTTCCCTTCCCACGAGGCCATATTTCAGACTATCACATGGGGAGAAACCTTGGACAATACCTAGCTTTCCTAGGCAGAGGTCCCTGCGACCTTTGGCAGTGTACATGTCCCTGGGTACTTGAGATTAAGAGAATGATGATGACTTTTCACAAGCATACTACTGCCTTCGGGCACTTGTTTACCAAAGCACACCCTGCACAGCCCAAAATCCATTAAACCTTGAGTCACCACAGCACATGTCTCTTGCAAGGACAAGGTTGGGGGTAGGGTCACAGATTAACAGCATCTCAAATACAGAACAAAATGGAGTCTCTTATGTCTACTTCTTTCTCTAGAGACACAGTAACAGTCTGATCTTTCTTTTCCCCACATTTGTGACAGTAATTTCCCTGCTTTTCTTTGTATGAAGTTGAACCATATAAAATTATCATTTTTGATAGGTCAAAAATCATTGACTGTCTGCAATTTCATATTTCAACCTAGTAGTTTTTACTCACTATTTATGGATCTCTTAGTATAGTTTGAGTCTGTTATTGAATATCATTTAAATGGAATCTTAACTGTATTCTGCTGTGTTAGTCCATTTTCGCATTGCTGATAAAGACGTACCTGAGACTGGGTAATTTATAAAGAAAAAGATGTTTAATGGACTCACAGTTCCACATGGCTGGGGAGGCCTCACAATCATGGTAAGAGGCATGTCTTACATGGCAGCAGGTGAGAAAGAATGAGAGCCAAGTGAAAGGGGTTTCCCCTTATCAAACCTTCAGATCTCCTGAGACTTATTCACTACCATGAGAACAGTATGGGGGAAACTGCCTCCATGATGCAGTTCTCTCTCACCGGCTCCCTCCCACAACACCGAATTATGGGAGCTACAATTCAAGATGAGATTTGGGTGGGGACACAGCTAGACCATATCATCTGTGTTGTGCTGCTTTCACTCACTGGTGCCGTTGTAGTCAACCATGCTGTTGCAGGTTTCTGATTTTCATTGCTGAATATATTCCATAATATGACTACTGCATTTCAAGAGAAATCCATTCCACTGTTGCTGAATTACGAGTTGTGTCTTTATTTGGACTATTTTAGCAAGAATACCAGCCAGTCCCAGTGTCTCAAGCCTGTACTCCTAGCACTTTGGGAGGCCGAGGCAGGCAGATTGCTTGAGCCCAGGAGTTGGAGACTAGCCTGGGCAACATGGCAAAACCCTGTCTTTACAAAAAATACAAAAATTTATCAGGCATGGTGGTGCACACCTGTAGTCCCAGCTACTCAGGAGGCTGAGGTGGGAGGATCACTTGAGCCTGGGAGGTGGAAGCTGCAGTGAACTGTGATCGTGCTATTGCACTCCAGCCTGGGCAACAGAGTAAGACCCTGTCTCTAGAAAAAAAAAAAAAAAAAAAAAAAAAATCCCATAGCCTGGGTGGTTTAAACAGTGAACATTGATTTCTCACAGCTCTAGAGGCTGAGAATTCTAAGATCAAGGCACCAGCAGGTCTAGTGTCCATCGAGGGCCCCCTCCTAGCATGTAGACAGCCACCTCCTCGCTATATCTTCACATAGCCAGGAGGGGAGAGGGAAGGGGAAGCAAGCTCTCTGGTATCCCTTCCTATAAGGACATTAGTCCCATTCAGGAGGGTGCCACCCTCTTGCCCTAATTACCTCCCCAAAGCCCTACCTCCAAATGCTATCCCATTGGGGATTAGGCTTCAACATACAAATTTGGGAGGGACACAAACATTCAGTCCACAACAGGTTGTCTACAGCTTTGACTCTTGCAGACTGTGTTGATGTGAAAATCTTTGTATGTGGGATTTAATGTGTGTGACTATGATTTCTCCTAAGGATCAGCAAATTATGGCTCACTGTCTGTTTTTTTCTTTTACTTTTTAAATACTTTATTTTGAAATAATTTTACATTTATGGGAGAGTTACGAAGTTAGTGCAGAGAGTTCCTGTATATACTTTATATACCTTCTCTTGCTTGTAAATGTCTTACGTAATTATGGTATATTTAAAATGAAGAAATTAATGTTGGTACAGTACTGTTAACTACAGACTTTTTGGATTTCATCAGTTTTTCCACCAATGGTCCTTTTTCTGTCATAGGACCCAGTGTAGGATACTCTATTACATGTAATTGTCGTATCTTAGATATGAAGCAAACTTGCCAGCTGTAGTACAGTAGGTGCACACTGTGTGTAGAGTTTTTTTGTTTTTAGCCTCCTAATATCCAGCCAAATCACTCTTTTCCAAAGCAGCTACTATGTAGCCTTTTGAGTCTACTTTCTTTCACTTAGAAAAACTCATTTAAAATTCATCCGTGTTGTTACATGAATGGTTTGTTCCTTTTTACAAGTTGAGTTGAGCTTCACATAAAATTAACCATCTTAAAGTGAACAATTCAGTGGCATTTAGTACATTCACAATATTATACAACCACATCTCCCTCCAGTTTTAAAATATTTTCATGATATTTTAAAATATTTAAAATTTTTCGGAAAAAAAACCCTGTACCCATTAAGCAGTTACTCCTCATTCCTACCCACACACCCCCAGCCCCCAGCCTCTGGCAACAACCACCAATTTGCTTTTTTGTTTCTATAGATTTACCTATTCTGAGTATTTCATATGAATGGAAGCATACAATGTGTGACCTGTTTTGTATCTGGCTTCTTTCACTTAACAAAATGTTTTTGGTGGGGCACAGTGGCTTATACCTGTAATCCCAGCACTTTGGGAGGCCGAGGTGAGTGGATCACCTGAGGTCAGGAGTTCAAGACCAGTCTGGCCAACATGGTGAAACCCCTGTCTCTACTAAAAATACAAAATTAGCCGGGTGTGGTGGCACATGCCTGTAATCCCAGCTACTTGGGAGGCTGAGGCATGAGAATCACTTGAACCTGGGAGGCGGAGGTTGCAGTGAGCCGAGATCACGCCACTGCACCCCAACAAGAGCAAAACTCGATCTCAAAAAAAAAAAAAAAAATGTTTTCAGGGTTCATCCATATTGTAGCATGTATCAGAACTTCTTTTATTTAAATTGTGGTAAAGTATGTATAACTTAAATTTGCCATTTTGATCATGTTTATGTGTACAGTTTAGTGGCATTAATTACATTCACAATATTGTGCAACTGTCATCACTATCTGTTTCCAAAACTTCATCAGCCTAAACAGAAACTCTGTCCCATTAAGCAATAACCCCTCATTTCCTGCTCCTCCCAGTCCTGCAAACCTCTCATCTACCTTCTGTCTCCAGGAACCTGCCTCTTCTAGATAACTCATATCAGTGAAATCCTACAGTATTTGTCCTTTGTGTCTGGTTTCTTTTACTTGGCATAATGTTCTTAAGGTTCATCCATGTAATAACATGTATCAAAACTTCATTCCTTTTTTGGCTAGTATTCCGTCATATGGACATACACATTTCATATATCCAACCACCTGCTGATGGATGGTTATGTTGTTTTCACCTTTTAGTTGTGGTGAATAAATGCTGCTCTGAACATTGGCATACAAGTATCTGTTTGAGCCTCTGTCTTCAGTTTGGTTGGGTATTTACCCAGGAGGGCTTCTGTCACTTAACAAAATGTTTTTGGCCGGGTGCGGTGGCTCACTGGAGGAGAGTAGCTTGCTGACCGCTGGTCTTGAGTGTGTGTCTAGAAATGGAATTACTGGGTCATGCAGGATGCAACTCTTTAGCTTTATTGGACAATGGTAGGCGGAATCCCAAAGTGCTTAGATCACAGACAGCACTTGGTTTTATCAGAGTTTTAAATTTTTGCCAATTTGGTCCATGTGTGATGGTGTTTTATTGTGATTTTAATGTGTATTTCCTGATTTCTACTGGAGTTGAACACCTTTTCACATGTTCATAAGCATGTGGGTTTCCTGTTTTCTAGCATGCCTGTTAACTTTCCTGTTGGTGGTTTGCCTTTCTAAATTAATAATTGACTAATTAATATTCCAAAAATGTTTACTCTTTGTGTTTCTGCAGAACAAATAGTGGAGAAAGATGAAGGTCCATATTATACTCACCTGGGATCTGGCCCCACAGTCGCCTCTATCCGGGAACTCATGGAGGAGCGGTGAGTGATACAGAGATGTCCAAGGAGAAACGGGTGTGCTGTTAATGGAACGTGGATATTAAGCACCTCTCATTTTTCATTGCCTTGTAATAGAAAGCATACAGAAAGGAAGCCCTGATAACTGGGTTATGGAAGGCTGACTGTGGGATCCTCACTTCCATTGTTTCTGGGTTTCTTTCATTCTGTAGGTCTGCCCAATTCATGTACCCCTGCTTCTCTCTATCTTGAAATGTTTTTATTGAAGAAACATGGTTATATGGCTCTATGTCCTGTAGAGTTAGTTTCCTACAGCCTGAATTTTGCTGACAGCTTTCCCGTGGTATTGTGGTGTCATTTATAATGTTTCGCATGCCTCTGTGTCCTGTAAATTGGTAGTTAGACCAAAAGCCCTGATTGGGATCAGGTTGTTTTTCCTTTTTTTCCAAAACTGCCTCATAGGTAGAATTTTTTACCTCCCCTAAGAGGAATGTCATGTCTCACTCCTGGCCAGTGGGAACCTACTCAGGTTGTCCCCTAAATCCTTTGGACAGGATCATAGGAGTCTTTCATAACTTTCTTGATTTCTCATATGACAAGATATCCTGGGTTCACGTTGTACATTTATCCAAGAAGTCCCGGTTCTTTTATCTTGGAGGAAAAAGTATTTAGAAAACAGACTCTGCCTACTAGGGGCACTCATGACTACACGGGGTTGTTCATTGTTTTTAGGCTGCTTAAGTAGAAAGAGCTATGTTGAATCTATGGATTTTTCATTCTTGTTATTGCTTAGTGATTACATACATCATGAGTTTATATTGACACTCCCAATTCAAATTCAGGACTCTAGGGTTTCTGTTTACTAGTTGTGGTTTTTGAGCAGTTCATATAGATGGAGACTTGGAAACCCATGTGCATGTCCACAGCAGTTAGTAAACTCTCTGAGTTCCAGTCTGTGGCTCCGGGGCTGAGAGCAGGGACTTGAGCCAGACTGAGGCCCAGTCCTGGCCCTGCCACTCACTGCTGAGTCCCTAGCAAGTTGTTCTGCTCTTCTGTGACTCAGTTTTCTTATCTGCAAAATAGAGTTGATGATAAAAATACTTAGACTGTAGGAGTGTTGTGAGGATAAACTGAATTAATGTATGGAAAGACTTAGTGCTTGTCATGAGTACTACAGAAAAGGTAGACAGTCATTAACTACCTCACAGACAAATGCACTAATTGCATTTTTTCAAATAAGCATTAGTTTTTGTTTTGTTTTGTTTTTGAGACGGAGTCATGCTGTAGCCCAGGCTGGAGTGCAGTGATGCAATCTTAGCTCACTGCAAGCTCCACCTCCCGGGTTCACGCCATTCTCCTGCCTCAGCCTCCCGAGTAGCTGGGACTACAGGCGCCCGCCACCACACCCGGCTAACTTTTTGTATTTTTAGTAGAGACGGGGTTTCACCGTGTTAGCCAGGACGGTCTTGATCTCCTGACTTCATGATCCACCCGCCTCGGCCTCCCAAAGTGCTGGGATTACAGGCATGAGCCACCACGCCCGGCCGCGTTAGTATTTTAATAATAAAAGCTAAGATGATGTAGACATAAGCATATGCTTGCCCATACATATACATACAAATACGTGAAAAGCTGCGTGGCTTAGAGTTGCTGCAGATTTGGGAACCAGATTTTGTCTGACCATGGGAGCCAAATACTTTTTATTTATTTTTTTGACATGGAATCTGCTCTGTCCTCCAGTCTAGAGTGCAGTGGTATGGTCTCGGCGCACTGCAACCTCCACCTCCCAGTTTCAAGCAATTTTCCTGTCTCAGCCTCCCGAGTAGCTGAGACTACAGGTATGCGCCACCACTCCCGGCTAATTTTTGTATTTTTAGCAGAGACAGGGTTTCCCCATGTTGGCCAGGCTGGTCTCGAACTCCTGACCATAGGTGATCCGCCCGCCTTGACCTCCCAAAGTGCTGGGATTACAGGCATGAGCCACCGTGCCTGGCAAGGAGCCAGATACTCTTGTCTGTGTAGCATAGAACATGATTTTGAACTGAATGACTACAACAGCTTCTCTGAATAAATGAAAAGCAAGATACATGGAGGACAGTGATCTACAGTAATCACTTTTAATTTCCTAGACCATCTGGGAACATTTATATTCACCAATCTGTAAATTCTAGCCTGGTATGAGGGCACTTCTGAGTCAATGAGCATAAGACAGATTTGAAGCTGTGTAAGTATTGTCATGCTTGCCTGCATGTGCTCACATCCCTGTGTGTTGTAGTTTGCAGATTAGACCAGGCAGCTTCTGGGCCAGTGATTTTTGTAAGGAATCCTGACACTATCATTTGCTGCAAGGGAGTCAAATGTACAAGTTTGATCTGGGGCAGGTTTTTTGTTCTGGGGCATTTTGAGGTAACAATTTTATAAGATTTCCAGACAGCTCTCTTAAACAACTTTTCATTATAGAGAAGTATTTTGAAACAAGGATCAAGAGATCTTTGAAATTTGATAAGATAAGGTTGAAATATGTCTTTTTTCCCCCCTCTGATTGCTTTAAAAATAACAGCCAGCTGTAGATTCTTCAGAAACTGATCCAAGGGAGGAATTCCTCTCAAGACCAGGAATACTTGTGTTTTTCCTTAGCAACTGGTTTATTTTTATCTTAAGGACCTTGCAAATCATGTAACAGATTGCAGTTCCATCTTTATTTGCCTGCTAGTAAACTTGGAGCCAGATTTGTGTACCCCATCAGGAGGAAGGTAATTTCTCATCTTTGGCCCATAGATCCTATTCAGGTTTATTCCTCTGGGTTTTTTTGTTTGTTTGTTTTATTTTGTTTTGTTTTTGACATGACCCTAACAAGCCTTTTTTGGATTTCTCATATAACAAGATATTCCAGGCTTATCTCTCAAAAATACACACAAAATCCCACTGTTTGTATTTTGTATGCCAGCGTACCTTTTTTTTTGCCCTTTACTCTGATTTCATCACTTGTTAGTTTTATCTTGTAGATATCTTCATAAGATCCTTTCTGGAACAAGGGGAGTAATGAGTGATTGATGCAAATCCCCTGGGTAGGGATCTAGTTTGTGAATGGTGGGTATAGTTTGTGAATGGCAGGTCTAGGCTGTCTCTTTTCCTAGACTGTTCCTCAACCCTTTCTCTTCAGGACTGCTCTGCTGTCAGGAGTTGGCTGAAGGCAGGGAGGGGAAATAAACTGAAATCAGGAAAACCTGGTTCTCTTAGCTTTTCCAGTAAAGATTTGGAGAAAGGAGGGGAAGGTTGAAAGCAGATCCTAAAATTTCCCAACTTATTTATGAGCTTCATACTTTGTGGGTACCCAGGTCCTTATCTTCATAGATAATTGGAGTCAGTTGTCAAACCCGTATCTGAGACCGGTGCACAGCACAGAGCCTTGTGTGTTCTGTCTGGGAAGGAGATTCTCTGCAGCCTAGGAGTTCATTAAAAGCTTGTTCTAGAAACAAAGAACCAACACTATGCTAGCAGGTTCTCTGAGATTTGGGGAAACTGGTCTTGTTACTGTGTGATAGAGACAATCCTGAACAGGCAAAGCCTCAGAGCAGTGGTTGTCAGATTTCAGTGGGCCTCAGAGTCTCTAGAGGGTTTGTTAAAACACATATGACTGGGCCCCACCTGAGTTTCTGACCCAGCAGGTCTGGGATGGGACCTGAGAATCTGTGTTCCATTCCTACCAAATTTCTAGGGGATTCTGATGCTGCTGGCTCTGGGACCACCCTTGAAGAGCCAGTTATCCTTTAGAATAAGATGATTGGCTTGGATGATTAGTTATCCTTTAGAATAAGATTTCAGGCTATCTATGCAGACTTAGTTGAGGGTCTGATAGTTAATCTGAATACTAGAAGGGCCTCTTCATGATAGGCCAAAAAGTGAGGCACTTAAGAAGAAAGAGCTAAAGTGAGAGTTGATTGGCTGTCCTTAAACACAAAGAGACAGTCAGTTCTGTTTTGTTTGTTGTTTTTTTTTTAAGTCTAGCTGATCAGACAGTGCTTGGCCCTTTTATTTTTCTAATGCGAGGTTCACTGCAGGACACATTTCTCACAGGGGCGGGATGGTGGGGAAGGACCTGGTTGGAAAGCGGTGGCAGTGTCCTCAGCTCACCCTCCTGCGAGGAACGCGATAGTGCTTCCGTATCAGCGAGAGGAGTGTGGTCACCTCAGGCTGTTCTCCCGACAGAGATCTCCAGGACACACCAGGGGCCCAGGCCCTGCCCTTATGGGTGGCTTCCTGATAAATGCTTGTTGAAATGAAAGTTGTCCAGGAACCAGACAAAAGCAGCATTATGTGTTCTTTAACTCTTCATCTAGACCACGCTATATAAACTCCTGAGTCCTGTCTCCAAACACTTTCTATAAGAGACTAACAGAGCCTTAGAATTTTAATGTTGTAATGATCAGAAACACTTTTCATCCTTTTGCTAAGATCTTGAGTGAAATAGAGAACTTGGAACTCAGAGGAACCTTAGATCAGCATTTCCAAAAAATCTTTGTGGGCTGACAAGAGCTTGTTTGAAAACATTAATTAGTTAATTTTAAAAAATTATAAACTCTGTTCTCTTTTTCAATTACAACAATGAACCAAAGGCTTTAAAAGTCTAAAGAATAAGTAAAGCTCTAAAGTTTGACGTTATTTTTCAATATTTTCTAAGCATTTACAAAGATATTTGTATATATACAGATATAAATGTATTAAATATGTATATAGAGAAGTTTTAAACCAAATGTAGTCCATTATAATATACCCACTGTCTGTAGCTTGCTTTTCCCCCCACTTAATTTCTTTCCATGTCAGTACATACAATTCTACCTAATCATTTTTGATGGGACATGGTTTTTCATTGCATGAAAATTGATGTTTTTTTTGGTGAGGTTTATTATAATGTATTTAACCAGTCTCATGGTAGACATGTAAGTTGTTTCATTTTTCTGTTGTTGATGAGACAGTGAATTATCTTGTTCCTAAAGCTTGGTGCATTTGTACAGTTATTTGTGGGGTGGAGATTCCTAGAAGTGGAGTGGATAAGATAAAGAATATGTGTATTCTGAACTGTAGAAGCTATGATAACGTTAATGCTCTATGAAATAGTATATTAAAATAACATGCCATGATCAAATTGAATTTATTACAGAAATACAAGGATAGTTAGATTCAGACAAGCTGTTAAAATAGTATGCTGTTAATTGATCGAATAAAAAACATTTAATCATCTGTCTCCTTTTTTTTTTTTTTTTTTTTTTTTAGACGGAGTCTCACTCTGTCACCCAGGCTGGAGTGCAGTGGCCGGATCTCAGCTCACTGCAAGCTCCGCCTCCCGGGTTCACGCCATTCTCCTGCCTCAGCCTCCCGAGTAGCTGGGACTACAGGCGTCCGCCACCTCGCCAGGCTAGTTTTTTGTATTTTTTAGTAGAGACGGGGTTTCACCATGTTAACCAGGATGGTCTCGATCTCCTGACCTCGTGATCCACCCGTCTCGGCCTCCCAAAGTGCTGGGACTACAGGCTTGAGCCACCGCGCCCGGCCCATCTGTCTCCTTATATGTTAAAAATACATTTTATAGGCCGGGCGCGGTGGCTCAAGCCTGTAATCCCAGCACTTTGGGAGGCCGAGACGGGCGGATCACGAGGTCAGGAGATCGAGACCATCCTGGCTAACACGATGAAACCCCATCTCTACTAAAAAATACGAAAAAAAAAAAAAACTAGCCGGGCGAGGTGGAGGGCACCTGTAGTCCCAGCTACTCAGGAGGCTGAGGCAGGAGAATGGCATAAACCTGGGAGGCGGAGCTTGCAGTGAGCCGAGGTTGCGCCACTGCACTCCAGCCTGGGCGACACAGCCAGACTCCGTCTCAAAAGAAAAATACATTTTATAAAAATAATTCTTAATTAAAATCCTTAGGACAGGAGACTCTTAGTAGCACCCTTCATATCTGTCTCTTTCCCATAGTTAGCCAGTTTCATGCTTAGTGATGAATTGTTGGAAACATTTTCAGTTAAAGTTGGGAAGTAAGCAGAGATGCCTGCAAGCCCTTCAGAAACCTGGCCAGGCCTGCCATGCGTGGCTCACACCTGCAATCCCAGCACTTTGGGAGGCCAAGGCGGGTGGGTCATGAGGTCAGGAGTTCAAGACCAGCCTGGCCAACATGGTGAAACCCTGTCTCCACTAAAAATACAAAAATTACCTGGACGTGGTGGCGGGCGCCTGTAATCCCAGCTACTCAGGAGACTGAGGCAGATAATTGCTTGAACCTGGGAGGCAGAGGTTGCAATGAGCTGAGATTGCACCACTGCATTCTAGCCTGGGTGACAGAGTGAGACTCCGTCTCAAAAAAAAAAAAAAAAAAAAAAAAAGAAAGCACCTGGCCGTCTCAGAGAGACAAGAGTCAGGCTAGAGATATAAAGAATAGAAAGGAGTAGGTGGCAAATGACCATTATCTGCAGGTGATATGACATTGCACCTGAAACTAAAAAACTGTTAAAAATAAGATTCTGTAAGATTTTTTACATTATTAAAAATAATTACTGTTTATTGGACTCTTCCCTCATGCCAGGAACTTCAAAGTACTTTAAATAATATACTCCCTGTGGACTATTGTTTGATCTTTACCAAGCCCAGGAGGTGGGGACCATTTTAATTTCCATTTTACAGATGAGAAAACTGAGGCTTAGAGAAGTTTAGTAATTTGGCCACAGTTATATAGCAAGAAAATGGCAGGGCTGGCACTCAAACCCAGTCTGTCTGACGTCAAGGGCTGTGCTTAGACCATTGCTGCCTCTTTGTAGTTGTGTGACCTTGGATAAGTCAGTTCAACTCCAGGGGCCGCAGTTGCACCATCTTGAATATAGTGTGGTTGATTAGACGGTCCTGGAGAGCTGGGGTTTTGATGCCCTGACTGTGTATGGGGGCCAGGGCAGGTGGCATGTACAGGAACCAGATGTGTTTACTGTCCAGGAGAACCTCAGAGCTGGTGTTTGGGCTTAGTAGAGCCACTTCTCCCCAGCCTCAGCTGTTTGTCATCATCATGGTCAAATGTCAGCTGGGGATTATTCAAAGAGAATAATAAGGATTCCCCCATTTATTTTATTTGTTATTTTTATAAATAGCTAACTCTCAGGGTGACTCAGCTAATGGCTAGATACAAATGCCCGTGTTTAGCCTTTAGTTTCAGTTCCCTTCTGGAGTTAGGAGGTAACAATCAGGGACATTCTGCTCGACTCTCCTTCTGCCCTGGATCAGAGGGGGCCCGATGGGCAGGAGCAGAGAAGGGGCAGGTGAACCTGGAAGCCTGGAAGTGGCCACTGTGTCTCCAGAGCCTTTAGGTACCAAATGACATTTAAACCTTTCTCTTTCTTTTCTGTTGCCCCAACAGCAACCAGAAACTCAAACAAAAGCACACTGAGGCTGCCTTCTGACCAAAAGTTGTTCTCCTTTGGGGTTCTGCTGTGCTAATGATGGCTTCTGTCTCCCTCTTCAGGTATGGAGAGAAGGGGAAAGCCATCCGGATCGAGAAGGTCATCTACACGGGGAAGGAGGGAAAGAGCTCCCGCGGCTGCCCCATTGCAAAGTGGGTGAGTGTCAAGCCCACTCACGAGCCACGGCTGTGCCTGGTTCCCCTTGCTGCGTGTAGCTGAGCGGGCAGGGGCGGGGGCCAGGTGGGTGTGTAGGAGACAGCATGCTGGCTGTCCAGGGGAGCCTTAGAGCTGGAATCTGGCTCAGGGTTAGGGTCATTTCCCCCAGCCTCAGCCGTTTGTCCTCATCTTGTTTAAATGCCAGTCCCCGGGTCTTGGGCTGGCCTTGGAACTATGTTAGTCCTCACACTCGGCTCATCCTGTCCCTGTGGCTCAGGGCCGGAGGGGTAGGAAAGAGGAAGCTGGAGATGCTGTCATGACCCGATGGTGGACCCCACTGTGGACTGTCAGACTCCTCGTCCCCTTCCATATGCCCTGGAGCTGCCAGTGCTTTTGTCTGCTGCTTGGAAGCCAGAGACAAACCTGAAGGCTGGCATGCTGAGATCCAACCTGAGGGAAGAGGCCAGGGCTCCGGGCAGCACTGTGGGCCAGTCTTGCCTCTGCCCTGCTTCTAAGCAGTTTCCTACCAGGCAGCCTAGATATCTCCACAGGGAGAACATCAGTGACTCAGACCCTAAGTCACCAAACAGAGTCCTTCTGACCTTGCCCTCCCAGTCCACAGGGAGATCTTTAAATAGCAGAGCATCTGCCTCTGCAGAACAAGTGCTGAGGAGGAGCAGCCAGGTTCCTCGGGTGCCTGCAAGCTCAGCCTCGTGCTGTGCTGGGCAGTGGGTATGGGTGGAAGACGAGGGCTCGGTCCTTGTGTTCAGCCTGTTTGTGCTCTAGAGACACATGAAAGAAAGTCGTGGAGACTGCGGTCATTGAGAGGCAGACTTGATGCTGTGGTTCAGAGGAGGAGGAATGCTCAGGCTAGGTTTCCCGAGGTGGGCGTGCCGGGGGCCATGAATACTGACTGGTCCGTTATTAGTCAGGCTGAGGAGAGTGAGGAAGCATTCCCAGTGAGGAGAATTGTGTGGGCAAAGGCAGAGGGGCTGGGTGGACAGACCCATGGCTGGCTGTGAGGGAGGTGGGTAAGATAACCCCTGTCAGTGTACGTCCATCCGTGCATGTTGTAGGAAATTCTGACATATGCTACAACATACATAGGACATATGTGCCTGTTTTTACCTGGTATACACTCTGTGC
Source organism: Papio anubis (assembly GCF_008728515.1). Lineage (NCBI taxonomy): Eukaryota > Metazoa > Chordata > Mammalia > Primates > Cercopithecidae > Papio > Papio anubis. Next base: position 74,323,794 of record NC_044989.1, read on the forward strand.
CTTTGTGTCTTTGTGTTTGGTGAAAATAAAAGGCGTCTGAACTTGAACTACCAAGTTTACTATTTTTAGCAATTTTTAGTTAGCATTGCAGAATTATGTACAACCAAAGAATCCGGAATCACTTCATGTATTCCTAAGTATGAAGAAGCAGGCTGCCCCCACCGTCGTGAGAGGTGGTCATTGCGGTGAGAAGTCTGATGTGGCTCATCATGGTGGGGTGTAACCTCCCCAGAGAACCCATCAGAAAAAAGATGTCAGCCCTAGAGTGACAGCTGCCACTTTCTCCTGCTAATCCATGCAGTCATTGAGGAATTCCAAAGTCTTGGACATAAAAATGAAGATCTTGGAGCATAGGTAGAGTTGGAGACTTTTCCAGCTTCAAGACAGTTGGCCCCTTAAAGAATAGCTGGTCCTGTGGGTGGCATTAAAGAAGATGCATTTCTAGACCCCGGATACAGTGGTAAAGCAATAAGCCCTGCCCAGGGCTCATGTGGCCCCACTGAGGGCTGGGAAGAGCATGTTTGCCTAGAGAGCAGGGCCAGTTCCTGGGGCTAGGAGAGGAAGGCAGGAGGATGGAGGGGCGGGAACGTGGTCCTCAGTATGCCATTGCTCTGGGGTCTGTGGACGGATGCCCAGATCAGGGCGCGTGGGGTGCAGTGAACTAGAAGTTACATTCAAGTAGGGAACAGCTCGTGGGTGTCACCGAGCCCTGGTGGATGAGTATAGAAGGTGCTGATAGTGTTTGCAGAGGGTGGGACTTCCCATGTCTGATGAATGAAGAGAAAAGGAGAGGAAATATCTTTTTTTTAATGGGAGGAGCAAATGGGTGGTCAATCACAGAACTATTGTAGTGGCAAGAAAATGGCAGTGCTGAGGGCTTTTTTTTTTTTTTTTTTTTTTTTTTTTTTTTTTTTTTCCTAGCCATCTCCTTTAGTGTGGTGGAGTTCTGGGGTTTTCTTTTGGCTACAGAGCTGCCAAATACCCTGTCTTTTGATAAGAGGGCTTGGTTTAGAGAGTTCCACCTCCTTTGGAAGTTGGAGAGGGGTTGGGTGCTCCTTCTTCCTGCCCTGTGGGGAAAGTGACCCACAGATCCTTAGAAGGATGGATTATTCTTGGTGGCAGTGTAGTGTCATGAGCCCAGAGCCAGTTCTGTGGCCACAGGTGAGTACAGGCATCCAGTGCCTCCTGTGCATGTCCCTACCCTGCCTGCCTGGTCCCGTGTCCAGAGCCTGGCTTTTGTGCCTCTTTCAGCCTCTCCCTAGCCCCCAACCATACCTTCAGCTTAAAGCAGTGTGCCTCACATGTTCTACACTTGACTGGCCAGGATTCGGGGCCACAGTGAAGGCACATCATGGGTACACCCAGCAAATGTGTGTTGATAGGATGACCTAGGAAGCAGTGGGTCAGCCCAGAGAGCCCTCTGGTCATCTGTGATTTTAAGGTGGCCTGTACAAAATGTGGAAGATTCCAGGCGTGCCCTGGTTGCACTCTGAAGGCTCAGAACAACAGAGGCATGCCAAAGGCAACACCTGGTACAGCAAGATGGGCTCTGGGAAAGAACTCCAGAGATGCTGCCTGTACTGGTGTGTAAAGGTCACAGAGGTCAGAAGGCAGGTATTTGTAGGCTCATTAGGGACACAGTGAAACAGACTTAGGAGGCCACAGGTGTTAGAACCAAGCACCGTGGTGGGAGCTGTGGGAAGACAGGGTTGGGGTTCTGCTGGGGGTTGTGTTACTCTTGGTCTGGTGCTCAGGGAATTCTGCCCAGAAGCTGGATGAGCTGTTGAGGAGTCTGTGGCTGAGTTGGAGCCGTCTCTGTTGCTCTACTCAGGTATGGATGTTTTTCTGCCTCTGTCAGCCTTTGACTTGGACATTTTTGTGTGTGTTACCCTGCCAGGCTCCTTCATAGGGGTGTGGGTAGGGAACTCCTCTGCGCTGTTTTCTTAGTTTTTTTAGTGGACCCACGGGCCTGTGAGGATGGGCCACAGATAGCTGTCTGTTTGTGTCCAATGATATTGCGTGTTTGCCATTTGGGAAGCCAGAATAGCATGGCCTCAGTCACAGCCATGACTGGTTGGGTGACTTGTGTGCTCTGAACCCTCTCCCATGAGTGTGATTGGCTGTGTTCCTCCTGGCCAGGAGCGGAAGTTGACCTTAGTGCCTCGCAAACCCTAGTCACAGAGACCACACCTTATCAGTGTCCACAAATGTGTGTCAATGCCCGTGATGTACTCAGCCTAATCTGCAGGAATCCAGGCAATCACACAGGGAGTTCTACACAGTATCTGATTTAATACTGTGTTCAGGTGTTACTGATACCCAAAATACACATTTCAAAAGAATGATATAATTGATGCTTTAGTGGGGAAGCACCATTCTTGCTGGGCCTCAGAGCAGGAATTCATGGCCAGAGGTGTGTTTTGTTCAGCATGCAGAGTATCCTTTCAGAGTCTGAAGGAAATTCTGGCACATGCTACAGCATGGGTAGGACATTACATTAAGTGAAATAAGCCATAAAAGGATAATTACTATATGATTCCACTTACATGAGGTACCTAGAACAGTTAAACTCAGAGGCAGAAAGTAGGTTGGGCACAATGGCTCGCGCCTGTAATCCCAGCACTTAGGGAGACCAAGCGGGCAGATCACCTGAGGTCAGGAGTTCAAGACCAACCTGGCCAGCATGGTGATACCCTATCTCTACTAAAAATACAAAAAATTAGCCAGGCATGGTGGTGCGCGCCTGTAGTCCCAGCTACTCTGGAGACAGTGGGGAGAATCGCTTGAGCCCAGGAGGCAGAGGTTTCAGTGAGCTGAGATGGCACCACTGCACTCCAGCCTGGGCCACAGAGTGAGACTCAGTCTCAAAAAAAAAAAAAAAGAAAGAAAGAAAAAAGAGAAACAGAGGCAGAAAGTAGAACGGTGGTTTCAGGAGAGGAGAATGGAGAGTTCCTTAATGAGCAGAGTTTGTTTTGCAAGATGAAAAAATTTTAGAGATGGGTGGTTGTGATGGTTGCACAGCAATATGAATGTACCTAATGCCACTAAACTGTGTACTTTGAAATGATACAATGATAAATTGTATATTTTACCACAGTTAAAAAAAAATGGAGCACTCACGTTTTTGGAGAGGGATTTTATGTAAAATCTGGATTTCCATTTTTTTCTTGCAAAATTGGAAGAATTAGCTTCACTAGGCTGGAATTCCCCCGCGTGGTAGTTGATGGCAATAAGGCCTGGCTTCCCCCTGTTCGTGGGCAGATGCTTTTCACTTTGCCGCCGTCCGCACCACCCACTAGTCCTGCATCCGGCCCACCTTCTTCATTTGTATTACCTGCCTGGCTACCCCTTGTATTACCTGTCATGTCTCCCAGCATGGACCCACTCGTGACCAGGTCTGTCTGCAACCCAGCATCTCCTGACCTCCAGACCCACTCGGTGGGGGGGGTATCCTTAGAGACCACTCAGGTGCTCTAAGGCAGTGGTCCCCAACCTTTTTGGCACCGGGGACTGGTTTCGTGGAAGACCATTCAGGCATTAGATTCTCTTAAGGAGTGCACAACCTAGGTCTCTCACATTCGCAGTTCGCAACAGGGTTCGTGCTCCTATAAGAATCTAATGCTGCTGCTGCTCTGACAGGAGGTGGAGCTCAAGTAACGGATGCTCGCCTGCTGCTCACCTCCTGCTCACCTCCTCCTGTGCAGCCCAGTTAGTAACAGGCCACAGACCTAGTCGGTACAGGTCTGCACCCCGGGGGTCAGAGACTCCTGCTCTGAAGTACCTCAACCTCAGGGTGCTCCCAGTTAACTCGCCAGTAAACCACACCCATGCCCACACAGTCTCCTGAGCCACAAGGTGTGGAAGTCACTCAGGGTTTTTCCTCGTCCCTCAGCCTCAGGGATCCATTCTTTCTCCTGTTTCCTTACCCCCCCACCGTAGTTAGGACTTTATTCATTTTGCTTGCATTATGTCAGTGGTGTTCCAGCTGGTCTCCCAATCTTGCCCTTCTCCCGATTTTCTGCCCCGTCCCCTTTCTAAAGCATGAAACTCTTTATGTAAGACCCCTGCTCACCATCCTGCGTGGAGCCCCTGCCTCAAGGCCTTGCCCCTGAGCCTGACACTCAGAGCCCTTCCCAGTCTACCCTCATCCTTCCCCTGCCCAGAGGCCCCCGCATCTTCTCTGGCCACGGAATTATCTGGCATTCTCTGGCAATTTTCAGCCACCTCCTTCCCCAGCTCCCAGGCCTCTTGGCCCTGACATCTTTTTATAAACCAGGACAGTGTTTGGGAGTGAATGAGAACCCAGACCTCAGACCTGGATCCTGAGCAGCAGAGCAGTAGATGCCCAGGACTCTCGCTTAAAAAAAAAAAAAAAAAGGTAGCTTTATTGAGATATAATGCTCATACCATACAGTTCACACATTTGAAGCATACAATTCAATGGTTTTTGGTGTAGTACATTTTTAAATTGTGGTAACAGTGTATAAACAGGCTGGGTGCAGTGGCTCATGTCTGTAATCCCAGCACTTTGGAAGGCTGAGGCAGGAGGATCACATGAGCCCTAGCAGTTCAAGACCAGCCTGGGCAACATAGTGAGACCCCCTGTCTCTTAAAAATTTTTAAAAAGTTAGCTGGGCATGGTGGCATGTGTCTGTATCCTAGGTACTCAACAAGGCTGAAGTGGGAGGATCGCTTAAGCCCAGGAGTTCGAAGCTGCAGTGAGCTATGATCATGCCACTGCAATCCAGCCTGGGCAACAGAGTAAGACCCTGACTCTTTAAAAAAAAAAAAAAAAATGTGTGTGCAGAAATAAAATCTAACATGTTAACCATTTTTCAGTGTACAGGTTGGTGGCATTAAGTACATTCACGTTGTTGTACAAGCATCAACATAGTCTATTTCCAGAACTTTTTCAACATCCCATACTGAAACTCTGCACCCGTTAACAATAGTTCCCCATTCTCCCTTCTCCCAGGCTCTGGTAAACTCTAATCTACTTTCTGTCTCTCTGAATGGAACTGTTCTGGGTACCTCATATCAGTGGAATCATACACTGTGTGTCCTTTTGTGTCTGGCTTATTTCATTTAGCATGTTTTTGGGGTTCATCCATGTTGTAACATGGATCAGAATTTTGTTTCTCTTAACAATTTTGTTCTTATTAAGGCTGAGTAATACTTGGTTGTCTGTCTATACCATGTCGTACTTACCTGTTCATAAACCGATGGACGCTGGGGGTGCTTCCACCTTTTGACTGTTGTGAATAGTGCTGCAGTGAACGTGGGTATTCAGGGATCTGCCTGAGTCCGGCTCTCGGTCCTTTGAGTGTATTCCTAGGCATGGAATTGCTGGATCATGTGGTGATCCTATGTTTAGCTTTTGGAGGCATTGCCAGACTGTTTTCCACAGTGCCAAGCCCCTTGCATGTTAACTAAAAACACACAGGTATGCGGCATTTTCTCTGCAAATGTTTTAGGATAACATAAAAATCTGACTGTATTTTGGCTTACGGTTTTTATCTGTGTACTTTTACTCCTAAGCCTATGTAAGTCATCAGCACCTTAGATTTTGTGGTAATTATCTTTTATGTCACTCTAAATAAATAACTTTTATGTTTTTGTTCCCTAACAAAACATTTGTTCCCCAGTAATGTTCCCTGTTTGTTCCCTAATAATGGTCTCTTAGCTTGTGAGATTGCTGTCATCAGGGCATGACGTCCCTAGAACCCTGCCCTTAAGACCTGCGCGCTGGGTCTGTGTGACAGAGGGAGGGTGGCACCATGCAGAGGCGCACGGGTACCTGGCTCCTGCCCCTCACAACCTGCATCCCTGCAGGTGATCCGCAGGCACACGCTGGAGGAGAAGCTGCTCTGCCTGGTGCGGCACCGGGCAGGCCACCACTGCCAGAACGCTGTGATCGTCATCCTCATCCTGGCCTGGGAGGGCATTCCCCGTAGCCTCGGAGACACCCTCTACCAGGAGCTCACTGACACCCTCCGGAAGTATGGGAACCCCACCAGCCGGAGATGCGGCCTCAACGATGAGTACGTAGCAGGGGGTTGCAGGGCCAGGGCCCACCTATAGGGTCCTGGGCAGCAAATACAGGAGACTGCGGGCAACCCGGGGGAAGGCTCCTAGGGGCCCTCTCTGCGGCACTGTTTGTCTTGCACAGTTAGGACTGTGGTTGAGGAAGGCATATCCACAGATCTTGCTTGAGCTGGGTTCTAGCTCTGGCTCTGGAGGGTCTGCTAATTTGACTTCACTGTTAAACCCCAGGTTGATATACTGGCACTGATGATGTTAGCGAGTGTGAAGTACATGTGCCCCACAAATAGAAGGTATCGAAGATATTTACAAAACCTGCCCTTGGCCAGGGATGATGACCCATGCCTATAATCCCAGCACTTTGGGAGGCCGAGGTGGGTGGATCACAAGGTCAGGAGTTTGAGACCAGGCTGGCCAATATGGTGAAACCCCATCTCTACTAAAAATAAAAAAATTAGTCGGGCGTGGTGGCACACGCCTGTAGTCCCAGCTACTCAGGAGGCTGAGACAGAAGAATCTCTTGAACTAGGGGGACAGAGGTTGCAGCGAGCCAAGATTGCACCACTGCCCTCCAGCCTGGGCAACAGTGAGACTCTGTCTCAAAAAAAAAAAAACCCTGCCCTTATTAGAGTTTTTCCCATTTTTAAAAATGAAGATATATTTATTTACAATAAGATTCATCCTCTTAGGTATATAGTTTTGACAAATGTTTACAGTCACATAGCTACCACTACCACAATCAAGATATACAACAGGGCCGGGCATGGTGGCTCATGCCTGTAGTCCCAGCACTTTGGGAGGCCAAGGCGGGTAGATCGCCTGAGGCCAGGAATTCGAGACCAACCTGGCCATCGTGGCAAAACCCCGTCTTTACTAAAAATACAAAAATTAGCCAGGCATGGTGACACATACCTGTAATCCCAGCTACTCAGGGGGCTGAGGCATGAGAATCACTTTCACCCAGGAGGCGGAGGTTGCGGTGAGCCAAGATCGTGCCATTGCATTCCAGCCTGAGCAACAGAACAGGATTCTGTCAAAAAAAAAAAAAAAAAGGATATAGAACAGTTCCATCTTTCCAAGTGCCCTGTGCCCTTTATAAGCAAGTGCTCCCCTAGCCCTGGGCAGCCACCAGTCTTGTTTCCTGTTCTGTAGGTTTGCCTCTGTGAGAATGTCACATAAATGGGATCATACAGGGTGTAGCTTTCTGAGTCTGGCTTCTTCCATTGAACATAGTGTTTTCAGTGTTCATCTGTGTTGACGTGTGTCAGTAGCTCGTCCCTTTTTATCACTGAGTCGTAATCCACTGTGTGGATCTATCACAGTTTGCTTATCCATTCCCCAATTCAGGGCACTTGAGTTGTTTCCAGATTGTATTAAGCATTAATTTTCATCTCAGTATACTTTGTTGAAAGGCCTGTTAGCATCTGGGCTATAGGAAATAGGCACGTTCAAACCCTGGGGCTCACATCATCTCCCTGTTCATGTGGTCTGTGTTGGAGCTGGTTAAGATATTAGAGTTAAGGGAAAGTGTAAACCTTAATAGGTTTTTACCAGATTCTTCCCCCTTACTTCAGTAAATCCATGTGCTGCTCCCAGCAACAGACTCAATGTTAAACTTACAGGCTCTCAGTGGTGGGGGCAGAAGAGGCTGCTTAGATCTGGCTTTCTACTCAAGGAAACTTGAGAAAAGGGTTGGGGGCAGGGAAGGATGGGTCTCAGTCACTGGGAGGCTGGTGGGTGCCAGGGCTCAGCAGGGCCACCTCTTGAGGGAGGAGGAATACTCCAGAACGAAGCGATACTGCATCTGTATCCCTGACCTGTGCTGTGTGTTGCAGCCGGACCTGCGCTTGCCAAGGCAAAGACCCCAACACCTGCGGTGCCTCCTTCTCCTTTGGTTGTTCCTGGAGCATGTACTTCAACGGCTGCAAATATGCTCGGAGCAAGACACCTCGCAAGTTCCGCCTCGCAGGGGACAATCCCAAAGAGGTGAGCAGAGCTGGGCGGGGACCCTGCCTCCCACCCTTTCTCACCTGGCGCCCTTCATAGTCCAACGGGAGGTAGGACTGGCACGCCATGACTCAGATGCGCAGGAAGTGGAACTTGTTTTCGTTTTTTTAAAAGCTCACCTTATCTTGATGTGAAATAAGGGGTGTGTGGAGGGCACCAAGTGTGAAAAATTAGACTTAGCAGTTACGGGTGCCCCCAGGCTCTTCCAATTTAAACCATCTCTTTTAGGTAATTGTTCCAGATATCGAAGATACATATTCAAATTCCTTGTCAGAATTTGGCCCTCTCAGAAGTCATTTCTCCCCCCCATCTTCCCAGGACACGTTTCTGGGTGTGAGGTTTAACGGGAAAGGTCATCTCCGGCATGTGGGCCACCCTCTGGGTCTTTGCTGTACTTCCCGAGGCATCTCCCACCCTGCCTGGCTGCCAGACAGACGTCTCTGGGCAGTTGTCCGGGCCCTTGCAGTCTCCATGCTGGGGGCCTGGCCTGGTCCCTGGGCTGTGGACTAGTGTCCGCACAGTACGACCTCTAGGCACAGCACGACCGCTAGGCACAGCACCTCCTCTCTGCAGGCTCTTTACCCAGACCCCTGCCCTGCAGGGCCTCCCCCAGCCCCAAGACAACAGGGGAAGGCACCCTCAGGCTGTGGGAGCCGGAGCATCTACTCAGGCCGCCTCCCCACTGTTGTTCGTCCTCTGATGCCTGCACGGCAAAGGCTCTCCCGAGCAATGGTCTACACTCAGCTCCAAATGCAAGGAAGGCACAAGCCTGTCCAGGCTGCCAGCCATTTCACCTCCCTCCTGCCTGGGCTCCTGAGCGGGTGGAGTGCTGGCTTCCTTTGCTAGAATACAGACAAATATCCAAATATCTGGACTCAAGTCGCGACCTTCCAAATCTCTCCAAGCTCCTAGTACCAGAAGGACTTCCCACTTCCCATGGCGCAGGGTCACCCTCTGTACACCAAAGCCCATGTCACCTTCTGTGCTCTGGCTGCCAAGCTTGGGTCCTCATAAGAAAAAAGAAGCATTTTCAAATTCAGAGCTCTTTATTTACCCCAGACCTGGCTTTTAGACTTCAAAATAGTCTAATAGACCTTCAGATAGTCTAATTTGTTATTAGATTTTTATTTATGATAAGATTCACCCTCCCCCACAAGCAGCAGATGTGGTTGCTTCAATGAATGGAGCCCTGGGGCCACCAGGACCTAAGAACTACCAGGAATGGAAAGACATTGGCTTAATTTCTTTCAAATTCTTTCCCTAGTCTACCAACCGCCACTTCCTGTGCTCTTACGACGTGCTAAGCCCCTCACAGGTTTCTCAGATGATTTCATGATCCCCCCACCCCAGTGATCTAGGCACTGTTACCCCTCACTTTACAAATGAGGCAGATAGCTTCCTCAAGGCCATGTGGCTAGTTCATGGTGAAGGCAGGATTGAAACCCAGGCCTGTGTGTCCCTAGAGCTCACTAGCCTCACTGGCCCAGGCTGGCCTGATCAAGAGTGGCTAGCAGCCCTGGCCACCCCACTGGATGTATAGCTGAGCTGTAGGTCTCCACCTTCCATTTCTCATTCTGTGTGCTTGGTTCTTTTTCTCTTTCCTCTCTTCCTGCTTGCTTCTTCATAAACCCTTTGTGCCTGTGCTCATGGTATCCTAGGAGCCCTTCAAGCCCTGCTTGTTTTCGGAGGGCCAGACAGGCTGTGGATACCTGGAGCTCTCTGCCACATGTCACCAGGGGCTGTGGCTTCACGTAGAGCAGTGCTGTCCCGCAGTGCTTTCTGTGATGGTGGAAACATTTTCTGCTGTCCATACAGGAGCCACGTGTAGCTGCTGAGTATTTAAAATGGGACTAGTGTAACTGAGGGACTGAATTTCTTTAATTTTTATTAGAATTCAGGCCGGGCATGGTGGCTCACACCTGTAATCCTAGCACTTTCGGAGGCCAAGGCGGGTAGATCACCTGAGGTCAGGAGTTTGAGACCAGCCTGGCCAACGTGGCAAAACCCCGTCTCTACTAAAAATATAAAAGAAATTAGCCGGGTATTGTTGTGGGCACCTGTAATCCCAGCTACTTGGGAGGCTAAGGCAGGAGAATTGCTTGAACCCAGGAGATGGAGGTTGCAGTGAGCCAAGATCGTGCCACTGCACTCCAGCCTGGGTGACACGGTAAGGTTCTGTCTCAAAGAAAAAAAAATTAGTATTCATTTGTATTTCTGTAGCTACATGTGGTTTGTGAATAACACAATATAGTACGAGTCTAGCAGCTGGAGCTTTGAAGTCTGTATCCCTGGCTCCTGACAGGCTCTGGGCTGGGCTGGCCTGCACTGGCTATGGACTTTCTAGCATGGATCCTGCCTGCCTCTCTCTTCCTGTCTGTAGCCTGGGAGGAAGGATCCACAGTTGTTGCTCTTGGCTTTTTCATTCCCACTATGCTTCACCTCTGACTTAGGGTGTTCAGCACTCGAAAGCAAGAAACTGTTTGATGTGTTCTGGGCTGAACTGGGCGGGATCCTGAAGGAGCAGTAGTTTAGCCGTCAGGATGACTAGACCTTCAGGCCATGGCTTCCACAGCTTTTCCTGGGAGCCTCAGTATCCCCAGCTGTGAAGTGGACACAGCACCACACCTTCCTGAAGGAAAGACCGGAAAGACACCGGATGACACCTCCCTCCCAGCCTCGCCCACGATGCTTCAGGAATGCCAGTCCACTTCCAGGGTGCAGGGTCTGCCAGGCGGGGCTGCTCTGGATGTGTGACTGCTCCTTTCTCTGCAGGAAGAAGTGCTCCGGAAGAGTTTCCAGGACCTGGCCACCGAAGTCGCTCCCCTGTACAAGCGGCTGGCCCCTCAGGCCTATCAGAACCAGGTAATGGGCCCCGGGCCTTTTGTTGCCCACATGTCACCGTCCACATCTCTGCTCAGGCTCTGAAGTTGGGAAGTAGGAGAGTGGGCTCTCTTGCTCTCTTATGGGAAGAGCCCAGTCCAGAAGTAAAGCAGTATGATGTAGTTCTTTGATAAAAACCCCTTTTTTATACCAGGCTACCTGCATCCCACACTGTCCCTCTTCTATCCTGGTCTTCCCCCTTCCCCTGGTAACCCATCCACCTCCTCTGGTCTGGTATCCACTGGTGAGGCCCGAGTTTCTTTCCCCTGTTACCCCTGTTGTATCTCCTAGATAAGGCAAGGGGACTTGGGATAACAAAGAAGGAAGTAATTCCTACAAGAGCCTGAAAGTAACTTTTTTGTAGCTGGGGCCTCTCAGCCAGAAAACCTCCCTCCTGCAGTCAAAGGGCAAGGTGACTATCATCCTTAACATCCCGCCTTCCGGCCGGGCGCGGTGGCTCAAGCCTGTAATCCCAGCACTTTGGGAGGCCGAGACGGGCGGATCACAAGGTCAGGAGATCGAGACCATCCTGGCTAACCCGGTGAAACCCCGTCTCTACTAAAAAGTACAAAAAACTAGCCGGGCGAGGTGGCGGGCGCCTGTAGTCCCAGCTACTCGGGAGGCTGAGGCAGGAGAAGGGCGTAAACCTGGGTGGCGGAGCTTGCAGTGAGCTGAGATCCGACCAGTGCACTGCAGCCTGGGCGACAGAGTGAGACTCGGTCTAAAAAAAAAAAAAAAAAAAAAAAAAATCCCTCCTTCCAAGACCCGGCCTCCCCAGGTGCAGAATTAGGGCCACTCACCTCAGGTCATGTGAGCACCTCTCCTTGGCCATCTACATAGGTGACCAACGAGGAAATAGCGATTGACTGCCGTCTGGGGCTGAAGGAAGGACGGCCCTTCGCAGGAGTCACGGCCTGCATGGACTTCTGTGCCCACGCCCACAAGGACCAGCATAACCTCTACAATGGGTGCACCGTGGTAAGGAAACCTGTGCCCTGTCATAGCGCCACCTGTGGGGCAACTGTGGGAGGGAGCCCACCGTGGTCTGTTCAGAAAGGTGGGCTGAGGGTAGGGAGGGACCTGGAGACAGGACCCTTAGAACTCCAAAAGGTTCCCTGCAAGATGGCCTGCCCTCGCCCACCTCCCAGAGAAAACCATCACCAGAAAACCCTTGAACAGACAAGGCTAGCTTTGTGTCTGTGTCTTAGGGGGATGCTGCAGGATGTAGCCCCTCAAGCACCTGGAGTGCCCAGTTATCTAAAGCGTGGGCCCCGGTCTCTGTGGACACTTGGATTTAAATGCAAACAAACCCTTGATTCATTCTTTAGACAAATGTGTATTGAGTACCAGCTGTGCCCAGGCACTGCCCTACATGCTGCGGGATGAAACGGACAGAGTTCCTGCCCAAGTATGTGTGGGAATGTACTGTAGCAATGAAGGCCAAGAGGGAAAAATGAAGTAGAGTGAGGGATAAAGCAACAGGAGATGCTATCTTAGATGAGAGGCTGCTCTGAGGAGGGGACATTTGAGTTGAGATGTGAACGGCGCAAGAGAGTGAGGGAGCCACTTTCTGGGGATAGAGTGCTCCAAGCAGAGGGACCAGCATGCGTGCAGGCTCCGAGCGGGGAGCAGACTGGGTGTATGTTCAGGGAACATCAGGAAGGGAGTAACTTACTGCAAGGGGCAGGGAGACTGGGATTGGAGAGGCCGGCAGGGACCAGCTCACAGGGAACCTTGAGGGCCAGGGCAGGGTTGCAGGGTTGTGATGGAAGCTGTTGAGGGCGTCTCAGCTGGGCAGCAGTAAGATTGCATTGTAAAGTTAGATACACCCCTGCTGCTGCAGTTAGAGAATGAGGTGTGTGATGGTGGGGGCAGAATGAGGTGAACAGGAGGAAATAAGAGGAAGGAGGCAAAGGAGGAGGCTGGGGCCGCCATCCAGTCCGGAGGGGACACAGCTTGGGCAGGAGTCGGGGGAGGTGTTAATGGGACAGATTTTGGATGATGTGGAAGGGACTGCCAAGAGGATTTACAGACGGGCTGGATTGTTACGTGAGCAGGACTTGAGGAGCACTCCAAGGCTTTTTGCTTGAGCATCTGGGTGAGTGTTGGTAACATGGACCGAGATGTAGAGTAACAGGGGAAGGCTGAATTTAGGAGTAAGAAAACGAGAGTCCTGTTTCAAGATGCCTGCTAGATGTGCAGGTGGAGATGTGGAGTAGGCAGGGGGCAAGGAGGGTCTGGAGAGCACATGGTTTATAGTTAGAGCTGTGAGGCTGACGCCATCACCAGGGGAGTGCGTGCAGATGGAGAAGAGAGGAGGTTTGGACTTGGGTAGGGGCTTCCTTGAAGGGATGATGCTGGCTGTCTGCTCTGCCTTTTAGTCAGGTTCTGGGCAGACAGGGCTTCCAGGGGCTGAGGATGAGGTAAAGGCACCAGCACATTCCCCTGGAAAGAGGGCTCCCAGATTCCGGGGGTAGCTCATTCCCCCTGGGGATGGATGGACCCACCTTGGGATTTCATTTCTCCACTTGCTTTCTATCCCTGCATCCAAGACTGAGAAGCAAGAAGGGACAGCTCCTGCTGGCACGCTGTTGTGAGGATTTCTAGGTGAAACACACACAGAAAGGGCATGCCCACAGTGTTAGAGAGGCGAAGGAGCTGGGGGGCCCTGGAAAGTGGGTGAGAGCAAGAGCACTATGAGGTGATCTGGATCCCAGAGCTTCTAGAGTTTGGGGTGGAGAAAAGGAGTATTTTCTTCCAAAATGAAAAGTGTTGTTTTTTCCTAAACAATTCTTTTTTAAATTTAAAGAATGTTAAAAAGGTTGCCTGAAATCTCAGAGATAACCAGTTAACAGTTTGATGACCATCCATTCAGACACCCTAATGTGTAAGTGTGCATGTATGACTTTATGAAATTTTACCCAAACTGGGTCACATTATATATACATGCTGCTCTGTGACCTGCTTTTCTTAAGCTTTCTGTGTCAGTGGACTTCATTTTCTGAGGCTGTATGTATGGCTCTGCCATCATCTATTTAACCAGTCCCCTATCAATGGACAGTAAGTGCTTTCAGACATTTCCCTTCTGTAAACCACAGGGAGAGGCCATTCTTCTCACATATTTGTGCAGTGGCGCAGTAACCTCCTTGAGATTGCATTGATGTTTACTTTTACAGGCTTGGGGCACTAATTCTCCTGCTTACTTGGCAACACTGGATTTTGTTAGTCTCTTTCATCCTTGCCTGCTGCCTGAGTGGGAAACATACGATCTTATTTTAATTTGTGTTTATTTTATTACTAGAGAGGTTGAACATTCTTTTCCTGTTTCTTCTTACACATTTGAATTTCATCTTTGTGACTATCCTATTTGTGTACTTCACTTATTTTTTTAATCAGGCTACCCTTACCTTTTGATATTTTTAAAGTATCTCTTGTAGGAAATACAGCTTCTGCCACATCTCATCCTTTGGATTTTTCCTTTGGTCTGTTGTTTAGAGCATTAGTCTGACTAACTGGTAGGAAGCAGGTCTGGCCAATCCAACAGAAAGTACACAGGAGGCTGGTCAGAGCAGAGGAAGTCGAAGACCCACACTAGTCTGGGAAGAAACAAGCTGGGTAGGGCATGACACCAAACTCACTTAGAATGCCTCTAAGTTAAAGGGTTAATAAAGTTAGTGCCATAAAAATATAAGGTTTCTGTTCAGTGTAATAAAGTACCATAATAACAATTGCAAGGCCAATACAAACTGGATACCTTGAGTTATCCTTGAGTTAAGATAAGCAGGTCAGGCCGGGTCCAGTGGCTCACACCTGTAATCCCAGCACTTTGGGAGGCCGAGGTGGGTGGATCACCTGAGGTCAGGAGTTTGTGACCAGCCTGGTCAACATAGTGAAACCCCATCTCTACTAAAAATACAAAAAATTAGCTGGGCATGGTGGCAGGCTCCTGTAATCCCAGCTACTTGGGAGGCTGAGACAGGAGAATCACTTGAACCCAGGAGGCAGATGTTGCAGTGAGCCAAAATCATGCCATTGCACTCCAGCCTGTGCAACAAGAGCAAAACTCTGTCTCAAAAAAAAAAAGAAAGAAAGAAAAGCAGGTCAGACTGGGCACGGTGGCTCACACCTGTAATGCCAGCACTTTGGGAGGCTGAAGTGGGAGGCTCACTTGAGCCCAGGAGTTTGAGACCAGCCTGAGGAATATGGCAAAACCTATTCTCTACAAAAAATTCCAAAAATTTGCTGGGCGTGGTTGTGCATGCCTGTAGTCCCAGCTACTGGGGAGGCTGAGATGGGAGGATCACTTGAGCCCAGGAGGTTGAGACTGCAGTGAGCCGTGATCAAACCACTGCACTGCAGCCTGGGCAATAGAGTAAGACCTTATCTCAAAAAGAAAAAAGAAGAAGAACAAAGCAGATCACAGAATAGCATGTATATGTAATGTGATCCCATTTGTAGTTTTATATAGCCATACATGCACACATACACACATACCCACATACACACATTCAGATGTCTGGGTGGTCATCTAAACACTAACAGTGGCTAATAATTCACAGAGCTCCAACTGCTACAATATTTGCAACAAGTGATAAAGAAATGATAACCTTAATATACAAAGATGACTTCATGATTTAAAAAATGACTAGTCATATATAGTAGTGGGCAAAAGTCATAAAACTCACAAAAGAAGGAAGACAGTGAGAGAATTGTGTTAAAATGGGCCAAGGATTTATTTTAATCAGATATGGTAAGACATGCGAACCTGGATAATTTTCAGGAAAGAAGTTTATACTTGGATCCTAGAAACAGGAGGCAGGTCATGCTCCGGGGCCACTCGGGGGAGCACCGGGCCAGTCGGGAGACGGAAGAGGAAGGGTGGGAGCATGGCCCAGAGTCTTTGGTGGGATTTTGCAGGAAAGAATGGGTGATGCAGGGTAGCTACACTGGGGAAGTTTAGGATTGGACAGTTTGAATACTTTGCAGGCTCTGAGCTATAGGGTGGTTTCTCATGGCCCTCTCTCTATAAGGCCAGGGAAATACTGGCTTGGTGTGTAAGTTTGATAAAGGAGATGGCTGGGGGTGTGCGCTCTGGATTTGCTGGTTCATACAGCAAAGGCACACTTGCAGGGAGCCATTTGCTATCTCTGGGAGTTAAGTAGCCCTGGGAGGGGCAGCCTCTCTGGGATCAAGACCTCAAATGCCAGAGCATCAAGAATATAGAAAATAAGAAAATACAGTCAACACAAGAGTAGAGAGTAAACTTGAATAAAAAGGCAAATCTTGTGAGAAATGTACACCAACAATGAGATCGATTTTAACAGTGAGCAAAAAGTTTTTAAAGAAATTAGTGGAAAAAATATAGGAAAGTTGAAACACATTCTGCTGGTATGAGTGAAAAACCGAATCATTTTTGAGGGTAGTCTGGCAATATGTGGCAGTTCTACTTAACATTCATTCTAAGCAATTAAGAATCTTACAAAATTTAGCTAAAAGGGTATTTCAAAAGGTATTGTTTATGGTATAAAAAATCGGAAACAAGTTGAAATATTTGATAATGAGATTAACACATTGATACAGTAGAATAATATCACACAACTCTTTAATCATATTAGGGGAGAATATTTAATGCACAGGAACATATTTATGCTATGTTAAGAAAAAAATGAAGCTATTATATGACCATAGGCATAGTATCCCCTTTAATTACCAAAAAGTAATTGTGTACTTGTGTATGTCCACAATTAGATGACCGTGGTATTTAAAGTGATTACTTCTGGGTGGTGGGATGGGAGATTTTATTTCCTTTTTGCTTGCCTAAATTTTCTACAATCAGCACATAGAGTTTGTAATAAAAGGAAACTTTTTTTTTTTTTTTTGAGACGGAGTTTTGCCCTTGTTGCCCAGGTTGGAGTGTAGTGGCGTGATCTCAGCTCACTGCAGCCTCCACCTCCCGGGTTCAAGCAATTCTCCTTTCTCAGCCTCCCGAGTAGCTGGGATTACAGGCGCCCGCCACCATGCCTGGCTAATTTTTGTATTTTTGGTAGAGACAGGGTTTCACCATATTGGTCAGGCTGGTTCGAACTCCTGACCTCAGGTGATCCGCCCGCCTTGGCCTCCCAAAACGAAATGTACTTTAAGAGCAAAAGGAGACTGAGTGTTTAGAACCAGGAAGATAATGGTGGACGGTCTGAGCTTCACTGGGCAACGTGGTGCTGTGGCGTCAGTGCTATGCCAGAGGGCAGAGCAAGCCTCCAGGTCCTGGCCAGGCCCCTTGTCAGGTATCTCATCTCCTCTCAGCCTTCTTAGGATCATAGGAGATAATGTGCATTGAAAGTTGATGAGTGGACTGTAAATGCTGGTAATACTGTTGCCCCATGAGCCAAGATCAGTGTGCTTTCCAGAAACTCTCACAAGTAGTAGTGGCTGGTATTGGGATTGTGTGGGGAAAGACGAGGTCACGTGTTTTGGGTGCTCAGACCCCTCTCTCCCAGCACTTGGTCCCCCAACCCCATGTCCTCTCTCCCCTACTGCTTGGGGCAGGTCTGCACCCTGACCAAGGAAGACAATCGCTGCGTGGGCAAGATTCCTGAGGATGAGCAGTTGCACGTTCTCCCCCTGTACAAGATGGCCAGCACGGATGAGTTTGGGAGCGAGGAGAACCAGAATGCAAAGGTTGGCAGCGGAGCCATCCAGGTGCTCACCGCCTTCCCCCGCGAGGTCCGACGCCTGCCCGAGCCTGCCAAGTCCTGCCGCCAGCGGCAGCTGGAAGCCAGAAAGGCAGCGGCCGAGAAGAAGAAGATTCAGAAGGAGAAGCTGAGCACTCCGGAGAAGATCAAGCAGGAGGCCCTGGAGCTGGCGGGCGTTACGTCGGACCCAGGTGTGTGGGGGGAGGGTGCCCGCTGGGAGTCGCATTGGTGCTGTCCTCATGGGGGCCCTGGCTCTTCCACGTACCCTCCTGCATCACACTGGAACTGGGGCTTCTGCTTATTTGTCAGTCAGAAAGGTATCTGCAGCAGCCACAGGACAGCCAGCCTGATAGGAGGCCGTGGGGACACAAGTACAGCAGGACTTGTTATCTGCATGGAACTGAGCTTGGTAGAGGGGGAGCACTGGGTTTCTCCTCTAGTTTGCATCCCTCGGAGAATCAGAGGCCCCCCTCTGTGCTCTAGTTTGCTCCCTTCTGAGATAGGTGAGTAGCAGACTTCAGGGCACGTGGGTGTGTGCCAGGGTGGCAGGGCTTATGGGCAGAGACAGTTGCTGGCAGGCATCTGAGTTCTCATTCTCCTCGTCCTGGTCCCTGCAGTGATCCTGACCGGACTGGGCAGAGAGTGGGTGGTGGTGGTTTAGTGCAAATTCTAGAGTTCTCTAGGGTGAGAAGAGGAGTCAGGGGGATACTGTGGACCCTGCATGAGCTGCTTCTCACCAGGGATTGCCTCCTCCCACCCCCAGTGGGGCTGGGGCTGGGCCTGTGCTGAGCGAGGCCCAGGGAGCATGTCCTGGTCTGGGCTGGACATGCCTTAGCACCTCACCTGCCTGTCCCAAAAGAGGAAACATCCCTGGGAAAAAGGGTCCATCCCCAGTTCCCCACCAGGGCCTCTCCAGGGTGTGGTGGTGTCTGCCCCTCTGCCATCTTGCTTTCTGTTTCCCCAGGCCTGTCTCTGAAGGGTGGATTGTCCCAGCAAGGCCTGAAGCCCTCCCTCAAGGTGGAGCCGCAGAACCACTTCAGCTCCTTCAAGTACAGCAGCAACGCGGTGGTGGAGAGCTACTCGGTGCTGGGCAACTGCCGGCCCTCTGACCCTTACAGCATGAACAGCGTGTACTCCTACCACTCCTACTATGCACAGCCCAGCCTGACCTCCGTCAATGGCTTCCACTCCAAGTACGCTCTCCCGTCTTTTGGCTACTATGGCTTTCCATCCAGCAACCCCGTCTTCCCCTCTCAGTTCCTGGGTCCTGGTGCCTGGGGGCACAGTGGCAGCAGTGGCAGTTTTGAGAAGAAGCCAGACCTCCACGCTCTGCACAACAGCCTGAGCCCGGCCTACGGTGGTGCTGAGTTTGCCGAGCTGCCCAGCCAGGCTGTTCCCACAGACGCCCACCACCCCACTCCTCACCACCAGCAGCCTGCGTACCCAGGCCCCAAGGAGTATCTACTTCCCAAGGCCCCCCCAATCCACTCAGTGTCCAGGGACCCCTCCCCCTTTGCCCAGAGCTCCAACTGCTACAACAGATCCATCAAGCAAGAGCCAGTAGACCCGCTGACCCAGGCCGAGCCTGTGCCCAGAGACGCTGGCAAGATGGGCAAGACACCTCTGCCTGAGGTGTCTCAGAATGGAGGACCCAGTCACCTTTGGGGACAGTACTCAGGAGGCCCAAGCATGTCCCCCAAGAGGACTAACAGTGTGGGTGGCAGCTGGGGTGTGTTCTCGTCTGGGGAGAGTCCTGCCCTCATCCCTGACAAGCTCAGTTCCTTTGGAGCCAGCTGCCTGGCCCCTTCCCACTTCACAGATGGTCAGTGGGGGCTGTTCCCCGGCGAGGGGCAGCAGGTGGCTTCCCACTCTGGAGGACGGCTGCGAGGCAAACCGTGGAGCCCCTGCAAGTTTGGGAACAGCACCTCCACCTTGACTGGGCCCGGCCTGACTGAGAAGCCGTGGGGGCTGGGGGCAGGGGATTTCAACTCGGCCCTGAAAGGTGGTCCTGGGTTCCAAGACAAGCTGTGGAACCCCATGAAAGGAGAGGAGGGCAGGATTCCAGCCGCAGGGGCCAGCCAGCTGGACAAGGCCTGGCAGTCCTTTGGTCTGCCCCTGGGATCCAGCGAGAAGCTGTTTGGGGCCCTGAAGTCGGAGGAGAAGCTGTGGGACCCTTTCAGCCTGGAGGAGGGGCCGGCCGAGGAGCCCCCCAGCAAGGGAGCAGTGAAGGAGGAGAAGGGTGGTGGTGGTGCGGAGGAGGAAGAGGAGGAGCTGTGGTCGGACAGTGAACACAACTTCCTGGACGAGAACATCGGCGGCGTGGCCGTGGCCCCAGCCCACGGCTCCATCCTCATCGAGTGTGCCCGGCGGGAGCTGCATGCCACTACGCCGCTTAAGAAGCCCAACCGCTGCCACCCCACCCGCATCTCGCTGGTCTTCTACCAGCACAAGAACCTCAACCAGCCCAACCACGGGCTGGCCCTCTGGGAAGCCAAGATGAAGCAGCTGGCGGAGAGGGCACGGGCACGGCAGGAGGAGGCCGCCCGGCTGGGTCTGGGCCAGCAGGAGGCCAAGCTCTACGGGAAGAAGCGCAAGTGGGGGGGCGCCATGGTTGCTGAGCCCCAGCAGAAGGAGAAGAAGGGGGTTGTCCCCACCCGGCAGGCACTGGCTGTGCCCACAGACTCGGCGGTCACCGTGTCCTCCTATGCCTACACGAAGGTCACTGGCCCCTACAGCCGCTGGATCTAGGTGCCAGGGAGCCAGCGTACCTCAGCGTCGGGCCCGGCCCGAGCTGTCTCTGTGGTGCTTTTGCCCTCATACCTGGGGGCGGGTTGGGGGTGCAGAAGTCTTTTTATCTCTATATACATATATAGATGCGCATATCATATATATGTATTTATGGTCCAAACCTCAGAACTGACCCGCCCCTCCCTTACCCCCACTTCCCCAGCACTTTGAAGAAGAAACTACGGCTGTCGGGTGATTTTTCCGTGATCTTAATATTTATATCTCCAAGTTGTTTCCCCCCCCCTTGTTTGGGGGGCTTTTATTTTCTCTTTGTTTTTAAAACTCTATCCTTGTATATCACAATAATGGAAAGAAAGTTTATAGTGTCCTTTCACAAAGGAGTAGTTTTAAATTCCATTTAAAATGTGTATTTATTGGATTTTTTAAAAGCGACAATAGTAATGGTAAAGGATGGGCAGGAAAGGCCAGTAGTGCTCCCCCACCCAGTCTCGCTGGGTCCGGCGAGCCAAGCCCCTCGGGCACTGGCGAGGTCCTCAGCCATCTGCCCCTCGAGAGCCAATCGCGGACGGTAGCCACCCAGTTCATCCCTCCCGACACATACCCTTTCCCTTTGGGGAAGGGAGCCTCAGGACAGCCTCTGTCCTCTCTGATAGGATGGGAGAGTCTGCAGAAAACCATCTGGGGTCCTTTTTCCAGTCCCCAGCTTGGAGTCGAGGGGCAGATGCACCCCAGGCCAGCCCTGCGGGATGCTGGCATAGCTTTCCCCAGAAACCAGGTTGGAAGTAGATGGCTTCAAGCTTGCTAGTCTCCACACTGAATCCTCTGTCCGTTATTTATGGAGTCACACGATGTTATGGTTCACTAGGCAGCACCTCACGCTGGAGCTGGAGTGCGAGGTTCTTAGGGGCTGCGCCCACCACGTTACCAAGCCAATGCATGCTGAGCTGAAGGAATTTGTCTTAGTGGCAGGTTTTTCTTTAAAAATGCCCCCAAAGTCTATGCTGATATCGAAAAAGGGCTACTGTATCTTTAAAAACAGGAAGTTGAACCCAAGCTGTGAAAAGCCAGTGGTGCTCTGTGCATGGTGCTGTGCGGAGCCTGGTGCTGTAGTGTTGTGCTGGGACTTTCTTGACTCTTGGGCAGGTCACATCCTACAGGAGCTCAGCAGACCAGTGTAACAACAGTTAATGCATCTATCCTGATCCCTGAATTTCCACATTGGACAATGGTGCATGCCTCACACCTGAGCCTGCTTCTTCCATGCTATCATCGGGTTCGGGGGCCTACACTTAACAATTTTAAAGTGCAAGAGTCAAACATTTTCAACAGGTTGCTATGATTTTCCTCCCTAATTGGTGCCATTTCTCCATTTGATCATTTTCTTTTTTCCTTTCTTCCCCTCTTCATCCACCTTAACAGACCTGTTCTGAAATTCTGGTGCATTCATTCGGTTCTTTGAAATGAGAATGTGGTGCTTAATTTTTGTGACGTTGTTGAGAGAGGTTGGGCCTGATGGGAGCAACACTCACGGTCACCACGTCAAACTTTGTTGGAGTGTTGGTTTTTCTTGTGATGTTAGCAGAAATGATCTCATGCTACCCATGTGGATGTGTGTGTGGTGAATGGGGGGCTTCATCAGGACACACAGAGGGGAATGTGGCCACACGGTGGATGACCACCAAGCCCTGAGATGAACAGGTGTTTACTGAGCAGTTGTATTCAGATATGGGTCTTCATGAATCATGTTTAACAATCAGATGACCGCTATAGGCAAGTTCCTGAGCTTCCGGGTGCCTTGAGTAAGAGCTGAGAACCGGCCTGCTGGGTGTTTACTGTATCTGTTTGGAGGCACTGGCGGAGGGTCGTTGTAAGATGTCCTGAGCATTTATGTGGTCTGGTTTTAACTGTAAATAGTGAAAGATTTTTTAAGCACTTTTGCCTAGATTTAAACAGCAACTTGAAAAAAAAAGTATGTTTTAACATGTAATTGTGGGAGAAATTGTAAATAGTAGCTGAATATTTAACGTGCTTTGTCTATCCTCCACTTTTACCATATTCTGTAAAGTTGCATTTATTTTACAGGACAAAAAATGAAATATTATTGCTTTTGAAATAAATACCCAAGAGCTTATCAGGACTTAGAATTATTCAGAACTCAGATTTATAGGAAAACCTCTGACCTTCAGTTTGACAAGCTAAAGGAAGCAGAGTCTTTAATGAGCATGCTAATTTTCTAGTTTTGAGGAAAAATTGGGTCCTTTAAATGCTATTTTGCTTATCGCATCAGTACTTTTATGCAGGTCTCATTTGACTCCGTGCTTAGGTAGATGCGGGGGTGCCTTGAAAACTTCATTTTAAATGATCTTAAGCAAGAAATACAATATTTTACGAAACATTTGGAGAATGTGACCGTCTGTATGACCCGTGGAAGCCCCAGGTTGGCTGTTGGTTTGGAAGGTCCTGAGTGTAACCCAGGTGATTCTGATACTTGGCATGTGTGAATCTTCCTGATGTATGTTAAATAAACTCTTCCCCTCATCACCCTTTGGTAGGAAAGCCATTAGATGAAAGGAGAAACCAATACAAGCTAAAAGCATGCGATGTCTGTCCCCCAGCCCAAACAGCCTTGGTTCATCAGTTTCTACAGTAGGAAATAGGCTGCTGAGAGGTGAGTCAAGAGGCAGTCTCCATTGGATGTCCCCACTCCCCTCAGAATGGCGTTTCCAGAGTTAGGCGGTGCAGTTGCCGTGCTCAAGCCCATGCTGATTTGTACACTACATGTCTAACCTACCTCAAATCTCAGTCATTAAAATTAGCATGCTTTAGACATATATTTAAAAAGTAACTATGCACAGCTCTTTATCCCCCCCTTGCTGCTGAAGGTTTCTTAAAGAGAAAAATCAAATTTTTATTTTTTACTGGCACTATCATTTTTTAAGTCCTAAAGATGATTAACAGACATTTTTATCATGAGAAGAAAAATAAAGCCATTGCAACTAAAGAACCTAACAGCATGACCAAGTTCGAAGAGTCATATTATAGCAACGGAAACCGATGGCGTCTTAGTCATCTCCCCAGTGTGCCCTGTCCACGGACACCATCCATGTGCAGTGCAAACATTTGGTTCCTTTTTCTGCTCTGTTTTGTTTTCCCTGCCTGTTGCGTGCAAGGGAAGTGCTTGTAAAGTTCTGTGCTACGAGATTTTTAAAATAAAAATCGCTTCGCAGCAGGTTCTCACAAAATAACTGGTGCTAGCTCAAGAAATCTCATCATCTGACCATCAGAAATCTTGACTAAAGGCGTTGCATGGATTTGGGGGTTTTTTGGTTTTTGGTTTTGGGTCTGGTTTTTAGCAGGGCCAATGTTTCCCACGCCCCGGCTTCATGGGTACTGCTTTGCCTTCTCACCCAGGTGACGATGGTGTGCGTGGAAAGAGATGATACCCCACCACCCCCTCTTGGTCCTTCCACCAGCCTCTTTTGGAAACAGTAGTTTGGAGAGCAAGGGATTTTTAAAGCGCTAAAGGAAAGAAGTAGCAGAGTTTAACTGCTTTGTACCACACAGCAGTAGATGTGCAAGGATGGTTGACAATGAGTCGATGATAGCCTAATTTCATTGAGAGAAACCCAGCCAGACTTGCTTCTAGAGGTTTAATCACCATGAGATCTCAAACCAAGGCAAAGCTGGTGGAAAACTGATATCCCTGACGTGCCTCAACCAGTATCTCTTTCCTTTTGTTACTGAAGTGTGTTTTGTGGACTAGGAAGCATTTTTATGAATTGAAATAGTCTAAATAAAATGGTGCTATGGTGTTTTAATGTGACTGTCCCTGATCCTGTCTTGCTGAGGTGCTATCAACGTTCTGAAACCACAACCAACCAAAAACAAGGTGGGCTCCAGTCTCTTGGCTTTTTTTTCCCCTCCCCTCTTTGGTGCTGTCTTAGACCCGTTTACCGTGCTATAATCTGCTCTGAGCAGTGTTGTGTTGTGTTGTATTATTCTTCCCTTGGTGGCCAAACAAAGCAAGTCGAGAAGGCAGCTATCTCCCTTTCTGTGATCGGGAGTGGGCCTGCCTGGCTTGGCAGGTGCTTTGGTTCCACACCTGTCTTCTCAGGCTTGATGTGAAAGAAAGGGCAAAGGGTTTTTTTAGTTTGTTTTTGTTTTTGAGGAAGGGGAGTTGGGTACTCCTGCCTCTCCTAGCATGATAGGCATTCTCATAGCCGGGGACACAGATTTTCTCCTGCAGCCCAGGGTGCTAAGCAGACATCTCTGGGAGTCCCAAGGGCACACCAAGAGAGACCAGATGGATCTCCTTCCTCCCCTGGCACTGGCCGGGACCATGGTGGGCAGGGGCTTCATTCTCCGACCCAGCGTTGCTTCTGCCTCTCATTGGTAACCCCTTATGTTCAGACTAAAGGAAGGAGCTTTCTTTGCTCACTCGATGCCACTGAGGCTGCTTTTTAGTTGGTGCTAACCTAAATTTCTTCTTGGGTCCACAGAAGTTGATGTTTTAAAAACTCAACAGGAAGCTCCATTTTGTGTCATCCACTGTCAAAATAATTTTTTTAAATACCTCAAAAACAGGACATCATGACAACTTCAGTAAAGTAGATTCCATGAGGGTCTGATAGCTGCAGGTTGTCCGTCTGATGACGTACTTGACCTTGAAAAATCTGGGGTCATTTTTTTTTCATTCTTCGGCAGTTAAGATAGCGGAACGCCGAAAGGAAGGAGCGTAGTTGGCTGTATTTCATGTTTAAGTTTTGCTTTTGAATAAAATGTGAATTTCCTATGCCCATCTCATTGAGCTTTCTCAGTCATTGTTGCTGTCATTTGAAATGACTCCCTCAAAACCTAGTTTTATTAGCCAGCTGCCTCTGCTGTAGTATATGGTCAACTTCAACATACCCTGGACCAAAACATTTTTGAGGTGCATACCCCCAGCATGAGTTATACAGTCCCACATCCAGGTGCACGGAGTGCGAGTGCACTCCGCGAGTGCGGGGGGAGGGGCGGCCCCCTCTGGTGCTCCCAGCCCTTCCTCCTGCAGAGCTGCGGGCAAGAGCAGAGCAATAGGATTCTCCCCTGAGCAGAGACCGCAGCACAGAAATGCAAGGTCTAAAGTTGCTTTTTGCCTAAGAATCAGCGAGTGATTTGGCCTACTTCCTCATTGGCTTCTATTCTGATATCAGGGATGCTTTTTGTAGTGGTATTGTTTGCTCCCTCTTCGCGTTTTGACTACCCGTCATTCAGGGGTAACTCATCACTCTTCACACGGGGATTTAAATTAAGAAACTAATTGGCTCATTTGAACATTCCAAATTTTCTTGGTTTCAATACCCTTTTTTTTCTTTTGAGGGGAAAAGAGGGGAGAAAAACAGGAGTGATGTCATTTCTTTTTCATGTATTCCAATTAAAGAAACAAGGGCAGGTCGTATAATGGCATATTAATACATTAGACTTAATCTAGAACCCCTGTAGCTTTTTGATGTGTTTTATTTCTTATCTCTTTGAATTCCTGTTTGGTTACTTGGCTTCCAATGGAGGTGAACTTAACAACCATACTTGAATATTCCGTCTTGACTTTGTAAACTGTGGCTACTTGAAATGAAGTTTATCTGGGGTTGATGGATGAATGGTAGATTTTTGCAATGTCTCAAGGCAATAGGATGTGTATTAAACTGTAGATATTCTTAGTACAGTAAATTTATGCTGATAATTTTATTTTGTATAATTTTTACCTTTTTGTTAATATTTTTTCCTTCCACTTTATTGGTTTGCCTCCTGAGCTACCCCTCCTTTACCCTCCCTTCTCCCTCAGTGTTTCAGTAAATTTAATTTAGGGTGCCTAGAAATTGCAAGTATGTATCCTTTTTGATTTGTATTTTATTATAATTTACACAAACAACTGGGTTTGTGAACTGTATTACTCCTGGTATCTTTAAAATATTGTGGGTGTTTTAATAAATTTTATATTTATTTTTTGCACTCAAATTCAGTGTGGGTTCTTTTTTTCCCCTCCTTGAACCAGGACCAGAATGTGTTGTCAGGTACCCTGTAACCTCACCCTTCCACCGTATGTTGTAGATGCACAAACGAAGCCCTCACAAATAGCAGTGGCGGAACCTGACCTTGTCCATTCTGCCACCTGGATAAAGGAATGTTCAAAGGCTATCAGCTGTGAAAATGGGATCTAAAGGGGGGAAAGTGGAGATGGCCTTTTTCTCATCTATGTTTCTCTTTTTGTTTTCTTTCCCTTTTATGTTTTTTGTCTTTTTTTGTTTGTTTTCTTTCCACTGGGAGATACTCCCCTCCTACTAAAATTAACTTCTGATGTTAGGTTTGCTAAAGGATCACCGAATGCTGCTTGGTTGGGATGGCTTGAACAACAAGTCTAGCAGGGAGTGGCTAATACGGAACTGGAGATTCTGCTGACCAGAGGCAGAGGTTTCCCGTAAGATCCCATGCCTGGAGCTACCTTCTTTAATTCAGATTGCCAATTCTGGAGGTGGCTGTTCTTGAAAAGGGAATAGGAATTGAGGAAGGAGAAGAGAGAATAGTGAATCTGCTCACTCTTCCTCCTTCCTTCTGCGTGAAACATCTGACTGAAGTTGATCCAGTGTCTTTGAGGGACAACCAGCCCAGCTGTTGATAAGGATTTCGGCAATATCCCAACATCGCAAGTCACTCTAGATGGGAAAGTTCATCTCTGAGGGCATCTGAGTGAAAACACCATGATCATAATGAGTGCCAGGTGATCGGCTTGGAGGTTTTTATCTCCATTTTACTTTGCTTGCAAAGGAACCCACTGGAAATGCCTTGGCACACCTGGCTATCCAGGGATCCTCAAACATGTTTATATGTTTTACAAAAGTGGGGTCACACTGTGTTTTGTAACCTGCTTCCCTCCTTGAGTTGGAAGAGACCTAGGTCTGTCCCCTTCCTGAGCGCCTGTCATGATGGCGCCATCTGCAGAGCCTGAAGGGAGGGCCAGGACATTCCTCCTTCAGCTGGGGCTGGTTTCACTATTGGTTAGCTATAAATATGCTGCCATCTCTCTTACAATTTCCATGTTAAATATAGAAAATTAGAAGACAGAAGTTCTTAAAAGTTATCTGAAATCCCACCACAAGAGAACCACATATTGGTTGCAAACATTTTCTGAGTGTGTAAATGCGACCCATATGTATTTTTTCAAATGGAATACAATAATACAATGTTGTAATCTTTTTGCACTTAAACTATCTTTATCAGTATGCAGAATAGCATCTTTTTAAATAGTTGCCTAGCATTTTTTTTAGTATGAATGTAGAAGCATTTAATCATCAAACTCTTTAACATCCCAACTTGTTGCAATCATAAATTGAACTAATCTAAATGTACCTGCATGTAAATCCCACTCAGTCTATTTGTTTCTATGCTAAGAAGCATTGCAGTAAATTCCCCTCTGCCACATGACTATTCTTAATTCCATGAACCTTCTTGTAACAGGTCCAGGCCCCGTCCACCACTACTCCCCACTGCGCCCCCGTCTGTTCACACCTAGAGCATCATTATTCATATTGGGATCTCTAGAAATGAGCAATTTGTTCCAGATGGGATCCGGCTCATGCAAGCCAAGCACAAAGACACCAAGGAGCCCCACGATCTGGACATGCTATTTTTATAAATGCACACCAAGGTTTATTAGTTTTTTAAGCAGCTGAGTTTTACTGAGAGCTTGTGGCTTGGAAAGAACATGGCTCCCTCACTTCCCAATTGTGTGATTTGATGAGCCATTTCATCTTCCTGTGTCATTTTGTCAATAAAACAGGCTGATGATACCGCATAAGGTTGATATAAGGATAAAAAAATTGCTACATAAGTGAAAGTGCCAGGCATTCGGGACACAGCAGTAATAAGAGCTATCATTATTACTCTTGACATATGCAAAGCTTTAGGTCACTAAGGAGTCCAAGACTAGTCTTGGACCACATAGTGTCCTCTTTTGTGAACTTCTGCCAAATCAGGTCCACTAACTCCAGTCTTCATGCAATTTTTTTTTTTTTAATGCTTCACACAGCAGTTGAAGTGTAGCCATCTTAAATGAACTGTTTAACCCACTCTTCCTATTTTGAATCTTAATTTTGTCAAAGTATTGGTTTACCCAACCCAGCTACACAACTTAGTCAGCAACTTTGTTGTGTGTTCTCATGCTCTTGTAAGCTTCTTAAGCTTGGAGAACTCTTAGTCATCTTTGTCTCCCATTGCACTCTGAAAATAATAGGCATTCAACATCCCATGTCCATGGGATGGTGCATCCATACATACCTCATGTCCATGCAGGGGGACATGAAGCCCTGAAGACACATTCAACACACATAATCCAGTGCATGTTCTTGTCAGAGCCATGAAGACAACACAGAAGATGTGAAAGACAAAGCTTTGTTAAATTCTAGATACCCCCAGCGTCTCATCCCCACTCCAGAGGTCTTAGCAGAGGTCTGCTTTCCTCTACTGAGAAGCCCAATCCCAGGTCCACAGAACCTGCCCAGTTTCCCTCACTACACTTCAAACCATCTTCCTGTATGTTTGTTCTCTTTACCACACACACACCCCTGCTGCTCGGTACTCCCGACTCTCACTCTCCATGTACACCCTGTGCTGCTCCTGTGGAACATGCTTCATCCATTAACCCTTTCCTGTGGCTTCTCCCCATCACGTGCTCTCAGGTTCACCCCAGCCTGACCCTGCTCTGCCTCATACACCTTTCCCACTCCTTCCTGTCACCACCACATATCTGCAGGTGTAGACAACCTCCTAGCTTCAAGGTCCATACCACTCACTTACCTGTACCTTTATTTCTCCAAAAACAGTCAGCTTCTAAGCCAGGGATCCTTGTCCTCACTGACCTCTGTGAAGCCTTAAAAACCCTCTGCTCCCAGACTGCATAGCCAGGAACATTCCATTGTCCCAGGACCCTGCCCCCTTTCATGAGCCCCTTTGTGACCTCCTGTCCTTTAAACACAAATGCCCCCAAAAGAATTGACCCAGTCTTCTCCACAGACTATCAGCTTTCCTTCAACGGACTTGTTCAGCCACCAGGCCTCAACTATGACCCTAATGCCAATGATTTCCAAAGCCATGTCTAGCCCTGACCTCCCTCATGAGTTTGGGCTGCTGGATAGCTCTGGGTGGCTCTTTGGTAAGGCCAAAGTCTTAACTAAAACTGACCTCTCAACTCTCCACCAAATTTCCCATTATTCTCCCAGTCATATCCTGACACCTGCCAAGTCTAGATTCTACATCCTCAGCATTCTCAATTCTGCTTCTCTTTGCTACTTTTATTAGCAACCCACATTGTACAGTCGTACAGGCTGTGCACTACACAACTCTGGGGAACACCATTCATACAGACTATCATGTGTAAGCCTTAATTATAGATAGGGACTCCTGGCCGGGCGCGGTGGCTCAAGCCTGTAATCCCAGCACTTTGGGAGGCGAGGCGAGGCGGGATCACGAGGTCAGGGAGTCGAGACCATCCTGGCTAACACGGTGAAACCCCGTCTCTCCTAAAAAATACAAAACTAGCGAGGCCGAAGTGGGCTGAGCCTGTGGTCCCAGCTACTTTCGGGAGGCTGAAGGCAGAATGGCGTGAACCGGGGCCGGAGCTTGCAGTGAGCTGAGATC
Organism: Papio anubis; assembly: GCF_008728515.1. Taxonomy (NCBI): domain Eukaryota; kingdom Metazoa; phylum Chordata; class Mammalia; order Primates; family Cercopithecidae; genus Papio; species Papio anubis. The sequence goes on from NC_044989.1 coordinate 74,353,829, forward strand.
CGGCCACGCACTCCAACCTGGGCGAGCCAGACTCAAGTCTCAAAAAAAAAAAAAAGGACTCCTTCCTGCTATGGACAGAGGCATATTGGATGAGGACCACAGTATAGCCCTCTAAAGCTGGGGACCCAGGGCAGAGGCCTCTCATGTCTTGGTCTAAATGTGAGACTCTTCAGAAAGGTTGAATGGCTTGCTCAAGACCATCCAGCTAGGAAATGGCAGAGCCCAAAATCAACCCAGGTTGTATTTGGTGCCAAAGTCTGTGCCCTATCCAAATATACCCCCGTTTCTTCTGTACCTTAAGACCCACAAATCCAAGGGACATTGTCCTCACTGGTGGGAATCTACCTACAAGTAAAGCTTAGGGCATGACCTGAGTCTGTGGGTCTGTGGGCACAAGAGGCACAAGTGCAACAAAGTGGCTCTACAGGAAGACTTTAGGCTCTTTAGAGCATCTTCAACATGTATTGTTATTTGAAAGACTTGAATTCTAGCCCCCATTTGATTGCCCTGCCCAGCTTACCAAAGCCAATCTCCTTACTCAGATAATCTTTCTAAAAACCAAATCAGATGATACTATTTCCCTGTAATACTCCTCAATACTCCCCGTTTGATACAGCTCTCAGGATAAGACACAACATTTTAACTTTGTCCCAGGGCCCCACAGGACTTGGCCCCAGTTTGCATCTTTAGTACCACTGCAGGCCACTTGGTGTCTTTTATCTGAGTATCTCCTTGGTGCACCTCCCCATGTGGCCTCTCAAATATGAAGGGCCTTCTGATGGTAATGCCAGTAATACCACCAATAACCCACTCCTTTATTTACTTATTTACTTGCTTTTAAAGTATCTGTAAGAAACTAACTCCTTTTGAAATCCATTAAAACATTTACATAAGGCCAGGCGCGGTGGCTCACGCCTGTAATCCCAGCACTTTGGAAGGCCAAGGTGGGTGGATCATGAGGTCAGGAGATTGATACCATCCTGCCTAACACGGTGAAACCCCATCTCTACTAAAAATACAAAAAAAAAAATTAGCCGGGCATGGTGGCGGGCACCTGTAGTCCCAGCTACTCGGGAGGCTGAGGCAGGAGAATGGCATGAACCCAAGAGGTGGAGGTTGCAGTGAGCTGAGATCGCGCCACTGCACTCCAGCCTGGGTGACAGAGTGAGACTCCATCTCAAAAAAAAAAAAAAAAAAAAAAAAAAATTACATAAACTATAAAACTACTCCCAATAAAGAAAATTATCAGTAAGAGCCAAGACATCAGCAAAATTATACTCAAGGAAGTAAAAAATAAACAGGAAACCATGTTAACCAAGTTATCTAAAGCCAAATAAAAAGTTTTACTACATAAAAAACAATATGCAGATCTAAGGGTATAAAATTTTTAAAAATTATATGAAAAAACAAATATTAAGAACTGAAAGACTAGCAATGAGTGCTTTGCAAGAAATACCAGAGATTAGACAGTGACTACAATCTACTTTCAAAAAGATTAAAAATACCCACAGCAGGCTGGGCGCAGTGGCTGACACCTATAATTCCAGCACTTTGGGAGGCTGAGGCAGGTGGATCACGAGGTCAGAAGTTCAAGACCAGCCTGGCCAACATGGTGAAACCCCCATCTCTACTAAAAATACAAAAATTAGCTAGGCGTCGTGGCATGTTCCTGTAATCCCAGCTACTCGGGAGGCTGAGGCAGAATTGCTTGAACCAGGACCCAAGAGGCAGAGGTTGCAGTGAGTGCAAATCATGCCACTGCACTCCAGCCTGGGCTACAGAGCAAGACTCTATCTCAAAAAAAAAAAAAAAAAAAAAAAGTTACCCATAGCTAACATCTTACTGAATGGGGAAAAGCTGAAAGCTTTTCTTCTAAGAGCTGGAACAAGACAAGAATGTCTACTCTCATTACTCTTATTCAACATAGTACTAGAAGTCCTACACAGAGCAATTAGGCAAGAACTTGAAATAAAAGGCATCCAAATGGAAAAGGAGGAAGTCAAATTGTCCCTGTTTGTAGATGACAGGATCATATATATAGAAAAACTTACTCTACCACAGAACTCTTAAAACTGATCAATTCAGTAAAGTTGCAGGATAAAAAAATTAACATATAAAAATCAGTAGTATTTCCATACATGTACAACAAACTTAGCTGAAAAAGAAATCAAGAAGACAATCCCATTTACAGTAGCTGTCAAAAAATAAAATAAAATAAAATAAAATAAAATAAAATAAAATACCTAGGAATAAATTTAACCAAGGAGGTGAAAGATGTCTACAAGGAAAACTACAAAACACTGATGAAAGATATTGAAGAGGATACAAACAAATGGAAAGACATCCCATGCTCACGGATTTGCAAAAATTCATATTTATTAACATAACAATACTACCCAAAGCAAGCTACAGATTTAATGCAATCCCTATCAAAATACAAATGACATTCTTCACAGAAATAGAAAAAAAAATCCTAAAATTTGTATGAAACCAGAAAAGACCCCAAATAGCCAAAGCAATCCTGAGCAAAAAGAACAAATCTGGAGGTATCACACTATCAGGCCTCAAAATATACTACAAAGTTGTAATAACCAAAACAGCATGGTACTGGCATAAAAACAGACACAAAGACTAATGGAACAGAATAGAGAACCCAGAAACTAATCCACATACTTACAGCCAACTGATTGTTGGTAAAGGTGCCAAGAATACTCATTGGGGAAATGACCATCTTTTGAACAAATGGTGCTGGCTTATAAGTGGGAGCTAAGTTATGAGGACAGAAAGGCATAAAAGTGATATAATGGACCTTGGGGACTCGGGGGGAGAGCTGGAAGGAGGGTAAGGGATAAAATACTACATACTGGGTACAGTGTACACAGCTTGGGTGATGGGTGCACTAAAATCTCAGAAATCACAACTAAAGAACTTATCCATGTAACCAAAAACCACCTGTATGCCAAAAGTTATTGAAATAATGTAAATACACTTAGTGCCATTGAATTGTACACTTAAAATATTAAATGTTATGTTCTGTATATTTTACCATGATAAAATTAAATCTCTTAAAACCTTTTTTTTTTTTTTGAGATGGAGTCTCGTTCTGTCGCCCAGGCTGGAGTGCAGTGGCTGGATCTCAGCTCACTGCAAGCTCCGCCTCCCAGGTTTACGCCATTCTCTTGCCTCAGCCTCCCAAATAGCTGGGACTACATGCGCCCGCCAACTCACCCGGCTAGTTTTTTGTATTTTTTAGTAGAGATGGGGTTTCACCGTGTTAGCCAGGATGGTCTCGATCTCCTGACCTCGTGATCCACCCGCTTTGGCCTCCCAAAGTGCTGGGATTACAGGCTTGAGCCACCACGCCCGGCCAAATCTCTTAAAACTTAAAACAAAAAAACAGGCTAGGCATGGCAGCTCACGCCTGTAATCCCAGCACTTTGGAAGGCCGAGGCAGGGAGATCACTTAAGGTCAGGAGTTCAAGACCAGCCTGGCCAATATGGTGAAACCCCATTTCCACTGAAAATACAAAAAACTGGCCAGGTGTGGTGGCAGGTGCCTGTAATCCCAACTACTCAGGAGGCTGAGGCAGGAAAATTGCTTGAACCCAGGAGGTGGAGATTGCAGTGAGCCAAGATCGAAAAAAAAAAATGACGCTGGGAAACCTAGATATCTATAGGCAAAGAATAAAACTAGAACCCCATTTCTCACCCTATACAAAAAATCAACTCAAAATGGACCAAAGACCTAAATGTAAGACCCCAAACAATAAAACTACTAGAAGAAAACACAGGGGAAATGCTTCAGGACACTGGTCTAGGAAAATATTTTATGAATAAGACCTCAAAAGCACAGGCGATAAAAAGCAAAACTACACAAATGAGATTATATCATACTAAAAGCTTCTGCACAGTAAAGTTGAAACAATCAGCAAAGTAAAAAGGCAATCTACAGAATGGGAGAAAGGATTTGCAAACTGCTCATTCAATAGGGAACTAATATCCAGAATATACAAGGAACTCAAACATCTCAATAGCAAAAAAACGAAGCAACGCTATTTAAAAATGGAAAAATGATTATCCTAAGTGAAGTTACTCAAGAACAGGAAACCAAATACTACATGTTCTCACTTATAAGCAGGAGCTAAGCCATGGGATAAAAAGGAATATAGAGGGATATAACGGACATTAGAGACCAAGAAGAGGGGAGGATGGGAGAGGATGAGGAATGAAAAATTACCTGTTGGGGACAAGGTAGACTATCTGGGTGAACAGGTACACCAGAAGCCCAGACTTCACCACTGTATGATTCATCCATGTAACCAAAAACCACTGTACCCCTAAAACTGTTGAAATATTAAAATTTTTGTTACTTTGGATAGAGTTAAAAAGAGAGAGGCCTAATTCAGAGAAAAATTTAATGGCCAGGCACGGTGGCTCAAGCCTGTAATCCCAGCCCTTTGGGTGGCCGAGATGGGCGGATCATGAGGTCAGGAGATCAAGACCATCCTGGCTAATACGGTGAAACCCCGTCTCTACTAAAAAATACAAAAAACTAGCCGGGCGAGGTGGCGGGCGCCTGTAGTCCCAGCTACTCGGGAGGCTGAGGCAGGAGAATGGCGTAAACCCGGGAGGCGGAGCTTGCAGTGAGCTGAGATCACATCACTGCACTCCAGCCTGGGTGACAGAGAGTCCGTCTCAAAAAAAAAAAAAAAAAAAATTAATGTTGAAGATGATTCAATGGAATATGCTAAAGGTGCAATTTCTTCTATAAATTAAAAAATAAATAGATAAGCAAACAAAAATAAAAATAAAAAAATGGGCAAATGAGCCAGGTGCAGTGGCTCACACCTATAATCTCAGCATTTTGGGAGGTTGAGGTGGGTAGATTGCTTCATCCCAGGAGTTCAAGACCAGCCTGGGCAACATGGCAAAACCCTTTCTCTACAAAAAATACAAAAAAATAGCCTGGCATGGTGGCACATGCCTGTGGTATCAGCTACTTAGGAGGCAGAGGTGGGAGGACTGGTTAAGCCCTGGGGGACAAGGCAACAGTGAAATGTGATTGCACACCACTACACTATAGCCTGGGCGACAGTGAGATTTTGTGTCCAAAAAAAAAAAAAAAAAGGCGGGGGGTAGGGGGAATAATCTGAACAGACATTTCTCAAAAGAAAACACACAAATGGCCAAAAAATATATGAAAAAATGCCCAACATCGCTAATCATCAGGGAAATGTATATCAAAACCACACTGAGGTATCATGTCATCTCAGGATAGCTATTAACAAAAAGACAAAAAATAATGAATGCTGGTGAGGATGCAGAGAAAAGGGAACTCTTAAACAGTGTTGGTGGGGATGTAAACCTAGCTCAGTCACTGTGGTAAACAGTATAAAGGTTCCTCAAAAATTACCAATCAAACTCCCATAGGATCCAGCAATCCCACTACTGGGCATTTATCCAAAGGAAAGGAAATCATTATATCAAAGAGATATCTGGGCGGGCACAGTGGCTCATGCCTGAAATCCCAGCACTTTGGGAGGCCAAGGCAGGCAGATCACCTGAGGTTAGGAGTTCAAGACCAGGCTGGCCAACATGGTGAAATCCCATCTGTATTGAAAATGCAAAAAATTAGCTGGATATGGTGGTGTGTGCCTGTAGTCCCAGCTACTCGGGAGGCTGAGGCATGAGAATGGCATGAACCCACGAGGCGGAGGTTGCAGTGAGCCAAGATCACTCCATTGCACTCCAGCCTGGGCAACAGAGTGAGACTCTGTCTCAAAAAAAAAGAAAAAAAAAAAAAGGAAAAAAAAAATTACAGCTGGAGAGGAGGAATAAATTCTAGTGTTCTAGATCATGGTGGGACAACTCAAGTTAATAAGACGTTAGTTTCAAATAGCCAGAAGGAGGATGTTGAACATTCCCAACACAAAGAAATGATAAATTAGATGATGGATATGCTAACCACTCTGATTTGATCACTATACATATATCAAAACATCTATGAGGCCGGGCACTGTGGCTCACGCCTGTAATCCCAGCACTTTGGGAGGCTGAGGTGAGTGGGTCATCTGAGGTCGGGCACCCAAGACCAGCCTGGCCAGTTTTTTGTATTTTCAGTGGAAATGGGGTTTCACCATATTGGCCAGGCTGGTCTTGAACTCCTGACCTTAAGTGATCTCCCTGCCTCGGCCTTCCAAAGTGCTGGGATTACAGGCGTGAGCTGCCATGCCTAGCCTGTTTTTTTGTTTTAAGTTTTAAGAGATTTGGCCGGGCTGTGGCATGAGAATCGCTTGAACCTGGGAGATGAAGGTTGCAGTGAGCCCAGATAGCACCACTTCACTCCAGCCTGAGCAGCAGAGTGACACTCCATCTCAAATTTAAAAATAAATTTAAAAAAAATAAAAATAAATCACAATGTACCCCAAGAATATATACAATGATTATTTGTCAATTTAAAAAATAAAATTAAAAGAACAAAAAGATTAAAAAGAGCATCTTGCCGGGTGTGGTGGCTCATGCCTGCAATCCCAGCACTTTGGGTGCAACTAGGGGAGCTGTCAGCAGTCCATGCTGAGCAAAGCCCCAGCCGTGCATGAGACACTCCAGGGAGGGAGAAGGGGGCTTGGACACTAAGGGGCTGGCAGGGAAGAGAAGCCAGGAGGGAGGTGAGCAGCAGCCAGGGAACTCAGGGAAGCACCTCAAATGGGCAAGGGAGAGGAGAGCAGGGGGATGGGTAAGGGGTATGTGGAAGAACCCAGTGGGAACTCTGATTGGGAGCAGAAGAGGTGGTAAGAAGCGGTCAGATTGTGCTTGTGTTTTGAAGGTAGAGACATAAATCAGGATTTGTTTTTGAATTGCAACCTCCACCTCCTGGGTTCAAGCGATCCTACTGCCTCAGGCTCCCAAGTAGCTGGGATTACAGGTAGGTGCCACCATGCCTGGCTAATTTTTGTATTTTTAGTAGAGATGGGGTTTTGCCATTTTGGCCAGGCTGGCCTCGAACGCCTGACCTCAGGTGATCCATCTGCCTCGGCTTCCCAAAGTTCTGGAATTACAGGCATGAGCCACTGCTCCTGGCCTATTTCATTATTTTTTTAAAGACAAGGTATCACTCTTTCTCCCAGGCTGGAGTGCAGTGGTGCAATCTTGGCTCACTGTAGCCTCCACCTTCTGGGCTTAAGCAATCCACCTGCCTCAATCTCCTGAGTACCTGTGACCACAGGCATGCATGGGATTACAGACCTTTTGGTCCTAAAACATACCAAATTTATAGAAAAGTTGCACAAATGGTACAATGAGCACCCACATATTCTTCACCTAGATTCACCATTTTTTAGCATTTTGTTATATAGTTGTCCCTTGAACAACACTGGTTTGTCAAGAATGCATAAAATACATGTAGATATTAGTCTATTTTATCATGTTCTACCATAAAACATACATAAATCTATTATATTTATTTTTTTGAGATGGAGTCTTGCCCTGTCACCCAGGCTGGAGTGCAATGGCACAATCTTGGCTCACTGCAACCTCTGCCTCCTGGGTTCAAACGATTCTCCTGCCTCAGCCTCCTGAGTAGCTGGGATTACAGGCGCCTGCCACCACACCCAGCTAATTTTTGTATTTTTAGTAGAGACGGGGTTTCACCATGTTAGACAGGCTGGTCTTGAACTCCTGACCTCGTGATCCACCCACTTCAGCCTCCCAAAGTGCTGGGATTACAGGCATGAGCCGCCGCACCCAGCCCACAAATCTATTATAAAAAATTAAAATTCATAAAACCAAGTACCTGCTTTAAATGCCTGTGACGCTAATCATCTCCACAAGAGCAGTTACTATCTCCAGTAAACTGCATACTATAGTAAAAAGTGATCACTTGTGGTTTTCACATGTCTTTCATTGTGTTTAGAGCAATGCTGTAAATCTTGAATAACACCATGGGACCCACACGGAATGCCTCTAGTAATCGTGGAAGTGCTCCTAAGAAGCAAAGAAAAGTCATGCCATTACAAGAACAAGTTGAATTGCTTGATACATACCACGGATTGAGGTCTGCAGCTGTGGTTGCCCACCATTTCAGACAGACGATTCATCTTATAAAGATAACTGAAACTTACAGTATCAGTAAGTACAGTACAGTACCGTAAATGTATTTTCATTACGATTTTCTTAATAATATTTTCTTTTCTCTGGCTTACTTTATTGTAAGAATACAGTATATAAAACATATAATATACAAAATAACTATATTATCAGTAAGACTTTTCTAGTCAACAGTAGCCTATTAGTAGTCAAGTTTTTGGGGATTCAAAATTTATATGTGGGTTAGTCAGAATGCTTGACTTTGTTCAAAAGTCACATTGTATTTGCTTCTCTGAATACACACGCACACATATATTTACATGTCTACATTTACGTGTATATAAATGTATATATATTACATATATATGAACCATTTGGGAATTTGTTGCAGACATCAAGACACTTCCCCTGTGAATACTTTTGTCTGTATGTCCTAAGAACAGTCATTCTCCTTCATAACTACGATAAAATTATTGTACCCAGGAAACTGATATATTATCTGAGTTCATATTCAAATTTATCCAACTTCTGCAATAATGTCTCTTATAATTGTGTTTTCTTCCTAAACCAAGACCTAAACCAAGATCCAGTCCAGAATCACACCATGCATTAAGTTGTAGTTTCTTGAATCTTCTTTGATCTGCAGACTGCTGCCCTATCACTTTGTTCTTTCATGATGTTGCCATCTTTTGGCCAGGTGCGGTGGCTCACGCCTGTAATCCCAGCACTTTGGGAGGCTGAGGCGGGTGGATCACTTGAGGTCAGGAGTTTGAGACCACCCTGGCCAACATAGGGAAACCCTGGCTCTACTAAAAATCCGAAAATTAGCCAGGTATGGTGGCACGTGCCTGTAATCCCAGATACTCAGGAGGCTGAGGCAGGAGAATTGCTTGAACCTGGGAGGCGGAGGTTGCAGTGAGCCAAGACTGCACCACTGCACTTCAGCCTGGGAGACAGAGTGAGACCCTGTCTCAAAAAACAAATAAATAAAATACAAAAGATATAGCCATCTTTTAAGAACTCAAGTCAATTGCTTTGCAGAATGTTCCTCAATTTTGATTTGTCTGATTGTTTCTTCATTAATCAGGTTAAGCCTATTAGAAATACTACCCAGATGATGTGTGTTCTTCCCGTTCCTCACACGAGGAGGCACACAGTCTCAGTTTGTCCTATTACTGGAAATGCTAAGTTTGACTTTTGGCTACTGCAATGTCCAGCAAATATCTCCATTGCCTGAAAAATTTCCCCTTTATAATTAATAAGTAATCTAGGAGGTACTACTTTAAGACTGTGTGAATAACCTATTCCCAGTCTTTCACCTAAGAGTTTTAGCTTCCACTGGTGATTCTTGGCTGAATCAATTATTTTTTATTTTTATTTTTTATTATTTATTATTTTTATTTTTTTAAGATGGAGTCTTGCTCTATCGCCCTGGCTGGAGTGCAATGGCACGATCTCGGCTCACTGCAAGCTCCGCCGCCCGGGTTCACACCATTCTCCTGCCTCAGCCTCCTGAGTAGCTGGGACTACAGGCGCCTGCCACCATGCTCGGCTAATTTTTTTGTATATTTATTAGAGACAGGGTTTCACCGTGTTAGCCAGGATGGTCTCGATCTCCTGACCTCGTGATGCACCTGCCTCGGCCTCCCAAAGTGCTGGGATTACAGGCGTGAGCCACCACATCTGGCTGGCTGAATCAATTATTACCACGATTGTTGCAAAATGGTGAATTTCCAATGTTATAATTCCTGTATTTATTGGTTGTCATTCTACTGTTTTGAAAAAGCACCTTTACTTATCTCTCCTTTTATATTAGTATTAGTGTAGTAGTCGTGGTAATATGAACCCATGGATTATTTTTAATTGAATGTTTTAAAATAAATACTTGTCAAATTGTACAAAATTCAACCAATGGCAGCCCCTTCAAACTTATTCCTGTGGCTTTCTGACATTCCTTGGGTGCTTCTTTGTTTTCAGTTACAGGCCTGAGGTGTCAGCAGGAAAGACGCACTAGTGGTCCCTGAAGCCCTGTTACCTCGGGCCTCTAGGACCTTCGATAGGCCGCCTCCCTTCTCTTAAGAGCCCACAGCTTGGACCTCCAAGTTCTTCGCTGGGCGCTCCCGGGAGGACACTGCTTCGGACTACTCCTGGGGGAACTCTATTCCGGGCGCCCGGCTCCCGGCTCCCCAGCCCCTGCAACCCCAGAGCGCTCCATTCCCCGTGCCGGGCTGCAGGCTCCGCCTCCGGTCGCTCAGTCCGTGGGCCTGGCCGACGGCCTCCGCGGCGGCAGGGGGCGACTTCTCAGCGCGGCTCTCTACTCGGGTCCCGGCCCGGCTGGAGCTTCCGGAGAGATGGCGAGCGACGTCCGGACCTCTCTGTCTTGCCCTCCTTGGCTGGTGGCGTGGCTACGCCCGGGCCGCTCCACACCCCTACCCTGGGGAAACGTGTGCCTGCGCCGCTGGAGTCGCGAATGCCGGGTTACTCACAACGTTCAAGTACCCAAGGCCGGCGGCCCTGCAGGCCTAGGCGCGGGTTCCTCCGGCCATCTTGGTGAGGAGGGACCGGAAAGAGGAGCCGCTGAGGAGCCTACGGAGCTGGGCGGCGGCCGCCAGAAACTCAGGAGGCAAGTGGGTGGCTGGATAGGGACTCGCGTCCCTACCTGGACCCAGAACTCTGGGATCAGTTTGACAACTTAGAAAATTGGTAGTCTGGAGAAATTCATCATATCTGCCAAGGAAAGGACTGAGATTGAAGTCAGCTGTACAAAACAACTCAGGAATCTTTGGAAGAAATGCCAACCTAAAAAGAACTGGAAGGAGAAAGAATACGTTACGTAAAACTCTCCTTCCCTCTCTGTGAACAAAATAAGTGGTCACGCTGGGCAGCATTAAGTTACCTTCTTTGAAGTCTTGAACTTTCAGATCACCGTGGAGTTACAAGGGCATGTTCAAAACCAAAAACAGGAGAGGAAATGTCACTTTCATGATGCCCAGAAGGCACAACCACGGACAGAGACTTGATGGAAGTAACTTGAGTCAAGTAAAAGACAATTGAGATTGTAAAAAGACTGCTGAGCACATCAGTATTTCGAGAAAATGATGCCGTATGTCTTAAAAACATACATGTTTTTAAAAGTCGATGTTGAAAAAGGCACACCAATGGCAGAAGACAGCACTACTCAATGAGAACTGAAGTACTTATCAGTTCTTCAAGAAATTTGACACTGAACTGCAGGAATTTTACCATCCTAATATTTCCAACAACTTCCAGAAAATACAAGAGATAGAGGGAAAGAGGATAGTGAGAATGGGAGAATCAGTGAAGACATATGTAGAGATTGGTCAACAGGTGATAGCAATCAATAGGAGATGCTTGGAGAGAATAGTAAAGGCAGCTGAATCAATGATCAGAAAAATGTCACAGCTGCTAATAAAAACTTTCAAGTCAGAGTATGCGCCTCCTGGAGACATCTAAGGACTACACTCTGCCAATGAGGTGCTTGATAATAGTCTTTCAGATTTCTGAGGAGAAGGCAAACCAGGGTCAGTTGTGGTGGCAAATCGAAAGGAAATTTTTGGCTGTTCATAAAAATGTATAAATAAGGCTCCGAAGCAGCAAAAGGAACCAACTGCTTCAATGAGCTCATTATCAAACCCAAAACTGGCTGCTTCAAAAGTCTGTAATGTCAGCTGGGCACAGTGGCTCACGCCAGTAATCCCAGCATATTGGGAGACTGAGGCGGGTGGATCAGTCAAGGTCAGGAGTTTGAGACCAGCCTGGACAACATGGTGAAACCCCATCTCTACCAAAAATACAAAAATTAGCCAGGTGTGGTGGTGTGCACCTGTAATCCCAGCTACTTGGGAGGCTGAGATGGGAGAGTCACTTGGACCCAGGAGGTGGAGGTTGCAGTGATCTGAGATCATGCCACTGCACTCCAACCTGGGTGACAGAGTGAGACTATCTCAAAACCAAAAGTCTGTAGCATAAGGGGTGTAACCCCAGAGGATGTTGGCAGGCTTCCACCTCAACTGTAAAGGAAAAAACTACAAGAGAAAGTCAATGACATAAATACAGATGGAGATGGATCAAAGAAATGGCATAACAAAAATGAAAAACATGTATGAAAGGAACCCTCAAATGGGAGACACAGCCAGTCTGAGTCACAAATTAACAAAATTAAGACAAAAATATAGAAAAACAAGAGGCCTAGAAATTTGAAGTCTAGCTGCCTGAGGTTGAAGGCAGGCTCACACAATCAAGTTAACAGGCCTGACAACAGAGTGGAATGTACAAAAACCCAATCCAAAATCCCAGAGAGGTTTGCACAAGACTGGAAGGGCTCAGAAGGCAGTTACATAGAGGAGCCAGTCAAAGAGAGTGGGGTGAGGAGTTCTGGTTGTGGATTTTGATAGTGAAATACATACATATTTTTTTTTGGTTTGAGACAGTCTTACTCTGTTACGCAGGCTGGAGTACAGTGACTCGGTCATGGCTTACTGTAGCCTCGACCTCCCAGGCTGAAGCTCTTCTCCCACCTTCGCCTCCCAAGTAGCTGGGACTAAAGGCATGTGCTACTACACCTAATTAATTAATTACTTTTTTTTTTTTTTTTTTTTTGAGGCGGGTCTCGCTGTGTCCACCCAGGCTGGAGTGCAGTGGCTGGCGTTCGGCTCACTGCAAGCTCCGCCTCCCAGGTTCAGGCCATTTCTCCTGCCTCAGCCTCCCGAGTAGCTGGGACTGAAGCCGCCTGCACCTTGGCTAGTTTTTGTATTTTTTAGTAGAGGCAGGTTTCCTATGTTAGCCCAGGATGGTCTCAATCTCCTGACCTGTGATCCGCCCGCCTGCAGGCTCCCAAAGTGCTGGGATTACAGGCTTGAGCCACCCGGCTGACGAATTACTATTTTTTAATTGAGGACAGGGTCTTCCTCTGTCTCCAGGCCAGAGTTCAGTGGTGTGATCTTGGCTCACTGCAACCTCCTCCTCCCAGGTTCAAGGGATTCTCCTGCCTCAGTCTCCCGAGTAGCTGGGATTACAGGCATGTGCTGCCATGCCCAGATAATTTTTGTATTTTTTTTTGTAGAGACGGTGTTTCACTTTGTTGGCCAGGATGGTCTCAATCTCCCTGACCTCTTGAATCCATCCACCTTGGCCTCCCAAAATGCTGGGATTACAGGCATGAGCCACTGTGCTCAGCCTAATTTTTGCATTTTTTATAGAGATGGGATTTCACAATTTTGCCCGGGCTAGCCTTGAACTCCTGGACTCAAACGATCCACCCACCTTGGCCTCCCAGAGTGCTGAGATTACAGGCATGAGAAACCACACCCAGCCTTGATAATGAATTTGATAAGGAACTGCTTCTTGCCTTAGGGACTTGGAAAGCCCTCTACGTGTTTGAAGTTCAGAATGAAGGAATCATTTCAGTAGTTGAAGCAAAAATGTTGTATATTATAGAGGAAGATGAAGGTGCTGGGTGAATCTGCTTTTGGAAAAATGAAGATGAAAAGAGTTAAGTCCCTACTTTGTCAACATTGATTTGGACTAAAATGCCAAAGGTGCTAACATGTATATTTAATATCACTCTGATTTTTTTTTTTTTTTTTTTTTTTTTTTTTTTTTTTGAGATGGATTCTTGCTCTGTCACCCAGGCTGGAGTACAATGGTGCAATCTCAGCTCACTGCATCCTCTGCCTCCCAGGTTCAAGTGATTCTCTTCCCTCAGCCTCCCAAGTAGCTGGGATTACAGGCGCCTGCCACCACACCTAGCTAATTTTTGTATTTTTAGTAGGGACAGGGTTTCATCATCTTGGCCAGGCTGTTCTCGAACTCCTGACCTCAGGTGATCCGCCCGCCTCAGCCTCCCAAAGTGCTGGGATTACAGGCATGAGCCACTGCACCTGGCCTCACTTAGATTATTTTTTAATTGTGGAGCTGTTTCTCCCTACAACAGTGACTGTTACAGGTAGCTTCAAAAGCCTGACTGGATGTATAACACCATGGTACAATACACGTTTCAGACAGCCACACAGTAGACTTTTAGGCATCATACACTTGAATTTTCCTTGGCTAGTTTGGACTCTAATCAAGTTTTTCATGCTGAGATGAAGCTTTACATGGAAAGCTGCTAACTGCCAATTTACAACTGTGTCATTTGAAATTCAATAAACATTTCTTCTTTTGGCAGCATTTATAAATAACAAAAAAGTTGTATTCTAGCTTCTAACCATCCTTTGTGAGTAAGAAAATGTGGCATTGTGGAGGTACAGAAGACTTCAACTCTCATATATAGCACCTGCCATAAATTAAAGTACACTAAGATTTTCTCTTTTTTTAAAACTTTATAGAGATGAGGTCTCATTGTGTTGCTCGGGCTGGTCTCAAACTCCTGGCCTCAAGCAGTCCTCTTGCCTCAGCTTCCCAAAGTGTTGAGATTACAGGCATGAGCCACCATGCCCAGCTGAATGTTATATTTTGTAGCTCAGTAAATTGAGCTATGCTAGTTTGTTAAATTTTACCATTATTCACTTAGAGGAAATCACAAACAAAATTTAAATCTCAATTTTCTCTGAGGCAGGGGTCTTGCTATATTGTCCAGGCTGGTCTTGAACTTGTGGCTCAGGTGATCCAACCACCTCAGTCTCTGAGTAGCTGGGATTCTCACCCTTTTTGAGTACAGAAGTAAAATAAGTACTTGTACTAAAATTTTATATATTTTTTCTTAAACATGGTTAAGATTATTGTTTTCATCATGATTAACATATCATGTCTATTTGATCCCATAGAACCAATTGAAATCTGGAGAAGTTTGGTCAGTTAACCTGTTGGTTTTTACATATGGCACCAACTGATCTCTACCAGATTGACACAGTAGATCAGCTGTTTTAATGCTGAAGAGAGCAGCTTATATAAATACAGTGCACATCTATTAATGCTTCTCACTTCCGTAGTTCTGTTTCAGTCAGAGGTTTTGTGGCACAGGACCTGTATTCAACTCACACTTCCCTAGGCTGGCTATGACTAGAATGCCTTGTGGCAGCAGCTACACTCATACATAGGCATTGATCTTAGATCTATGTAGATTTTTAAATCATTGGCATCTTTTAGACCTAAATTTTATGTTTGCTGGAATTTTTTTTTTTTGAGATGGAGTCTTGCTCTGTTGCCCAGGCTGGAGTGCAGTGGAGCATCTCTGCTCACTGCAAGCGCCGCCTCCCGGGTTCACGCCATTCTCCTGCCTCAGCCTCCCGCCTATCTGGGACTATAGGCGCCCCCCACCACACCCGGCTAATTTTTTGTATTTTTTTTGTTAGAGACGGGGTTTCACCGTGTTAACCAGCATGGTCTCAATCTCCTGACCTCGTGATCTGCCCGCCTTGGCCTCCCAAAGTGCTGGGATTACAGGTGTGAGCCACTGCACCCGGCCTGGAATTTTTTTAAAGCAGTAAATGTAAAGGCTAATTTTAGAAGATGTTAATAATATGATTAACTTTAGCCAGAATAAAATAATTTGCCTTCTTTATAGAAATCTGGCCACGTAGGAATTTGCATTCTTAAAATTGGCACTGAAGCCAGAGGATGGATAGTGAAATTGGTCACATGCATGGACAGCTACCAAGTCCAGTGTTTAATGGTGCCCAGTGAAGAGGATTGAAGCACATACCAGAGAAGCAGCTGTAACTGGGTCAGAAGGAAAGTGACAGGCTGAGACTTAGTTTTAGGTAGAAAAAATGAGCTTCTGGTCTCTACATTATTGGCTCATCTCATAAACTCAAATCAGGGGATGAGAAGCTAGCAGAAGGGACTGACTCATGCTTATTGATCTGGATGACCTCTGTTTCAAGGTTCCAGCAGTGTTAGCTTACATTTTACAAGGTCTCCCAAAGTGAAATGTAGTGGTCTTTACTTAGTGACAGACTAATTTACAACTATGTAATTATTTTAAGTTTGTAATTAAAATTTCTTCTGAATTATTAATGGCTTTACTGACATGATGTTGTTAAAGCCTCTCATCTTGCTGTTAAGTATTGTAGTGAGAAAATCAGCTGACCTGGAAACCATGGGGATTGGTTCTAATGAGCCATAAATGCTTCCCCTCTTCCTTCAGCACTAGTAGACTACTAGCTTTAGGCATTTAACCAAGCGAATTAGAGACAGAAAATATTAAAATCCAGCTATCCTATATCAGGTGATGAACTCATTTCCAGACTAACTACCCAAGAAAGCAAGTTAAACACTGTAATACAAAGCCTAAAATGGGGCAAGTTGGGGTTAGCTTTTAAAATGCCTGCCTTGAAAAACATGTTATTCTGTGATTTTTTTTTCTTTAAAGTTGTGGAAATTTGATTCAGAAAAATAGCTTAATAAGTTTGTATAGAGCACGGGAGAAGGGGTTGTGAGCATAAATGTATGATGATTATTTTAAGTGTGTGCTTCAGCAGTGAGAACAAACAGATGAAGATACGTGATACTGACTAAACAGGTAAAAATATTTTCTAGTCTCAGTTCCTCTAGTCAATGCCTGAAGTATTAGAAAAAGTACTGAAACAATTCCCAAAGCATCAGGAATTTCTATTTCTACTCAAAGTATTGTTTGTTTTCTTCCAACAGTTCTGTTAAATAAAAGGAAAAGTCTGCTTGTTTATAAAGTTTTATTTAGAGAGATATTTAATGTCACAGGTTAATGTGTGTAGAAACCTTCTCTAACCTTGTTTATAAATCTACCAAGCCTCACCTCAAACAACGTTCTCCTTAAACTTATCCTTTTTGTGCAAAGCTACTGCTTCCTGATGTCCATAACTCAAGGCAGTTTTGTTGTTGTTGTTTTTGGCTTGGTGTGATTCTGAAATGTGATTATTTAATGTTTGCCAAGATGTTTGGAATAGAGTAACTTTCAGCTGATCAACTGATTGTGACTTTCTTCTTTTGTAGTTTTTGGTTTTAAAAATGCTTTCTGTCAAACCCATCTATAATTCCCCCAGAATATATTCGTATGGACTAAGGCTTACCAAAAATAAGGAACATTGGAGAAACTGCCACCACCAGGAGGAGCCAAGGGGACATGATGACTAAAAGTAATCTGGTTTCATGGAGGGGCTACCTAGAAAAAAGACATTAAAGAAAGACTAAGGAAACCTGAATAAAGTATGAGCTGTCATTAATAATAGTGTAACAAATTAATTGTAACAAATGCCCCATACTCAGGTAGGATGTGAATAATCAGGGAAACTGAATGTGGGACATATGGGAACTCCCCTGTCTTCAGAATTTTTCTGTAAATATAGAACTGTTCTAAAACAATAAAGACTATTTAAAAAATAATAAAGACTATTAGGGAAAAAAAAAAAAAAAAAAAGGCTGGGCTCATGCTTGTAATCCCAAGACTTTGGGAGGCCAAGGCAGGAAGATCACTTGAGGGCAGGAATTTGACCAGCCTGGGCAACATAGTAAGACCTCAACTCTACAAAAAAAAAAAAAAAAAAAAAAGCCAGACATGGTGGTGCACACCTATACTCCCAGCTACTTGGGAGGCTGAGGTGGGAGGATCAGCTGACCCCAGAAGTCAAGGTTGCAGTGAGTTGTGAATGCGCCACTGCACTTAAGCCTGGGTGACAGAGATCCTGTCTCCAAAAAACAAAAAAAAAAGGGCTGGGCACAGTGGCTCACACCTGTAATCCCAGCACTTTAGGAGGCCGAGGCAGGTGGATCACTTGAGGTCATGACTTCAAGAACAGCCTGATCAACATGGAGAAACCCCGTCTCTACTAAAAATACAAAATTAGCCGGGCATGGTGGCTCATGGCTCATACCTGTAACCCCAGCTACTCAGGAGGCTGAAGCAGGAGAATCTCTTGAACCTGGGAGGCAGAGGTTGCAGTGAGCTGAGATCGCACCATTGCACTCCAGCCTGGACAACAAGAATGAAACTCCATCACAAAAACAAAAACAAAAAACAAACAAAAACCGGCCAGGCACAGTGGATCACGCCTGTAATCCCAACACTTTGGGAGGCTGAGGCAGGCAGATCACCTGAGGTCAGGCGTTCGAGACCAGCCTGGCCAACATGATGAAACCTCTTCTCTACTAAAAATGCAAAAATTAGCCAGGAGTGGTGGCAGGCACCTGTAATCCCAGCTACTCGGGAGGCTGAGGTGGGAGATTTGCTTGAACCCAGCGGGCAGAGGCTACAGCAAGCCAAGATCACACCACTGCGCTCCAGCTTGGGAGACAGAGCAAGACCCTGTCTCAAAAAAATAAATTGCAAAAACCTTAAAGGCATTACTTGAACATCAGTTGTTTTACTCTTTTATGTGCTCGTCTTTGTGCCCCCAATGACTTGTTTTTATATCTTCCGGAGAGAGGCGGGAGTCTGTTGTTGCACTCACACTGAATTCCCTGGTGGCTGCTTTAACATTTGGCTTTAGGCCAGGCGCAGTGGCTCACGCCTGTAATCCCAGCACTTTGGGAGGCTGAGGTGGGTGGATTACCTTAGGTCAGGAGTTCGAGACCAGTCTGGCCAACATGGTGAAACCCCATCTCTACTAAAAAACACAAAAATTAGCTGGACTTGGTGGCAGGCATCTGTAATCCTAGATACTTGGGAGGCTGAGACAGGAGAATCACTTGAACCCTGGAGGCAGAGGTTGCAGTGAGCAGAGATCCTGCCACTGCATTCTAGCCTGGGAGACAAAGCAAGACTCCATCTCAAAACAACAACAACAACAAGTTGGCTTTAGTATAGACACTTGGGTTCGCAGTTTTGTTTGACCATAGTCACTATGGTTGTTTCTTTCTATGATTGCTTCTTTGTAGTCTTATTATAAAAGAAAAGAACCTGTCGGGCATCTTTTAGGTACGCTCTCATCTGCCACTCTAAACACCTTTTCCTTACAGAAAAAATAAATTACACAAATGCTCTTTCAAATTCACAGCCACAGGGTATCTTACCAGGAGCAGAGAAATGAGGTCAGCTTCCTGGAATGAGGTGCCTAAGGGTAGAGATGACTCCTAGCATAGCCCGACCAGCATCATTAGCGCCAGTGCAGGTACAAATGTTGGCTGATTGATCAGAGAGTGGAGAGGCGGTGGGCGTGCAAGAGTGCGCACTCTGCGGGTTGCGCTCCTTTAGGTGGCCCGAAGAAGGCAGCTGGAGCTCAGAAGCCACCGCTGGCGGACTTGAGCTGTGAGTGAGTGTCTTATTTAAAACATTTCAGAGTCGTGGCGAAGAAGCAGCACGGACTAGGGCGCGCTTCCGCTCTCCAACAACAACTGGACCCCGGGATTGAGGGCGTCGGAACCCCCTCCCGTCCCTCCACCTTCTCTGTGCTTGGGTGCACCCTGTGGATAGAGCCGGCCCGTGGGACCGCAGACTCGTGGGGCTGCTTTCTGTTGAGAGGATTAACAGACCACTGCCGGCTACGACCATTTTCCAGGACAGGCATCTTGTGCGCGCAGGTCACGTCGGGCCTGCCCGGGCTCTGGCTGCCTGGGAGTGCTCTCGCTGTTCACTCCGCGGAATTAGGGGTTGGGGGGCAATTCCCCGCAAATGGGTGAGGGGTGGAGGCGGGCAGACGAATTAATGGATGCACAGTAGCCCCATCGAGGGAAAAGGGGCTGGACGGAGGGGAACTGCGGTGGGCAGGGAAGGCCTGGGGGGCTGGTAGGGGATAGAGAGGAGAGTCCACCCGTGCCGTGACTTACCTGGTCTCTGTGCCTCCGCTCTCCCCTCCCCTCACTAATGAGACTCTTAAACCTGGCAGGGACCCAGGAAGGGATATTTGTAATTATCCCAGGTGTTTCAAATTTACAGCCAGAAGGGAATCACTGTATCTTCTTTATTTCAGTGCCCGCTTTCTCTTAGCACGTTCTTACCACAACCCTTCATTCATGACCTTCTCAGTCCATTTGTTCAACTTTGGCCTCTCCAGTCCATTATCTCCGCACTTTCCGATTTGGATTCCCAGGTCCGTTTGCCCTGAGCGCTCCAGCAGCCATTGTCTGGTCGTGGACTGGCTCTCCGCGAGTCATTCACTCACCTTTCCCACTCTGGATTCCCAAGAAAGGGAATTGAAACCATTGGCTCCTAACCAGTCTGTGTCTGGGTGGGGCTTTGCAGCCTCAGGTCCCCTCTCAGGTTACTGGCCACCCTGTCCCCTATACTGCTAGTTAGGTGGTCTAACCAGGGCTGAGGGGCACTACAGGAACCCAGGAACGAAATGTGCCCAGGGGAGGGCTGTGGAGCAGGCGGTTTCCCCTACACTGACTTGCCCAGTCAGCAGGCACCTCAGGACACTTTGGGTTTTCCACTGGAAAACTGCACATTGTTTTTAAAAGGACACTGAGCTCAGAAGACCTCTCAGGTGAAGCTAGCACTTTCCACAAGCAACACTTAAAAAGCTAGGAGGTGGCTGCATTCGATGCAATGCTATACTCTAGCCACTGGGATTAAACACTTTCTTCTTTTCTAATCCATCAATTAAAAAGAAAACCTGTGATTCCTCTCCCAACTTTCCTTTTAATTTGGGGGAAAGAACAACTGGGTGAGGGGGGTGGTTACTTGTTTCCAGATTTAGAAGCATTTAGGGGATTACACATTTCACAAGCCTGAAGAGTTCCCAGGGTGCGGGTGGGGTGAAGCAGAAGGAAGAGTCCCGTCTTCTGGTGTCCGGAGGTTCCTAGGCGGCTTGGCCCACAAAGCCACACTTACCTTTTCCTCCAGTCAAGAACATCTGCTGCTCTGTCCTAGCCCTTCTTCGAAGAATAGAACCCCCTCTTCTTGTGGTAATGCCTCCTCTCTACACTTCAAGCCAGAGTTCAGCTACAGACTGCAATTTTATACCACCCCTGGAATCCACCTGGTTAGTCCAGGTGGCTCTGAATTCAAATGAGCCAATCAGAGGCCTTCCTGGGAACTTGAAAGTTTGCTCTTCCAACACGTTAGTACAGGTGGCTCCTGATTCAAGATGAGCCCATCAGAGGCCCTCCTGGGAACTTAAAAAGAAAGTCTGCTCGTGCAACGGTTTAGTCCAGGTGGCTCCTGATTCAAGATGAGCCAATCAGAGGCCCTCCTGGGAACTTGAAAGTCTGCTCTTCTCATGGCCTGAACAGGATCTCACTGTGTGCCATCCAGGCTGAGTGCAGTGACACAATCACAGCTTACTGCAGCCTCAAACTCCTGGGCTCAAGTGATCCTCCTGCCTCAGCCTCCAGAGTTGCTAGGGCTACAGGTGCATGTCACCACAACTGGCTAATTTTTTTAATTTTTATTTTTTGTAGAAACAGTGTCTTACTTGTTACCTAGGCTGGTCTCAACTCCTGGGCTCAAGCAATTCTCCCATCTCTGCCTCCCAAAGTGTTGGGATTACATATGTGAGCCACCACATCTGGCTGGCCTGGACATTAAAATATATAAATTAAGAGCTACAGGCAGTCAAGTCACCACTGTATGGCAGATGCCAATCTAGAGTGAGAGATAATAAAGCTGATCTGCAGAGAAAAATGGACAGCAGATGGAGGGGAGACCCAGTGGCACTGGTGTTCCTGACTCTTAGCTGGACCTGTGTCCTTTCTGCAATTTGGCTCTTTTTCTTTTCTTTTCTTTTCTCTTCTTTCTTTTTGAGATGGAGTCTGGCTCTGTCATCCAGGCTGGAGTGCGGTAGCACGATCTTGGCTCACTGCAGCCACTGCTTCCCAGGTTTGAGTGATTCTCCTGCCCCAACCTCCTGAGTAGCTGGGACTACAGGCACATGCCACTATGCCTGGCTAATTTTTGTTTGTTTTGTTTTGTTTTGTTTTGTTTTTGAGACGGAGTCTTGCTCTGTCACCCAGGCTGGAGTGCAGTGGCCGGATCTCAGCTCACTGCAAGCTCCGCCTCCCGGGTTCAGGCCATTCTCCTGCCTCAGCCTCCCGAGTAGCTGGGACTACAGGCGCCCGCCACCTCGCCCAGCTAGTTTTTTTGTATTTTTTAGTAGAGACGGGGTTTCACCATGTTAGCCAGGATGGTCTCAATCTCCTGACCTCAAGTGATCCACCCACCTCAGCCTCCCAAAGTGCTGGGATTACACACGTGTGCCACCGCGCCCGGCCTAAAGTTTGACTTTTCAACCCTTGTCAATAAATGAGAGGCCCCTGTGTTCCTTCAGTAATGAACAAATATATTAATTATCAATTGCTGCATAAAAATGTAACCCCAAACAGTGGCTTAAAACAACAAACACATACATGTATTTCACAGTTTCTCTTGGTCAGAAATTGGGGAGTGGCTCAGCTGAGTGGCTCTGGCTCAACCCGCAGTCAGGATGCCAGCTGGGGCTGTACTCTTCTGATGGCTTGACTGTGACTGAAGGATCCATTTCCAAAGTGGCTCATCTACATGGCTCTTGTCCTGGCAGAAGGCCTCATTCTGTGCTGGCTGTTGGCAGGCCCGTTTGGCTGGCTGTTGGTAAAAGGCCTCAGTTTCTCACCATATGGACCTCTCCGCAGGCTGCTTGAGTGTCCTCATAACATGGCTGCCTTCCCCCAGAGCAAACAAGCCAAGGGAGAGAGCAAGGAGAAAGCCACTGTGCATTACATGATGTATTCTCTGAAACTGAAGGTCACTTTCACTTTATTCTGGGTTTTTTTTTTTTTTTTTAAAGACAGAGTCTCGCTCTGTCGCCCAGGCTGGAGTGCAGTGGCACAATCTTGGCTCACTGCAATTTCTGCCTCCTGGGTTCAAGCAATTCTCCTGCCTCAGCCTCCTGAGTAGCTGGGATTACAGGTGCATGCCGCCATGCCTGGCTAATTTTTGTATTTTTAGTAGAGACGGGGTTTCACCATGTTGGTCAAGCTGGTCTCGAACTCCTGACCTTGTGATCCACGCCCCCCGCCCCACCCCTTGGCCTCCCAAAGTGCTGGGATTACAGGTGTGAGCCACCACACCTGGCCTATTCTGTTCTTTAGATCACTATGTTGAGCCCACTCTTAAGAGAAAGACAAATAGGTTCCACGCAGGGAATCAGTGTGTCTAATTTTGAGGTCTCTCCATTCTCACTGACCACTGCCATCCTGCTGGCCTCTGGGATTCCAAGCTTGGGTGTTTCCTCACCACATCACCTGAAAGCCATCCCTGGGGTGTCTAGCTGTTTCAGGGGTGGCTCGGGCCTTCAGGCATAGTTCTGTTTTGTCCCATCCTTCTCAGCTCTGATACAACTGAGTGACTCTACTCTTTGTAAGAAAGGCAGTTCTCGCTGGGCGCGGTGGCTCAAGCCTGTAATCCCAGCACTTTGGGAGGCCGAGACGGGCAGATCACGAGGTCAGGAGATCGAGACCATCCTGGCTAACACGGTGAAACCCCGTCTCTCCTAAAAAATACAAAAAACTAGCCGGGCGAGGTGGCGGGCGCCTGTAGTCCCAGCTACTCGGGAGGCTGAGGCAGGAGAATGGCGTGAACCCGGGAGGCGGAGCTTGCAGTGAGCTGAGATCCGGGTACTCCAGCCTGGGTGACAGAGCGAGACTCCGTCTCAAAAAAAAAAAAAAAAAAGAAAGGCAGTTCTCCCCTGGCAGGTACCAATCCCTCCCAACCCCACTGTGCAGACAGAGAATATGTTACAATTACAAAATGGGGGCACAGTATATGAACAGAATATTTGAAATTTTTTTCTGCCCCCAAAAACCTGGGGCCCAAGGTTGTTATATCTTCATGTCCTCATTTCTTAGGGAGGTACCTTCAGAACCAATAGTGACCACTAACTTCTCTGGTGGTCAGTTCCTTGAAAGGCAAAGGAGTGTGAGAGAGGAGTAGATGGTCAACCTCCCACTGCCATGGTAACGGGGGTGCTGGCTGATGGGAGCAGAAAATAATTTAATGAAAGGGTGTGGGGGCAGTCACAAGATGTCTGGGAACACTGGCGGGCCAGCTGCTGAAAACAGGGACAAGGAAGGCTCCGTGGCTGGAGCCCAAACCACAGACACCACAACCACCACCACAGACTCCAGAGATAGCAGCTTATAGCACTCCATCAGCTGCCACCACCACCATCCAGAACACCAGATGTTGTAGCCATGGCTGCAGCAGGAATGGATGTCCCACTGTCCCTGCTCCTCAGTGTCGCTAGCTCCCAAGTTCAGGGCAGGTCCATCTGATTGGCTGAGTCTGGAACGTCTGCCTGTGCCTCAGCTGTGAGGGAGGCAGGGAAAGCAAGCCTTTTCAGCTTCTGTCGTGGGAGGTGGGCTCTGCCTCCTACCAAGAATCAAGGGGTGGAGGATCTTCGAACACAGGAAAAGAACCCGGATCCTGGCACCCCCAAATCCTCAGAGTCCATTTCACAGCATAAGAAATTGAGGGTCCCAGATCATTCACGTAAGAAGTTTAGAGGGGGAAGAAAAGAATGATAAAGGAAAAGAACAGCAATAGCAAAGGATCTTTTCTTTGTTTCAGTAAGATGAAGAAGCCTCAGCAGTTTCGTGGGGGGAAGAAACAGGAAAACCTCTTCACAAGACAAAAAGCTGGCACTGCATTCTCTCTCTGTAGCAGCAGGACAGAACTGTCTAAAGACAAGACCCCTTTGGCCAAAGTAAAGGAACCTGAAATATTACTAATGACCCTTCAAAAGCTTCAGTTGTTTGTTTCCTTTAATTAACATCTAAATAGATTATACATCTTCTATAATTATAATATGGAAATGTATATGAGCAAAATATATAAATTTTTTGGTGAATGCTTAGGGAAGAATGATGCTAGTCAAGTTCATCCAAGGTCTTAAGCAGCAGCATCTATGCAGCCAGGGCGTGGTCAGCGTTTGGGGACAGAGGTAAATATCCGCAATCCATGCATCTCTTTGATTTCTTCTTTTAGTGCCTAAGTAAGAAAACAGCATCATCAGTTTTTGTGTATTTGACATTGGTTACAGTAATTCTCTGAGAGTATTTTTATACAGCTCTACATCTGAAGGAGACTTTGTGCTTTGTTTAAGCAATTTTTCCTTTTTCTGAAAAACAATTTTTTTAATTAATAATATCTAACATGATTTAAAGATCCAAAAGTACAAAAAGGCATACAGGGAAGTCTCCCTCCTACACCTGTCCATCTTCCCAGTTTCCACCCCCCCATTCCCAAAAGAACTGTTGTTAGTTTCTTGTGTATTTTTTTTTTTTTTTTGAGTCAAGGTCTCACCCTAGCACCCAAGTTGGAGTGAGGCGGTACAATATTGGCTTACTGCAACCTCCGCCTCCTGGGCTCAAACAATCCTCCTGCTTCAGCTTCCCTAGTAGCTGGGACTACAGGCACAGGCCACCATGCCTGGCTAATTTTTTATTTTTTGTAGAGACAGAGTCTCACTATATTGCCCAGGCTGGTCTTGAACTCCTGGACTGGAGCAATCTGTCTGTCTTGGCTTCCCAAAGTGCTGGAATTACAAGCGTGAGCCACCGTGCCCGGCCGGTTTCTTGTGTATCTTCACAGGGATTTAAAAATGCATATTTATCAGGCATATTCAAGCTAATATATTTCACCCCATGATCTTTTAAAACGCAAATGGTTAACATTTCAAACACATTACACTAAGCTTGTCCAACCCACGGCCCAGGCCATGACAGGTTTGAATGTGGTCTAATACAAATTCGTAAAGTTTCATAAAACATATTGAGATTAAAAAAAAATTTTTTTTTAAAGCTCATCAGCTATCATTAGTGTTAGTATATTTTATGTGTGGCCCAAGGAAGTCAAAGGATTGGACACCCCTGCTCTACCCCTGCTCTACACTTTGCTCCTCCCCTAAACATCTACCTTGGAGATCTTTCTATGTTAGGCATGTATGGGTGTCCTGATTCTTTTTTGCATCAGCATAGTATTCCATTATATGAATGTATTACAACTTTTCAACCTGTCCCCGAGTGAACTTTTATGCTGCTTCCTGTATTTTGTTATTTCGAGCATCAGGCATTCTTTAAAATGAGCTGTTCTTTAAAATCATACCAATTAGCACAAATTCCCCAATGGTCAGAGCAGGAAATAAAGTTTCAAAGGAATTACGGGACTTGTTTTCAGGCTACAAATGGTGTCAGAGCCTAAATCTGAAGGAACCACCAGAGTCAAATAGATATCTGGCCCCTGTAGTGCTGGGAGAGAGGTTACAGAATCAGAGAGGGGCTTGGACCTCTCAAGTTTATAATCAGTACAGAGGAAAAATAAGATCCTTTTATACTAGGCCAAAATCTGATGATCATAGTAGAGTGGACATTTTTCTCTTCCAGTCTGTTTAGTGAGCTCCTTCTCTTCGTAATAATCCCTTTTCTACTTTATTGTACACTTCGGGTGGAACTACCAATTGGTCTGATATTGAGGTCATGATGTGCCACTGGCCCAGCCTATGACTGGACTGGGGTGGCACATGACCCAAATTGGGCCACTTAGAATCTCCCTTGGGATATTCGAGAGTGGAGCCTTGTGTCTTGGGCCAATATGCTATGATATCAATTGGAGGTGGCCATGGACCATGTTTCCCACCAAGGAGAGAAAGCCCATCTTTAGCATGAGAAAAGGAGACCAACACAGGGAAAGAAGCTGAAAGCTGAGAGAGAGAGAGAGAGAGAGAGAGAGAGGAATCTAGATATACCAGAAACCAGATAATTTTGTTACATGGGCCAAATAATTCCCTTTGTTTGCTTATGCTAATTTTAACTTGGTCTCTGTCACTTACAACATAAAGAATCCTAATATATGTGGTCAGGTTTATAGATCCTTTGATACAATCTAGTCCTATCCCTGTATTTTATTAAAAAAAAAAAAATAGAGTCTACTCCTTGCCAAAGTCAGCAGACAAGTGAGTAATGGAATCAGGATATGAACCCAGGTATCCTGAGGTCCTGGCCACACCTGGTTTCCATCATGTTCCTGACTTGCCCTGATCCAGGAGCTCCCGTTGTGTTGGGGGACAATGAGCTGCCCCACTTGGCCTACACTGCACACCCTCCAACTCCACAATCAAGTGCAGGGCCCTCAACTCCGCAAACAGGCAGAAATGTCCCTGGAAAAAGCCTCCTATCACTGGGCGAAGGTCCCTGGGCCACTTGCTCTCTGCAGGCATGGAATGCTCCCTAGAGACTGTGTCTGTGCCTGGGCCACAACCAGCCTCTCCTCCTTACGTCCACTTGGCTGGGTGACGTCACACCTTCACGTGACTGACCCTGGACAGAGGAACCTTCTGGGCTTCACCCCCTCAGGCCCTGCACACTCCGCCTCCCTGATGCCTTCTCCCTGCATTCTGTGCAGCCCCTGACGGCTTCCCAATACACACTACAGTCCCTTACAGCCACACAAGGTCTTAGAGATCACCTCGGTCACTCCACAGTTAAGGAAACGGGCCCTGCTGGGGGAAGTGACTTGGCCAAAGTCCCATAGGTAATAAGAAGCAGCTTAGATAAACAATCTTAAGCACCTGCCATGCCCACAGCACTATAGCAGGTGCTGGGGACGCAGAGGAAAAGGCGTGGGAAAGTAATGAAAAAGGTAAGAGAAAGTAGCACAAGTCCAACACCAATGGACTGAATGCGGGCAGCAGTGGACTGCCAGACTCCAGCCCGCACAGCCCTGCTTCTGGTGTTCGAGGTAAGCTACTGCACTGGTGACTAGGGTGGACGCACAAGGGCCGCACACAGGAGGCAGCCCTGGAGCTGGACAGCCAGAAATGGAGCAAGAGCGACAGGGCATCTGGCCCAGGACAGAAAGTGAGGAGAGGCTGAGAAGCTCCCGTGATTCACTGAGGTAGGCACATGTCAGGGAGACTGAGGCAGATCACATGAAGGATGGTCAATCCCAGGCTAGGAAGACTGGACTGGATTCTGGGCAAGCAGGGGAGCCATGTAAAGGCTCTGAGCAGGGGAAAGACATTGGTGGAGGCGCCTTAGGGGAGGGTAATCCCCAAAGCTGGAAAGAGGCCGGAGGCGGGGAGACGGCAACAACTGTTTAGCAGCTGCCTTCCACGTGGCCGGCACGACGCTGGGCACCTGTGGTCAATGCCTCATGCAATATTTGCCAATATGAGGCTCAGATCTCACCTCTGTCCACCTCAAAAGGCAACTCAGTGCTCACCACAACTACCTACTCTGCCCTTGCTGCCACCTCCCCAGGATGGCAGGAGGACAGGTAGGGAGGTGCTCCTGGTACAGAACCCTCAGTATCTACGCCTCCTGGGGCCTGGCCCACAGCAAATGCCCAGTGAGTATTTCCCAAGAGATGCACTGGGGCCTGGGAGAGGCCAAGCCCCGTGCAGCAGGGTCCCAGAGGAACGAGTCCACTCCTGAGGGTGCCGGCAGGGGGTGCCCCCTCCAGGGAATCCCACAGGGACCGTCTGATGGGAAGCTCAGGAGGGATGCCAGTATCGGATGGGTTGGGTGACATTTTCAGGCCTTTTGGACAGAAAATTCTGATTCTATAGCACCAGGATGAACATTACTACGCACAGGGTGAGTAGGCAAAATAGATGAGGCAAGCTTCACTCCGGCAGGACACCAGCCCCCCACCCAAACAGCCTGGGCATGAGAGCATCTGGATGGGGCACCTACCCCACCCCTACCTCACTCCTGAAGAGACCAGCTGGCCCTGGGAGTGGAGTCCAGTTACCGCCTTGCCTTCCCCTTGATTCCAGGTCTCTGCCTTCTCTTAGGGCAGTGCCTGTCAGAATCCCATTCCCAACAGCTGTCCTGAGCAGGGCAGCTCCAGGTCCTGGCTCAGACTCTGCCAGCCAACAGACTTGCTCCTGAAAATTTTCATTTTCATCATTCTCATGCGACTGTCAAAGCCAACATCCCCAAACTTAAATCATCTAAAATTGCCTA
Source organism: Papio anubis (assembly GCF_008728515.1). Lineage (NCBI taxonomy): Eukaryota > Metazoa > Chordata > Mammalia > Primates > Cercopithecidae > Papio > Papio anubis. Next base: position 74,382,728 of record NC_044989.1, read on the forward strand.
TGACCAAGTCCATATATTTTAACACAAGTGTCAGCCCCCTAAGAATATACTGTGGCCAGGCTCAGGGGACCCCCTCATGTCAGCTGCCTGCAGACACCCAGTGTGGAGCTGCATGACACCCCAAGTCCTGAGCCAGAAGGGCTGTTCTGACTGGGAGTGGAGGAGAGGCCTCTAGAGTAACTCAGGATGCAGCTGCTCCGGGCGCAGTGGCTCACGCCTGTAATCCCAACACTTAGGGAGGCTGAGGCAGGAAGATCGCCAAAGAGTTGAAGACCAGCCTGAGCAGCATAGTGGAACCTCATCTCTATATAAATATAAAAATGTATATTCTTAAGGCCAGGCATGGTGGCTCATGCCTGTAATCCCAGCACTTTGGGAGGCCGAGTCAGGTGGATCACCTGAAGTCAGGAGTTCGAGACCAGCCTGGTCAACATGGTGAAACCCTGTCTTTACTAAAAATACTAAAATTAGCTGGGCGTGGTGGTGGGCGCCTATAATCCCAGCTACTTGGGAGGCTGAGGCAGGAGAATTGCTTGAACCCAGGAGGCAGAGGTTACAGTGAGCCAAGATAGCACCACTGTACTCCAGCCTGGGTGACAAAGTGAGACTCCATGGGAAAAAAAAAAAAAAAAAAAAGTATATATTTTTACAAGTGCCCCAATGTCAGGATGTGAGTTCTCCAAAACGGAGCGCCTTTGAGATACTAAAATTTAATTTCTATGGGTAAGCCAATAAGAAAACACAAGCCAACTCTCCTCACTGTCTGCAAACTCTCAAGAGATACTGACTGGGCTCCTTCCATGTGCCAGGTCCTTTGTTAGGTGTGGGGGACACAGCCCCGCCCTGCACTAAGCCTGCTTTCGAGGGGAAATGAAGGACAAGTGGCTGGGCTGTCTACTCAGGAAGTGTGAGGAGAGGCACATGTTGCTGTAGGGGATCAGAGGACACTTTAATCTCAAGACCGTGAGCTGACACTCCCCCAAACTGTGGGAATCACAGCCTTTCGCCACCCCAGACTGCTGCAGCTTCCTTCCAGTGTTGGAGATGACAATGATGGTGATGGTGGTCACATTTATGAAAGGCTTACTCTGTGTCGGGCACTGTTGTCAGTGCTCAATGTGTACTTTATCACGAATCCTCACAGCAACGCTTTGAAGCAAGCACTGTTACTCTCAATTAGGAAACTGAGGCAAAGGGTAGGGTTGAAAAACTTGCTCAAGGTCACATGGCTAGAAAGTAGCAAAGCCCAGATTTGAAAGTGGGAAGTCCAATTGCAGAATCTGCTTCCTTAGCCACTTGTAACTGTGGCTTCAGGCCAAGGGACACACTCAAATTACCAGCACCCGTGGGTCCAGTCTCACCAGGTGGCTTGTACAGAGATCTGAGAATAAAACCCAACGTGCCACGGGTTGGGGATCATCTGGGTCAGCCAGGTCTTCCCTGTCTCGTCTTCTTTTTTTTTTTTTGAGACGGAGTCTCGCTCTGTCGCCCAGGCTGGAGTGCAGTGGCGCGATCTCGGCTCACTGCAAGCTCCACCTCCCGGGTTCACGCCATTCTCCCGCCTCAGCCTCCGAGTAGCTGGGACTACAGGCGTCCGCCACCACGCCCGGCTAGTTTTTTGTATTTTTAGTAGAGACGGGGTTTCACCATGTTAGCCAGGATGGTCTCGATCTCCTGACCTCGTGATCCACCCGCCTCGGCCTCCCAAAGTGCTGGGATTACAGGCTTGAGCCACCGCGCCCGGCCCCCTGTCTCGTCTTCTACCTTGATTCTGACCCCAGAGATCACATGGGGCTGGAAGAGTTTCCAGGAGGGCTCAGTGATTGGAGCACCCAGCAGACCACCAGCATGCCTTAGGGCTGTAGGGGTCACATCCACTGCAAAGGGCTAGGTTCCATAAGAAACACAAAGATGGATCCCAAAGGGCACTGGTCCACAGAGGGCTGACAGGTTGCAGGGTCAGACAGCAGGAATGTCAGTTTTCAGGACACAAACGGAAACCAGCAACAGCCAAAAAAGGGAGCCAGGGAGGGTGGGGGAAGGGCATTCATTCCCTGCTGGGGAGGGAGGGGAGGCAGCATTTGAGCTGAGTGGAGGACAGAAGGAAGGGCAACCCAGGCAGGAGGTCCATTCTGGGCAAACGCCCAGATAGAGAGAGACCAGCAGGCAGAGGCCGGCTGGGAGGGTGCACACAGAGAAGGGCGGGGGAAATGCGTGAACAGCAGTCTAGGACACCTGAACTTGATGCATGAGAGGCCACCGAACAGACGCTCATTACCAGTGCTGTGCTTTACAAAAATAACACTAGTTCACAATGGCAAGACCTTCCAGAATGATGCCAAACACACCCAGTGAGGGGCAAAGTCATAGGTACAGGAACAAGGGTCAAAGTTGTTATAAGTTCCAATTAAAATAAATATGGATAATATTTAAACTGAGCCTTAGGCTGGTTGACCATGATGTTCCAGAACCCAAATGTTCTGTCACTGGGTCTGGGGCAGCTGCAGCCATTCTCACTCACGCCATGCACCAACTCACCCATCTGTAAAGCGGTCCCAAAGACAGGCCAAAAACCCCTCTTCAGATCTACAAAAACATGCATCTTTTAGCACTGTCTGTGTTTAGATATCCTCATCAATATGTGACAATAACAGTAAACATTAGTAGCATTATACAAGGACATACGAAATCACTATTGGGAGGCCTGGCTTCAATTTTGAATAAAATTCCTATTTGCCACAATGCAGATACTCCCAGATGCAATTTTTCTCAGGTCTTGAGTCCTGTTTCGTGACTGTGGTACTGCATTATTCTTTCCTGCAACTGATAGCAAAAACCACCATCCATGCTTGGCAGGCCCTTTTGGAGGCTGAAGGCCAGTGGCAAGGGGCACTGTTGCCTCTACTGACCTGATTAACCATCTGGTGCTGCTGGACAGTTCTCTTCTCCTTAAATTCTTCTGATTCAATTTTAATTTCATACATCGCCCCACAACCTCCTAAAATAAACACGATTCAAAAGCATTTCAATTATTAAGTCATGGCAGCCATGGTCCCATATGTCCTCGAAGTACTGTACAATCCAAAGGTCTGAATATTATCATTCAGCACAAAGGAAAGTTGCTAAGACCATTAGGAAAAGATCATGGCTTCCAATCTGACCACATGCTCCTCCTGACAGGTTGCCACAATCCAAAATGTGCTCTTCCTTTTGCGAGGCAGCTGCACCACCCAGGGTTATCACTTGTGGGCAGGAAAGATAAGGCATAAAGCATGGACAACCTAGGGAGTGGAGAGAGTTTCCTTTCACGAGGCCAATAAACACCATAGAAGAGGATGAGAAGGATGGAATTTCAGTGTTCCACCTTCCAAAGGACCGACGATCATTTTTTTTGAAGGGCAAAAATACACCACAATTTGGTTTGAAAACTGTGTAATACTATCCAAAGAAAAGAAAGAACCAGGGGAGCATGAGAGCCGGGGACACAGCAAACATGCTATGCATGGAGCTGCTCGTGGCTATCTCTAGCACTGCTGGGTCCACAGCACAGCATCCAGGGTTTCATCCTGGGTTTTGGGGGAGAACTTTTTGGTGAAGCCCTCGAGCCAGAGCTTGGTGGACCATCCACCGCCTGCCTGAGCTTTCCTCCACCTGGTTGGAGAGCTGGTGCTGATGAATGATGATAAACACATAGCTCTAGCATGAAATAACACGGGCAAGAAAATGTCCCCTGCATGATTAACACAGCCAGGCCATTGTACGAGAGGTGCACTGTACTCCACAGGCTTTGTTCTGCTTCTTTTTTTTTTGAGATGGAGTCTTGCTCTGTCACCGAGGCTGGAGTGCAGTGGCGCGATCTGGGCTCACTGCAAGCTCTGCCTCCTGGCTTCATGCCATTCTCCTGCCTCAGCCTCCTGAGTAGCTGGGATTACAGGCGCCCGCCACCATGCCCGGCTAAATTTTTTTTTGTATTTTTAGTAGCGACGGGGTTTCACCATGTTAGCCAAGATGGTCTCGATCTCCTGACCTCGTGATCTGCCTATCTCGGCCTCTCAAAGGACTGGGATTACAGGCGTGAGCCACCGCGCCTGGCCTGTTGTTTCTCTTATAATGTTAGAGAGTCCAAGTTTTGGTTAAACCCAGGTTCTCAGCCTCAACTCCCCTTCTGCACTCTGTCCAGGACTGCGCAGAGCCAGAGCTGGATCAAGCTTTAACTCTGCCCTGGGCCTGGGGCAACTTCAGGACCTGGTAACATCAAGGCCTCAGCATTGTCCCAAGACCCCTGCAAAGCCCTCACCTGATGTACCATTCCAGCAGATTTTTTTTTTTGAGACGGAGTTTTGCTCTTGTCGCCCAGGCTGGAGTGCAGTGGTGCAATTTCAGCTCACTGCAACCTCTGCCTCCTGGGTTCAAGCGATTCTCCTGCCTCAGCCTCCCAAGTAGCTGGGATTACAGGCATCCGCCACCATGCCCGGCTAATTTTTTTTTTTTTTGTATTTCTGTTGAGATGGGGTTTCACCACGTTGGCCAGGCTGGTCTCAAACTCCTGACCTCAGGTATCCACCTGCCTCAGCCTCCCAGAGTGCTGGGATTACAGACATGAGCCACTGTGCCCAGCCCCAGCAGATTTTTTTTTTTTCTGGAGACACAGTCTCACTCTGTCACCCAGGCTGAGTGCAGTGGCACAATCTTGGCTCATTGCAACCTCTGCCTCCTGGGTTCAAGCAAGTCTCCTGCCTCAGCCTCTTGAGTAGCTGGGACTACAGGTGTGCACCACCACGCCCGGCTGATTTTTGTATTTTTAGTAGAGATGGGGTTTCACCATGTTGGCCAGGCTGGTCTTGAACTCCTGACCTCGTGATCCACCTGCCTCAGCCTCCCAAAGTGCTGGGATTATAGGCGTGAACCACTGCGCCCAAACTCCAGCAGATCTTTAGATCATTTTATTCCCTGTAGTTTCCAGAATAGAATCTACTTTCTAAACTTTCTCCCCAATCCTTGGAAATGTTATGTTCTCAGTAAAGTCAGTGAGCCCTTGTGGCAATGCTGAGTGGCAAAGGCTGCTTCTGGGTGTGGAGAGATTCAGGCTGATGCCTATCCAGCGGCCCATGCCACGGGTCGTTCTGTGTGTGTGTGCGTGTGTATGTGTGGAGAAAGGGCCTATCTTCCCCATCCTGTGGGTGCAGAAGTTGCTTCTCCAGCCTGCTCCTAACACACTGCCAGCCTGAACTTCTAGGTGCCAGTGGCCGCCTAAGAAGGACAGAGCTTGGCTGGGGCTGGTAACTGGCCTTAGGCCTTAGAACTCCCCTGAGTCCTGGTTCTGGTTCCAGTTCCATTGTCTCTTCCCTATGAGGAACTGGGCAGTTCCTTTGGCCTCTCTGGGCTCGTTTCTCGGGGAAAGGAAGGCAGCTGAAGAAAACCTTTCTGGGGTCCACTCCAGCTCTGATAGCCTAGGGCGTCAGAAGAATGGGGGAAAATGAAAGCAAAACCTATTCGAAGTCAAATGACAGACTGTGGACCTGAGCTCTGGGGTGACAGAGAGGGACCTTGTCCGAGCTGAGCCAGGCTGGCAACCTTGAGTCCTCCCAACTGCGCCTTGTCCTCAGTTTCCCTCTGATGTTTCTGAATCCTGACTGCCATCCCATGAGGTGGGGGCAGCCGAGCTCCATCTGTCCAGCAGCAACACATCTTGAGAAGCCACTCACCAGCAGCAAGCCCCCTCCTCCAAGCCCCGACCCTCTGTCCTTCCAAAGGGCAAAATCTTATCAAAGTGCCGTGGGAAGAATGAGAGAAACCTTACCTGAAATGTCAGTGACTTTTATAGCTGTAGCTCGTGGAAACTTTTCTTTGAGAATTTGGGTCACTCTGAGCTCCCCCTCAGTCTGGGTGGCAAACATCCGATGGTGAAGTGGAAGCTGCCACAGAACAGAGAGGAAGGTCAGGGCAAAGGAAGATGCTGCTGCCCCGAGCTGGGCCACTGTGCAGGGCTGCCTGCCATTCCCCTGCAAGGCAGGCCCCTGAGCCCTCGCCAGCATAGCCATGGGTTATGTCAGAGGGGCTCTGTGGTATCAGGAGTCCATGTAAGTGCCCCGGAACACAGAATAAACTTTTATTGGCGGGGAGAGGATGATTGTTAATAACTCAATTTGACTCCAGAGACAAGAGGCCCCAAACCTAATTCAAGAGATGTTCGATTCCTCATGATAATGTCGTGTGACACTATTATGCCGATAGTTTTATAGGTAAGGAAACTGAGGCACACAGTAATGTGCCCAAGGTAGAATTCGTTAAGAAGATAGAGCCAGAAAAGCTAGACAACCTGCCTCAGATCCATACCACTAGGTCATTCAGCATCTACTGCCCTGGATGGTGGGGCCAAATTCCACACTCCCATCTCCTTTAGGCCTGATTAACATGTCTCACCCTCCCCAGTGGGATGTGACCTCACAGCCCAGTGCTCAATTAGCCAGCTATTCTTCATCATGTACTCCTTCTCACTGGGGAGCAAAGTCAGAATTCTATGAAAGAACCTGAAGAAGGAACATCTGTAGGTTGTTTACCACTAGCAACAACACCCCTTCCCCAATGGCTACCATGGGGAACCTATGGTTGTGTTTTTTTTGGAGACAGAGTTTTGCTCTGTTACCCAGGCTGGAGTGCAGTGGCACGATCTCAGCTCACTGCAACCTCCACCTCCCAGGTTCAAGTGATTTTCCTGCCCCAGCCTCCTGAATAGCTGGGATTCCAGGCACCCACCATCATGCTAGGCAAATTTTTGAATTTTTAATAGAGACAAGGTTTCACCATGTTGGCCTGGCTGGTCTCGAACCCCTGACCTCAGGTTATCCACCCACCTCAACCTCCCAAAATGCTAGGATTACAGGCGTGAGCCACCGCGCCTGGCCAGGGGAGCCCGTGTTTCTGATGGAACACATCTCAACATTTAGTAGTGAAGGAGCAGAAAAGCAGGTCGGCAGTCACTTGGCTGGGCTGAGTGCATGCTGAAAAGGCAGACTGGGAATGGAGTGTGGCAGGCCTTGAATGCCAGGCTAAATATTGTGGACTGTATCAGACAGGAGATGGGACTCCAGGTGATGGAACCCAGTCTCATGGTACCAAAGTAACCTGCAGGAAACAGTGCCTTCAGGAGCGAGTCAGGAGAGATGCCCAAGTAAGAGGCATTACAATGACGGAAGCACTGGGCACTGGTCCCTGACTAGACGTAGATGACAGGTTGGAGGACACCAGGGCCGTTCATGGGTGCTGGTGCTGAAGGTCCCACCCCTCTACCCCTCAGTCCTTCCTGATAGCTCAGAGCAGGGTCCTGTGTCACAGAATCTCAGAGCACCACTCCTTTAAAATGAGCTGTGCACTGGCTCTCTCACCACTGGTCTTACAGGCCAGAAATGAGTACGGCAGCATCCCAGAGCTGACCCCAGGGCAGGCTCTCAGAGGCACTTGGTGCTGGATGAATGAATGAGCAGGGGAAGAACTATTCAATTAGGGACAGAAATGCAGGACAGGAGAAAGGCCCAGAGTGTGATGGTCTGTATGGAGGGACAGAAACTTGATGTTCAGAGGCTGGGCAGGATTGCTGGGAGTGAGGGTGGGATGGAGCTGCTTCTGGGGGCACAATCTTGGGGGTAAAGGCGGAGAGTAACCAGATGGCAGGCAGAATCGGCAGCTACTAAGGGGTGAGAGTGATGAGCGTTGCAGAATCCTTGGGAGAAGCCTTTTATCTTAGTGGATCTGTGGGCAGCGGCCTTTAGTGGAACAATCAACTGACATCCCCAGATGATCACTGTCCACGCTGAAAGTCACCGCAGTGGAAGAACTTCTTTTCATGCACAGGAGAAGCAGGTTCAGAACCAGGGGAGAAGGAAAATGAAAGGAAAGAGAAAGAAGGGTATGAGCTGAAGCAAAGGATGGATCAGAAACGGGGAGAGATTAGGACAGCGCGTGGGAAGTGCCCCCTGCTTGGGTTCTGCTCCGGTAGTGTGGGATTTGGAGGAGGATCAAGGTCAGAGGTCCAGTCGACCTTCCCAAGGCCCCGGCCCCGCTGCAGTCCCCCGCACCCACGCCTTGACTCTGGGGCTATGACTCCTCTCTTCTGCTCCGTAAATCAATCCTTTGCCCGCTGTACTATGACTGTTCATGTGTTCGTCCGTCTGACCTTCAACCTCCACCCAGCTCGGAAGCTCCCCCAGAGCGCGCCGGAGCTTGAAATTTCGAATGCCGTTATCGCTGAGTGAATGAATGAACGAAAGAATGAATGAATGAGAGAAAGGAAGAGGAGCCCCCCATTGCAGGTGCTGCGCGCGCCCTCCGGGAGCTGTTCCTCAAGCCCCGACAGCCGCCGGACCCGCGGTCCCTCCGCAGCTCCCGTCCCAGGGAGAGCAGCCCCGACCCTGCCCGCGCTCACCCCGCGGATCCTGCGAAGCAGAGGCGCTGCCGCGGCCGGGCTCCATGCCGCCATGCCCGGCCGACGCGACCCGCCGCCCGAGGTCACTGTATGCCCGAAAGACGCGGAGCGGGGAACCGAGAGCCGCCGCCTTGGGAGAGGCTGCCCCCTGCCGCCCGGAGGCCATCAGCCTCCAGGCCCCGCCCCAGTCCTCAAGGCCCCGCCCCAGAGGCCTCCTGTCGCCTGGCTCCGCCCCCGGAGGCTGCCGGCCTCCCGGCCCCGCCCAGGCCTCCCCTGGCCCTGGCTGACTAGCCACCCCCGACACTGCAGCGCCTGCCGGCCTCGGGGCCCCGACCTCTGCCTTCGCTCGCGCCGCGCTCCTTCAGCCTCCCCAGGGCCTGTTTCACGGATGGGGTCCCCTTGCCCGCGTGAATATCTTCCTCCTCAGCTCGGAAACACTCTAAGGTCTCAGCGAACGATACTGGCCTTCCCTCATCCGAATACCCCTCGTGCCCCGATGTACTTTTCCATTCCCACTCCACATGTTGGCAGCTTAGCTTCTAAGCTGAGGAGCTTGGCCTTCGCTCCAGGTGCTGGAAGGATTTGATTCGCAGTTTAGAAAGATCGCTCTGCTCCTGTGAGGAGGGCGTGTAGGGGCTGCAACCAGAGACACAGTCAGAAGCTCCGAGGCTACAGCGATGGTCCAGGTGAGAATGGAGGTGCCTAACTAAACCAGTGGCGGGAGGGATGGAAGAATGAACTGAGACACTTGGGAGGTGAATGGAATCCAGCGATTGCATGTGGGGTGAGGGTGGGAAAGGTATCTGATATGACTCCCGTTTCTGGCTTGGACAATGACTTGGATGGAGGGTTAGGTGGGAGCTGAGTAGAGTCCACGAACAGTTTTTAATTTGCCTGAGTTTAAGGTGCCACAGGACACAGCCTAACAGAGGCCCAGGTTGGAGCCATGGACCATGGAGTCATGAGAATGGAAGGGAAGCTGACGCCATGTGGGATGGGGTAGAACTGTCCGCAAATTCGTCCCGCCTCTGGAGTCTTCAGACCAGTCAAGACCGAAATTGAACCAAGCCTCTCCTCTCTATAGCTGTTATTTGTTTGCAGCACGTGGTCAGGTGGCACCCTGCAGGATTTATCAGCTTTTTGCCAACATTCTGGCCTATGCAATCAATACGTCCCTTCAGCGTTGCACTTGGATGGATTGGACCTACAGTTGTTCTATATGGATATTATCTAAATTATTTATTACAGTATTAGCTGACTCCTATCTTCTGGCCTTCAGAATTTCTCCTTTGGATCAATTACTAGCCTGTCTTACATTTTCTGCTTCATTCCTTTAAAATGTTTACAGATGATTTGCTAACTTCTAAGTTTTCTTCATTGCGGTCAATGATGCAATTTAAACTGTCAAAAAATGTTTTTTCTCAAGCAGGGTAGTAGTGGTAAACCATTCCCTTGCTCTTCAGACAGCATGGTTTAGATGAGGCACACCCATTCCCAGCTCTAGGAATGTAAACAGGACCCAAGTCTGGCTAATCAGAGATTGGCTTAGGGTTGGCCCCATGATCTGAGCCAGACCAACGAGAGTTGGTAGAGGGACTTTTCTGGAACTAAAGAAATGGATCCTGGCCGGGCATGGTGACTCATGCCTGTAATCCCAGCACTTTGGGAGGCCGGGGCAGGTGGATCATCTGAGGTCAGGAGTTCGAGACCAGCCTGACCAACATGGTGAAACCCCGTCTCTACTAAAAATACAAAATTAGCCGGGCGTGGTGGTGCATGCCTGTAATCCCAGCTACTCAGGAGGCCGAGGCAGGAGAATCGCTTGAACCCGGGAGGCGGCGGTTGCAGTGAGCCAAGATGGCGCCATTGCACTCTAGCCTGGGCGACAGAGCGAATCTCTGTCTCAAAGAAAAAAAAAAACAAATGGATCGTTTTCTTTTGCAACTTCTGTTTTAGAATCGGGATATATATGCAGGCTTGTTACGGAGGTATATTGCTTTTGCAACTTGTAGTTTAGAATCGGGGTATATATGCAGGCTTATTACAGAGGTATATAGCTTTTGCAACTTCTAGTTTAGAATCAGGGGGTATATATGCAGGCTTGTTACAGAGGTATATTGCATGGTGCTGAGGTTGGGAGTATGAACGAATCCGTCCTTCAGGTAATGAGCATAGTACCCAACAGGTAGTTTCAACCCTTACCCCCTTCCTCCTTCCCCGTCTTGTATTCCCCAGTGTCTGTTGTTCCCAGACACTGATCTTTTTCTGCTATGTTGCTAAGCTGGTAGAAAGGCTGGAGTTGCTGGCAACCATCTTTGCAACAATGCAGGGAGAGCTACTTTGGAAATGAAGCAAGACAAAGAAGAAAATAGATAAAAGGAAACAAATAAATGTTTGACTTTGCTTGTACAGCTGGAAACCAGCAATGCTGGAAATAAGCACTATAGGCAGTTTAATGGGTTTGTCACTTGTAACCAAGTGACCCATGGCAAGCTCACAGATTTGTATTGGCAGAATTCCTCCTTTTATTTAAAATGGTACTTTTGGCCAGGCAAGGTGGCTCACACCTGTAATCCAAGCACTTTGGGAGGTCGAGGCGTGCGGATCACCCAAGGTCAGAAGTTCGAGAACAGCCTGGCCAACATGGCAAAACCCCGTCTCTACTAAAAATGCAAACCATTAGCTGGCTGCGGTGGCCTTTCTACCAGTTTTTTGTCTCCAAAAAAAAAAAAAAAAAAAAAGGTACTTTTGCTTATCTCTAACCTTCCTCTTCCCCATAATTTAACAATTGTCCATACTATCTGTTATTCTGAGTTGCTCTCTGCCCCATTCTCCCCCTTATCCTCAGTTTCCCCTAGGCTGTCAGAGCCATCTGAAATGAAAACATTTAGGTCGGGCATAGTGGTTCATGCCTGTAATCCCAGCACTTTGGGAGGCTGAGGCGGGTGGATCACCTGAGGTCAGGAGTTCGAGACCACCCTGGCCAACATGATGAAACCCCATCTCTACTGAAAATACAAAAACTAGCCAGGCATGGTGGCGCATGCCTCTACTCGCAGCTACTCGGGAGGCTGAGGCAGGAGAATCACTTGAACCTGGGAGGCAGGGGTTGCAGTGAGCCGAGATTGAGCCACTGCACTCCAGCCTGGGCAATAGAGTGAGACTTTGTCTCAAATAAATAAAATGAAATAAAATGAAAACATTTACCACTTGAAATCCTTCAGATTCCCCATCACCTACCTACAGGCAAAATTCCCAAATTCTTTTGTATGATTTAACCACTATCTGCCTGTCCAACTGAAATCTACCCTTTACTAATATACTTGCACCTCCCTGCATAAGCTATGCTACAAGTTTGGTTATGCAGTTGCCCATCTTTTAAGGTTCAAGCCTTGTCTTCTCCAAAGAGCCACCTCTGACTGCCTCACAGTAAGCTTAGAGCCCGCAACTTACCTGTAACTTTTGTTGCACTTGTGGCCTTTTACAACTATGAATTTATGTATGTGTCTGTTCTCACTGGTTTATAAGCTCCATGAGGATAGAGCCTTCCTTGAGTCATCTGTCAACAGCCCAATATGGGACAAAAAGTGCATGCACTGTGATTACTGAACAGAACTGAGAGAGGCTAAGCAATTTGCGCTCCACAGGTTTAAGTCTGAACTCTTCTAGAAAAGGATTTGCGGGATGATCTGACCAATCTTGGGCTTCCAAATTAGTTCCAACAGTTCCAGTATTTTTTTTCTGACAGAAGCAAGTAAGTTTTACTTTATGATTAAAACAAGTGAAATGCATTTAGTCCCAGGAAATGTCAATCCTTTCTGCATCTTACTTTTTTTGCTGTGACCTTGAGATTCTCTTGTTCTCTTCAGTTGTATTGGTCCATGATCACTCATAGCTTTCATACATATATATACATCTGAAACTCAGAAAATTCATTAGGTAGGAACTCTTTGGATGCATCTCCTTTTTTAACCTCATTGGGATGATTTTTCTTTTTTTTTATTTTTATTTTTTTATTTTATATTATTATTATACTTTAAGTTCTAGGGTACATGTGCATAACGTGCAGGTTTGTTACATATGTATACTTGTGCCATGTTGCTGTGCTGCACCCATCAACTCGTCAGCACCCATCAACTCGTCATTTACATCAGGTATAACTCCCAATGCAATCCCTCCCCCCTCCCCCCGGAGTGATTTTTCATTGCACCATCATTTTATTTTATAGAGCTTCCTAGCACTGCTGAGCATGCAGAATTTTTGCAAATGCAATCCAAAGACTTGCTATATACTAGCTATTTGAACTTGTCTGAGCTTATGTGGCATGGTCTAAAGAATACTGAAATATTTCTGGCATACCTCTTAATTGCAATCACTTTCTCCAGGTTGCTTTACGGATTAAATGAGATAACCTACTAAAGGACTCCAGAAAAAAGCTAAAAAGGTAGCTAGCTTTTGAGGTGCTGTGGCAGAGACTGGCATCTAGTGGCCAGTGATAATGGTGCAGGATAGTGTCCGCACCTAAGTAGGGATAGTGCAGGCTGTAATGTCCATACCTAGTGGGGACATCAATGGGGTATTTGTCAGAGATGCTCCATGGCATAGTTTGGACATTGTTTCTGACTGTGCAGGTTCAAACCCAGAGTCTGGCTCTCCCAAAGATTATCTGAGTTATTCTATTATTTTATAAAGTTTGAAACAGCCATTAGATACCCTTACAAACTTATAATTTTTGTGATGATTTTAAGCCTACTGAAAATGTCAAAAGAAATCCAAAACTGCTAGTTTACCCATAGCTTATACAAAATTAGTATTAACTAGGCCAGGTGTGGTGGCTCATGCCTGTAATCCCAGCACTTTGGGGCCAGGGCAGGCAGCTTACTTGAACTCAGGAGTTCGAGACCAGCCTGGGCAATACGGCAAAACCTCATCTTTACAAAAATTATAAAAAATTAGCCGGGCATGATGGTGCGTGCCTGTTTTCCCAGCTACTCGGGAGGCTGAGACAGGAGGATCACTTGAGCCTGGGAGGTGGAGGTTGCAGTGAGCCAAGATTGTGCCACTGCACTCCAACCTGGGCAACAGAGACCCCATCTCAAAAAAATAAAATCAGTGTTAACTTGTACTATTTAGCCACATTCATTAAGTTTTTAATTTTAACTCTACTATCTCACAACCAGGAATGTACAAGAGATCTGGAGCCTGATTCACATGGCAGGAAGGAGACCACGTATTTTTGTTTGGGATGGGTTTTAGCCAGTATCAGAGGAATAGTTTGTTTCTTAGGGGTTGGGTCCTAGTAGTATGATACTTAGTTCATTTAGGAACTTCCTTTTTTAAGGGCTAAGAAAACATGTTAGCTACTAAATAATATGCAAAGATAACTTTCCAAATTTAAGCTGTACTCAAAAATCCACAGAACCTGCAAAACTCTCAAGTTTCTATATTTAAATAGAAGTGTGTGTTGATATACATACTTTAATCAGTCATTTCTTGCTTTCAATATATTTTATTCTGACGAAGTTACAAAAGTAGATACAAAATACTTTTTTTAAAAGTACAGTTAACTGACTTAGAAAAATAGATAAAGCCCCTAAGGATTTTAAAACACAACATAAATTTTTATGTAAAGAACATTTAAAAATATTTTAGGTGGTAACCAAAACTAACTTACACAAACTATTTTTGATGTAGAATAGAATGCTGTTCTATAGTAAGAAGTCTATAGCACACTGTTAATCCATTTGGATCTACAGAATACTTGTTTGGAATAGAATCTGATAATGAGAGAAAACCCAAATGAATGTCAGTGCAGTTGCTTCAAAAAAAATTACTGCTACCACATGTACTATCATCCCCCAAGGCCTTTTACAGTCTGAAATATCAAAATTGAAAGCAAAAATAAGATGACTAAAGGACTACTACTTTACCTCTTTTCAGAATTCTACAATAGTAGAAACCAAATCCCCTTACTGATCCCGGGGGAAATAATGTGCCTGTTGAAGGTGCTCAGTGTTTGGTGTCCAGGTTGTCATTTTTCAGGTGAGGGTTTCATACTGACAGGAGGCAGGCTCCTAAAACAAGGCAGTAGCACCAGCACCATGACTAGGGCTGCTTAAAAACAAATTTCTAGGACTTATACTCTTTGGGCCTGATTTGTTAATGCTTATGAGGTAATGATATTATGTTTGAGAAGCTCTACTTCTAGTATAACCTCAATGCTCAGAGAGAAAGCCAACAATACAATCAGGAAACCACAATATTGACAAAACTTAGTATTACCACCAAGATTGTTCCTCTTGCCTTGGCACTACTAAAAAACTTTACCTTTGTTACTAAAGTCATGGTGAATACAGATTTTGCATTTCTCATGTAAGCAGCTATATGAGCTAGGGTTCTATAAGCCTTAGATGAAAGGAAATACTTTGCTGGAAGCCCTGTAAAAATCACTTTATTCACAATCTGAAGAATGAAAGACAAATTTGGCTGTTAATACAAAAACTGTAGTACAAGGAAGTTCAACTGTTTAAAAATCTGCACATCACTGTCCAAGTGTTTTTTGAAGGCCTGAAAATTAAAGCACCATAGGATTAACTGCATAATTTAGCAAGCACTCTCCACCCCGTAACTGTAATCATGTATGAAGAGCAGAGATCAGACACTGAGAGGAGATGGCTTCTGATTAGCAAGCGGAAAGGGAGTGAGTGTTACGGAACAGGCAAACCTTGGACATGGGGAGATAAAAGTAAGAAGAGTGAAAAAGATTGATTTCTATAGGCCTGGCACGGTGGCTGACGCCTGTAATCCCAGAACTTTGGGAGGCTGAGGCGGGTGGATTGCAAGGTCAGGAGATGGAGACCATCCTGGCTAACACGGTGAAACCCCATCTCTACTAAAAATACAAAAAATTAGCCGGGCATGACTAAAAATACAAAAAATTAGCTGGGCGTGGTGGTGGGCACCTGTAGTTCCAGCTACTAGGGAAGCTGGGGCAGGAGAATGGTGTGAACCCGGGAGGCGGAGCTTGGAGGAAGCTGAGATCCCGGCACTGCACTCCAGCCTGGGCGACACAGTGAGACTCTGTCTCAAAAAACAAAAAAACAAACAAAAAAATTGATTTCGTCAAACTGTTATCAAAGGTTGGCCCTCTAGCCAACTCCAGAAGGCACCATCCTCTTCCCATTATCTCCCCTTCCTCCAATTCTCCTCCTCCCCTTGGCTCCCTAGCCTTGGAGGTAAACACTAATATTTCGGTGCACTGTTGGTTAAGCCAGATTGGCTTGGGAACCTGGTAATGTTTTTGTTTTTATTTTAAAAAAGGACAGTCTGAGTCTCAAAATACCAACACATCTCTGACTTATGTCCCATTTATAAGCTGCCTTTACTACTGTCCTGACATGTGATCGTCTTTCATTTGCTTTAGAGCTTAGTGGTGAAGAGAGGGAACATTTCCATAAGACTGAAAATAAATGGAGAAAAGTGATAACTCTTTTGTTTGAGAATATTTGAAATACTAGAAATAATGAGTAAAGTACAAGCCTACCTGAGAAACTAGTTTCATCACTTGTGGACTTAAAAAAGTAAAGCCAACAGGGTTTAAAGTCGAGAGGCAGTTCACATCCTAAGTGACATCTAGAAACCTGCTCTCTTGTTCACAAATGATCAACATGAACATACAGAATGGCTGACATTTGCACCTTTGGATAAGCTTAAAACATGGATTGTGGAATGTCTAATAGAGGGCTTTTCTTTTTTTTTTTTTCATAATGACTGTCCCACACTTTAATTCCTCAATGATATATGGATGCTACTTAAATCAGATTAAATGTTTTCTTTAAAATTCTGTATACATTTAAGAATGTCTAGAAAATGATTATTTAAAATGGAGTTTCTAAGTAAGTATTTTCTTTATAGTTTAGTGGAGTAAGAAAAATAAATTTAAAAAAAAAAACATCAAATCTAATCTTTATCAAAGCCATCAAGGAGGTTGGTAAAATACTTTGCAAAAATCGCAGCTCTGAACCACATAGAATGCTGATGAACTTAAAGCTTTGCCAGTTTGGCAAGTCTTCCAGTATAATACTTGTGCCTCAGTACATTTTAAATAGACAGCTAGAGTTTACTAAATTCTAGGAACCAAATAAAAAATAAACGTTTTCTTCACTAAAGGGGAAGGTTTTTATATCCCAATAGAAATAGAGGAATTTCAAGTTTTGATACAAAAACAATTAAAACAAGATAAAAACCAAGTGGGAGCTCAGTCCATCTTTTGAATATTAACAGAATGAGGATTTTTAAAAAACTTATTTCTCCCATTGTTTCCTTTAAACACATACACTCACTCACTCTCTCAAGAATAGGTAGCACATCAAAACTTTGTGTGTTATAAGATGTATATACCTTCATGGTTTATTGTGGTTTTCCTTAAGTTTTATCCTTATTAGGATGAAGTTCATGCATTTCTACACTACTCTTAACTAAGGCTCAAGACAATAAAAACATAGAAGTAATTTTTTAATAAAATGAAATAAAATAATCAAGTACTCTGAGTATTTTTCTCCATTCTCTTATCCAGAATTTCAAGGCCTCTGAAAAATAATGAAATAATAAAAATAGTGGTTTTGAGACCTAAATTTCTTGTAATATTTTGGATTCCTTTTCTCAGCCAAAAGCTACTATCTGAATAAAGCTTTTTAGACTAAAAGCCTGGTCTATCCTTAGAAGACATTAAAAAATTACTTCTGATACACACACTCCTAATAATTTAGATAGATATGAAAACAATCTCAAATAAAGATCAAAAAATAAAGTCCCTGTAAAAATAACTTTGGTTGCTCCCACCCACACATGTCATATGATGATTTAAACTGCAATCATGAATTTTGAAAAAATATACGTATCTTACCTATAAAAACACTACCATACAAACTTGTAACTAAAATGTTATCTGAAGTGACACAGATGTTCTAAATCTCAAGGATACTGAAAAATACATTTTTTATTTGTAAAATAAAAGAATAAAACCAATCTGATTGTGTTATTAAGAAATTTGTTCTGGAAACTCATTCATAAATTATTGATGGAAATTCTTCATGTCCATTATGCTGTCACCTGAAACAGATTCAATCATTTTCTTGTAAAGAAATGACTGAGTAAACGAGTAAAAGAATAAGAAGTAAATTTATAAGCTACAGGTTAACCATCACATATTACAACCAAGTATGACTATGTGATAATAACAGGAGTGGTCACACAGTACTTAAGATTTGGCTGTGTCCTTAAGGTCTTACTCGGAAACTATCACGCCAACCTACCTTTGGGATAATCTTATCAGTAGACACAGACAATGGGTATCTTTTTATCCTGTTTTCTTAACGTCTGTATCACTAGTCTATAACAGATAGCAATGAGATAGTTCTAGCAATAGATGAAGCAAGAGGGTAACTGTGTTCTAGAAGAAACATTTATCTGTCTTTTGATCCAAGTTTCTCTATTAATTCTTGAAGAGGTGCCAGCTCACGCCTATCAATCAGATTAAACTCCTAAAAAGAGAAGAAAAATAACAATTAAAAATGGATCTAAAACTGAAACTCTGTAAATGTCTTTTGGAGAAGGAATTCCCAACTTTAGTTTTCTGAAGTCCAAAAGAATGATGAAATAACCTCTGTGAACATTTTAAAATGGGCATTTATTCTCTTTTTCTTTTCCTTTTTTTTTTTCTCTTTTTTGTACAAATGTGGTCTATGTTGCCAAGGCTGGTATTGAACTTTGGCCTCAAGTGATCCGCCCACCTTGGCATCCCAAATCCCAAAGTGCTAGGATTACAGGGGTGAGCCACCACGCCCAGCCCTCTCTTTTTAAAAATATAGTTATGGGCTGGGCGTGGTGGCTCAAGCCTGTAATCCCAGCACTTTGGGAGGCTGAGACGGGTGGATCACGAGGTCAGGAGATCAAGACCATCCTGGCTAACACTGTGAAACCCCGTCTCTACTAAAAAAAAAAAAAACTAGCCGGGCGTGGTGGCGGGCGCCTGTGGTCCCAGCTACTCAGGAGGCTAAGGCAGAATGGTGTAAACCCGGGAGGTGGAGCTTGCAGTGAGCTGAGATCCAGCCACTGCACTCCAGCCTGGGCGACAGAGCGAGACTCCATCTCAAAAAAAATAAATAAATAAAAATATAGTTATGATATTGTGATGTAAGTATTGGTCTTCCTCCGTTTCTTGACGCACAGCTCCTAAAACCCTTGTCGGAATCACCAGAGTGCTAAGATTATCTTGTGTGCTAATGAGATGACAGGTGGCTGGAGGCTCCTATAAAGCTTCAGAATGGGAACTGGTCAACCTTCAGCCAGCCCTCTGCCCTTCCCAGATCACAACCTCCGGGGAGGGGAAAGGGCTGGCTGAAGGTTGAGTTGATCATCAATGGCCAATTATTTAATCAATCATGGGCAAGTAATGAAGCCTCCATAAAAACACAAAAAAACAGGGCTCAGGAGAGCTTCCGGAGAGCTGAACACATGGAGGTTCCTGGAGCATGGCATGCCTGGAGACAGTATGGAAGCCCCTTCTCCTCTGGCCCTACACATCTCTTCCATCTAGCTGTTCATCTGTATCTTTTGTTAGCATCTTTCATAATAAATGGGTAGAGATAAGTATTTCCCTGAGTTCTATAAGCTGCTCTAGCAAGCTAATCAAACCCAAGGAGGGGGTTGTGGGAACCCTGGTTTATAGTCAGAGGTATAGTTGACAATGTATTACTTTTGACTGATATCCCAAGTTGGGAGGCAGTCTTGTGGGACTGAGCTCTCAAACTTGTAGGATCTGATGCTACCTCCAGATAGACATTATCAGAATTGAATCATATTATAGGACATTCATCTGGTGTCCACTGTAGAAATGATCACTTGCTTGGTGTGTGAGAGACAGTCCCCATGTTTGGTCACAGAAGCATTCTGTGTGGTGAGAGTATAGTAGGAAAAAGCGAGTTTGTTTTTTCCTATATTCTTACAATGGGAGGCTTATTAAAGAAGCAACTCTAGGTATCAGTATGATCCTCACTGTGTTAAACATTGAAATCAAAATTGTATACATATTTAAATTTACATAAAAATTACTTGAAAGAGGCTGGGTGTGGTGGCTCACGCCTGTAATCCCAGCACTTTGGGAGGATGAGGTGGGTGAGATCACTTGAGGTCAGGAGTTCGAGACCAGCCCGGCCAACATGGTGAAACCTCATGTCTAGTAAAAATAGAAAAATTAGTCGGGCGTGGTGGCAGGCGCCTCTAATCCAAGCTACTCAGGAGGCTGAGGCAGGAGAACTGCTTGAACCCAGGAGGCAAAGGTTGCAGTTAGCCAAGATAGTGCTACCGTACTCCAGTCTGGGCGACAGAGCGAGACTCTGTCTCAAAAAAAAAAAAACTACCTGAAAACTACAAACTGAATTTCTGATAAAGGGGCAGTAGACCTTTTATGCAACAATCTGAGAAGGAAGATCAGGAAGAGCATGGTATAGTACACAGAACTATAATACACAATATCTACTATAAAGCTACCAGGTTTTTTCATAAAATATCTAGACAGACATGTGTATGTAACTCAATATGCAAAAATGTATGTATCTCTAAAGTTAGGCTAAAGGCATATCAATTCTTTGATATCTTTTTCAAATAATGTGAATTATTTTGATTTTTTAAAGTTCAAATTCTGGCCAGGTGCTGTGGCTCAGGCCTGTAATTCCAGCACTTTGGGAGGCTGAGGAGGGTGGTCAGAAGGTCACCTGAGGTCAGAAGTTCGAGACCAGCCTGGCCAACATGGGAAATCCCGTCTCTACTAAAAATACAAAAATTAGTTGGGGGTAGTGGTGGACACCTGTAATCACAGCTATTCGGGAGGCCGAGGCAGGAGAATCACTTGAACCCAGGAGGCGGAGGTTGCAGTGAGCCGAGATCATGCCACTGCATTCTAGCCTGGGCCACAGAGTGAAACTCTGTCTCAAAAAAAAAAAAAAAAAAAAAAGGTTCCAATTCTGACTAAGGGTCCATAAAGCAACAGGCCATAACCCTGAATGGATAATCCTAACCACAGACCTAGGGAGGCCAGAGGCAGAAGGCCCAAATGGGGGTGATACCTTTTTATACTGCCGCATACATCAATAAAATAAACAATGTGGAAAAGAGAACAAAACAGAAAAGAGAAGCTTGCCTATAATTGGCTCTACATCTACAAATAGGACACACTGCTCTTTGTTGAAGTTCCCAACCCAAATAAGTCCAAGTCACAAGACACAGAAATCGACATGGATCAACTTACCTGAACAAAGAAAATAAAGTGCTTAAAGGAGGTGTTGAGGTGGGCCTCCTCTTGCAGCTGCATCACAGAATCAAAGTGCTGGTGATAAATATGGGCATAAACCCTGAACAGACGCTTTAGAATAGTCTTTGCCACAGACATAAAGTTTTTGGGAAATGGGACACCTGCAATTAAATACACGTATGAAACAATTAGTCTGTTATCTAATTTAACAGTAGAAAGTTGTTTGTGACAGGGTCTCACTTTGTCACTCAGGCTGGAGTGCAGTGGTGCAATCTCAGCTCACTGCAGCCTCGACCTCCTGGGCTCAAGTGATCCTCCCACCTTGGCCCCCCAAGCAACCTGAACTACAGGTACACGCCACCACGCCCAGCTAATTTTTTGTATTTTTTGTAGAGATGGGGTTTCGCCATGTTGCCCAGGCTGGTCTTGAACTCCTGAGCTCAAGCAATCTGCCTGCCTCAGCCTCTTAAAGTGCTAGGATTACAGGCATGCCCAGCCTAACGGCAGAAAGTTTACACACTGCCATGAGCACCTGCAACACATAAACACACACATTCATAAATACACACGAACCTACCTCCGTATATATTTTTTATTTTTTATTTTTTTTGAGACGGAGTCTCGCTCTGTCGCCCAGGCTGGTGTGCAGTGGCCGGATCTCAGCTCACTGCAAGCTCCGCCTCCCGGGTTTACACCATTCTCCTGCCTCAGCCTCCTGAGTACCTGGGACTACAGGCGCCCACCACCACGCCCGGCTAGTTTTTTTGTATTTTTTTTCAGTAGAGACGGGGTTTCACCGTGTTAGCCAGGATGGTCTCACTCTCCTGACCTCATGATCCGCCTGTCTCGGCCTCCCAAAGCGCTGGGATTACAGGCTTGAGTCACCGCGCCCGGCCTGTATATATTTTTTAAAGCCAAGGAAGTGAAAACCCAAACCCAAATCCTCACAAAGTACCCACTTTTTTCTGACTGCCTTAGGCACAGGTATCAAATTATGTAAGATGCTGCTGAATCAAAGTTCAAAAATCCTGCAGTTTTAGTTGGTTTTGTTTTGTTTTTGAGACTGAGTCTCACTCTGTCATCCAGGCCGGAGTTCAGTAGCACAATCATGGTTCATTGCAACCTCCACCTCCCAGGCTCAAGCAATCCTCCCACCTCAGCCTCCCAAGTAGCTGGGACTACAGTGCACTACTACACCTGGCTGATTTTTGTATTTTTAGTAGAGATGGGTTTTTGCCATGTTGGCCAGCCTGATCTCGAATTCCTGGCCTCAAGTGATCCGCCTGTCTTGGCCTCCCAAAGTACTGAGATTTAGTTCTTTAATAATATTAGAGAGTTTCTTTCTGAAATTAAATGCAGTAAGAGTTAAGTATTTTGATTATAAATATTTTTACTTTGTAATTTGTAACTCTAAAGCAATTACACTGGCTTGGCATGGTGGCTCATGCTTGTAATCCTAGCATGTTGAGAAGCTGAAGTGGGCAGACTGCCTGAGTTCATGAGTTCAAGATAAGCCTGAGCAACACGGTAAAACCTCGTCCCTTAGGAAAAAAAGAAGAAGAAATTACATACATACACACTCTCTCAATGAAGACTGGAAACTCTCCTAAGCAAAATAAAAAGGCAGCCGGGCACAGTGGCTCACGCCTGTAGTCCTAGCACTTTGGGAGGCCGAGGCGGGTGGATCACGAGGTCAGGAGGTCGAGACCAGCCTGGCCAAAGAGACCAGCCTGGCCAACATGGTGAAACCCCATCTCTACTAAAAATACAAAAATTAGCCGTTAGTGGTGGCGGGCAACTGTAATCCCAGCTACTCAGTAGGCTGAGACAGAGAACTGCTTGAACCCGGAAGGCAGAGGTTGCAGTGAGCCGAGATCATGCCACTGCACTCCAGCCTGGGCAACACAGCAAGACTCCGTCTCAAAAAAAAAGAAAAAAAGAAAGTATTTTTAGAAAACAGCTGGGGTGGAGTTTGGTACCTTTCCAAGCAGTGGAGATGGGGATCCAACTGGTTACATTCCTGAGAATTCTGGCTGACAACATCAAAGTCCATCAGAAAACAGGGACAGGTAGGTCAGGAGTGCGAGACCAGCCTGACCAACATGGTGAAACCCTGTCCCTACTAAAATTACAAAAATTAGCCGGGCGTGGTGGCTAAGGCCTGTAATCCCAGCTACTCAGATAGCTGAGACAGAAGAATCACTTGAACCCAGGAGGCGGAGGTTGCAGCGAGCCAAGATCACCACCACTGCACTCCAGCCTGGGCGACAGAGTGAGACTCCATCTCAAAAAATAAAAATAAAAAAATAACCTAAATTAGTTGGCCTTAAAGGTCTGTTCCACAAGACTACTCTTGAAACATGTTCTTTTTTCAACCTTTCAGAAAACGAAGGCTTAAAACACTCTTTCCTTGCATTTTTTCCCACCCAGTTCTCAATAACCTGAAACTCGGTATATTTTGCTGTTTGTGGTTATTCCCCACCACCACCCCAGTCCTCATTAACTTGACTTTTCAGACATTATCCTGGAGCTTATAGGCATGTTTTCCTGGGCAGGATCTTGTATTCACGTATTGAAAAAGCAGATTTCTGGCCGGGCACGGTGGCTCACACCTGTAATCCCAGCACTTTGGGAGGCTGAGGTGGGCGGATCATGAGATCAGGAGATCGAGACCATCCTGGCTAACATGGTGAAACCCTGTCTCTACTAAAAATACAAAAAATTAGCTGGGCGTGGTGGTGGTCACCTGTAGTCCCAACTACTCGGGAGGCTGAGGCAGGAGAATGGTGTGAAACCAGAAGGCAGAGCTTGCAGTGAGCTGAGATCGCGCAACTGCCCTCCAGCCTGGGCAACAGAGCAAGACTCTGCTTCAAAAAAAAAAAAAAAGAAAGTTAAAGAAAAGCAGCAGCAGGCCGGGCGCGGTGGCTCAAGCCTGTAATCCCGGCATTTCGGGAGGCCGAGACGGGCGGATCACGAGGTCAGGAGATTGAGACCATCCTGGCTAACATGGTGAAACCCCGTCTCTACTAAAAAATACAAAAAAACTAGCCGGGCGCGGTGGCGGGCACCTGTAGTTCCAGCTACTCGGGAGGCTGAGGCAGGAGAATGGCATAAACCCGGGAAGCGGAGCTTGCAGTGAGCTAAGATCCGGCCACTGCACTCCAGCCTGGGCGACAGAGCAAGACTCTGTCTCAAAAAAAAAAAAAAAGAAAAGAAGAAGCAGATTTCTGGCCAGGTGCAGTGGCTCATGCCTGTAATCTCAAGCTCTTTGGAAGACTGAAGCAGAAAGGTTGCTTGGGCCTAGAAGTTTGAGACCAGCCTGGGCAACATAGTGAGGCCTCGTGTCTACAAAAAATTAAAAAATTAGCTGGGAGTGATTGTACACATGCCTGTGGTCTCAGCTACTCAAGTGGCTGATATAGGAGGACCACTTGAGCCTGGGAGGTCGAGGCTGCAGTGAGCTGTAATTGCACCACTGCACTCTAGCCTGGGCAACAGAGGGAGACTCTGTCTCAAGAAAAAAAAAAAAAAAAACCAGATTTCAAAATCAAACATCTTTTTTATCAGAATGTATAAACGGGCATCTAATAAAAGGATACATATATTCGTAAAAAATTAATTATAAACAGTTCTGTCTGAGACTAAATAACTGGCAAAAGTAAGATGCAGATAATAGCCTAATGGCAGGGCAGTGGGAGTGAGAGGTGGTAGATCACAATGAATTATTTAAGAATAGGAAAATGAGAAAAAAGCTAGGCGTGGTGGCTCATGCCTGTAATTCCAGCACTTTGGGAGGCCAAGGTGGGTTAATCACTTGAGGTCGGGAGTTCAAGACCAGCCTGGCCAACATGGTGAAACCGTCTCTACCAAAAACTACAAAAACTAGCCAGGTGTGGTGGTGGGCGCCTGTAGTCCCAGCTACTCGGAGGCTAAGGCACGAGAATCGCTTGAACCCAGGAAGCGGAGGTTGCAGTGAGCCAAGACTGTGCCATTGCCCTCCAGCCTGGGTGACAGAGTGAGACCCTGTCCCCCCCCCCAAAAAAACAAAAGAGAAAAAGAGGATAAATCAAAAGAATTACTTACCTTCCATAAGCAGAGACTTTAATCTTTAATGAGTAAAGAAATAAGTAATTTGTTTAAATCTAAACACTTTCCAAGCTAAATTTAACAGATATATTCGCCAGGCACGGTGGCTCAAGCCTGTAATCCCAGCACTTTGGGAGGCCGAGACGGGCGGATCACGAGGTCAGGAGATCGAGACCATCCTGGCTAACACAGTGAAACCCCGTCTGTACTAAAAAATACAAAAAACTAGCCGGGCGAGGTGGCGGGCGCCTGTAGTCCCAGCTACTCGGGAGGCTGAGGCAGGAGAATGGCATAGACCCGGGAGGCGGAGCTTGCAGTGAGCTGAGATCCGGCCACTGCACTCCAGCCGGGGCAAAAAGGGGGACCCCCTCCAAAAAAAAAAAAAAAAAAAAAACAAAAACAGATATATTCAAGCACAGTCAATATAAAATAAAGATATGTGAGAAAGGAAATAAAAGTTTAATAGCAGAATGGAAGAACTGACCAATAACAAACAAATCAAATGTAATAACCTGGAAAAAAATTTTCATCCTGAAAAGCCTCTGTAAGAAAGACTGCAAAAAGGAATTCAAAAATATGTTCCTTATAAAATAATCTTAAGTTAAAAATGACAAGGATTGATTTCATCCATGAACACTGATGCCAAACTCAAATATTAACAAATAAGAAAGACTCTTCCAGCAGAACATTTTTATTAAAAAATAGAGAAAACCTTGGGGTCACAGGCAACAGATACTGGAAAAGTATCTGATAAACGCTATAGCCATTCCTCGTTTAAAAAAACTTTTGTAATGTAAATGGTAGATATTTTTCATTAATATAATTTTTTAAAAATCCACACACCTCTAACCAAAAGCCAAGATTTCTGCTTACTGCAGAAATACTAGAGGTACCTGCATAATAGTAAGAAAGCAAGAAACGGATGTCTGCCATCATCACCACCACTCAGCTTTGTGCTTGAAATACCACTCAGTGCAATCAGATGAGCGTAAAACAAGAATATATTATCAGGAAGGAAGAGGCAAAATGAACACTATCTTAACATGACACAGTTGTATACTTTAAAAATTCAAGAGAACCAACCAAAAACTAACAGAAAAAGAGTCTGATGGTTAATTATAAAATTTAAATAAAAATCAACAGCTGGGCCAGTGCTGGTGGCTGACACCTGTAATTCCAACACTTTTGGAAGGCTGAGGAAGGAGGGCTGCTTAAGCCCAGGGGTCTGAGACCAGTCTGGGAAACATAACGAGACCTCATCTCTACAAAACACAAACAAAATTAGCCAGGTGTAGTGGTGCATGCCTACAGTCCCAGCTACTTGGGAAGCTAAGGTGGGAGGATCACTGGAGCCCAGGAAGTCAAAGCTGCAGTGAGCTGTGATCACACCCCTGTACTTCAGCCTGGGGAACACAGTGACACCCTGTCTCAAAAAAAATTTTTTTAAAATTAAAAAGTAAAAACCAACAGCTTTCCTATACACTAAATAACCAGCTGGAAACTATGCTATCAATAAAAGACATAAAATCCCTAGAATAAAATTAAAACTTGAACAACTGACATAAACTACAGAATTTTACAAGAGAAAATAAAGCTAAAGACATGAATGAACAATATCTTGTTCTTGGCTAGGAAGATTCAGTAAAGAAAAAAAGAATCCCTATCTATAAAAATTAAATATAGTCATAATTAAAACCTAATTTTTTTTTTACCTTGACAAAATGTTTCTAAGTTCTTTGGAAAAACAAATATCCCAGAATAGCTGTGAATATTCTGAAAAAGAGCAAGGAAGGGAGACTAGCCTTACAAGATGCTAACAGATGCAGGGCCACAGTCACTAATGTGTGGAATTTCTATAGAAGCAGATAAAGAGACTAAAACACGCAAAAATATATGGCAATTTGTTGTGCGCATTCAGATAATCAGGAGAAAAGGCAAATGTGTTTAATAAATGGTAATGGGACAAACTGACTAGTATTTCCATTTGGAAACAAATTAATGTAGCATTCAGGGAAAAAAACCTGCCTGGCCAGGCATGGTGGCTCACGCCTATAATCCCAATACTTTGGGAGGCCAAGGCAGGTAGGTCACTTGAGGTCAGGAGTTCAAGACCAGCCTGGCCAACATGGTGAAACCCCGTCTCTACTAAAAATACAAAAATTAGCCAGGCATGGTGGCATGTGCCTATAGTCCCAGCTACCCAGGGACTGAGACATGAGAATTGCTTGAACCTGGGAGGTGGAGACTGCAGTGAGCCAAGACTGCATCGCTGCACTCCAGTCTGGGCAACAGAGACTCTGTATCAAAAAATTAAAAAAGAAAACATGAAGAAATATTTTTATAATCTTGAAGCAGGGAAAAGCTTTCTAATTGTTATATTAAAACCAAGTCATAAAAGATATAATAGGACAAAATAATAAGGTTGTGTATAGCAAAAATGCTCCATGAACAAAATGAGACAAAAGGTAACCTGGGGAAAAACATATACAACATGTATGACAAAGCGCTGATATCCTTTACACAGAAATAGATGAAAGATATAAACAGAAAATACACAATGATCAATGAAACAAACAAAAATCTAAAATGCTCAATTTCATCAACACTTTTTAAATGTACATTAAAACAGAAATTTAACCAAATTAGAAAAGATTAAAAAATGAGTAATAACCAGTGTTGGTAAAGAAATACAGGCAAACACAAACATGGCTGGGGGGAGTATATGTTGGTACAAACTTTTTGGAGGAGAATTTGGCAGTCTCTACGAGTATAACAATGTTAAAAAGAACAGATTTATCATTCAAAAAGAGAAACAGGCTGGATACGGAGGCTCAAGCCTGTAATCCCAGCACTGTGGGAGGCCAAGGCAGGAGGATCACTTGAGGCCAGGAGTTTGAGACCAACCTGGACAACACAGCAAAAACCCCCCATCTCTATTTATATTAATAAAATAAAATTAAAAAAAAAAGAATATTTCCACAATGTTAACTCACCAATCTTAGAAGGAAAAAGAGTTTCATCATCAAGCTGATCCTGAACCCAAGTCATCAAATAGTCAATGTATTTTGGTGCAGAACATTTGATTGGCTTTTTAATATTAGTACCATCTGCCCAATGATATTCGTATCTGGAGAGAAAAATGTTTTACTGATTTTTCAAAAATATTAACAAATGTGCAAGTTGTAATTAAAACAGGTTCATTCATGTTTTGTCAATAGAAGTTATCTAACTTTAATAAATCACCTTAAGTTCTACTAAAGATTACTACAAGTCCTCTATAGAATTATCCTGAAAGTGACAGTTATAACTGTAAGAAAAAAGGGAGATAATGTGGCAGGAGGCAATGCCAGGATAGATGTTTTATTAACAACACAGCCCTGGGAAACAGGAAGGAACTGCATTCCTGTAAGGCAGAAGGTTGCTGAGGGCTGGGTATGGAGCCGATGGATCCATTACATTCTTCTGAGATTCTTGTTCATCAATTTATTATCATCAATGGAGCCAATATTATAAAACTCTGTTTTGTGGGCCAGGTGTTAGAGATACACATTAGGCATGCATACTTCCCCCCTTACCATTGCTGAGCTAGAAGGATTAACAAGAGTTATACAAAACATCACTGTGTAAAGCATTTGAGCCAGAGGTAAGTTTAATTTTCCTGTTTATTTTAATTTCTTTTAAAGCTTGAGGAATATAACTTAACACAATATAAAATAAAAACATTCTTCCTAAAATATTGTAATAAAAATAGGACTACAAACTCATTAGGGATCTTTTTTCCTTTACACTTGTAGCAAAGTCAGAAAGGACAATCTTTTTCAAAAGGCAAACATCTTGATAACATCTATCATCCATAAAATCAGTCATTTATTATAAGAAAAAAAAAAAACTGGAAGGAAACACAGCAAATATAAATCCCATCATATGATGGACTTAATATTATGACTGATAGAGTTCCATCTTTTCAGTATTTCTTGAAATTTATTAAAGTCAAAACATTTTTAAATCTAGCATCTTCAAGCCAGATAATTACTTCAAAATTGTGCTGCTTTAAATACTAAATAAGCACCAGAAAAAATAATCAAATATTAAAAGATCAACTAAAAACTCTTTCAAGAAATTCATTTAAAAACTAGAAACAGGAAACATGTTATTAATAAAATTGAAAAAATAAAATGTTTGCAATTCAAGACAAACATAACTCAAATTTCTGTTTACTTCTATAACAAAACATTCAGACTTACTATGATGAAACTATGATGAAACATAAAAATGAAAACAGGGAGTACCCACATACCAAAGTATTTAATAATAACTAATAGCTGGCCAGGCGCAGTGGCTCACACCTTTAATCCCAGCAGTTTGTGAGGCCGAGGTGGGCAGATCACTTGAAGCCAGGAGTTTGAGACCAGCCCTGGGGAACATGGTGAAACCCTATCTCTACTAAAAATGCACAAATTAGATGGGAGTGGTGGCGCACGCCTGTAATCCCAGCCACTTGGGAGGCTGAGGCATGAGAATCGCTTGAACTTGGAAGGCAGAGGTTGTAGTAAGCCAAGATCACACCACTGCAATCCAGCCTTGCAACAGAGCGAGATTCTGTCTCAAAATAAATAAAATTTAAAAATTATACAATAACTAAAAGCTTATGGGTAAGTAGTCAAGAACCAATAAAACTGAATCACCTTCAAACAAACAAATGAATAACAAATCTTAATTGTTTAATTTATACCAACTGGTGATAAAGTAAAACTAATCCAAACACCTATATAATAGGCAGTATATGTACCTCGGACCTGCAGACATGACTGGACAGCTTGCTTCAGTGCAGAATTCTGTAATAGTTCCATATAACATGTTGATCTGGTTAAAGAAATCCACAGCTGCAGAGATAATAGAATTGTGTTAAAATGTCTGTGTAAACACAAAACATGAGACCTCTCAGTTGAAGGAAAAACAGACAATATATTTAGGTTCTTAGCTGAACCCTTGAGACATTCAATAATCCAACGATACTCTAAGTTTTAGTACACTACATTTTTTTTTTTTTCTGAGACAGTCTTGTTCTCGATGCCCAGGCTGGAGTGCAGTGGCGCGATCTTGGCTGACTGCAACCTCCGCCTCCCAGGTTCAAGCAATTCTGCCTCAGCCTCCCGAGTAGCTGGGATTACAGGCTCATGCCACCACACCCGGCTAATTTTGTTTTCGTATTTTTAGTAGAGACAGGGTTTCACCATGTTGGCCAGGCTGGTCTCAAAACTCCTGACCTCATGATCCACCTGCATATAACAGCAGGAAAATAAGATACTGGAGATAACTCTAACTTAATGATGACTATTACATCATTTGAATATACAATATAATTACATCCAAGGAAATGAAAAATCCAGTTTACCAATTTGGACCAGATAATACAATTTGTGTTTGGAAAGAGACAAAACATGTTGTGGAATATACCGTGAGGGAGAAGATGCAGCAGCTGTATCCTGAGGCATTTAAAAGATCTAATTAATCATAAACATTTGTTTTTGAGGTCTACAGCATACTGAGGACAAAATACTTCAGATAAAGTCCCTTGCCCTGGAGTCTCTAGTTAACAGAAAGGACAAAATTAAAAGAGATGAATAATATAAGATATGGCCAGGCATGGTGGCTCATGCCTGTAATCCCAACACTTGGGAGGCTGAGGTGGGAGGACTGGTTGAGCCCAGGAATTCAAGACCAGCCTGGGTAACAGAGTGAGACTCTATCTCTACAAAAATTTTTTAAAAATTAGCCAGGCGTGGTGGTGCACACCTACAGTCCCAGTTATGTAGGAGGCTGAGGCGAGAGGATTGTTTGAGCCCAGGAGGCTGAGGTTGCTGTGAGCTGTGATGGTGCTACTGCACTCCAGCTTGGGTGACAGAGACACTGTATCAAAATAAAAATAGCAATAATAGTACAAGGTATAAGAGGACAGGATCCAAAGGCCAACGATAAATGTTACAGAGAAAAGGCAAAGTCATGAAGAGTTGGAAGTAGTCAGGGGGTACTTCCTGAAGGAGCTTCAGCTAGATCCAGAATAAAATGGAAGAGGAAGGGGGTGAGTAAACAGACTTTACCGAGTGAAGTATACTCTATACAAAGAGAACCACATAAGCCTTGGAAAGTTTTAAAAAATGTTTTAGGCTAGGTGCAGTGGCTCACGCCTATAACCACGGCACTTTAAGAGGCCAGGATTTGAGACCAGTCTGGGCAACACAGCTAGACCCTGGTCTCTGCTGAAAATTTTTGAAAATTAGTTAGGCATGGTGGCACACGCCTGTAGTCCCAGCTACTCAGGAGGCTGAAGTGGAAGGATCCCTTGAGCCCAGGAGTTCGAGGTTGCAGTGAGCTGTCAGGGTACCACTGCACTCCAGCCCGAACAACCTGTCTCAAAAAAATAAATAAATAAAAAGTTTTAGTCTCCTGTCTAAAGAAGTACCTAAAAACAACTAGGGATTTTCCAAGTTTCTTAAAAAACAAATAGATTTTTTTTAATGCTATCTTGTAAAAGGAATTTTATACAAAACTCCCTCACTTATAAATCTTCCTCTTAGTCATGTTTCTAAGAAACACAGGTATTCAATATTCACACAAAACAAAAAATATGCCCAGGTGGTAGTTGGTTTGGTCTAGAGGAGCTATTCTCAAAATGTGGTCCAGGAATCCCCTATCTGAGGAAGGATATGTAAGGTCAAACCATTTTAATTGTTCTTTTCACTCTTACTCTCTCAAGAGGGCACCATGGTGTTTTCCAGAGGCTCCATGATATGTGATATCACAGACTGCATATAGAAACGGATATAAGAATCCAGCTGTCTATTAAGCCAGACATTAAATAAGATTTACAAAAATATAAAACAATGCCACATTTTTCACTAAAATTTGTTATGGAAAATAGTCATTTTTCATAAAAACATATTTATGTTAAAAAATAATAAAATTTAAAATTTAAAATTTTAAAATGAATTTGGGCCAGGTGCAGCGGCTCATGCCTGTAATCCCAGCACTTTGGGAGGATAAGGCAGGCAGATCACTTAAGCCCGGGAGTTCAAGACCAGCCTGGCCAACATGCCAAAACGCCATCTCTACTGAAAATACAAAAATTAGCCGGGCACAGTAACACATGCCTGTAATCCCAGCTACTCCGGAGACTGAGGTGGGAGAATTGCTTTAACCCAGGAGGTGGCTGCAGTGAGTCCAGTTCATGAACTGCACTCCAGCCTGGGCGACAGAGCAATACTGTCTCAAGAGAAAATAAAAAATAAGTATTTACATCTTCTCAGTTTTAATTTCTAACACAGTATCACTAGATATACTCAATATAATTAAAAGCTCTTTGGGGTTCTCAATAGTTTGTCTGTATTTTTTGTATTTTACCTTTCCCCCAGACTGGGTCTCACTCTGTCGGCCAGGCTGGAGTGCAGTGGCACGATCTCCACTCACTGCAATCCCCGTCTCCCCGGTTCAAGCAATTCTCCTGCCTCAGCCTCCTGAGCAGCTGGGATTTTACAGGTGTGCGCCATCATGCCCAGCTAATTTTTGTATTTTTAGTAGAGATGGTGTTTTGCCATGTTGCCTAGGCTGGTCTTGAACTCCTGACCTTAAGGGATCTGCCAATATCAGCCTCCCAAAGTGCTGGGATTACAGACGTGAGCCACCGCACCCGGCTTGTATTTCACTTTTCTAATTAACACAGAATGGTACATATTTATGGGAATCAGTAATTTTTTAAGAGGAGAAGTGGATCTGAGACCAAAAAATTTGAGAACTGCTGATCTACAGCAGTTAAGTCTCAAAGAAAAATCTAAGGCTGAAGGTCAATAAATGCCTTCAGAATAACAGATGATAATCTGAATAAAGTTTTTGTTGTTGTTGTTAAGATAGAGTCTTGCTCTGTTGCCCAGGCTATAGTGCAGTGGCACAACCTCAGCTCACTGCCAACATCCACCTCCCGGGTTCAAGCGATTCTCCTGCCTTAGCCTCCAAGTAGCTGGGACTACAGGTGCACACCACCACACCCAGCTAATTTTTGTATTTTTAGTAGAGACGGGGTATCACCATGTTGGCCAGGATGGTCTCGGTCTCCTGACCTCGTGATCTGCCTGCCTCGGCCTCCCAAAGTGCTGGGATTACAGGCGTGAGCCACCACGCCCGGCCCTGAATAAATTTTTTTAAAAAGGGTTTTTTTTTCCAGCACTTTGCGAGGCTGAGGTGGGTGGATTACCTGAAGTCAGGAGTTCGAGACCAGCCTGGCTAACATGGCAAAACCTCGTCTCTACTAAAAATAGAAAAATTAGCCAGGCATGGTGGCGGGCACCTGTAATCCCAGTTACTTGGGAGGTTGAGGCAGAAGAATCACTTGAACACGGGAGGTGGACGTTGCAGTGAGCTGAGATCGCACCAGCCTGTGTGACAGAGCAAGACTCTGTCTCAAAAAAAAAAAAAAAAAAAAAAAAATTTAGCAGGGCATGGTGGTGTGAGCCTGTAGTCCCAGCTACTCAGAAGGGTGAGGTGGATCACTTGAGCCCAGAAGTTGAGGGTGCAGTGAGCTACGATCATGTCACTGCACTCCAGCCTGGGCAACAAAGCAAGACCCCATCTCTGAAGGAAAAAAAAGAGGGATTCAAGAAGCATAGACACAAGCCTCTTCGGATCCTGATTTAAACGAAGCATAAAGTTTCAGGGCAAAAAAAATTTTAAAAAGAAAACATTGGCCGGGCGCGGTGGCTCAGGCCTGTAATCCCAGCACTTTGGGAGGCCGAGACGGGTGGATCACGAGGTCAGGAGATCGAGACCATCCTGGCTAACACTGTGAAACCCCGTGTCTACTAAGAAATACAAAAAACTAGCGGGGCGAGGTGGCGGGCGCCTGTAGTCCCAGCTACTCAGGTGGCTGAGGCAGGAGAATGGCGTAAACCTGGGAGGTGGAGCTTGCAGTGAGCTGAGATCCGGCCACTGCACTCCAGCCTGGGCGACAGAGCGAGACTCCGCCTCAAAAAAAGAAAAAAAAGAAAACATTTGGCCAGGTGCAGTGGCTCATGCCTGTAATCCCAGCACTTTGAGAGGCTGAGGCGGGCAGATCACTTGAGATCAAGAGTTCGAGACCAGCCTGGCCAACATGGCAAAACTTCATCTCTGCTAAAAATACAAAACTTAGCCGGGCGTGGTGGCGGGCACCTGTAATCCCACCCAGCTACTCGGGAGGCGGAGGCAGAGGCAGGAGAATCGCTTGAACCCGGGAGGTGGAGGTGGAGGCTGCAGTGAGCTGAGATCTCGCCACTGCACGCCAACGTGGGCGACAGAGCAAGACTCCATCTCAAAAACAAACAAACAAAAAAGAAACATTTATAGGACAGTCATGAAAAATGTGAACATTGACCAGATATTTGGTAAGTTAAAGGATGATGGCACTGTCATTATCTTTACAAGTTCTTGTCTTTTAGACATACCTTATTGAAATATTTATAGATAAAATATCATGTCTGGGATTTGCTTAAAATAATCAGGGTGGCATACAGAAGAAGAAGAATTGGTCACAAACTGGTATTTGTTGGAGCTGGGTAATGGAATGAATACCTGGAATTCACTGGACTTAGTCACTCTACTTTTGTATGTTTGAAATTTTCCATTAAAAAGTTTTAGGCCGGGCACGGTGGCTCAAGCCTGTAATCCTAGCACTTTGGGAGGCCAAGGCAGGCAGATTGCCTGTAACTCAGGAGTTCACGACCAGCCTGGCCAACATGGTGAAACCTCGTCTCTACTAAAATATAAAAAATTAGCTGGGTGAGGCAGCATGCGCCTGTAATCCCAGCTACTCAAAAGACTGAGACTGGAGAATTGCTCGAACCTGGGAGGCAGAGGCTGCAGTGAGCCAAGATTGAGCCATTGCACTCCAGCCAGGGTGATAGAGCGAGACTGTCTCAAAAATAAATAAATAAATAAAAAGTTTTAAACTTTTTATTTAAACTTTTTATTCCTGGAACATCTGAAATTTCTAATTTAAACTTTATTACCCAGAAATGATCTCATCTCAGAAATGAGAGACTCTCACATTCAAATCTCTAGCCTTAGCATATTGTCCCATGTCATGCTCTTGTTCTCTTGAACTTCAAGTGACTTTCAGCTCAGATCCCTCCATCTTCTCCCAATCTCCCAATTCCCTCTGACACTCTAAGTCACAACAATCAACTGACTGTCCATGTGAACTGCAATTGACTTTTCTGGATATGCAGGCTGATGAGTACTGCTGGGAGTGAAAGTAAAACTGTGTAGATGGATTAGCTACAAAGTTACAGACCATGACAGGCATTATGTTTTCATTTATCAATCTTTTATTTGACCTTACTCAGCTTTTCATACTATTCTCCTCAGAAATTGCCCAAAAGCACTCATCATTTCTCCTCAGGTCCCTCTACTCAACCTCACAAACTACCACCAAGTACTCTGAAAAGAGCAACATAGCTTTGGATGTATTTGTACTTAATGTTTCTTTACAGATAATTTGTTATATTAAAACAGTTCTATCTGTAAAAGAAAATTCATTAACAATGAGATTTTAGCAAAACCTTTCTATAAAACAGCAACGTTGCATTTTAAAACTTACTGTTTACAGCAATCCATTCATTGAGATCCTCTCCCTCAGGCAACATAACAGCTTGTCTCAGATTCCCACTTCCTAGAGTCGCTTCTGCATGTTTTAAGAGTTCATACTGATGAGATCCTTCAGGTATATTCTTCTTTGGTTTGAATGTTTTAGAAGAGCGGCTGCTGCTGTAAGATTAAAAGTGCAAGTATATGAATTTTTAAGACTGGAAGTAGAACAGGTAGAACAACATAATTTTAGGTATATAAAGTAGTCTGTAAAAACAAAACAAAAATTACTCTCTGGGCCGTGCACAGTGGCTCATGCCTGTAATCCCAGCACTTTGGGATCAGCTGAGGTCAGGAGTTCGAGACCAGCCTGACCAACATGGTAAAACCACACCTCTACTAAAAATACAAAAATTAGCCAAGTATGGTGGCGCACACCTGTAGTCCCAGCTCGGGAGGCTGAGGCAGGAGAATGGTTTGAACCTGGGGGGCAGAGGTTGCAGTAAGCTGAAATTGCATCACTGCACTCCAGTCCAGGCGACAGAGCAAGACTCTGTCTCAAAAAAAAAAAAAAGGAAAAAAAAAATCTCTGAAAAATGCCAAGATAGGAAAATGATGATCACAACACAAGAATGCTTTTTTTCCCCCCCGCACGTAAAAGCAAGATTAGCAGCACAATTCCACAAATAAGGCAATTTAGTATGCCCTCTGAAGAAGTCTGGTACAGAGAAAGATCCTGGATTTTAGTTCTTGATCTAACACTAACTGTGTCTTCTTGAGAAACTGAACCTTCTTTTGGCCTCAATTTCCCTTTCCTTTTTTTTTTTTTTTTTTTTTTTGAGATGTAGTCTGACTCTGTCACCCAGGCTGGCATGTAGTGGCAAGATCTCGGCTCACTGCAATCTCCACCTCCTGGGTTCAAGTAATTTTCCTGCCTCAGCCTCCCGAGTGGCTAGGATTACAGGCATGCGCCACCACACCCAGCTAATTTTTTTTTTTTTTTTTTAGTAGAGATGGGATTTTGCCATGTTGGCCAGGCTGGTCTCGAACTCCTGACCTCAAGTGATCCACCCACCTCAGCCCCACGAAGTGCTACAGAAAATGATGGGGCCATGACTGGGTGCGGTGGCTCACGCCTGTAATCCCAGCACTTTGGGAGGCCGAGGCAGGTGGATCATGAGGTCAAGAGATCGAGACTATCCTGCCCAACACGGTGAAACCGTCTCTACTAAAAAAAAAAAAAACACAAAAATTAGCTGGGCATGGTGGCGCATGCCTGTAGTCCCAGCTGCTCGGGAAGCTGAGGCAGGAGAATGGCTTGAACCCAGGAGGCAGAGGTTGCAGTGAGCCTAGATCACACCACTGCACTCCAGCCTGGCGACAGCGTGAGACTCCGTCTCAAAAAAAAAAGAAAAAGAAAAAGAAAAGAAAATGCTGGGGCTAAGTGCAGTGGCTCACACCTGTAATCCCAGCCATTTGAGAGACGAAGGCTGGAGGATTTCTTGAGCCCAGGAGTTTGAGACCAGCCAGGACAACATAGTAAGGCCACATGGGGGGTGGGGAAGATAAAAAACAAAATGGTGCAGGGGGGTTTAGTTCAAAAATCCAATTTTCTATATCAAAATATTTGGGATGCCTTGAAAGCAAACCACAGTAAAAGAAACACTAACATCTTTAAGTTTATGACAGGGAAAATAAATGAGACAGGCACAACTCATTATTGAAGAAAAGATGTTTTTATTCCTATCTCACACCATCCATAAAGTCTTCCTACACAAAACTCAGAAACCTCAAAGAAAAAATGGACAGATTTCAAACAGTATCAATTAAAACTTCCATAACAGAGCAAACAGACAAGTGACCAAATAAAAGTACTTGTAACATATATTACTAAGGATGAACTGGATAATAGAGGGCTTCTGTAACTCATTAAGAATATAAGGAATCCTTTTGAAAAATAGGCTAAGGAGATGAATAGGCAATTCAGAAGCATGACAATCAATGACCATGTGAAAAACTGTTCAATTAAAGTAAGATTTATTTTTTCCCTAATCTGAATGTCAAAAGTTTAAATGATTACATTAAATGTGGACTAGGGTAGGGGCCCCCAACCCCAAGGTCACAGACTGGGCCCCACAGAAGGAGGTGAGCAGTGAGCAAGCAGCAAAGCTTCATCTGTATTTACAGCTGCTCCCCATTGCTGGCATTACCGCCTGAGCTCCACCTCCTGTCAGATCAGCAGAGGCATTAGGTTCTCACAGGAACGTGAACCCTATTGTGAACTGTGCAGGCAAGGGATCTAAATTGCATGTGCCTTACGAGAATCTAATGCCTGATGATCTGTCACTCTCTCCCATTACTCCCATATGGGACTGTCTAGTTGCTCAGAGCTCCCACTGATTATACGTTATGACAAGTAGTAAAATTATTTCATTATATATTCCAATGTCATAATAGAAATAAAGTGCACAATCAATGTAATGCATTTGAATCATCCAGAAACCATCTGCCCAACCAGATCTGTGGAAAAATGGTCTTCCACAAAACTGGTCCCTGGTGCCAAAAAGGTTGAGGACCACTAGACTAGGGTACAGAGAAACTAGTACTTTAATATACTACTAGTGAAAGTATAAAGTGTAACATTTTGGGAGGGCAATATGGTAGTATCTATTAACACTGAAAAGCTCCTCAAGCCATCCATTCTACTTCTAAATATCTCCTCTAGATATGGATAAGGATTTGTTTTCCAAGATTGTTTTTAATAGGGAGAAACCTACAAGCAATCCTCAATTTTATCAGTAGAGGACTGAATTAAAGTATGGTACATCCATATCATGGAATATTGTATAGAAGTTAAGAAAACCAGACAGAGTACACGTATTCACAAGGAAAGATCTAATACATGGTTAAACATAATACACAACCAAATGTACAGCAGGAGCCCATTTTGTAAATGCACAGAAAATATCAACAACTAAATTCATCAAAACTGGTGATTACTTCTAGGAAGAGGAATGGAATAGAATTACAGACTTTTACTTTACCTGAGTAATTTGGACTTTAAATAAGACTGATTAAGAAGAAAAAAAAGAGCCGGGTGCGGTGGATCACGCCTGTAATCCCAGCACTCTGGGAGGCCAGGCGGGTGGATCACTTGAGGTCAGGAGTTCCAGACCACCCTGACCAACACAGTGAAACCCCGTCTCTACTAAAAATAGGAAAAAAAAAAAAAATTAGCTGGGCGTGGTGGCAAGTGACTGTAATCCCAGCTACTTGGGAGGCTGAGGCAGGAGAATTGCTTGAACCCGGGAGGTGGAGGTTGCAGTGAGCTGAGATGGTGCCATTGCACTCCAGCCTGGGCAACAGAGTGAGACCCTGTCTCAAATAAAAAAAAAAATTTAAATTTAAAAAAAGAAGTAAAAAAGAATTATGAAAACACTGAAAATCAAATCTGAAACATTTTTAACATGATAAAAAATTATATTGAACAGGGAAGAAAATATTTGCAAATCACAGATGTGATAAGGACTTGTATCTAGAATGTATAAAGAACTCTTACAACTCAAAAACAAAAAGACAACCCAATTTAAAAACAGGCAAAAGATCTAAATAGACTTTACTCCAAGGAATATATACAAATGACCAATAAGTACATGAAAAAATGCTCAACATTATTAGTCATTAGGGAAATGCAAATCAAAATCAGGAGATACCACTCCACATCCACTTAGGATGACTATTAAAAAAAGAAAATTAACAAGTGCTATGAGAGGTGTGGGGAAATTGGACCCCTCATAGAGTGCTTATGGGAATGTAAAATGGTGCAGCACTTTGAAAGTTTGGCAGTTCCTCAAAAGGTTAAACACAGTTACCATGTAAGCCAGTAATTCCACTCCTAAGTATATACCCAAGAGATATGAACACATACATCCACGCAAAAACCTGTCACATATGTTCACAGCAGCATTATTCATAATGGCCAAAAAGCGGCAACAACTCAAGCGCCCATCAAGAAGGTCAAGTTTTAAAAAAAGAAAGTCTCGGCCGGGTGCGGGAGTGGATCATCTGAGGTCAGGAGTTCAAGATCAGCCTGGCCAACATGATGAAACCCAGTCGCCACTAAAAATACAAAAATGAGCCGGGTGTGGTGGCTGGCGCCTGTAATCCCAGCTACTAGGGAGGCTGAGGCAGGAGAGTCCCTTGAACCCGGGAGGCAGAAGTTGCAGTGAGCCGAGACCATGCCATTGCACTCCAGCCTGGGTGACAGAGCGAAACTCGGTCTCAAAAAAAAAAAG
Organism: Papio anubis; assembly: GCF_008728515.1. Lineage (NCBI taxonomy): Eukaryota > Metazoa > Chordata > Mammalia > Primates > Cercopithecidae > Papio > Papio anubis. The sequence continues at coordinate 74,422,455 of NC_044989.1, forward strand.
TCTCGCATTAAGGTCCACAAAGCAACTGTGCATTCACTAACTAAATATCAACTCGTAAGAAAAAAGTGGAGGGAGGAATACTTCTATTAATATGGAAATTAAATCTAAATCATACAGGCTTTTTGACAAGGTAATCGTATTTTAGAGACCATTCCTTTACGAGAATGACCCAAAGGAGGGAAAATGAGACGCAGATAAACATATTCTTAGTAGTCCTATTTTATAAAAGCAAATACTGGAAGGAATCCCAGTCTCTCACAATAAAGTGGGTGAACTCTGGTTATTAAAAAAAAAAAAAACCTATGTAGTGTTTTTATATTGTGTTTAATAAAAATGTCAAGCATGTGGATTACATCCATAACTAAAAATGGATAACTACTCAATCAGGAAACACACATTTAAGCAATATACAAGGTAGAGAGAGCCACCCGAGAATAAAAAATACTTTGCCAGAGCAATGCTTCTCAAACCTTAATGTGCATAAGAATCATGAGGGAATTTACAAGCTTTTTCATTGTAGCCTTGTTTGACTGGGCTCAGGCATTATCTCTAAAATGAGATTCTAAGGTATGTGTATCAAGTTAATTGCTGTAGTGCACTGAAATAGCAATACTGTTTCTGTAATGGGACTATGAATTTGTTTTAATTTTAACTTTCCAAATTATTTATAATAATACTGCAATGTACTATGTAATAATGTTGTATGGTATATTACATAATGATTAAAAACACACGATTCTACCGAGGACAAGAGAAGTTGGTTAAAATCAAAACCAGTAAGTGGGCAGATCAGAATTGGACAGAACGATCCGACTCCAAGGCCCGCATCTTAACTTCAGGCTTCTCAAACTGCGGCAACGCACATTCTCCCGGAGCGGCATTCAACACCGACAATACTGAAACTGGACCTATAACCGAGCGGCGAGTTAAGTCGGCATGGACGGTTTCTAGAAGCTCGAGACGAGGGAAACTGGGGGCTCGCGGCTCCGCCCCCAGATCGTCTCCCCGCCCTCGGGGGCGCTCGGGCGGAAAAGTTTGCAGGCGCTAGGGCCCCGGGGCCTTTCTACTCCCCAACCTTCACGCTCCGTTTCCTTTACCTCACCTTCACCTCTGTCGGCCTCTCCCAACATCTCGGCCTCCCCGCTGACCCAAACAGAGGCAAAACAAACGCCAGCTACCCCGCCCCCGCCCCGGCCCCCAAGCCCAGCTCTCGCCTCAGGTCCGGGGAGGCCTCCCCCACCATCTCGGCCCGCGGCCCGGCCCCACTCACAAGAGGAAGCTCATCTTCGGTCCTCAGATGGGAGGCGAGGGGCCTCTGGCCCCCGCCCGGATCAGGATTCGGAGCCGGCGAGAGGGAGAGGGCCGTCCTTTGCTCACGGGCAGCGGAAGCCGGGCCGCCGCCGCTCGGAGCCGGGTTTCTGGCCGCTGCGAGCCCTTGCAAACCTCGGCGCCCGCCTTGCCCGCCTACCCCACCTCGCAGACCCGAAATGCGGAACCAACAAAATCTCGCGAGCTAAGGTTTCGCGGCGCCGGGAGGGACTTGACGCACCCCCTTTCGCTCCGCCTCGTCCTAGAACTTGGCCAATCATTGCTCTCCAAGCCAGGCCCTCCCTCCCCCGGAGGCGTGGCGAGGACGGCGGTCCTGCGGAAAGGGCAGTGGCTAGTCCTGCTCTTAGTCTATCTTGGTGCTGCTGAGTTTCGACCCAGCTCCCTAGGTTGCGCAGGGTACTCTATAAGCGCTACCTACCCCTGCAATTTTTAAAATTTTTAATTTTTACTTGAGATATATTCACATAGCATAAAATCTATCCTTTAAACATGTACCCTCTAGTGGTCCTTTTCGTTTATGTTTTTTCTTTTTTTTTTTTTTTTTTGAGGTGTCTCACTCTATCGCCCAGACTGGAATTCACAGTTCACTGCAGCCTGGACTTCCTGGGCTTAAGTGATCCTCTCGCCTCAGCCTCCCGAGTAGCTGAGACCACAGGTGCGTGCCACCACGCCCGGCTAATTTTCTCAAAGTTTTTGCAGAGACGGGGGTCTCACTGTGTTGCCCAAGCTGGTCTTGGACTCCTGGGCTCAAGGGATCCTCCTGGTTTGGCCTCCCAAAATGCTGGGATCACAGGTGTGAGCCACTGCCTCCGGCTTTGTTTATGTTTTCAAAGTGTGCCAACCATCACCACTAATTTTTTTTGTTTTTCAGACAGAGTCTCACTTTGTAACCCAGGCTGAAGTGCAGTGGTGCAATCTAGGCTCGTTGCAACCTCTGCCTTCCAGATTCAAGTGATTCTCATGCCTCAGCCTCCAGAGTACCTGGGATCACAGTCGTGCGCCACCACACCCGGCTGTTTTTTTTTTTTTTCCAGTAAGGACGGGATTTCACCATGTTGACCAGGCTGGTCTCGATCTTGAACTCCTGACCTCAAGTGATCCACTCACCTTGGCCTCCTAAAGTGCTGGGATTACAAACGTGAGCCACGGCGCCCAGCCTAACCATAATTCTAGGTCATTTTCACCACCTGGAAAAGAAACCCCATACCTATTAGCAGTCACTCTTTATCACCCACCTCCCTCCTCCCAACCCCTGGCAACCATTACTCTACTTTCTATTTCCATGGATTTACCTAATCTGGACATTTCATATACACTGTGAACGGAAGTATACATTATGTGGTCTTTTGTGACTGACTTCTCTCACTTAGCATGTTTTAAAATTCACCCATATTGTAGCATGTATCAAAGCTTCATTCCTGGCCAGGCACAGTTGTGCCTTACGCCTGTAATCCCAGCACTTTGGGAGTCTGAGGCTGGTGGATCACTTGAGCTCAGGAGTTCGAGACCAGCCTGGGCAACATGGTGAAACCCTGTCTCTACAAAAATAGAAAAATTAGTCAGGCATAATGGGGTGTACCAGTGGTCACAGTTATTTGGGAGGCTGAGGCGGGAGGATCCCTTGAGTCCAGGAGGTGGAGGCTGCAGTGAGCCAAGATGGCGCTGCTGCACTCCAGCCTGGGTAACAGAGCCAGACCTGTCTCTAAAACAAAAAAAAAGAAAAAAGAAAAAAACTTTCTTTTCTTTCTTTCTTTTTTTTTTTTTTTTTTTGTTTTTTGAGACGGAGTCTCGTTCTGTCTCCCAGCCTGGAGTGCAGTGGCACGATCTCCGCTCACTGCAAGCTCAGTCGCCTCCCAGGTTCACGCCATTCTCCTGCCTCAGCCTCCCGAGAAGCTGGGACTACAGGCGCCCGCCACCACGCCCAGCTAATTTTTTTGCATTTTTAGTAGAGACGGGGTTTCACCGTGTTCGCCAGGATGGTTTCGATCTGCTGACCTTGTGATCCGCCCGCCTCGGCCTCCCAAAGTGCTGGGATTACAGGCGTGAGCCACCATGCCCGGCAACTTTATTTCTTTCTATGGATGAGTAATATTCCATTATGTGAATATACCACATTCTGTTTATCCATTCATCTGTTGAGGAACATTTGGGTTGTTTCCACTTTTTGTCTATTATTAATAATGCTGTCATGAACATTCATGTACAGGGTTTTGTGTGGTATTAATGCCAAGTGACAGCCAAGCAACGCCTTCATTCCACCATGGTGGAATGAAGAAAACAAAAGGAAAATAGTGGGAGACTTGAGTCATGGCTCAGCCAATGGTGGTGCAGGGTGCTCAATGTAAAAGAGTTTGCCTTGTACCTGACTGCACACTATTCATGTTTCCGGTAATTTTATTTCGTTCATGTATCACTTGTAACATTAAGTTAATGATGTTAAAGCACATAAGACTGGCCGGGCGCGGTGGCTCAAGCCTGTAATCCCAGCACTTTGGGAGGCCGAGGCGGGCGGATCACAAGGTCAGGAGATCGAGACCACAGTGAAACCCCGTCTCTACTAAAAATACAAAAAATTAGCCGGGCGAGGTGGCGGGCGCCTGTAGTCCCAGCTACTCAGGAGGCTGAGGCAGGAGAATGGCGTGAACCCGGGAAGCGGAGCTTGCAGTGAGCCGAGATCGCGCCACTGCACTCCAGCCTGGGCGACAGCGCGAGACTCCGTCTCAAAAAAAAAAAAAAAAAAAAAAAAGCACATAAGACTGTATTAAATTATATTTACTATTTCTTGAATGTATTTTTCAGTCAGTTATGTAAAGCAAATTTACATACTCTTTTTCCTCACCTGAAAAAAATAAATTAGTAATTTTAATTTGAATTTTTTAAACTTTTGTAGTTTTTTGGAATTTGATTGATAAATATATGTGATTTGATATAGCTATATGGAAGTTACAAATATAGGAACACAGATTTAGGCCAGGCGAGGTGGCTCACACCTGTAATCCCAGCACTTTGTGAGGCTGAAGTGGGCAGATCACTTCAGCTCAGGGATTTGGGACCAGCCTAGGCAACATGGCAAACCCCCATCTCCCCATTTCCACAAAAAAAAAAAAAAAAAAAAAAGCCAGGCATGGGGGTGCACATCTATAGTCCCAGCTACTTGGGAAGCTGAGGCGGGAGGATGGGTTGAGCCCTGGAGGTAGATAGAGGCTGCAGTGAGCCGAGATCGCACCGCTGTACTTCAGCCTGGTTGACAAAACTGAGGCCCTGTCTCAAAAAAAAAAAAAAATCTATTTACACTTCTGTGGTAATTTATATTACTTAAATAACATCATAAAAATGACTTCCAAATAACATGGGAAAAAAGAAATTCATGGAAGTTTTTCCTCTTTCAGTGGTATTTTTCTTCCAGTTGAAGAATCACTGAGGATAGAAGACCAGCTATTCATAAGAAAAACCTTTCAGGATGGCTAAATTTGGTTGGGGTAGCAGGGAGGGAGGATTTCAGGGTTAGGGAAAAATCCTCAATCAATATTTAAGCAGGATATCAACATAGTTCACTTAGAGATCAAAGATAAGATTTTCCAGTAAAAGAGAGAAAAAGAAATTGTTCTTTGCTAATTGCTACAGGACAATTTGTTCCCCATCAGACAAGGTCTGTACAAAGACTAAAGAAGTTTTATTCACTTCTTGGCTTAGCCGACCAGAGATCACTGCACACCATCTGGTCACAGCAGATGCTGAAAGCAGAAGCTAAGCAGCAAATTATGAAGTCTCCAGGACTGGCTCTTCTGAACCTCTCCCCACCCCCCTTTCATCACACAGTTCCCCTTTCCAGCTCCCTGAGGCAAGATTTGCAACTCTGCATTTTCGTTCTGTGTAAGTGCCCATCCTATCATTTGCAAAACTCCACTTTTACCCTAACAACCTCACCCACACAGGCCATCTTCCCACTTTGGTCACAGTAAGGTTCCTGCCCCTCCCAGCCAGTTGGTGCTGTTGGGAGCTCAAGTTTTTTGTTGTTGTTGTTTTTTAAAAAACAAAAACAAACAAAAAACTCTACTCCTGTGACAGATTAAGGAATTTTAATCTTTGTCACAAATAGGTGAAAAGAAACAAACAGTAAAGTTGCTGACCAGCCTGGGCAACATGATGAAACCCCTTTTCTACAAAAAATACAAAAATTAGCTGGGCGTGGTGACTTGAGCCTGTAGTCCCAGCTACTCTGGAGGCTGAGGTGGGAGGATCCCTTGAGCCCAGGAAGTCCAGGCTGCAGTGAATGGAGACTGCACCACTGGGAGGCTGAGGCACAAGAATCACTTGAACCCAGGAGGCAGAGGCTGCAGTGAGCTGAGATCATGCCACTGCACTCCAGCCTGGGTGACTGAGCAAGACTCTGAATCAAAAATAAAATAAAATAAGTACAAAAATTAGCCAGGCGTGGTGGTGCACACCTGTAATCCCAGCTACTTGGGAGGCTGAGGCGGGAGAATTGCTTGAACCTGGGAGGCAGAGGTTGCAGTGAGCCAAGATCGTGCCACTGCACTACAGCCTGGGCAACAGAGTGAGACCCTGTCTCAACAAACAAACATTAGTGTCCCTAAAGTTGATATACAATCCCGTACTGGTAAATTTCACTGGCTTTAAAAATTTTTTAACAATAATTTTAAAAGAATTTGTTTTGAGACAGGATCTGACTCTGTCACCCAAGCTGGAATGCAGTAGTAGTGTGATCGTAGTTCATTGCGGCCTCAACCTCCCAGGGTCAAGTGATCCTCCCACCTTAGCCTCCCAAGTAGCTGGGACTACAGGCTCACTCCACCACATATGCCTAATTTTTTTTTTTTTTTTTTTTTTTAGAGATGGGGTCTCACTAGGTTGCCCAAGCTGGTTTTGAACTCCTAGGCTCAAGGATCCTCCCTCCTTAGTCTCCCAAATTTATGGGATTACAGGCATGAGTGAGCCACTGTGCCTGGCAACATTTTTTTTAAAGCATGTTGCAGGAGAGACCTGGGAGAGACTGAGGAGACTTAGGAGATGCCATTTAAGCCTAGTCTCCAGAAGATGAGTTAGCTGAATGGAGAGAGAGAAAGAAGAGATCTGCTCAGAGTCCACAGCATGTGTGAAGGTTTTGAAGCAAGAAAGAGTATGTTGTGTTCAAGGAACTGAAAAAAGTCAGTGTGATGAGAATGTGATAGACAAAGGGGAAAGTGAAGGGAGATTAAACCAGCACCAAGAGTCTTGGATCTTATTTGAAGCAAGGTGGCCATCCATTGAAAGGGTTTCAGGACAAGCATGACACCATTTACTCTTTAAAAAACCGAAACAGTGGCCAGGTGATCCTGGCCTGTGATCCCAGCATTTTGGAAGGCTAAGCAGGGAGGATCCTCGAGCTCAGGAGTTCCAGATCAGCCTGGGAAACATAGGGAGACTCCATCTCTACAAAAAATACAAAAATTAGCCAGGTGTGCTGGCTATAGCCATGTGCCTATAGTCCTACCTACTCGGGAAGCTAAGGTGGGAGGATTGCTTAAGCCTGAGAGGTTGAGGATGCTATGAGCTGTACTCAATCCACCACACTCTAGCCAGGGTGATAGAGTAAGCCCTGTCTTAAAAAAAATAATAAAAATAAAAAAAAGTGAAGCAGTTAAGAGGTTATTGTATCTGTCTGAGTAGGAGATAGAGTTGACCTGGCTTAGATCAATGGAGAGACGTAGGTGGAATTGAGATTTATTTTAGAGAAAAAAATACACAAGTCTCAATGAAGAGCTGGATGTGGAGGCAAGGTTGATTCCTGTGTCTTTGGCACAAGCAACTGGTAGCTGGTTGTTCCCATTTACTGAGATGGAAAAGACTGGGAAGAAAGCAGCTTTAGGGGTACATCAGGAGTCTGTTTCGGATGCATTAACTCTGAAATGTTAGACTGTACAGGTATATACAGATTTGGAACTCGAAGAAGAGGCCTGGATAGATGGATATAAACTTGGAAGTTATCAGCATATAGATATTTACAGCCATGGAAGTGCGTAAAATATCTGAGGGGAGGGTAAAAAGAAAGAGGTGCCAAAATGGAGCCTTGAGGACTTCTGATATATATATATATATATATACACACACACACACACACACACACATATACATATATTTACAATATATATTATATATACATATATTTACTATATATATTATATATACATATATATATTTTTTTTTTCCAAGACAGAGTCTTGCTCTGTCATCCGGGCTGGAGTGCAGTGGCGCGATCTTGGCTCACTGCAACCTCTGCCTCCTGGGTTCAAACAATTCTTGTGCCTCAGCCTCCCGAGTAGCTGGGATTATAGGTACATGCCACCACGCCCGGCTAATTTTTGTATTCTTAGTAGAGACGGGTTTCACCATGTTGGCCAGGCTGATGGTCTCGAACCTTTTCTTTTTCTTTTTTTTTTTTTGAGATAGAGTCTTGCTTTGTCACCCAGGCTGGAGTGCAGTGGCGCCATCTCGGCTCACTGCAACCTCAGCCTCCCAGGTTCAAGCAATTCTCCTGCCTCAGCCTCCTGAGTAGCCGGGATTACAGACGCACACCATCACACCCGGCTAATGTTTGTATTTTTAGTAAAGACAGGGTTTCACCATGTTGGTCAGGCTGGTCTCCAACTCCTGACCTCGTGATCTGCCCACTTTGGCCTCACAAACTGCTGGGATTACAGGCGTGAGCCATGACGCCTGGCCCAGACTTCTGACATTTAAAGACCACAAGGGAAGAAACAGACAAAGGAGGTTGAGAAGATGCAGTCAGAGAAACGGAAGGGAAACTAAGAGGGAGTATTACAAAAGCAAGAGAAGAGTGTTTAAGAATGATCTATTCAATGATCTTGAAAGTTCCTGTAAGAGGAGGACAGAAGGGGGAAGTTGATAAATGTGGTGATGTTGGGAAAGTCCTCTGACAGCATTCTCATCGTCACACTCCACTGCAGTGGTGCAGAAGTGAACACCCACAAAAGACACTGGTGTAGGGGGAGGGATTCAGGCAGGAATCAAGGGCACAGATGACGATCTGTATTACCAGGCATGGCCTGTAGTTCTCTGACTACAGAGTAGCTTTCTCTGAAGGTGCTTTTTTTTTTTTTTTTTTTTTTTTTGTGATAGAGTCTCGCTCTGTCGCCCAGGCTGGAGTGCAGTGGTGTGATATTAGCTCATTGCAACCTCCCGAATTCAAGCGATTCTTCTGTCTCAGCCTCCCTAGCAGCTGGGATTACAGGCGTATGCCACCACACCCAGCTAATTTTTGCATTTTTAGTAGAGACAGAGTTTCATCATGTTGGTCAGTCTGGTCTCAAACTCTTGACCTCAGGTGATCCACTCGCCTTGGCCTCCCAAAGTGCTGGGATTACACGCGTGAGCCACCGTGCCCGGCCTGAAGGTGCACTTTTGAGTGAGATGTGATGCCAAAATTTTGGCTCATATTGGTGACAAAAATTTGGCTAATATTGTTTTCTACCATGGGGAGACCCCAATCACCCTTTTATTTTTTTTTGAGACGGAGTCTTGCTCTTGTCACCCAGGCTGGAGTGCAATGGCGTGATCTCAGCTTACTGCACCCTCTGCCTCCTGGATTCAAGCAACTCTCCCACCTCAGCCTCCTGAGTAGCTGGAATTATAGGCATGCACCACCACGCCTGGCTAATTTTTAGTAGAAATGGGGTTTCACCATGTTGGCCAGGCTGGTCTTGAACTCCTGACCTCAGGTGATCTGCCTACCTCGGCCTCCTAAAGTGCTGGGATTATAGGCATGAGCCATTGCGTCTGGCCCACTCTGCAGTTTTAAAATGCCTCTACTCTTTTTTTTTTCCTTGAGATGAAGTCTTGCTCTGTCACCCGGGCTAGAGTGCAATGGCGCAATCTTGGCTCACTGCAATTGCGGCCTCCCAGGTTCAAGCAATTCTCCCACCTCAGCCTCCCAAGTAGCTGAGACTACAGGTGTATGCCACCGTGCCCAGCTAATATTTGTATTTTTAGTGGAGACAGGGTTTCACCACATTGGCCAGGTTTGTCTTGAACTCCTGACCTCAGGTAATCCACCTGCCTCGGCCTCCCAAAGTGCTGGGATTACAGGCGAGAGCCACTGCGACCAGCCAAAATGCCTCTACTTTTATATTTTTGTTATTTTCCTTTGTTGTCTTAACTCTAACTCACTAGTTGTGTAACTAATGTAAGTTATTTAACCTCTTTGTGCCTCAATTTCCTCATCTGCAAAAAAGGAATAAGACTAGGGCTGATGTGAAGATTAAATAATGCATGTAAAATGCTCAGAACAGTAACTGGTATATGTTGGTTATTATTATGATTTTGTTAATGTTGTACTTTTTCTCTGTTTTCCCTCATACTGGCTATTATTATATTTGTCAGAAAGTAAAGTTTGTGTTGTTAACTTCTTTCCTTTTCTCTTAAAGTTAAGAAATGATCATTTCTCTTGTATCTTAAAAAAGAAAGAAAATGGATTTGAAAATTAGATTGACGATTTACTATCTATGTGAGGTTACTAACCTCTTTGTGCCTCAATCTCCTCTTCTGTAGAATGGGAATAGTAGTAGTATACTGCTTTATAGGGTTGCTGTGAGGATGAAGTGAGTTACTAAGCATAAAGCAGTTGGTACAGTGACTAGTACATAGTAAGGGCTACCTGTTAGTTATGCTGTTCTCTGCAGCGAATCATTTCTCCCAATATTGTTACTAACTTTAAAATGCTGAATGTGGATCGTTGATAGTGGCAGGAGGCAGACAAATGCCTAGGCAGACAGGGGCAGGTCCTTGGTGAAACCCAACCTTCAAACTAAAGACAGTTTTAAAGCCTGAAAATCAAGCTACGAGTCCCGGGTAAATCCACGGACTGGATTGAGAGCCTCTCTTCCTGTTTGGTAAGGTTTCCTCTGATTGATTCCCACGCTTCACCTATTTTACATAGATATACCTTTTCCTAACTGGTTTTTTACACTGTCATGCCCACCTTTGAGTGGTGCCTTTGTTTTAACCTTTTTGCATACTCACAAACCAATCAGCACACACTCCCCATTCGGAGCCCATAAAAGCCCTGCAACCAGCCATACTGGGAGGGAGACCATTTGACTTTGGGTGGGGGATCACCCTTTCATCTCCTCTCCACTAAGGGCTGTTCTGTCACTCAATAAAATTCTTCTCCACCCTCCTCACCCTTCCACTGTCAGCGTAACCTCATTCTTCCTGGATACAGGACAAGAACTCAGGAATTGCCAAATGTGGATATGAGCTACAACACAGGCGGGCTGGGGCATGCCCAGCACAGCTGTGGGATGAGCATGGATCCTGCAGCCAGCACAGGATCTGGGCCAATGTGCAAGCCAGGTATGGCCCAGCTGGCCAAGTGGACAGGTGACTCCTGTGGCAGGCCTGGGGCCAACTGAGGCCCAGGCAGGGATGACACTGGCCACGGAGGTCCCTGACTGGCAAAGTGACCAAGAAAAATCCTGCATCACTGTCATCTGAGTACTTTGAGAGGCTAAGGTGGGAGGATCACTTGAGCCCAAGAGGTCGAGGCTGCATTGTGCCATGTTGGCACCACTACATTCTAGCTTGGGCAACAGATTAAGACCCTGTCTCAAAAAAAAAATTTTTAAAGTTCAGTTTAATAAAATCAGGACTAATAACTTTGTAGAACTTTTTTCATGATAAATTATAGGCTACAATTCACTTGTAATTAATTGTAAGGAGATGATAAGCAAAAGCATGATCAATTGGCATCTAAGTACTGAAGGAAGTTGGACAATAATCTCCAAAACAACTTTTGGTGCTACTGTCAGAATAATTTATTTTTAAGCTCATTGGTAAACATCATCTCTGTTTCATAAAACAATCATACAAAACTTTTATTTTTATATATTTGTTTTGAGGCAGGGTCTCACTCTGTCACCCAGGCTGGAGTGCAGTGATGCGATCATGGCTCATTGCAGCCTCAACCTCCCGCACTCGAGCCATCTTCCCGCTTGGCCGAGTAGCTGGGATTATAGGCACACACTACCACGCCTGGCTAATTTTTGTATTTTTTGAAGGTCCCACTATGTTGCCCAGGCTGGTCATGAACTCTTGGACTTAAGGAATCCTCTTGCCTTGACCTCCCAAAGTGCTAGGTTTACAGGCATAAGCCACCACACCCAGCCCAACATTTTCATAGATGGTAAAATTTAATAAGAGTTGTTTGGTTTTTAAAAATTAACTAATAAATTAAATTTTTGAGACAGGGTCTCACTCTGTCACCCAGGCTGGAATGCAGTGGCATGATCTTGGTTCACTGCCACCTCCACCTCCCGAGCTCAGGTAATCTTCCCACCTCGGCCTCCTGAGTAGCTGGGACTACAGGTGCACACCACCACACTCAGCACATATTTCTATTTTTAGCAGAGACAGGTTTTTGTCATGTTGCCCAGGCTGATCTCGAACTCCTAGGCTCAAGTGATCTGCTGGCCTCAGCCTCCCAAAGTGCTGGGATTACAGGCGTGAGCCATTGGGCCCAGCCAAGAGTTGTTTTTAGCAGGCAAAAAAGAAGAAAAAGGAGGAGGAAAACAAAGAAGATGGAAAAGAAGGAAAAGGAGGGGGAGGGAAGGGGAAGAGAGGGGAAAGGAGAAGGGGAGGGAGAGGAAAAGAAAAAGGTTTGTAAGAGTGTAACCTTCAGTGCGAATCACTTCCTTAAGTCTTCTGTGACCTTGTCAGAGGTTCCTTCTCCTGCCTTCTGGCCAATGTGTTCTGCCAAATGCCTTGTCTTCAACCAGAACTAACAACAGTACTAGTCAGGTTTTGTGGATGAACATGGATTTTGCATGAAGACAGGCTTGTATTTAATCCTAGCACTGCCATTACTAGCGTGACCATGGGCAAATTACTTTAACTTTGTGAATCTGTCTCTTCTTTTTTAATATAGAGATATTGGCCTCACAGGAATGTTAGCATTATGAGTAAATGTAGGGGAAGAATCTAGCACAGTGCCTGATGCATGATTAATAGTCCATACACGTAGTGCCCTTCTTCCTCACCCTTTGACTCCCTGTCCCCTTTTCTATCCTGTTAAATAAGTAAGATTTCCTTACTTTTCCTTGAAATTAGAAGAAAATCTATTTGCATCTACTTAGGTGCCACACTGACTCTTCCTAAATCCAGAGGTGCCCCTCAAACTGAAGGCATCCCTGGTTCAAGGCAACAAACAAGAGTTGAAGAGGCACCTAAGCCCAAATTCTCAGGTCAGAGTTCTCCAAACACGGGATCCTTAAGCAGCTGCCTTTCATGCCCTTTGGTTCATGAAGATATACAGAGGGGCCCTTTCACTGGCAGGAGAATTGCTTGAACCCAGGAGGCGGAGGTTGCAGTGAGCTGAGATCGCGCCACTGCACTCCAGCCTGGGTGACAGAGACCTCAATCTCTGTCTTAAAAAAAAAAAAAAAAAGGCCGGGCACAGTGGCTCAGGCCTGTAATCCCAGCACTTTGGGGCTGAGGTGGGCAGATCACGAGGTCAGGAGTTCGAGACCAGCCTGACCAATATGGTGAAACCCCGTCTCTACTAAAAATATAAAAATTAGCTGGGTATGGTGGCGTGCGCCTGTAATCCCAGCTACTCAGGAGGCTGAGGCAGGAGAATCGCTTGAACCTGGGAGGTGGAGGTTGCCATGAGCTGAGATCGTGCTACTGCACTCTATCCTGAGTGACAGAGCAATACTCCATCTCAAAAAAAAAAAAAAAAAAAAAGATGTTTAGTCATTAATGCGCTGTCTGCTTTCACGCTAAAGATTAATGAGATGGGCTGGGTGCGGTGGCTCAAGCCTGTAATCCCAGCACTTTGGGAGGCCGAGACGGGCGGATCACGAGGTCAGGAGATCGAGACCATCCTGGCTAACCCGGTGAAACCCTGTCTCTACTAAAAAATACAAAAAACTAGCCGGGCGAGGTGGCGGGCGCCTGTAGTCCCAGCTACTCAGGAGGCTGAGGCAGGAGAATGGCGTAAACCCGGGAGGCGGAGCTTGCAGTGAGCTAAGATCCGGCCACTGCACTCCAGCCTGGGCGACAGAGCGAGACACCGTCTCAAAAAAAAAAAAAAAAAAAAAGATTAATGAGATGAATCATGAGATATAAATCGCTTTGGTTAAATAAGCCTACGTCCACTATTGTTGAAGATGGACAGGTGCACAAACAACATCAAGATGTTCTGAGTGTTGAAATAGGAGTATTCCTACATGCTACAATAGCCCAGAGGAAAATGCAATTCATTCTGTCTGTCTGTTTTGTGTTGGAGTAAAAGGTTTATTTTTCTGGTATGCAGTCCTGATTCCTGGTTATTTGTATATGAAGCATTCGGGTTCACTTAAAGTGGAGGTCTAGGGGCCAGGCTTTTAAGTCAGGCAGGGTACGGGTACAGGGAGCAGAGAAAGGAGTACAATCGAACACTATGCAGAAATGCAGAGTATGCTTAGAGTATACAGGGCAGAGCAAAGAAAGATGAGGCAGAAAGACTAGCTGGGGTGGGATATAGACAGGCTTAAGCACCTCCACCTCACAGAATTTGGACTAAAATTGGGGCATAAAATATTTTTGTTAAACAAAGGAGATTTTATTTTATTTTTATCATTATTTTGAAACAGGTTCTTGCTCTGTCACTCAGGGTGGAGTGCAGTGGCACAAGGTGCATCTGGGGCTCAAGCCATCCTCCTGCCTCAGCCTCCCTAGTAGCTAAGACTGATACAGGGAGTAGAAAGAAATTATTTAGGCAGATAGTGAGGGCAAATGAGTCCTCAGCAGAGCTTCCCTTCTAACAAAAAGCAGTCTAAGAAATTATTTTTCTCCTAACAAAAAGCAGCCTGAAAAATTTAGCTGCAAACTTAGGTAAGCAAGCTGGAACATTGCACAGGGGAATGCTGGCAGCTGTGCCAATAGAAAAGGGCTATCTTGGGGGCCAGGCATATCCATCATGGAAGCTTTATCTTCCGTTTTGTTAGCACACGTATAGTAGCAAAGAAGTGGCAACACGGCACAGCTTAGGCTGAAAACCTGCCTGCATAATAAAAGAGTAGGGTGGGGGCTGCCAGAAAATTGTGCCCCATACAAATGGCACACCTGGTCCTAACCAGTTTTTTGTGCCCTATGTAGATCAGACACCACTTTCCAACCAGCTCATCTATAAAACCTTCTGCATTTCACCATAGATCGACACCCCATTTTTCTGGGACCCCTCTCTGTAGCAGAGAGCTATTCTCTTTCTTTTGCCTATTAAACTTCCCGTTCTTAACCTCACTCTTTGTGTGTCCACATCCTTGATCTCTGTGGCTGTGAGGCAATGAACCTGGGGTTTTACCCCAGACAATGAGGCTACTTCAATACAGGTGCATGCCACCACAGTCAGCTAATTTTTAAATATTTTTTAGAGACAGAATGTGAACCTAAAATATTTGAGATAGGTCTCAATCAATTTAGAAAGTTTGGTGTGCCAAGCTTAAGCAGGTACCCATGACACAGCCACATCAGAAGGTCCTGATTAGATTACATGTACCCAAGGTGGTCAGGGTACAGCTTACTTGTATTCATTTTAGGGAGACATGAGACATCAATCAATATGTGTAATATGTACACTGATTCAGTCCCAAAAGATGGAACAATTCAAAGTGGGGAGTGGTGTGGGGAGGCTTTTAGGTCATAGGTAGATAAAATACAAAAGGCTGCATTCTTTTGAGTCCTTAATCAGCATTTCACTGAATACACAATTTAGTCTGGCTCAGTGAATCTGCATTTTTACATAAACAATAGGGGAGGCCAGGCACAGTGGCTCACGCCTGAAATCCCAGCACTTTAGAGGCTGAGGCGAGCAGATCACCTGAGGTCATGAGTTCAAGACCAGCCTGGCCAACATGGTGATACCTCATGTCTAGTAAAATATAAAAATTAGTTGGGCATAATGGCGGGTACCTGTAATCCCAGCTACTTGGGAGGCTGAGGCATGACAATCACTTGAACCCAGGGGGCGGAGGTTGCAGTGAGCTGAGATCACGCCATTGCACTCCAGTCTGGGCAACAAGAGCGTAACTCTCTCTCAAAAAAACAAAAACAAACAAAACAAAACGAAACAAAAACAATAGGGCAGAGGAAACAATCAGATATGCATTTGTCTGAGGTAAGCAGAGAGATGACTTTCTGTCCTGCATGTGTGAAGATCATCTATCAATTTACATTGCCAGGGTGAAATTCAACAGGACTGTTTTCGGGTAAAGATCTTGAGACCCACAAGGAATTTCCCTGTGGGCAAATTGTGAGGAGGATATGCAGCTTTTAAAAATCTTTGTAGCTATCTTATTGGGGAATAAATTGGAAGGCAGGTTTGCCTGACATAGTTCCCAGCTTGACTTTCCCCTCGCTTAGTGATTTTAGGGTCTGAGATTCATTTTCCTTTCACAGGGTATCACTATGTTGCCCAGGCTGGTCTCAAACTCCTGGGCTGAAGTGATCCTCCCACTTTGGCCTCCCAAAGTGCTGGCATTACAGGTGTGAGCCATCGTGCCCAGCCTATTTCATTATTATTATTGTTATTATTATTATTATTATTTTATTTATTTTTATTTTTGAGACAGAATCTCGTTCTGTCTCCAGGCTGGAGTGCAGTGGCGCTATCTCGGCTCACTGCAACCTTTGCCTCCCACCTTCAAACCATTCTCCTGCCTCAGCCTCCCGAGTAGCTGGGACTACAGGCTTGTACCACCATGCCCAGCTGATTTTTGTATTTTTAGTAGAGACAGGGTTTCACCATGTTGGCCAGGATGGTCTCGATCTCTTGACCTCGTGATCCGCCCCCCTCGGCCTCCCAAAGTGCTGGGATTACAGGCGTGAGCCACCACGCCTGGCCGAGACAGAATCTCTGTCACCCACAATGGAGTGCAGTAATCCAATAATAGCTCACTGCAGCCTCAACCTCCCAGGGTCAAGTGATCCTTCCATCTCAGCCTCCCGAAGAGCTGGGACCACAGGTGTGCACCACAATGCCTGGCTAAGTTTTTTATTTTTTTGTAGAGATGGGGTCTCACTATGTTGCCCAGGCTGGTCTTGAACTCCTGGGCTCAAGCAATTCTCCCACTTCAGCCTCTCAAAGTACTGGGATTACAGGCATGAGCCACCCTACTTAGTCTAAATAAATGATATTTTAAGAGAGTGGGAGCATAGAAGCAGGTCCTTTTGTGAAGCATATTAAAAATATCTAATAATGTTCACACATTGGTTTTGTAAGTGCCCAGTGGGGTCATCTTGCCTGCTGCCTAGATACAGCCCATTTATCAAGACACAGGAGAAGTACAATACAGAGAGCGTTTAATACACAGAGAGCTGGCTAAACGGAAGACGGGAATTTTTTTTTTTTGAGACAGTCTTGCTGTGTCGCCCAGGCTGAAGTGCAGTGGCTCACTGCGACCTCCCACCTCCCGGGTTCAAGCAATTCTCCTGTCTCAGCCTCCCGAGTAGTTGGGATTACAGGTGCATGCCACAGTGCCTGGCTAATTTTTTTTGTTTTTGTATTTTTAGTAGAGATGGGGTTTCACCATGTTGGCTAGGCTGGTATCGAACTCCTGACCTCGTGATCCACCCACCTTGGTCTCCCAAAGTGCTGGGATTACAGGTGTGAGCCACTGCACCTGCCTGGAGTTTTATTATTACTCAAATCAGCCTCCCAGAAAGTTTGGGACCAAGGGCAGTTTGGAAGTTAAAAGCCAAGATGAAGTTGGTTAGATCAGATCATTAATAAAGTGATCTAACTAACCGTTAGATTGCTGTTGACAATGTTTGCAAAGGCGGTTTCAATTCATTCCTGAAAGTTCACATTTTGGGAAAAGAAAATTTCCAAAATTTTGCAGAGGGATGGAGGGTTAGGTTCCTTAAAAGATGGACATGTGTATTTCCTTTCCCTCTTCAATCACTGTTGCTAGGTTCAAGTAACTCTAAGGTGCCTCCTCCCCACAGTGTGCTGGGGACAGGATCTGCAAATTATCACACCCAGTCTTATCACCAGTCATATGACCTGTAGGCCATTCTCTGACCTCTAAACTTTCCATATCCATTGTTTCATGGGCTCTCAGGATCACATTCTTTTTCTTAGTCTCTTATTCATTGTATGCCTGCCTCACTCCGTGCCCCATAAGGGCATAAATATTACTGATCTTTTTAGCCTGACCAACATGGGGAAACCCCATCTTTACTAAAAACACAAAAATTAGCCAGGTATAGTGGTACACGCCTGTAATCCCAGCTACTTGGTAGGCTGAGGCACGAGAATCACTTGAACCCAGAAGGCTGAGGTTGCAGTGAGCCAAGATCGCGCCATTGCATTCCAGGCCTGGGTGACACAGCGAGACTCCATCTCAAAAAAAAAAAAAAAAAAAAAGAAAGAAGGAAAGAAAAAGAAAGGAAGAGACAGAAAGAAAGAAAGAAAGAGAAAGAAAGAAAGAGAGAAAGAAAGAAATTACTGGTCTTTAAAAATATGTTGACATTATTTCAGACATACAGAAAGGTTACAGGAAAAGTTCAAAGAATACTTGCATACTCTTCTCCAGTTGTTAATATTTTACATTTGCCACTTGTTTTATTTATTTTATTTTATGTATATACATTGTTATGGACTGAATTGTATGTTCTCCAAAATTCAGCGTTGACACTCTGACTTTGGAATGTGACTGTATTTGGAAATACGGCCTTTAAAACAATGACTAGGTTAAAATGGGGCTGTTAGGGTGGGCGCTAAATTAATCTTACTGGTTTCTTTATAAGAGGAGATTAAGACATTCAGGGAGGCCAGGCATGGTGGCTGATGCCTATAATCCCAGCACTTTGGGAGGCCAAGATGGGTGAATTCCTTGAGTCCAAGAGTTCAAGGCCAACCTGGGCAACATGGCGAAGCCCAGTCTCTACTAAAAATACAAAAAAGGAGGCTGATGTGGTGGCGCGTGACTACAGTACCAGCTACTGGGGAGGCTGAGGTGGGAGGATCACCTGAGTAGAGGAGGTTGAGGCTGCAGTGAGCTGAAGGCGCACCATTGCACTCCAGCCTGGGAAACGAGAGTGAGACTATATCTCAAAACAACAACAAAAGGTAAAATAATAAAAGATATTCAGAGAAAGATGTCAGGGTTGCCTGTGCACACAGAAAAGGCCGTAACACAGCAAGCATGCAGCCCTCTGCAAGACAAAGACTGCAAGCCTCAAGAGAAACTAATCCTGCCAACACCTTGACCTTTGCTTCTAGCCTCCAGAACTGTTAGAAAATACATTTCTTTTTTTTTTTTTTTTTTAGATCAAGTCTCACTGTTGCCCAGGTTAAAGTGAAGTGGTGCGATCTCGGCTCACTGCTACGTCCGCCTCCTGGATTCTAGTAATTCTCCTGCCTCAGTCTCTCAAGATGCTGTGATTACAGGCATGTACTACCACGCCTGGCTAATTTTTGTATTTTTAGTAGAGACAGGGTTTCACCATGTTGGCCAGGCTGGTCTCGGAATCCTGATCTCAGGTGATCCGCCTGCCTCAGCCTCCCAAAGTGCTGGGATTACAGGTGTGAGCCAATGCACTCAGCCCATTTCTGTTGTTTAAACGACTCAGTCTCTGTTATTTTGTTATGGCAGCCCTAGCCAACTCATATATACAAAACATTTTTTTTTTCTGAACTATTCAAAAGTAAGTTGCAGACATGGTCATTTAGTTCTAGAAGCAAGTGCAATATATTCTCTTACATTACCTCATGCGATTAGCTAACACTGATACAATGCTATTAGCTAGTTGCAGACTTTATTCATATTTTGCCAATTGTCCTATGATGTCATCTATAGCAAAAGAGAAAAAAAAAAGAAGAAAGAAAGAAAAAAAGAAAGACAAAAAGTTTTGGGTCCAGAATCCAGTCCAGAATCAAACAGCATTTAGCTATCATGTCTAGGTTCCTTTAATGGAGAACAGTTTCTCATTCTTTGTCTTTCATGGCCTTGGAGCTGTCAAGAGTACGAGCAATTTATCTTGTAGAATATCTCTCACTTTGGGCTTGTCTGATATTTCCTTGTGAATAGATTAAGATCTCCTAGTGTGTTCCAAAGCTTTAGAACTGTTTTTTTTTTTTTTTTTTCCTGGACAGTTTTAACATTCTGGGTCTGTGATCTTTCTCCTCAATGTGAAATGAGGAATCTGTAACTGTTTTTAGGAGACTCATTGGTTTAGGAAAATCACTTTATTAAATTTACAGGCTTGTTAAGAGCTACGAAGTGATGTGTCTCCTCAATGGATCCTATCAGAAGGTACATATGTGTGTTCCATTACTGGGTAGTGCTAACTTTTATCACGTGGTTGAGGCAGTAACTGTCAGGTTTCTTCACTGTAAATTTACCATGTTCCTTTCCTTCCTGGAGGCTAGAAGAAAAGGTCAAGGTGTTGACAGGATTGGTTTCTCCTATTCTTTTTTTTTTTTTTTTTGAGACAGAGTCTCTCTCTGTCGCTGGGGCTGAAGTGCAGTGGCGCAATCTCGGCTTACTGCAACCTCTGCCTCCCGGATTCAAGCGATTCTCGTGCCTCAGTCTCCCAGTAGCTGGGATTACAGCGTCCGCCACAATGCTCAGCTAATTTTTTTGTGTTTTTAGTAGAGACGGGGTTTCAACACGCTGTCCAGGCTGGTCTCGAACTCCTGACCTCAGGTGATCCGTGCGCCTTGGCCTGCCAAAGTGCTGGGGATTACAGGTGTGAGCCACCGCGCCCTGCCCTCCTTAAGTTTCTTTGTGGGAGAGATACTTTGAGACGATGCAAAAAGTTTGCGGGAAAGAATAAAGGAAGCCCAGTTGAATCTGAATTCCAGATAAGCCATAAATAAAGTATAAATATGACCCCCCAAAGTGTTTATCTAAAATTCTAATTTGATTGGGCATCCTGTGTCTTTATTTGCTAGGTCTGGCAACCCTATATGTAAATATCTTGCTCCTTATCCAACTTTCACCCAGTTGTTTTGACATCTATTGCTGCTTCTGAATCAGTTTTTACTATGATTTTGCTAAATGGTGATTTTCTAACTCCATACTTCCTTTTACTTTTATTCATTGGTATTCTATCAGGTTGTCTTTTCATCCACCCTTTACAGCGCTTGGCACACAGTAGGCGCTCATATAATTGTTCAACGAATGAATGAATGAACTTTTCTCTTGTGTTGTCCGGGCTTCCGTGACACTAGCGGCGACAGGCAGGAGCTTGACTTCCTCAGCCATTCACGGCATGTTGCCGAGGCTTCAGAGCCTTACAGGACCTCGCTCCAAGCTCTTCTTGCTCCAATCAAAAACAGGGCTCTTTCGGACTTCGCTTACGTTTAATAAAGAAAATCGGTTGGCCCCTTCGGCTCCAGCTGGCTCAACAGACAGCCAGTGGCGTGTGGCGGGGACCAATGGGTGGCGGAGGGAGGCGGGGCCTGCCACGAGGCCGCAGTATAACCGCGTGGCCCGCGCGCGCGCTTCCTTCCCGGCGCGGTCACCAGCGCGGTCACCGGCGCGGGCTATGGCTGCAACTTCCTTCATGTCCGCGTTGGCTGCCCGGCTACTGCAGCCCGCGCACAGCTGCTCCCTTCGCCCTCGCCCCTTTCACCTCGCGGCAGTTCGGTAAGAGGGTCAGGGAGCTTGGTCAGCGCGGAAAGCTGAGGGGAACGGAGGGCGAGGGGCACGCCGGGCCCCCGAGGGACACCGAGGGAAGTCCTTCCCGAACATCTCTGCCCCGGCAGTGGTGGCCGCCGAGGGGTGTGGCGAGGCGACGTGGCACCGAGTGCCGCCGCAGCCCTCGACTGGGGCGCTTGCTCGGCGCGAAGGGCTGGGACCCGAAACCTGCCTTTCGGAGGGAGCCCCTCTTCCGCGACTCGGGGCGTCGCCGGGGCCCGTGAACAGTCGGCGGGAGTGACGGGGGTGGCGTGCGGAGCGAAGGCGCCGGTTTACGGGGGGCCTTTCGACAGCTGCCGGCCGCGCCTGGCTGAGAGTCGTCCGGGGGAGGGCAGGCGAGGGTTCCAAAAGAGCAGCCCTCGGCGAGCTGTCCCTTGCAGGGACCCTAGCGGCGGAGGGCGCTGCTGCAGCTGATGAAATCGCGGAGCCGACTTGTTCGGGGTCCCCGCGCCGCCCTCCTCCCTCCGGCAGTGGGAGTGGCCCGCGCTGCCGCCGCTCCGCCCGGAGCGTGAACGGACTCTGGACACCCTGGATTTGTCTGCAGCCCACCCGAGCCGGTCAGTACCAGGCTGCGTACAGAGAGGTGACAAACACCCAGGAGGCACCCAGGGCCTTAGGGAAAGGGGGAATGGAGGGTGACAAGTACCCACGTTTCAGCGGTACTTGCAGAATTTCAGTTTTACAAGATGAAGAGTTCTGGAGATGGATGGTGCTGATGGTTGCACAACATACGAACGTATTTAATACCACAGAACTGCACTTAAAAATGGTTAAGATGGGCCGGGCATGGTGACACGCGCCGAGGCTGAGGCACGAGAATCGCTTGAGCCCGGGAGTTCGAGGCTGCAGTGAGCCATGATTACGCCACTGCACTCCAATCTGGGCGACAAAGCGAGACCTTGTCTCAAAAAAAAAAAAAAAAAAAGGTGGTAAGATTTAGGTTATGTGAATTTTACCACAGTAACAAATTGGGAAAAATATACCCGGGAGGAGGAAAGGAAAAGCTCTATTTGCATTTTTGGATTTCCTTGGGAAGGTGATTTGGTCGGTCATTAGAGCGTTGGCATTGTTGGCATTGTTAGAGCCCTGCACCTTATGACATCAGCCCCTTCTTTTTTTCATCTAACGTTCACTGTGTGCCAGACATTTTTTTATGCCAAGCTTTGCGAATTCAGAGATAAAAACTGTTTTTAATGGAGCTCATGTTCCTGACAAGAGGCGGAACACGTGTGTAATTTCCAGTCAGTGCAGAAATGCTGTTAGAAATATTTCAAAGGCGCTGCTTGTTGGAGCAATGAGTTCTTGAAGGAAGACGTAGGAGGGGACTTTCAGGGTTTTCCCTGGTCTGACTCTGACCTCCCCCATCTTTCGTTACTGTGTGTTCTCTCCCCCTCTCTTCCTGAGTGCTGGCCTCATGTGACTGTGGACCAGACCTTTCCTAGGCTTCCATGGTCCAAAAGAGATTTATAAAGATGCTCTCACTCACTAAAGAACTGGGCCAGTTTGCCAACACTCTCCAATAACAAATGCTCTTTTCGCTACCTTTCAGAAAGAACAGTAAGCTTCATCCACATCTCTGAAAGCAATCCATATTATCTGTACTGCACATTTGCTATTTACAGTTCCCACATATTGCCTTCTTACTACTGCTTATTTTTAAAAATACTGCTTATTTTTAAATACTGCTTATTTTTAAAATGTATCTTTTTGAAAATATGAGTCTGCATTCCTTTTTTTTTTTTTCTTTGTTGGTTGGTATGAGAGTTTCAGGAACATAAACCTATGGTTGGAGAAATTGTAGCCTAGGAGACTGGGGTTATGAAGTCAATGGACTTTAGAGGCAGAATTTGCCTTTGAATCTTGTTTCTACTATCCTCAGTTTCATCTTCTGTATAACAGTGTTATTATAATATTCCCAAGGTGACAGAGTAATATATGTTAAAGTCTAAGCAAAACACCTAGTGTTTAATAGATGTTTGTTCCATTTTCCCTTGTGTCTTCCTTCACTCATTACTTTTCCCATTAATAATTGATAGCAACTCTTCCCTAAATCACTTGATTATGAATTGTAAAATGCCCTGATACTAATTTCTCATGGAAAATTACAGTACTGTAAGCTGTTGAATTAAAAGGAAAGTGAAGATGCTACTCACTTGGATTTTAGTTTTGAATTTTATTTTATTTTTTGAGACGGAGTCTCACTTTGTTGCCCAGGCTGGAGTGCAATGGTGCAATCTTCGCTCACTGCAACCTCCTGCCTCCTTCCTGGGTTCAAGCTGTTCTCCTATCTCAGCCTCCCAAACAGCTGGGACTATAGGCACACACTACCATGCCCTGCTAATTTTTGTATTTTTAGTAGAGACGGGGTTTCACCATGATGGCCAGGCTGGTCTCGACCTCCTGACCGCAAGTGATCCACCCGCCTTGACCTCCCGAAATGTTGGGATTACAGGCGTGAGCCACAGTTTTGGATTTTATTTGAACAGTCCTCTTGACTTCTTCCTATTCTGTTGATTACGTATTTTAATGGGAATTTTTCTTTTTTATGTATTTTTCTTTTTTTTTTTTGGCAGGGGAATCTCTCTCTTGGTGAGGTTGGAGTGCAGTGGTGCAATCATGGCTTACTGCAGCCTTGACCTCCTGGGCTCAAGTGATCCTCCCACCTCAGCTTCCTGAGTAACTGGGACCCCAGGAGCATACCACCATGCCTGGCTAATTTTTTTTTTTTTTAACTTTTAGTAGAGATGGGGTCTCACCATGTTGCCCATGCTAGGCTTGAACTTGGCCTCCCAAAATGCTGGGATTACAAGTCTTGTGCCACCATGACCAGCCCTGGGAATTTTTTCTAAACACATCTGTGAACGCATTTAATTCTGGGATAACCGCTAGCTAATATAGTTACAATTTTGGATTCCCCGTGGGACTTAGCTGACTTTCCATTTCCCTGTTTATTTTGGGGTAGCAGTTAATCTGCCCCTTGGCAAAAGAGATGATGCTAAATTAGTTAATGACTCACTCCCAAGGCTGTATTTCACATTTTGCAGAGTTGTGGGAGGCAGAGGAGGGCTGACAGTTTTACTATGAAAGATACTCACTGCAAGTGACTTTGTTTTTGATTCTTGTTACTCTTTGACTGTTTTTCATTCTTTCTTTTTCTTTTCTTTTTTTTTTTTAAGCAAATTGGCATAACATCAAGAACCTGCTTTTGGAAGCAAAGCTGGGGACTTGGAACACTGGCTTTTCCCAGAACCCTGTGTCCTTAACTTTAGTATATGATTTTATCTGAATGTGCTCATACCATTTTCTCTAAGTTTACTGCTTTCAAAAGAAATTTTTATGAGGTGCAAGCTAAGTCATTCTCACTGAGTATTTATATATACATATAGTATACATACTTATATATATCTCCTTATGAGTATGTGTAAGTATATTTTAAGGATATGTGTGTATGTGTGCGTATATATACATATATACAAAACGAAGAGAAAAGAGTAAGAAATTAGTTTTATTGAACATATATGCCTGGCACGTTATATATGTTTGTTATTTCATTCAATATAAATGACTGTTCTAAGCCCTTTTAAAGTAGTCTTTGACTCTGTAGTGTTCCAGGATTAGGAATGTATTTTTGGCCTGCGGTGGGCATTCCAGGTACTAATATAAATCAGGAATGTTGCCAGGTATATTTGTATCAGCAAACCCCCCACTGTCTTTTTCTTTTCTTTCTTTCTTTCTTTCTTTTTTTTTTTTTGAGACAGAGTCTCTATCTGTTGCGCAGCCTGGAGTGCAGTGGCACGATCTCTGCTCACGGCAATCTCTGTTCAATGCAATCTCTGTCTCCCGGGTTCAATCGATTCTCCTGCCTCAGCCTCCCAAGTAGCTGGGACTACAGGTGTGTGCCACCATGCCTGGCTAATTTTTTGTGTTTTTAGTAGAGAGGGTTTCACCATGGGAGCCAGGATGGTCTCAATCTCCTGACCTCGTGATCTGCCCGCCTTGGCCTCCCAAAGTGTTGGGATTACAGATGTGAGCCACTGCGCCCAGCCTGCAAAACCCTTTTAATGAAGTCCCCTTCGACTCTAATTCTGAAATGGAATTGTGAATATTAATATGTTTTCAATTTTTTCATATACCATGGGTATAATTAAATGCTATTATATGTTGTGCCATGCTAGTATCATTATGTAAAATCTGGGTAAAAGTATTTGATTTGCTTAAGATTATGATAGCTTTTTTCTTTTTTTGAGATGGAGTTTTGCTCTGTCACACAGGTTGGAGTGCAGTGGTGGGATCTCGGCTCACTGCAACCTATGCCTCCTGGGTTCAAGATACTCTCCTACCTCAGCTCCCGAGTAACTGAGATTACAATTACAGGCTTCTGCCACCATGCCTGGCAAATTTTTGTATATTTAGTAGAAGTGGGGTTTCGCCATGTTGGCCAGGCTGGTCTTGAACTCCTGACCTCAAGTGATATGCCCGCCTTGGCTTCCCAAAATGCTGGGATTACAGGCATGAGCCACCGTGCCCAGCCAGATTATAATAACTGAATACTTCACAAGATGCAATACAGATTAAGATTAAGTTTAGATATAAGATTATTGCATTATATCTAAGATGTTGAGATTTGGTTTAAAGTTGGTATTTAATCATAATGCAATAAAAAGCACTTATTGAAGGCCTAAAGATTGTGAATGCTTTAAAATCCCATTTAAATTAGCAGTTACTGCCTGGGTGCAGTGGTGGGTGCCTGTATTCTCAGCTACTCAGGAGGCAGAAGCTGGAGAATTGCATAAACCTGGGAGGCTGCAGTGAGCTGAGATCATGCCACTGCACTCCAGCCTGGGCAACAGAGCAAGACTCTTGTCTCTAAATAAATAAATAAATAAATTAGCAGTTATCTTGAGAATTAATTTTATCTGACCCTATAGGTTATTCAGTACCTTGATGTTAGGTTTTAGAATAAAGAGGAGATTGCTTCGTTGGTCTTGAGGTTAGAGCAGTCTTCATGACAGCAAGGACAGAGATCTAAAGGGAAAGGCTTTTTCAAATGGGATCATTTTACTTACGGAAGAGATGCTCATTTTATTTTATTTTATTTTTATATTTTATTTTATTTTATTTTGAGATGGAGTCTTCCTGTGTTGCCCAGGCTAGAGTGCAGTGGGGCGATATCAGCTCACTGTAACCTCTGCCTCCTGGGTTCATGCGATTCTCCTGCCTTAGCCTCCCGAGTAGCTGGGATTACAGGCATGCGCCACCATGCCCAGCTAATTTTTGCATTTTTAGCAGAGAGGGGGTTTCGCCATGTTGACCAGGCTGGTCTCGAAGTCCTGACCTCAGGCAATCCACCCGCCTCGGTCTCCTAAAGTGCTGGGATTACAGGCATGAGTCATCGCGCTGGGCCAGATGCTTATCTTTAAGTAATGGGCACTTTATTGTAAGGACGTGTGAAAATAGGAAAACTGGGACTGTTCCATATTTGGGCTTCATGGAACCCGGGAAGAGCTGCATAAGCAGTTCGCTTTGGGAAGAGACAGCCTTTCGCACAGCTGAACGTGGTTTTGGGAACTGGAGGTTCTTCTAGATCCTGATTTTTCTTCTTGCTCCCCACCCCAGCAACAGTTTTTTGATTTCTTATCCTGTTGTCTCCCATTGGTGTGACTATTCTGTCTCTTCTTTCTGTCTATGTTCTGTGGTTCTAGTTTGAACTGCCTCAGGGACAAGCTCTTACTGGTTCAGCTAACTCTCACTGCTCTGTTGAGCTAAGCTTTTGCACCAACTGGACCACTGGGCAGCCTAGAGATTGTTGGTTGCCCTTGGCGTCAGATACTCCTGGTCTGTCAGCTTTGGATGATGTGGTGGGGTCCCTGGGAAGAGCACATTGCCAACTGTGAGAAGGAGCTTCCTCCAGTCCCCTGCCCTGCCCTGCCCCTATTCTTACCAGGAAAGTCTTCCCCAGAAGGGACTGCGGGGAGTGGTATTCATTTTGATGTTTGACTTGTCCAGTATATTGTTTGTTTGTTTGTTTGTTTGTTTTTGAGACAGAGTCTAGCTCTGTCACCCAGGCTGGAGTGCAGTGGCATAATCTCAGCTCACTGCAACCTCTGCCTCCCGGGTTCAAGTGATTCTCCTGCCTCAGCCCCCTGAGTAGCTGGGATTACAGGCGTCCACCACCACACCCAACTAATTTTTGTATTTTTAGTAGAGACGAGGTTTCACTGTGTTGGCCAGGCTGGTCTCAAACTCCTTACCTCGTGATCTGCCCTCCTCAGCCTCCCAAAATGCTGGGATTACAAATGTGAGCCACCATGCCTGGCCTGATATTGTTTGTTTATTCAACTACAGAATATAATTTATCTATTTAAAAGCACCATAAAAATGAAGTCAATTGACTGGGAAATGATTTGAAATACATGCCTGGCTGCTAACAACAGGGGCAAAACACGAACTACAAATGGCATATAAGCAGATAAGAACTATTTAACCTCATGGTGAGGGGTCACACAACTGCAAATTAAAACTGTAAAAAACTTAGTAATGATCAGGGCTCAGAGTGGTGTAGCAGTTAAGAGCCCAAACTGATGTGAGACTCAGCTTGACCAAGCACTAGCTGTCAGTCACTTAAACTCTGAGCTTCATCAACTTTATCCCCCTCATATGTAGCTGGATATATTTATTTCTTTAGCAGAGACAGGGGTTTTGCCTTGTTGCCCAGCCTGGTCTCAAACTCCTGGGCTCAAGCCATCTTCCCGCCCTGGCCTCCCGAAGTGCTGGGATTACGGGCATAAGCCACTACACTTGGCAGAATTTTTGTTTTTATAAAAATTCAAGTTATTTGGTTTTGTGACTCTGTTGCCTTCTGCAGAAATGAAGCTGTTGTCATTTCTGGAAGGAAACTGGCCCAGGAGATCAAGCAGGAAGTGCGGCAAGAGGTAGAAGAGTGGGTGGCCTCAGGCAACAAGCGGCCACACCTGAGCGTGATCCTGGTTGGCGAGAATCCTGCAAGTCACTCCTACGTCCTCAACAAAACCAGGGCAGCTGCAGATGTGGGTATGTGTCCTTTTGAGACCTCGAATGCTGTTCAGTTGAGGTTTATATGAGGCAAAGTCCATTGTAATTTATGATTTCTTTTTCTGATTAGGAAACCCAAGCAGAGGAGGCTAATGTGATTGAACTGTATCCCAAAACTTTGTCATAGGAAATCAGACTGTATCTTTCGGGGTTTATAGACTAGGACATGAGATACTTACTGGTTGGTATTCTCTGTAGCTTCTGGAAAGAATATAAGGCACGTTCTGTTCTTAGTCTTTCCATTTGATAGGTGACCCTGAATACATTTTACATTTGCTTTCCTTGAGCAATAATGGGTCTCCAGCAGAGGTGTTCGAGTGTTTGCAGTTTAAAGCCTTAGAGGCTTAGGGGCCATGATTGAACAATACAGTATTAGGAGATCTCAGTGATGAGGTCAGGAACACAGTCATAGATTTGAAGGAAATGACTCTTGACTTCTGGGAAAGAGCTTTCAAGTTCTTCACCGATTGGTTCTAAAGCCAAACGTGCAGTTTAGAAGCAGTTCGGGTCTGGATGATGGGGTTTGTGTTCTAGGCCTCATGGTACCACAGATTACTATGTGTCTGTGGACAAGAGGTGGGTGGGCAGACTCAGATATGCCTGTGCCTGCCCATCTGTGGGCCCGTGGTCTGAGCATGAGCAGCAGGTGGCCTTTCCTTCTGAAGGGCTGTGAAACCACTGGCATGGCTGCGAGGGGTTACTGGCCTGTGAGCCCGTGGTTTCCTCTATTCTTTACCATTGAGGATTGAGGCCTCCTGCTCTTTTAATGGAAAGCCTTTAGAAACTTCTAGAAAATGGCAAGCCATGGCTTTTTTTTTTTTTTTTTTTTTTTTTGAGATGGTGTTTCTCTCTCGTTGCCCAGGCCGGAGGACAATGGCGCAGTCTCGGTTCTCCACAACCTCCGCCTCCTGCCTCAGCCTCCCGAGTAGCCGGGATTACAGGCATGCGCCACCATGCCTGGCCAATTTTGTATTTTCAGTTGAGATGGGGTTTCTCCCTGTTGGTCAGGCTGGTGTCAAACTCCCCGACCTCAGGTGATCCGCCCGCCTCGGCCTCCCAAAGTGCTGGGATTACAGGCGTGAGCCACTGTGCCTGGCCAAGCCATGGCATTTTAAGACATTGGAAGGTAGTGTGGTGCAGAAAAAAAGAACATGGATTTTGAAACCAGAAAGACTGGCTGTATTATTGGCTCGCTTATTTATTTATTTATTTAGACATGAGTCTTGCTTGCTCTGTTGAGCCGGCTGGAATGCAGTGGTGAGATCTCAGCTCACTGCAACTCCCACCTCCCAGGTTCAAGCGATTCTCCTGCCTCAGCCTGCTGAGTAGCTGGGACTACAGGCACCCACCACCATGCCCGGCGAATGTTTTGTATTTTTAGTAGAGACGGGTTTTCACCGTGTTAGCCAGGATGGTCTCCATCTCCTGACCTCATGATCCGCCGGTCTTGGCCTCCCAAAGTGCTGGGATTACAGGCATGAGCCACGCGCCTGGCCTAGCTCGCTTATTTTTAAATCTCTCTGAGCCTCAGTCTGTCTGTAAAATAAGGTTAATGAGGATTGCATAGAATGAGGTATACAGGATGTGTTAAGCTAGTATTCTCTAGTGTATATATTTGTGAAGTTACTTTTTTAGGTTCCTTGAGCTACTTCAGCTTCTAGGGATGGGTGTGATGATACAAAACCTGTGTGGTAGCCAAGTATGGTAGGCAACATAGCAGTGCTCATTAAATGCCTCAAAAATATTTTTAACCTCAAAATTTCCTATAATAGGAATAAACAGTGAGACAATTGTGAAACCAGCTTCAATTTCAGAGGAAGAATTGTTGAATTTAATCAATAAACTGAATAATGATGATAATGTAGATGGCCTCCTTGTTCAGCTGCCTCTTCCAGGTGAGTGTTGGACTCTACCATTTAAATGATTGCTGCTGCTTCTGCTCCTCCCCCTCCCCCCCCCTCCCTCTCTTCCTCTCCCTCCCCCTCCCTCTCCCTCTCCTTTCCTTGTCTCACTCTGTCACCCAGGCTGGAGTGCAATGGTACAATCATAGCTTATTGCATGCTCAAGCTCCTGGGTTCAAGGGATCCTCCTGCCTCAGCCTCCCACATAGCTAGGACTATAGGTGTGTGCCACCATGCCCAGCTACTTTTTATATTTTTCCTAGAAATGGAAGTCTTTCTGTGTTGCCTGGGCTGGTCTTGGACTCCGTGCTTCCCAAGTGCTGGAATTACAGGCATGAACTACCATGCCCTACCTAAAATGATTTCTGAGGAGTAAAAAGGCCTTGTTATTTTATACACCTGGCTCTTCATGTGGATTTGGCTTAAAGGCAAAGTAAATGCAAAAGAGTGAATATTTTATTAGAATGGGACAGACCAACTCAGAATACCCATTACCCCTTGATTTAGTATTGTGGTCTTGTTATAAAGGACAGTGGAGGGAAGCAACTGATAGATGATACTGGCTTTGCTATTGGTGTTTGGCTTTGCTTATGCGAGTTCCTTCCATGCAGATGAAGTACATCTCGGAGGCAAGCTGTAGAAGAATGGATTTCCTTGAGGAAGCAGATAAGCTGGAGTCAGGCAGTGCTGACTGTGAGGTGGTGATTTAAGGCAACTGCCGATTTCTTTTTCAGAGCATATTGATGAGAGAAGGATCTGCAATGCTGTTTCTCCAGACAAGGATGTTGATGGCTTTCATGTAATTAATGTAGGGCGAATGTGTTTGGACCAGTATTCCATGTTACCGGCTACCCCATGGGGTGTTTGGGAAATAATTAAGCGAACTGGTAGGTATACCCAGAATTGTATGTCTGTTAATATTATAAAAGTAGTACCTGCAAATGGTAAAAACTCATAATACAGTCCCAAAGAGTGGAAACCCCACCCCATATCCTCTAGTCATACTCCCCAGAGTTTACCTCTCTTAACAGTTTTGTTTTTTGTTTTTTGTTTTTTTGTTTTTTTTGAGACAGGGTCTTGCTCTGTGACCCAGGCTGGAGTGCAGAGGCGCAATCTTGGCTCACTGCAGCCTCCGCCTCCCGGGTTCAAGTGATTCTTGTGCCTCAGCCTCCTGAGTAGCTGGGACTACAGGCACACGCCACCATGCCCAGCTAATTTTTTTATTTCTAGTAAAGACAGGTTTCACCACATTGGCCAAGCTGGTCTCGAACTAACCTCAAGTGATCCGCCCCCTCACCTCCCAAAGTACTAGGATTAGAGGCATGATCCATCGTGCCTGCCCTTAACAGTTGCCTATGACAGTTTTTGCTTTTAATCTGGAAGCCTTGGTGAGGGAAACTTTCTTTTTTCTTTTTAATCTTTTCTTTAAGAGTCAAAGGTTTCACCATGCTGCCAGGCTGGTCTCAAACTCCTGGCCTCAAGCAATTCTCCTACCTTAGCCTCCTGGCCTCAAGCAATCCAACCTCCTGCTGGGATTACAGGTGTGAGCCACCACCCCAGCCCTCAGTGAAGGAAATTTAAGATTTAATAGTGGTGACAGTGCACATTCCTGTAACATTTTGTAGCCTATAGTATGCTTTCTCCTATTTTCTTTTAGCCCTTATGTGTAGCAAGTTACAGCTCCAGTTGACTGATGAGGCAGTAAGCTCAGTGACTTCACTATCAAAATTGGCTTCATGTTTTAGGCCATCTGACTTTGTTTTGCTTTGGACTGGCACTACTTTTAATGTAAACACATGTATTTTTATAGGTATTCCAACCTTAGGGAAGAATGTGGTTGTGGCTGGAAGGTCAAAAAATGTTGGAATGCCCATTGCAATGTTACTGCACACAGATGGGGCGCATGAACGTCCCGGAGGTAAGGAAATTGCTTTCAGGGAACACTGTCCTTTTTTCCCCATGTAAGAACTCTCAGAAGCCATCCTGTGCATGTTTGGAAGTATTAACTGTGTTATACTTTGTATTTGTTGAAATTTTGTTAACAGATAATTCAGGGAGTAACCTTTGTAGAGAAGCTGCACCCAGTGTCACCTGAGTTTCTTTATTATTCATTTATCATGTAACTAGCTTAGAAATAAACTTAAGTTTTGAGTATAAGCATGATTATAGGCAATTAGAAAATTTCAGCTATAGCTTTGATAGCTGGAGCTAAGGAGCAGTTCTTATTCAAAGATACTGTGTCATTTAGTGGAAAAAATCTTAAGCCGTTGCAAAGGATTGAATTGATATGACTGTAATGTGTCCTGTCAAGTTCTGTTAATTGGTTCTAAGGTAAAGCCTCGTCAATCTGTTGTCACATAATTATTGTAATAATGACCTTACATGATTATATCAGAAATAATGGCAAAACTATACTTTCAACAATCTTCAACATACTTAAAACAACCTTGAGTAATTCTAGTGATATTTTGCTTAGAAAAGGTAAAATTCTTGGCCGGGCGCGGTGGCTCACGCCTGTAATCCCAGCACTTTGGGAGGCCGAGACGGGCGGATCACGAGGTCAGGAGATCGAGACCATCCTGGCTAACACGGTGAAACCCCGTCTCTACTAAAAAATACAAAAAACTAGCCGGGCGAGGTGGCGGCGCCTGTGGTCCCAGCTACTCGGGAGGCTGAGGCAGGAGAATGGCGGGAACCCGGGGGGCGGAGCTTGCAGTGAGCTGAGATCCGGCCACTGCACTCCAGCCTGGGCGGCAGAGCGAGACTCCGTCTAAAAAAAAAAAAAAAAAAGGTAAAATTCTTGAAAGGCTTTAAAAATACGATGAATAAATTTAATTATATGACTCAAAACAGTCGAGCTAGGATGGTTTAAAGCTATATGAAATTAGGTATTAATTAGGTATTAATTTTAAAAAAGTAAATGACAATTAGCTGTCCAGAAAATATGGCACAAGCCATTAAGTCAGTTTTTTGTTTGTTTGTTTTTGGAGAGGGAGTCTTGCTCTGTTGCCCAGGCTGGAGTGCAGTGGCACAATCTTGGCTCACTGCAACCTCCACCTCCCAGGTTCAAGCGATTCTTGTGCCTCAGCCTCCCAAGAAAGCTGTGATTACAGCCATGCACCACCACACCCAGCTAATTTTTGTATTTTTAGTAGAGATGGGGTTTCACTATGTTGGCCAGGTTGGCCTTGAACTCCTGACCTCATGATCTGCCCACCTTGACCTCCCAAAGTGCTGGGATTACAGGCGTGAGCCACCGCACCATTGTTGAGTTTCTACAGTGACTTGACTAGTTGAGACCTAACCCAGTCCCAGCTTTGTGTCAGAAATCAAGACATCTGTTGTTTTCTTTCTAGGTGATGCCACTGTTACAATATCTCATCGATATACTCCCAAAGAGCAGTTGAAGAAACATACAATTCTTGCAGATATTGTAATATCTGCTGCAGGTAAGAACACAAGGTGAATGGAGGGAAGGGCTTCACCTCAGAAGAGGAGGTTGTACCCTTCATCTTAGAATTTGCCTGCCTAGCTACTATTCATCCTTCCCCTCGTGATGATTCTTTGAGCTGCCTACAAAGATGAGGGTAGAGTTGTGATTGGAATACTGGTTTCTGGCATTCCATTATAGTCTGGATGGGTGAATGTTATTCCTAAAGCTTCAAAATATTTATATTAATATTTACTGTATAAAGTTCAAACGGTTCCTTTTGTTTCCTGTCAGGAACCAAAATAAATAATAAAAGTAAATGGTTCCTTAGTTAATATTTTTAACAGGTTTTAATAAAACATGTTAATTGGTTCTTCTAGGTCTCTTGAAATTGAAATTAGACAACAGTCTGACAGGTAGACTGTTTTCAGTACTAAGCTTTTTTTCCTTTCTCCATTTCCAGGTATTCCAAATCTGATCACAGCAGATATGATCAAGGAAGGAGCAGCAGTCATTGATGTGGGAATAAATAGAGTTCATGATCCGGTAACTGCCAAACCCAAGTTGGTTGGAGATGTGGATTTTGAAGGTAAATGGTAAAATTTTATTTTTAAAAATGAAATCAATAAGTACTACCTTTCATGGACATTTAGAATAGATTATTTACTTTTTTTTTTTTGAGACGGGAGTCTCACTCTGTTGCCCAGGCTGGAGTGCAGTGGTGCGATCTTGGCTCACTGCAACCTCTGCCTCCCAGGTTCAGGCGATTCTTCTGCCTCAGCCTCCTGAGTAGCTGGGACTCCCAAAGTGTTGGGATTATAGGTGTGAGTCACTGCACCCAGTCCGTATGCATTTCCCTCCCTCCCTCCCTCCCTCCATCCATCTTCCTCTTCTTTCTTTCTCTTTCCTCCTCCCTCCCTTCTTTCCTTTTCCTTTTCTTTCTTTCTCTCTCTCTCTGTCTCTTCCTTCCTTTCCTTTCCTTTCTTTCTTTTCTTTCTTTTTTCTTCTTTCTGTCTCTCTTTTTCTTTCTTCTTCTTTTTTTTTTTTTTTTTTTTTTTTTTTTGAGACGGAGTCTCGCTCTGTCGCCCGGGCTGGAGTGCAGTGACCGGATCTCAGCTCACTGCAAGCTCTGCCTCCCGGGTTCACGCCATTCTCCTGCCTCAGCCTCCCGAGTAGCTGGGACTACAGGCGCTGCCACCTCGCCTGGCTAGTTTTTTGTATTTTTTAGTAGAGACGGGGTTTCACCGGGTTAGCCAGGATGGTCTCGATCTCCTGACCTCGTGATCCGCCCGTCTCGGCCTCCCAAAGTGCTGGGATTACAGGCTTGAGCCACCGCGCCCGGCTCTTTCTTCTTTTTTTAAAAACAGTCTCATTCTGTCACCCAGGCTGGAGTGCAGTGGCACCATCTCGGCTCACTGCAACCTCCACCTCACAGCTTCAAGCAATTCTTGTGCTTTCAAGCCTCCCCAGTAGCCAGGATTACAAGCATGTGCCACCATGCCCACCTAATTTTTTGTATTTTTGGTAGAGACGGAGTTTCGCCATGTTGGCCACGCTGGTCTGATCACTCCTCAAGTGATCCTCCCACCTTGGCCTTCCAAAGTGCTGGGATTACAGGTGTGAGCCACTGCACCTGGCCTTAGTATGCTTTTCATAAGAATTAGAAAAACCTTTTTAAAATTACAGCCATTCTAGAATTATTTTAGTTGTTTCATCATAGTGATGGAGAGCAGTTATAAACTTTTCAGGGAATTGTTTTTTTCTTTAGAACTTACTTCATAATTCAAGCAATTTCTTGACTTTTAACAAGTTTGAAAATTTGATGAAGTGATTTTTCTAAACCATGGAGTCTCCCAAAAAGTGTTGAGAGTTCCCATTTTCACACTGAGAGATCACAGGCCTAGAAAGTTAAAATGGTCCAGGAAAAAACCATACCCCTGAAATACTAGAATATACTAGTAGATGTCTCTTTTCAGTTATTTATTTTTTTTAAGAGGCAGTCTCACTCTGTTGCCCAGGCTGTAGTACAGTGGCGTGATTTCTGCTCACTGCAACCTCTACCTCCCAGGTCCAAGTGATTCTCCTGCCTTAGCCACCCGAGCAGCTAGGATTACAGGCATGTGCCACCACGCCGGCTAATTTTTTGTATTTTCAGTAGAGATGAGTTTGGCTCTGTTGACCAGGTTGGTCTTGAACTCCTGGCCTTAAGTGATCTGCCTGCCTCAGCCTCTCAAAGTGCTAGGATTACAGGTGTGAGCCGCTGCACCTGGCCTCTCCTTTCACTTCTTAAGATAGAATGTTTATCTGAATATATGCTGATAATCCTTTTTTTTTCCTTTCCTTTTTTTTTTTTTTTTTTTTTTGAGACAGAGTCCCTCTCTTTTGCCCAGGCTGGAGTACAGTGGCATGATCTCAGCTCACTGCAGCCTCTGCCTCCTGGGCTTAAGCAGTTCTCCTGCCTCAGCCTCCTGAGTAGCTGGTACTATAGGCACATGTCACCTTGCGTGGCTAATTTTTGTATTTTTTGTAGAGATGGGGTTTCACCATGTTGCCTAGGCTGGTTTCAAACTCCTGGCCTCAAACAATCTCCCCCACCTCACACTCTGCCTCAGTCCCCCAAAGTGCTGGGATTACAGGCATGAACCACTGTACCTGGCCTATGCTGATAATCCTATTCCTAGCTTTCTGTTTTTATTAAAGCAGTCAAACCCATGCCTAGGTATGTAAGGATTTTCACTTTAACATTAGGGTAATTTTTTTTTTTTTTTTTTTTTTTTTACTTCTCACTTTTAAAAAATTACTGTGCTTTCTGCTTTGGACAAATTATACTTAAATTAATAAAATGCTGTAGGCAGCTACTGAGGTAATGCTTATTATTATTATACTTACAACTCCCACGTAGTTAACCTACTAGATGTTTAATAGATTTCTTTATAGGTTACTTAGATGTATAAATATTCCTTTAACAATTCTGTATGTGCATGTTATTTTACTAGTGTATTCACAAAACCTTGAATGATGTAGATGTGATTTTTGAGTTTTATGCTTATGTATGTTACTTTTTCCTTCCTTGCATGCTTGTTTCATAATATATTAAAGTACACACATGTCCTTTGCCATAACTAAAGCAGCCTGCCTGTCTTGTTTCTATGTAGGAGTCAGACAAAAAGCCGGGTATATCACTCCAGTTCCTGGAGGTGTTGGCCCCATGACAGTGGCAATGCTAATGAAGAATACCATTATTGCTGCAAAAAAGGTGCTGAGGCTTGAAGAGCGAGAAGTGCTGAAGTCTAAAGAGCTTGGAGTAGCCACTAATTAACTATTGTGTCTTCTATGTCACAAACAGCACTCCAGGCCAGCTCAAGAAGAAAAGCAGGCCAATAGAAATGCAATATTTTTAATTTATTCTACTGAAATGGTTTAAAATGATGCCTTGTATTTATTGAAAGCTTAAATGGGTGTTTCTGCACGTACCTCTGCAGTACCTCACCAGGGAGCATTGCAGTATCATGCAGGGTCCTGTGATCTAGCCAGGAGCAGCCATTAACCTAGTGATTAATGTGGGAGACATTACCATATGGAGAATGGACGCTTCACTTTGTCAAACTCGGTTACACATTTGCCTTTTCTAGGATTGCATTTCCCAAGTGCTATTCTAATAACAGTTGAATACTCATTTTAGGTACCAAACCTTTTGAGTTCAACTGATCAGACCAAAGGAAAAGTATTGCTAGAGAAAATTAGGGAAAAGGTGAAAAAGAAAAAATGGTAGTAATTGAGCAGAAAAAAACTCTAATTTATATGTGTATTGATTGGTAACCAGATTTATCTAAGTAGAACTGAATTGGCTAGGAAAAAAGAAAAACTACATGTTAATCGTTTTCCTAAGCTGTCTTTTTGAGGTTTAGTCATTGGGAAAATGTTTAGGATTATTCCTTGCTATTAGTACTCATTTTATGTATGTTACCCTTCAGTAAGTTCTCCCCATTTTTGTTTTCTAGGATTGAAAGGCTTCTTTTATACATTATTCATGTGTGTTGTCATATTTGGCTTTTGCTATATACTTTAACTTCATTGTTAAATTTTTGTATTGTATAGTTTCTTTGGTGTATCTTAAAACCTATTTTTGAAAAACAAACTTAGCTTGATAATCATTTGGGCAGCTTGGGTAAGTATGCAACTTACTTTTCCACCAAAGAACTGTCAGCAACTGCCTGTTTTTCTGTGATGTATGTACCCTGTTGACTTTTCCATAAATTTTTTAAGAGTTTGAGTTAATATTGAATTTAATTAGATTTTCTGATTAAAGGGTTTTTTTTTCTTTTTTAATAAAACACATGTGTCTGGTGTGGTATGAATTTCTGAAATTCTGTCTTCCTATGACTCTTAGTTGCGACTGAACCAGAGTTTTTTTCTCATTTAATCAATGTAGATATTCCTATATTCAGTAACACTTACTCCTATAGCCTTAAATAGATAATTTTTTTTTTTTTCTTTCTTTTTTTTTTTTTTTTGTAGAGATGGGGTCTTGCTATGTTGCCTGGGCTGATATTGAACTCCTGGCCTCAAGCAATCAATCCTCTTGCCTCAGCCTCCCAGAGGGCTGGGATTACAGGCCTGGGCCACTCACGCCCAAACAGAGGTTTAAAGAGCTTTGGCAAAACCAGCCTCGTCCTCCAGCCTTTTTTTTTTTTTTGAGACTGAGTCTCGCTCTGTTGCCCAGGCTGGAGTGTAGTGGCATGATCTCGGGTCACTGCAACCTCTGCCTCTTGGGTTCAAACAATTCTTGTGCCTCACCCTCCTGAGTAGCTGGGATTACAGGTGCATGCCACCGTGCCCTGCTAATTTTTGTGTTTTTAGTAGAGACGGGGTTTCATCACGTT
Source organism: Papio anubis (assembly GCF_008728515.1). NCBI lineage: Eukaryota > Metazoa > Chordata > Mammalia > Primates > Cercopithecidae > Papio > Papio anubis. The sequence continues at coordinate 74,460,772 of NC_044989.1, forward strand.
GACCAGGCTGATCTCAAACTCCTGACCTCAAGTGATCCACCTGCCTCGGCCTCCCAAAATGCTAGGATTACAGGTGTGAGCCACCGCACCGGGCCTGTCCTACAGTCTTCTATCCCAACAGATTGTGCCGAGCTAGGAGCTTAATCTGTTAAATACTTGAGGTAGGTTTCTTGTCTATTTTGGCTTTTGGCTTTCAGGCAAGCAGAAGTAGCTCCTGCTCTAGGCAGCTTGAGGCAGAAAGAGAAAGAACAGTTGAGTTGGCCTACCTCCATCCTTGTTCTTCTGCCAGCTGGCGTTATTCTTTTCATAGTTCTCTGGAGTTGAAAGAAGTTTCGATAGTTTGTTGGAGATGTTTTTGTAAGTGAGGTATAGCTCATGTCTATAAGCCATGCTTGCTTACTTACCTAGATTATTAAACATGGAGCTAGATGACCAGACAGCATTAAATTTTATTGAATTACAGTTACAAGTGGAACAAATGACTGACTGCATGGAGTAGTATTATGTCAACCTGTTAAAAGCTATGGAGATTAAAATGTTCATGTATATACAAAATATAAATGACATGTAGGGTAAAATTACAGTGATCAATTTACAACAAAGAAATTAACAGTAATTTTCCAGCTTGTCTGATTAATCAAGCAGGTTTACTCTTGAATCCATAGCATTTCTACAATTTAATTGGGACAAAGTTCTATTCCAAATCAGCCAGGTTTTAAAACTGAAATGTTAAGGGTGGATTGTTAGTTTCCCCAGGATTGGAGCGGATGATAATAAAATACTTTTTAGAAACATTAATTATTATTTATAAGACATGGGTTCCAGCTGTCTCCTTGGCTGGAGTGCGGTGGCATGATCATAATTCACTGCAGCCTTGAACTCCTGGGCTTAAAGGATCGTCCTGCCTCAGCCTCCAAAATGGCTGGGACTACAGGCGTGTGCCAGCATGCCTGGCTAATTTTTAAACATTTGTTTAGAGATGGGTCTCACTATGTTGCCCAGGCTGGTCTTGACCTCCTGACCTCTACTGATCCCCCAACCTCAGCCTCCCAAGCAGCGGGATTACAGGTGTGAGCCACTGTGCTGGCAAGAATTTATACTTAAGCAAAGGAGATGGTTCTGGATTAGCTAAGAAATTCTGCTCTCAGTAGGAGTAGAGGTTTAGAGCTTTACCTCTTGGCAGTATCCCTTGGAAGGGAGCTCTGAGATTAAATGTAATCAAACACTTATTGAGAGCTTTCTGTGGACCAGGCACTCCACTAGACTCGGGATTACAGAGGCCAGTTACCTGTCCTGATGTGTTAATGATCTAGTGTCATTTTTCTTTAAAAAAGAAAGCACCTGCATTTGTCATCTTGAGCAAATATAGTAACCAAAGTGATTTACTCAAGGTTCGAATCATAGTTGTTTTGGAGAAAGTAAGTGTCAGATGCACTGTGGCTGTCGGGGTCATAGTAGGCATTAAATAAACATGGTTGGTGTTCATTAAATGTGGACTGAAGGTAAAATGACTGATCTTAAGTTTCATGAGGAATAGGTTTGCTTCATTAAAACTGGTTTTTATCTTCCCAAATAGTTTTCAATCATTCCTTTAAAGTACTAGGTTGATTAATATTGCAAAGTTATAATGTAAAATGTGATATTACCTCTGTCTAACCTGTATTCACATAAATGGGAGTTTGACTTTGGGAATAAATGTTGAAAATTTGCAGGAAAGACCCACCCAAATGTACAATGAAATGTGATTCTAGGTATGAAAAACCAGTGATACTAATTTAAATGATCATTTTGTTGATTTAACGTGTGGTTTCAAATTTCACTTTAACAAGAACTATTTTATTTTAGAAACATTTATCCACTCAGATGGATTGGTTCTTTCATTAACAGAGTTTTGGAACTGGCTTTTCAATCTGGGAAAGCCCCAGTCACACTTCTGGAGCAAGTCCCATACTGCAGATGGTTCAAACTTTTTGTTTGTTTAGAGACAGAGTCTCTCTCTGTTGCCCAGGCTGGAGTGCAGTGGCACCATCTTGGCTCACTGCAACTTCTGCCTCCCAGGTTCAAGCGATTCTCTTGCCTCAGCCTCCCTAATAGCTGGGACTACAAGCACATGCCACCATGCCCAGCTAATTTTTTGTATTTTAGTAGAGATGGGGTTTCACCGTGTTGCCTAGGCTGGTCTCGAACTCCTGAGCTCAGGCGATTCGCCTGCCTCGGCCTCCCACAGTACTAGGATTATAGGTGTGTGCCACTGTGCCCAGCTGGTTCAAACTTTTCATATAACCCTTAGGAAATTGGATGTGACAGGGAGAAAAGATATGACCTTTTCAGCATTTCTTAATATGCAGAATTGCCAAATATTCCAAAGATGGTCTAGTGACATAAGAGTATATTATGAGTTCATTTGAGAACATCCGTATTTAAATCTAACCTTTAAACAATTTTAAATTGGTATTTGTTTTAAATATGAATTGACTATTGCCCTTTTATCTTAGCTATGGTTTGGGGAAGCAAGCATTTTTTTTATTTCCAAAGAAATGTTAGAATTCCTATGCCGGACTGCATTTGAAAATAAAATATAATATTTAGCTTTAGGTATTTTAATTACTACGAAAGGAAGGGGAGAGCTTTGCATCTAAGCAGTACTTTTCATCAACAGATCTCCAGTTTTCTATTAGGCAGAAGGACTCCCTCTGTTTGATAAAGAAGGTAACAGGCACAGAGAAGTTAAGACCCTCCCATTGAAGACTAAGCCAGGCTCTCCATCTCCCATCTGGGAGAAGCCGCTTCATCCTAGAGGGTGGTCTCGCTGTCAGTTTCTCTTCGGTATTTGTCCATGTCTGTGAAGTCATAGTCTGACTCCATCTCTATCTTCACCTGTGGCACCATGAACACTGGGTTCCGTGAGTAGTTGAAAGCAGGTGAAGCTGGACAGGAGATTTTGAAGTGCAAGGTGATGCTGAACAAGAAGTAGGAAAGAAGGATTATGTAGCTCCTGGTGTTTTGAACCCATCCCCTAGAGCGGGGCTCTAATGCAAATACTTCTGTCTTCGCTTCTGAACTCTCAGCACATGCCAGAATGAGCAGTTTCCTATTGGCTTGGCCTTCAGCCACAGTTATGCACCTGGTCTCGCCCTGTAAACCTATTTTCACATTGCTGCCAAGGTGAACTTTTGAAATCACAAATTTGGTGATTCCTCATTGTTCAAAAAATCTAAGCTCTTTAGTGTGAGAAGACAGGAGTGTCTGTCTTCTCACAAACACAAACACAGCCTTCTGTGTTTGTAGTCCTGCCTGCTTAGTTTGCCCTATCCATTGCAGTGTTCTTTGCTCTTTGGGTGTGTGTGTGTGTTTTTTCAAATGGTACTTCGCGCCTGTGTCCACTGCCTGCAATGCCTTTCCTTTTCTTTATTCTGCCCCGCTCTATGTCTGGCAGATTCCAGTTTCTCTTTCCTAGATTCTCAAAACGAGGCTAGTCCCTCCCTGTGTGCTCCATTATTCTTGCACAGGGTGCTCTTTGTTTGTATGCCATTCTTTCTATATACCCAGGGATTAAGCATCGCACCTGGTAGATCATTGATGCTTAGTCTTTGTTAAACCAGACCACGTTGCAGAGCCTTTCACTGAAACAGAATCTTGCTATTTAGTGGTCTTTGCCTCCATCTGTTTTCATAAATTCAGTAAAACACCAATGAGGTTGGGAGATGCCATCTCCAGTTACCAAATTTTCCTCATTTCTGACCTTGTCTTAGGGCTTTGTGAAATTTAACAGGGTTTTGGAAACCCTTAACCTGGTCCAAATTTTCTCTCTACTGCCTGAAATTGGGAGCAGTCAATTTCGTGTAGATTATTTTATAAATGAAAAGAAGATAGACTGCTTTCTCCTAATACTGGTGTGTTCTACTGTATAATGATCAGTGGCATCACAGATATAGGAGCCTGCCTGGGGATGTGGGATGAGAAGGAAGGCAGAGATGTAAATGGGACAGGTGACACTTTGGGCTAGATCATCCTTGGGACTGCTGCTTAGGGAGGGTTGAACTGGGGAAAAGTCTGTTGTTTCACCCTGGCATTGGGGTAGCAGCTTTGCCTTATAATTCAGAAGATCCCCTGTCCCCTGTTTCCCCAAAAATCTCTTGGATGAGTGCCCTCTGTGCCTGTAGACTGATCTTCTAGACCTGGGATAGCCTGTGCTGTAATTACTGTTTGATCCCTGTCCATTCTAGGGCACAAAGTAGGAGTGGGACTGCCCCTGGCATCTTCCCAAGTAATAATGAAGTAAAGCCTTTCTTGCCTCTGAATTCCTCTTTTCTGTGTTTGAGCCCACTGTGTCATCATCAGCGAGTCTCACCTTTTTCACGGGTGGCTTCTCATGAAGAACAGAATCACATTGTTGGCATGGGGGCTCCTGGCAACTGGCCTGGAACTTATTCTTAACAGTTCCCATCTCGAGTGGATCTCTAATGTTAGCTTTGATGTTGATCTCTGATGTTGGCTTTCCTCCATACCCTTTCTGACCTTTGCTAATTAGCCCTGCTGTTAATTCCTTCTACAGAGTACCCTGGGGTTTTGATCCTTAGCGTTCATTTATCCTGGCTTTCAGTGATATTACACCTAAGCCATGCCTAGTTTTCCTGCCTTTTTTTTTTTTTTTTTTTTTTTTGAGATGGAGTCTTTCTCTGTCACCCAGGCTGGAGTGCAGTGGTGCAATCTCAGCTCACTGCAAGCTCCACCCCCCGGGTTCGCACCATTATCCTGCCTCAGCCTCCCAAGTAGCTGGGACCACAGGCGCCCGCCACCACGCCCGGCTAAGTTTTCGTATTTTTAGTAGAGACGGAGTTTCACCGTGTTAGCCAGGATGGTCTCAATCTCCTGACCTTGTGATCTGCCGACCTTAGCCTCCCAAAGTGCAGGGACTACAGGCGTGAGCCACCGCGCCCGGCTTCTGTTTTCTTTTATCAATATTTACTTTTTTTTTTTTTTGAGACGGAGTCTTGCTCTGTCGCCCAGGCTGGAGTGCAGTGGTGGGATCTTGGCTCACTGCAAGCTCCGCCTCCCGGGTTCACGCCATTCTCCTGCCTCAGCCTCCCCAGTAGCTGGGACTACAGGCACCCACCACCACGCCCAGCTAATTTTTTTGTATTTTTTTTAGTAGAGACGGAGTTTCACCGTGTTAGCCAGGATGGTCTTGATCTCCTGACCTCATGATCCGCCCACCACGGCCTCCCAAAGTGCTGGGATTACAGGCATGAGCCACTGTGCCCGGCCACAACATTTACTTTGAATTTTTGTTCTACCTAGTCTTTTGTAAGAATTTCCTTTACTAAAGTTGAATACCTTTGTGTGTTGTAACCATATTGTTATGTCAGTGAGAAGACATATTTGTTTCTTGGCCCTGAATGATGAGTCAGGTTTGTCAGCCTTTGACTCCCAGCCGGGGACCAGCAAGGGCCTTCTACTGAGAGGACAGCTAGCCTGGGAAATCCTAGACCCTCCACCTTCCCGACCATTTCCCAGTCTCTTACCTAATACGCAAGGAGTCTACCTAACAGTGTTTACCTTCGATCAAGTTCTGTGTCACTGAAGGAAGAATCAGAGTGAGTAACTCCAACTGGAAGATCTTTTTCCTGGTAGGAAAATGAAAATGTCAGATGTGGAGCAGTTTTGAGCACCATATTTCTCCGGGCTTCCCCCACCATTTCCCCTCTTTTCCTTCTCTAATCCTATAGCCAACACTATGCAAAAGGAATACAGGGCCTCAGAGATGTGTGGCTTCGGGCTTAGTTACTCCTTCACCCAGAAGGCTCTCAGCCAGGGCTAGGGGGTGTGAGGCATGGGAGGGCCAGGGAGGAGAGAGATGGGAGTCAGGGAGGAGCCTGAGAAACTCAAGATCTTGAGGTGCTTATGAGGGATACTGCTGATGGGAAGGACGCCCTGGCCACCCACCCCTAATCTGTCTTTGAGGGTGGCAAGCCCTGTATCAGAAGCACCGGGCTTGGGACTAAGGTAGGGATCTTTCAGAAGACTCAGGACAGGCTATGTTGCCCGGATGACAGGACTGGCCACCTATGGGGAGCTGAGGCTGGGAGGCGTTAAAGGCAGCAATAGAATCTCCCAGGATTTCCGTAAGCAATGCCCAATCCCGCCCAGGCAGCCTCCCTCTCAGCTGTCTGCTGAGAAGGTGCTGAGGATTCACACAGAGGCACAGCACAACCACCACGGGGATCTCCAATTATGCCTGACTTATAACCCAAGTGCTATGCTACCTATTTCTCTTAAGGGGAAAGCTTGGTTCTGAGCCCTCAACCATTTCAACAGCCACTGGAAAACATGGGAGGCCTGGTGGGCCATGTTTGGACTGATGTGGTTTGAAACAACACAAAAGAGGGCCAGGAGATGCCACAGGGATCTGGGGACACGTAGGGAAAGGAGGGAATGAGGGATTTTGCCTTAACTAAAGTAAGGATTAGTCATTCAAGTCTGCAGGCTTTGCTCTGGGTTTTCCCATCTGGTTGGAGTACCAGTCCTGGTGGCCCAGTTCTCTTTGATCTCTGCCTAGGACAAAGGTCTTCTAGTGCAGGGTCCTAAACCCCCAGGCCATGGAACAGTAGCAGAACCAGGCCGCACAGCAGGAGGCGAGTGTGGGCAAGCAAGCATTAACCCCTGTGCTCTACCTCCGGTGGGATCAGTGGCAGCAATAGATTCTCATAAGGGTGAGAACCCTATTGTGAACTGTCCATATGTGGGATCTAGGTTGCGTACTCCTTAAGAGAATCTGAGGTGGAACAGTCTCATCCCAAAACCATTCCCCACTCCCCTACTGGTCTGTGGAAAAATTATCTTCCACAAAACTTTTCCCTTATGCCAAAAAAGTTGAAGACTGCTGCTGTAGCATCCAAAATGATTAGATCCCCCTGAGTTACAGATGAAAGTTCCTAGAGGAAAGACATGGAGGATTAGTAGTAAGTAGGAAGGGAGAGACACCATGTGTTTTACTTACTGGCAATGCAGTGGATACCGTTTTGGGGATCTGATTGGACACTTTCCATGGGAATCTTTATAACTGAGGGAGGAGGGAACTGGGGCTGAAGAAAAACAGTGGGAAAAGAGGATAAACACCAACACAACAACTTGGCTTTCTTTCTTTCTTTTTTTTTTTTTTTGAGACAGAGTCTTGCTTTATTGCCCAGGCTGGAGTGCAGTAGCGCGATCTCAGCTCACTGCAACCTCTGCCTCCTGGGTTCAAGTGATTCTCCTGCCTCAGCCTCCCGAGTAGCTGGGATTACAGGCGTCCACCACCATGCGCAGCTAATTTTTTGTATTTTCAGTAAAGATGGGGTTTCACCGTGTTGGCCAGGCTGGTCTCGAACTCCTGACCTCGTGATCCCCCCGCCTCGGCCTCCCAAAGTGCTGGGATTACAGATGTGAGCCACCACGCCCGGCCAACAACTTGGCTTTCTTGCCAAGATGGAAAATGCATGCATGTGCAGTGCAAACCGCCATTCTCTTCACCTCTAGACAAAACGGGTGCTGCAAACACCCTGGGGCCCACTGAGGGGGAATGAGCACAGTTAGCCTGCTGTCCTATACACACCATTGAACAGAGCGCAACTCTTCCAGGAATGTCATCAAAACGGTTTTATCTGTCACAGCAACCAGTCACTTGGGAATGAACCTCACACAATAACTGTGTTACTATAAAGACAAGTAAAATGAATTTGTGTAAATTGAATCCTGTTTTTCCATTGATATATCATAATTCAGAGATTCTTTTTCCCAACCCTGTAATAGTTCTTGGCATGTGGTAGCCACTCAAATATTTATTGAAAGTATGACAACTAAGTGTCTTTAAAAGGCACGTAGTCTCTTTCTTTGTTTTCAGAACCCACCTTTACAAATCATCTACAAACACATGTATTATGGGACTCTTCCTGGAAAAGCACAGTGATTAAGGACTAGGGGAGTTCTGACTGATCAGAAGATGGTTTAATCATCACCAGCCAGTCAGAAGGGATTTGCCTTGAACATGGTTCATCTGCACGAGGCAAAATCACAAGAACAGGACAGGGTGGATGCAGGGACGTGAGTTTGGGTCAAACTGGGAGATTGGGAGGCAAGCAGAGCACGAGGAGATGGCACAGGCAGCTTAGCATATCAGAAACCAGCAAAGTCAGGAATTATTTTAATTCCTTCTTAGAAATGTAGCTACATGTCCATTTTGGGTAGGTCACTTCCTTTTGCGGGGACAGTTTCATTATATGTAATGAACATGTGAATTAAGAATCTTTCTGCCTCATGTTTAGTGATTCACTATTATTTCTGGACTGGCCCCTTGTCTGTTGACTCCCTGAGTGTTTTGGGGGTGAAATGGGAAGGGAGCATGGGAGAAGAGGGGCAGATGGGGCAACCATGTTGTCCCAGGCATCTGGGAAATGTAGTGTCTCCTTTCGGTCAGGATACCTGCCTCTTTCCCCATCTTTGTCCCCCGTACCCTAGGGAAAGGCACAAGCAAAACTTGTTCCCAGCCCCTTCTGCCTGTCTGGAGTCCAGTCTACTTTTAAGTCCCCATTAGACACCTCTCCTCAAGTCTGCTCCACTCTCTGGAGGTCAGTCTTCATAACCTCCTTCCATGCTGGAGCTGCCTCCCGGCCCTTCCCGCAGGAACCCGCTTGCTGTGATCATAACCATAAAGCCCACAGTGATGGAAAGAGTGGGCATGGCCAATCACCTTTTCCCTGGACACGGAGTCTCATTCACTCTGGCCCACTCTGAGGATATTCACATAAACAGAAGAGCCCTCAGCACCCCAGATCAAGACAAGCAGATGCCCCAGCCCATCCTGGACTGGGCCTAGGCACTGCCACAGGCCGCCCAAGAAGCCACCCTCTCCCTAGCCCTGGCAAAAGTGGAGAGAAGGACTCTCGATTTCTCCTCTGTGCCCCGGCCTCACATCTTCCCCACCTCCTCGTCACAGTCCTCGTGCGCCCCTTTCTTTCTCTTCCTCTTCTTGTCTGTCTCCTTTTTTTCCTTCTCTGGGAGGATGTTGTCAATCCAGGCCAGGTCGTGCTGAGAAAAGATGAAATCCAGAAGCCTTCGAACGATGATGAGGCCCAGGATCTGTGGTGGGAAACGGGAGAGAGACTACAGTTTTGTGAGTTTAGAGAAAACTGTGGTCTTAATGCCCAAACTCAAGCATAGATTTTTTCCTCCCTCAGTCTGCTGAGTTCAGGGACTTTTTGTGGTGTCTTTGGAGCCATCTCGAAGCTCCCATAAGCCATTATTCACCTTCCCTCCACCGTGGTTCCTCTTGTCTGGCCCCTCAGGTGAGTGACCATTCCTACCAGTGACCAAGAGGGACAGCCTGTGACAGCCGAAGTGGGGAGCCTCAGAAAGGCCATGGGCTGGAGAACTACAGTTATTCTTTAAATTAGTGGTTCTCAGCCAGGCATGGTGGCTCACGCCTGTAATCCCAGCACTTTGGGAGGCCGAGGTGGGCGGATCACCTGAGGTCAGGAGTTTGAGACCAGCCTGGCCAACATGGTGAAACCCTGTCCCTCTTAAAAATACAAAAATTAGCCGGGCATGTTGGTGAGTGCCTGTAGTCCCAGCTACTCAGGAGACTGAGGCAGAAGAATAGCTAGAATCCGGGAGGCGGAGGTTGCAATGAGCCAAGATTGTGCCACTGCATTCCAGCCTGGGTGACAGAGCAAGACTCCATCTCAAACAAATAAAATAAATACATAAATTAGTGGTTCTCAAACTTGAGCATGCACCAGGACCTGGAGCACTTGTTAATACACAAATCACTGGATTCCCCCCAGTTTCTGATTTAGCAGGTCAGGTAAGGCCCAAGAATTTATGTCTGTCTCTACTCTGTACATTTGCCAAAACTCATAGACCCACCCATTGAATTTTACTGTATGCAAATTAAACAAAAAAAGTCAATAGGTGGAGGGTGTGGGTCTTGCCTTGCCCTGCCCTGTCTGGCTATGTGCCCAGGGTCACTCTGCTCATGCTCTCTGAGCCTCATGTTCTCATCTGTAAAGCTGGGTTACTAGTGCTTCAGGGGCTGGTGTGGACTCAGTGGAACAGCACTCAGTAAATGCTAATCATGACTACTATTGCCTTTCCCTTCAACAGCTCTGAGGCCCCTGAGGGCACTTGGGGTGAGGATCTATCTCCCTTTCCCTGCAGTGGGGGTTCTCAACCCTGGCTGCACGTCTATGCTCATCCGTGGACCTCATAAAAATACCAAAGTCTGGGTTTCCCCAGAGATTCTGATTGGATTGATCTGGGTTCATTGTCATGGGCAGCCAGGGTCAAGAACCATGGACTAGACCCCTCCCAGGAGTGTGCACTTCAAGTTCTCCTTAGTGTCCTTACTTTGGCCCCTACCCCGGAACCCTCAGGCTTTCACCAGGCATTTGCTGACACACTCCAGGCTCCTAGCAAGGGGGGCCTGGGTTACTGCCCTCAGTGAGTTATCTAGGTGGCCAGAGGCAATATGTTGTTGGCTTTGCGTTCTTTTCACTTCTTATTTTGGAGTAATTTCAAACTTATATAATATTTGCAAGAATAGTGAAAGAACTGTATCCTTTCCTTTGCTCAAGCTTTATATATACTGTCATTGGGTTTTGTTGTTCTTGATCTCTGACCCTCGTTCTTCCCCCACCCCACTACTTCACTATTTAGCTTTTCCAATTTAGCTATCTTGAAGGGTGGAAAGATCTATATTTAGTACTCATCGACTTCTGAGACTGGTTGGAATTTTGGCAGTGGGAACTTGGTCTCCAGGTTGAACTGATTTGCTTTCTCCATCCCTCCCCAGAGCTGGGTGGCTCCTGCATTCTCGCTGAGCTGCTCTGACATTCCTTTTTCCGCCTCCTCTCTGCCCCACCCCACACCATCTGGCCTGGATGGCCACAACTCGAATCAGGTCATTCTGTGCCAGCCTCTGCGACCCAAGGGAGCCAGGTCACAGCTGATGGGACGGTAGAAGGTGGCGGGAGGGGAGGTTGCGCTGCACCTCTGGGTTGCCCAGGCCAACCTGCCCGGCAGGAGAGGGAAGCCCGCGCCCACTTTACCATGACCGGGAAGATGATGGCAGCCACCGTGGATTTGAGGATCCAGAGCACCGCCAGGCAGAGGATCTGCACCAGCGTGAAGAGGTGGATCCGGCGCAGCGGCACGTGCCTCAGGAAGGCGTGGTCCGGCTGGTGCTTGGCCGGCATCAGGAAGAGCTTGCAGCGTTCCCAGAACTAGGTGGACAGCGTGGGCTCAGTCAGGCAGCTGGGCCCCAAGGGCCTGCTGGGCCCTGGGACTAGCGGAAGGGGTACCTGGGTGGGATCTCAGAGAGGGGAAGCCCCCTGCTCAGGCCTTAAGGGTGCATGGGACGGGGCCTGGAGGTGTCTAGGCGGATGCATAATGGGGTCTTAGAGAAGGGGTCCTGAGCCCCGGTTGAGGGGAACAGCCCTGGAGCTGGCCACAAAATAGACATTGTCCATATTCAAGGAAAGTGCAAGTTAATTGTAACACAAACTGTTTAAGAATTCTGGGATTTCACAGTAAATACAGAACAAAACAAAAATGTTTTCTTCTGCCTTAGGGAAGAGAAGGAGGTATAGTGAAATGCTCACTGGAGTCAGTTCCTTCTGGATTTTGAATTCTGACCCTCCAGTCCCCATCTGTAAAATGGGGATCAGAGGACTTAATTACATAGATTCAATTATGTGAGGCCTATGAAGTGCCTAGCATATTTATTTTGCCTGGTAGTATCAGTCAGTGGTAGTACCATTATTACTATTGTTCTTTCATTGAATTAGGACAATTGGGGACAACTGGGACAACTGAATTGGGGGTCTTGGTGACATGGAACCAGACATGGAATGTTGACTCCAGATCATGCAGCCTGGGGAGTGAAAGCCTTACCTGGATGCCATTCAGGGAGGCCACGCCCATGTAGAGGAAGACTCCATACAGCACCGGCAGGGGGATGCACTAAAATGAGATCAGAGCTTTGGATCGGCCTCTGCCTGGGTTGGGCCCTTGGCCACCCTGTTCTGGATGACAGTGTCTCCTGACCACAGAGGCAGCTGGGGAGCTGGATGTTTGGGGGAACTGAGAGTCAGCAGAACTGGGGTGTGGGCGGGCGTGGAGATGAGGGTCACTGGGGCTGTACTGCCCCTTCTCAGGCCGGCCTAGCATGCAACTGCTCTTCTGGCCCGGTCCCTCACTGCACTGTGCGGAAGCCATGTGGTCTGGCTGAAGAAATACCTTCTGGAAAGTGAGAAGACTCCACAGATTGCCCCCTCTTCATTCCTGCCAGCTCCTTCCTACCTCCAGCCTCAGGTGAGGGCCCCTAAAACTGCTCAGCCTGCAGGGGCATGGGGAACTTCAATGAGCTGACCTACATCGGCAGGGAGTACCTGGGACACTTAACAGAAATCACCCATCAGGCCGGGCATGGTGGCTCACGCCTGTAGTCCTAGCACCTTGAACACCTGAGGTCAGGAGTTCGAGACCAGCCTGGCCAACACGGTGAAACCCCGTCTCTACTAAAAATACAAAAAAATTAGCCAGGCATGGTGGTGCATGCCTGTAATCCCAGCAACTCAGGAGGCTGAGGCAGAAGAATCGCTTGAACCTGGGAGACGGAGGTTTCAGTGAGCTGAGATCGTGCCACTGCACTCCAGCCTGGGCGACAGAGACTCCGTCTCAAACAAAAAACAAAAAACACACAGAAATCATGCCTCATACACAATCACATAAAACAGAAGCAGAACAAAAGTGTGTAAACTAATCAGCACTCATCACCAACTAACCACGAGTAGTTTGGTGGGTACCCATCCCTCCAAACTTGCACACAGGCATTTTGTTTGCATTTTCAAAAATGGGATCATAGAATTCATCCCACTCTACAAGAATGATTCCAAATCTTTCACAGCCTTTCAAAGCATTTTTCTGCTGTCTATCTCAGCTGTTTCTGCCCCTGGCCTTCTCTCCACCTGCAGCTGTGGCTCCCCATGGTGAGCGGAGGCTGCTCCTCCTTGTGGTCATATTACAGCACTCTGGAGAGCACAGAGCACTATGCCAACACTAGAAGGGCTTTAGAGGAATTTTTGGCCCCTAAAGAAGGCTGTTCTTGGATTTGAGGGTTTTTTTTGTTTTTTTGTTTTTTTTTGTTTGTTTTTGTTGTTTTGTTTTTTTTGAGACAGAGTCTCGCTATGTTGGTCATTCTGGTCTCAAACTATTGTCCTCAAGTGATCCTCCCACCTCGGCCTCCCAAAGTGTTAGGATTACAGACATGAGCCATCACGCCTGGCTGATTCGAAGGTTTTTTTTTTTTTTTTTGAGACGGAGTCTTGCTCTGTCTTGCCCAGGCTGGAGTGCAGTGGTGCAATCTCAGCTCACTGCAGCCTCCACCTCCTGAGCTCAACCAATTCTCCCGTCTCAGCCTCCTGAGTAGCTGGGACTACAGGTGTAAGCCACCACACCTGGCTATTTTTGTATTTTTAGTAGACACGGGGTTTCACCATGTTGGCCAGGCTGGTCTTGAACTCCTGACCTTAGGTGATCCAACTGCCTCGGCCTCCCAAAGTGTTGGGATTACAGGTTTGAGATGCCACACCCAGCCTGATTCGAGCTTTTTAATGCAAATACTTGTATATTAAACAGTGTCAAAATTGACATACACGACGGCACCTTGGAACCCTCTCTACAAAAGCAAATAGTCCCTGGTCATTTAAAATATATTTTTAAATAAACAAAATCTTTGCCCTCCTGTGTGCAATTTGTTTCCCCGACGAGGGAAATATCCCTTTAAAAATGCTAGCCTCCTACCTACTGCTCAGGTATGCCCAGTACCAATTCTCAAGCCAGAAATATTTTCCATTGTAAATACATCAGCCAGAATCATGATTCTTTAGCCTTTGTTTCTTACAAGGTCACCTCTGAATGAGGTTTTTTTTTTTTTTTTTTTTTTTTATAAGAGTTCTCACTCTGTCGCCCAGACTGGAGTGCAGCAGCATGATCACGGCTCACTGCAGCCTCGACCTCCTGGGCTCAAGTGATCATGCCTCACACGTACCATCATGCCTGGCTAACTTTTGTATTTTTTGTAGAGATGGGGGTTTCACTATGTTGCCCAAGCTGGTCTTGAACTCCTGGTCTCAAGTGATCCTCCCACCTCGGCCTCCCAGAGTCCTGGGATTACAGGCATGAGCCACCATGCCTGGTCATGAGCTGTTTTGAGATAGTCAAAGAGGAAAAATAATATCGGCAAAAGGTTGAGGCAATTACAGGTAAACTTAATTCAAGAAAGGAAAGTCTTACGTGAGCACTGATGAAGGGAAAGGGAGATTGATGGGCGATTGGCTGGAGTGGAGAGCAGGGAAGCCTGGTGGGAACAGCTTGCTTTCTGGAGTCTCTCCAGCAAGAGACCCTTGTGGGGGACACCTGCCTCCATTGTACCCCTACTTGACTTAATCTCTTAGCTGTTGTGGTGGGACATGAGCAAGAGGAACTTCAAGCTGTGTGGGAAAAAGTCACCCAAGTCCCAAGACTTCCTGAGTTCAGGTGATCCTCCCACCTCAGCCTCCTGAGTGGCTAGACTACAGGGATGTACCACCATGTTTGGCCTCGTGCTGCAAGTTTTAAACTTCATGAGCCCCACACTCCAGCAATGTGGACACACACCCCATTTAGGAAGTTCCTGATCTAAGCAGGGCTAGAACTTGGCAGAACTTTCAGAGGGAAGAGTATCCTCCAGAAGGTGAGAGTGGCCCTGGGAGGGGTGGGAGAGAGGATTGGTGATGATAAAAAACTGCAGTATCACAGAAAACGATGGTGACAGTGTGGAAACATTGCTTTGGCCTAGTAAGAATGTGCCTTTCTTTCGTTTTCTTTCCCTTCCCTCCCTTCCCTTCCTTCCCTTCCTTCCCTTCCTTCCCTTCCTTCCCTTCTTTCTTTCTTTTCTTTTCTTTTCTTTTCTTTCGTGAGACAGAGTTTCACTCTTGTTGCCCAGGCTGGAGTGCAGTGGTACCATCTTGGCTCACTGCAACCTCCACCTCCCAGGTTCACGTGATTCTCCTGTTTCAGCCTCCTGAGTAGCTGTGATTACAGGCCTTAGCCACCATGCCCGACTAATTTTTGTATTTTTAGTAGAGACAGGGTTTCACCATGTTGGTCAGGCTGGTCTTGAACTCCTGCCCTCAGGTGATCCACCTGCCTCGGCCTCCCAAAGTGCTGAGATTACAGGCGTGAGTCACCATGCCCGGCCAAGACTGTGCCTTTTTTAGGGGGCTGATACGCCCGTGATCCCTAGCCATGTGGGGATCCCCTCCCTCCCTGAGGCATCCACTCTGCTTTCTCAGGCGACAAGGCCCTAGGTGAGAGTGCAGGACCTCACCTTTAGGATGGGAGCCAGGAAGACAGAGATTCCCGTCAGGATGAAGACGATGATGCCGGTCACTCTCTGTTCCCTGGCAGAGAAGAACACATTGTCAGAGTGTACCAGGAAATGCCTGGTGACCACTCCGGCCCTCCTGCTCACTGTGGGCACCTGAAGTTTGTGTCCAAGGCCATGGCCTCGAGGGCTTCTGTGTGGAGCTCTGCCTGGTTGCCTGAGGCCCAGCTGAACCATATGTGGGAAGACAGGCAGCCCCCAAGGCATCTTGCAGGGGCATTGAGGGAGGCCGCTTAGTGTCGTGGCTCGTAGCTGGGGTGCTTGAGCAGAACTGATGTGGGCTGGATCCTGGCTCTGCCACTTGCCAGTTATGTGGCATTGGGCAGGAGCCTGCCCATCTTCAGCCTCAGTATATGCAGATAATAATGGCACCTATTGTTGCGAGGATACATGCAAGATAAAATGCTATTACTCTGCTCTTTGATTTTAAGATTTCACTTTTGTTGGGCACAGTGAATGAGGATCTGGAGAAGGGGACACCAGCAGAGCAGGTGTCAGGGGTGGGAGGCAGGTGAGCCCTGCAGTCGGGCAGAGAAGCGTCATTCGGGCAGGCTGGGTGGCCCAAGTATCCCAAGATAGTGGGAGAAGTTCTTAGGGCAGCCACGTAGGTGAATGCCAGGGTTGGTGCTCTTATGGGGGAGTAGGGCTGAGTTTAGCTACAAGCATATGTCATCAATTCTAGACTAGTGGGTAATTTCTAAGCAGTGGTTCTCAAACTTGAGCATACTCCAAGTCACCTGAAGACCTTGTTAAAATGCAGATTGCTGGTCCCACCCCCCCAGCTTTTCTGATTCCACAGGTGGGGCTGAGAAATTGCATTTCTAACGAGTTCCCCATGACTGTGATGCTGTGATATTGGTCTGAGGACCACACTTTGAGAATCACTGTTCTAAGGCACCAGTTTCAATAGATCCTATTTGGCCCAGCTTATAGATTGCCAGAGGTTAGGGAACTGGAGACCCTCAAATCAAGAGGCTTCTGCTGAGTTGGAGGGTGAATTTCAGTGCCTTCCTCACCTCAAGACTACAGATCAGGATTTCCTGGTGAATATGTTACCCCTCCCCACCCTACCTCAAAGGACCAGCTCCTGGGAGCCAGTGTTCAGGAAAGGTGGCACACAGAGAACTAAAATGGTCTCTTGACTGAGAGGAGAAGAGTTTGATCAGCACAGAGGGGAAAGAATCTACAGCTGGTAGGCAGGCAGACTGGATGCCCAGAGTGGGGGCAAGGGGCAAACCTTGATGACACTGGGCACATGCAGCTTGGGGGTTTCCAGGCCAAAACAGGCATCGATTCCACAGAACATCAGGATGGAGAAAACAATGGAAAAGTCAGCCACCAGGGCCCGGACCTGCAGACAGGAGATGAGCAAGTGAAAGAAGTGAGTAAAGCACCCACCCAGCTCCAGGCAGCCCCAGTCCCCAAGCAGCAAAGAGGTGAACTGTTAAGTCTGGGCTCTGAAGGCACCAGAACTAGGCTCAAATCCGGGCTCTGCTCCTCGCTAACTGTGTGAGCTTGGGGAAGTGTGTCATCTCTCCAAGCCTCAATTTCCTTCTCTGTAAGATGGAGATGATGGTAGTATCTCCCTCAAAGGTGTAACTGAACTGTGACACATTTC
Source organism: Papio anubis (assembly GCF_008728515.1). Taxonomy (NCBI): domain Eukaryota; kingdom Metazoa; phylum Chordata; class Mammalia; order Primates; family Cercopithecidae; genus Papio; species Papio anubis. The sequence continues at coordinate 74,477,853 of NC_044989.1, forward strand.
GAGTGCTTGGCATATGGTGATCAATGTGGGAGCTGTTATGATTCATGTGGCCATGGCAGCCACTGCTGAAGATGTGTTCTGGTATGACAGTCTGAATTGGGGCACCCAGCAGGTATGATGAGGGCAAGGGCTGAACTCTGAAGCAAACCTTAGTTCCTACAAATCTGTGACAGGTTGTTGTACCCCACCTGGGCTGGGAGGGAGGCTCCTCAATTCCACTGGGGACCATTGACTACTCTCAGACCTTTTGTCCACCAAGAGCCTCTTGTTCCTCTGTTTCTCAGGAGGCCCTTTCTAGGCCAGGTTCTTAACTTGGAGGCCCTTCCTAGACCAAGTCCTGAACCTGACCTTCCTGCCCATTCTGAATCAATGTCCTCTGACCCCCCCTCCAAACCAACTTATGTCCAGAAGTCTCAGGACAGAAGGTCCCCCAACGTCTACCCTGTGGCCTTTTTATATCTTTTCAGAGAAGGCAATTTGAAGGGCAGGGGCAGGTGACAGTACATTGACTTCATTCCCTGCATCCCCCTTTTCTCTTTAAATTTGTTATTAACATAATATATATAATTGGTTAAAAACTCACATAGTGGAGAAGACTTATAGGGAAAAGCAAAGTCTCCCACCTCCCCTTTTCTCAATCCAGCCCCACCTTCTAGATCCATCTACTATGTCTGCTTGATTTTACTTGTTCTGGAGGTTCCCTCCATGTCATTAACTAATATGCATATACTTTAATATTTTCATTTACTAACTTAAGGGATTATCTATTGATAAGAATTTCCCTTTACTTACACTATGCCTCCTGTCCTTTCTTTATTCCTAATCTTTGATAATTTTAAGCTCCTATGGGTTTCCTTTATACTTTCAAGTTACATAATCAAACCTCTCTTTACATTAGCTTTGGCTAATATCTCTCATTCTCCATCTTGCAAGGTGAGGACCACTGCCTCTGTCCTCCTACCACCTCTCTCCTCCTCCTCCCCTTCCTTCCTGTGACAACTCCACTTTGATCTTTCCATTGTCGAAGCTGAGAACACTCATGTCTTGTTCTGTAAACACATGGTTTGTGTGTTTTATCTGTAAGTCAATTCCAAAAGTTGAAAATTAGTAACAGCTTTATATTCTCATGATCATATAAATATTAGTCACAGTAGAACCAAGTAGTGTGCTAGGTTTATACTTCCTTTTCTCTAATATTCCTAGCATAGACGTCAAAACCATATGAATGGTTATTAAGTTAAACCACATGAATTTGCCTTTTTTTGTAGGTCGAAACAGTCAAATATGGGCAACTTCACATGGTACAACCTAATCAGAGAGTGTCAGTTGCTCTCCAAATTGGATGTATCTGTTTACACTCCCACCTACTGCTTTCCATCTCCAACATCTGATGTCCCAACACCTTCATCTGTCTACCAATCTGATGAGTATGAAATGGTGTGGCCTCATTCCTCTCTGCAACCCAAAATTCCAGGAGGCAATTGAGCAATTTTTAAGTAATGTGAGGGAAAAAATGTTGGTGGCGCAAGAACTCCATGCCACATGAATTACTTTTCATCCTACAGGCAACTGATAGATATTCTCAGATACTGCGACTGCTTGAGAATTTTTACATAAAAGGAGATAGGGATATGCTCTGGGCTGGAAGTGGGCAGGAAGGAAGAGAACTCGTCTTAAGGATGCACTCGTGTTGTAAGCAAACTATTTTTTACTCAGTTTACATACTGCAAAGCTTCCTAAAGCACCTTTTATTCAGTCTTTAGAAAATTTGGGAAAAATTCAACTATTTATATCAAAGATTTTATCACTATGATTAGTAGTAGTAGCAGTAGCAGCTGTAATACTTAGTTAAGATGGCTTTAGGAGAGTGCTAATGGAGTTTATGGTGGGAAAGAGTTGCTAAAATTCTTCTGAGTACCTCCCACCCCACAGCACAGTCACTGTTTACATATTCAAGTGCTGTTTTAATAAATGTTTTATTCCAGCCACAAACTGGTAGAAAATAAAATTTAAAACAGCAGTTAGGGCCAGGCGCAGTGGCTCACAGCTGTAATCCCAGCACTTTGGGAGGCTGAGGTTGGGGGATCACCTGAGGTAAGGAGTTCAAGACCAGCCTGGCCAATATGGTGAAACCCCATCTCAACTAAAATTACAAAAATTAGCCGCGCGTGATGGCAGGCGCCTATAGTCCCAGCTATTTGGGAGCCTGAGGCAGGAAAATCACTTGAATCTGGGAGGTGAAGGTTGCAGTGAGCCAAGATCATGCCACTTCACTCCAGCCTGGGTGACAGAGTGAGACTGTGTCTCAAGATAATAATAATTATGATTATATGATTATAATTATTATTTTTATAATAAAATAAAAAATAAAATAGCAGTTAGCATTTACGACAGTATAAAAAAATCAAGTATCTAGAAATAAATCTAACAAAAAATGTTCAAGACTTCAAGATCAAAATGTATAAAACATCATGGAGAGAAAGAAGACCAAAATAAATGAAGTATACCGTATTCATAAATCAGAAACTCAAAGTTTGAAAGACATCAATTCTTCCCAAACAGAGTCAAAGATAATCCTATCAAATTCGAACAAGTTTTCATTTTGGTGAAATTTAAGATGATTCTAAAATTCATGTGGAAATGCAAAGGGCCAAGAAAATATTATATAAAAAGGACAAAGAGAGAGAGAGTTTGGGAGACAAAGATATAAAGACTTATAAGCTACAGAAATTAAGACTGTCATACTGATATATAAATAAACTAATGAAACAAAATAAGGAACCCAGAAACAGACCCTGTCATATAGGAACATTTGATATATGGCAAAGGAAGTATTGCAAAGCAATGGAGAAGGAATAGTCTTTAAAAAATAGTGGAACAATTGACCGTATAAAATCACAAAGAAACACTATCTCACAGTACACATCAAAATCAATTCTGACGGACTGTAGATCTAACATGAAAGGAAAAACAATAAAGCTTTTAGAAGGTAACATACAAGAATATCTGCTGTCCAATATTTGCCTTGAGGAAAGTTTGAATATTCAATTACAATAAAACTAATAATTTCTGTTAATCAAAAGATACCATTAAGGATGTAAAAAGAAAAAAACGGTCACAGAGTGGGAGATTTCACAACACATATAATCACAAAAACATTTCTACCCAGAATATATAAAAAACTCTTGCAAATCAGAAAGGCAGACAACCCAAAATGTGCAAGGGATTTCAACAGACACTTCCAAACAGAAAGTCAACTGGCCACATGGCCAATAAACACAGGAATAGCTGTGCTTTCAACTTCATTAGTCATCAGGGAAATGAAACATTTTTAAAACACAATGAGATAATACTATAGACAAAGACTAAAGATAAAAGCCTGACGATACCAAGTGTTACCAAGGGGACCGGCCAACAAGGGAACACAGTTCTCTCTGACTTAACTTGAAAAACCCCAGTGGTCCAGTGCTCATGTGGAGTCCATCCATGGGTGGACCAGAACCCTCTCTTGGGGACTCAGCAGCAGTCTGACTGCAGGTCCCCTCCTAACTGCAGGGTGAGCTTACCTTGGTAGGAAAGTAGCGGCTGAATTTGAACTTCTTCAGGGTCAGGGTCATGGAATATGTCCCAAAGAAAAGGATGAAGGACATGAGCGCCAGGTCTGGGATAAACTTGCAGGAATTCCCAAGCAGGCGCCCGCCATAGCTCAGACACTCCTTCTTGCTCAGCAGGGACCAGTCCAACGCTGTGAGGTTAAGGGGGTTGTACTTGGAGACCAAGCACAGGAGACAATGGGTCAGCATCTTCCTGATCAGTCAGCTGTGTCCTTCCCACTGCAGTCCCCAGGCAGCCAGCAAACCTTCCCACACCCTCTGAGGGATCCCAGCCCTCCCGGCCATGATGGTGTCCTCAGCAACACAGTGATGTTCCTGGGGACGGGCTGGTTCATGGAATGACAAGCTCCCTGGGAAGATTAGGAGCTCACATGTGTTTCTTCCCTGTGTTCTAGGATGCACTGCTGTGCTAGTAAGGAGGAAAAGTGCAGAGAGGATGCCTTCTCCCTCAGCAGGCCTGGCTCCCATCAACCAACCACAGGTCCTGTGGATGCCTCCTTCCTGAAGTGTCTCATCTTTATTCTCTCCCCTCCATCCCCTCTGTCACATCCTTTCACATAGGGGGGATCACATCCCTTGTCAGTCCCCTCTTGGGTCATTTCAGCCATTCCCCACCTTGGTGTCTCAGATGCCTCAAATCCAGGCCGTACACAACAGTGAATTTTTATATATAAATTATTTTTATATATAAATTATATAATACATAATTATATATATTAATTATATATTATAATATATAATTATATAATTTTCATATAAATTATATATGTTATATATAATATAAATCATATTATATATATAAAAGTAAATCACCAAAGCAACTTAAAATGTCCCCTCCAGGGTGGCATTCCTCTGCTGCCCTCACTGGTCTGGCCCCACATCTCTTTCCCGGCTTGTCTCTTGTGGTTGCCTGTCCGAGCCCCACCTTCACCCCGTCTTAGCTGGCCTAGCCCACCCACTAGCCTCTGCACGGGTTTTGTGCTTTTCCTCTCTTGCCCTTCTGTTTATGCTGTTCCCTCTGTCTGGAATGTGCTTTTCTCTGCTGAGTCAACTTTTTCCCAACCTTGAAGACCAGATGGCATTCTACTTCCTCTTTGAGGCTTTCCTTGGCCTCTCCAGCAGCCTCCTTTCCTGCCTTCAAGACTGAAGTACACATTTGGCCTATATTTAATGCATGGTGTATTCTGCTTATGCTGTCCCACAACTTTTCAAGTTCTTCTCCACAAATATATTAAAAACAAAATTGAGGACAGGGACCACGTTGGTTTCTCAGATGTCTTTTTTAGCCTTCAGTGTACATGGCCCCTTGCATATAATAGGGACTCAGAAATAGGCACTGACTGATTCTGTTCTTTCTCTCTCAAAATTTGATAGTTAGCCAGCCTGGGCAACATAGTGAGACCCTGTCTCTACAAAAAATTTAAAAATTAGCCAGGCATGGCGGCTGATGTCTGTAGTCCCAGCTACTCAGGAGGCTGAGGCAGGAAGATCACTTGAGCTCAGGAATTTGAAGCTGCAGTGATGATATGATCACACCACTACATTCCAGCCTGGGCAACAGAGCAAGACCCCATCTCAAAAAAAAAAACAAAAAACAACAAAAACAAAACCCTGATCTTTGAAAAATATTAAATTAAATTGCCAACTGGGATGTGCGTAGGCAGAGCAATCAATTGCCTAGGCAGGAATAACTTAAGAAGCAACCTTGGAGACAGTAAAAGCTCACAAACGTCCCCCAAGTCCTACCAGGTGCTACATTCATCCGGAATTGAACTTCTATCGTTAAGCCACTTAGGCTGGGATGCTGGTTCCTAAAGACCACCGTCATTACTGGGAAAGGCAGACCATACCTTAGGCCCCAGAGACTAAGGTGTGCAAAGAACACGTTAGGTTCATTGAGGAAGAAACACTAATAAACTCTCTGGGGCTGGAGAGTGGCACTGTTGGAAATTGGGGGTCCTAGGCAGAAAGAGAAGGAAGAAGGCAAAAAGATGAATGGCAGGCTTTGCTTACAGCTTTGTGCGGCCCTATTTACCATCCCTCACCTCTACCTCCCCTTCCTCTGTGTGCGTGTCATATTATTATTATTATTATTATTATTATTATTATTACTATTATTGAGACAAGGTCTCGCTCTGTCACCCAGGCTGGAGTGTAGTGGTGCGATCTTGGCTCACCACACCTCTGCCTCCTGGGTTCAAACAATTCTTGTGCCTCAGCCTCTTGAGTAGCTGGGATTACAGGCGTGTACCACTACACCTGGCTTGTATCATATTATTAGTACACATGGGGCTGGGTGCGGTGGCTCACTTCTGTAATCCCAGCACTTTGGGAGGCCAAGGCAGGCAGATCAGTTGAGGTCAGGAGTTCGAAACCAGCCTGCCCAACATGGTGAAACCCCGTCTATACTAAAAATACAAAAAATTAGCTGGGTGTGGTGGTGCGTGCCTGTAATCCCAGCTACTCAGGAGGCTGTGGCAGGAGAATTACTTGAACCCAGGGAGGTGGAGGTTGCGGTGAGCCAAGATCGCACCACTGCACTCCAGCCTGGGTGACAGAGTAAGACCCTGTCTCAAAAAACAAAAAACAAAAACACACGAAAAACATGAATTTAACAGAATGAGGCATGTTTTTAAGTGGGATGTTTACAGTATATACCTAAGAAAAAGGTTTGCATCTACAAAGCTCTGCAGGTGACCCTGACGTGAGGTTGGAGTTGACCTCTGCAAGTCTGGGTGGCTATAAGTTGGTCTCATTTCCAAAATCTTTTCTCCCTCCTCCTACAAACAAAAGCACTCAAATGTCTTACATGAGAGGAAAGGACTTACCAGAGAAGCGTTGGTGTCTGGTGCCAGTGGGGCTGAAGCATTGAACATGGTTGTATTCACTGTGGATGAGCACATGACACGGGGCAGGGTCAGCAGCTGTGGGGCTGGGAGCTGCATTCCCAATCCCTTCGCATCTCCTTCCAGTTCCTTAGAGCCAAGGCCTGGCTTCCACTGTGAGGGCAGCTCCCTCTCCACCTTCCTCACTTTGCCCCAGTTAGGGAAGGGCTGGTGGGACCGAGCCTGGGCCACAGCTCTGACAGACCAGCTGGGCCAGGAGAGCACCCGCCTGACGACGAACAGCTGGTTTTAAAAACTGAAATAAGGAATCTGGGACCAAGACAAAGTGCTAAGACAAACTGGAGGATAACGTGCCTTATGAATCCCCACTGGCCACTGGGCTTTTAGACTTAAAAATGTTCAAAGAACTTACTCTATGCCACGCACTATGCCAAGCCTTTATATATATTCATTTGTTTAAATCCCAAATCTTCACCAAGTATGCCCACTTTACAGATGAGGTAACTGAGGCCCAGAGAGGTTATATAATTCACCCAAGGTCACACAGTTCATACTTGGAGCCATGACCCCATCCCAGGAAGGCTGGCCCAGAGCCTATAAACTTCCCAGCTCTACACCGTGAACTTCCCTGCCCTGTTCACCTCCACAGATATGTTCCTTCCCTTCCAGCCCTCTTTTTTGCCCAGGCTGGAGTGTAGTGGCATGATATTAGCTCACTGCAACCTCCACCTCCCAGGTTCAAGCGATTCTTGTGCCTCAGCCTCCCGAATAGCTGGGACTACAGACGCATGCCACCACGCCTGGTTAATTTTTTGTATTTTTAGTAGAGATGGGGTTTTACCATGTTGGCCAGGCTGGTCTTGAACTCTTGACCTCAAGTGCTCTGCCCATCTCAGCCTCCCAAAGTGCTGGGATTACAGGCATGAGTCACTGCACCCAGCGCATATGTGCTTTTTATTAAAGGTCAGCTAGGCCTGAAAGAACTTGTTGCTTTGATATTATCGTTTCTAATCTGCCAAGTGCAAGTTGAGAAAAGTTAAACCAAAGTCCAGGTTTTGAAGCAGAATCGGGAACCCAAAGGTGCTGCTCTCAGCGGCTCTCTCTGCGTTCCTTGATGGATACTTCCCTACCCTGGCTTCAGTGTCCCTAACCATATGTGGATCACATGAAGGTCTACAGGGAGAGTTTCAAGGAACCACAGTCATCTGTCTCTCCTTTCCACATGGACCCTTCTGTTCCCCTGTTCTGCAGTCTGTCCTGCTTCCTTTGCTCCTCATTCGCAGGGCCAGGCTCCCCCGGGATGTGGCCACCCACGGGAAGTCAGGCTTTGGAGGCCTGCTGCCTTCTCTCTTCTTCCTGAACTGCAAGGGTAGAGGCAAAGGCCAGGCCCGCCTCACCATCCTCCTCTAGTGAAGGCAGAGGCAAGCAGTCCCTCTGCAGCAGGTCTGTGGAGACAGGGAGCAGGCCTGCCAGCCATCTTGCCAGCAATATGTCTGAAATGCAGTGTAAGCCCGATGTGGCTCCTGCTGGCTGACACAGGCAGTTAGAAACCCAGAAAGAAGAAGAGGTCTATCTTCGGGCTTCTCCCAATCTCCAACAAGCTGTCCATAGGGCTGATGTGACCACAGAGCCCTGCTATGTTGCTCACTCCCATGCCTGCTGGGGGGCTAAGGAATTTCATCTTGACCCATGGCAGAATATTCCTAGAAGCTCTACAAACCCAGAGGTTTGTTAGGATTGTTCTGAGGAAGGCTTCATTTATTAGAAATTGGGGTTCTATTGCCTTTCCTCACATCAGTGACCAAAAGAACATGATGCGCAATTAATGATGGCGACAGAGAAGCCAGGCAGGAAGGCTGCCTCAGGGGTCCTCACTCAAATGCTAGAGAACTCCTGGCTGATGCTTGAGCCTGGGGAGTTCAGATGTCTTTTTCACTACCCAATGTCTTCAGACCACCTTTGATGTCTTCTGCTTATGCTTATCAATTCTTTTATATCAAGAACTCTGTAGGGTTTATCTGAAAGCCATTTGAGATGAAGGTGAAAGAAATATAACCTGGAAAATTTTAGAAAGGGTCCAAGTATCAAACATTTTAAAATTCCAGTGTTTACAAAGTGGTACTCACTTGGGATTGAAAGCAGCCAAATCAGTGTGTGCAGCATTCATAAATAGAATACAAATCAGTTACAATGGAAGCAAAAGCAAATAGAAAGAGAGTGCCCCCAAACAAGCTTTTATGATGAAGAGTGACAAAGAGTGAGAGTATACTATATTAAGACTGGGCCTCTCAGTAAAACTAGGATTATGGGCCCATTACTGAGTAGGTGGCCCATGGACTGGGAAAGAAACCTTCCACAGTTCGTCCCCCTCATCCCAGTCTCCTAAATGTGTAGAATTTTCCTTTCCATGTTATCTTAATTAAAACTAACTTGTCCTAGTTCTAGTTCCTTTACTTTCTGTGAAGAAACTGAAAATTTAATCTTACTGGGGTTTAATGGTCAATAATGGCCCATTATTACTAATAGTTCAACAGAGCGATGGTTCTCAAACTTAAGAGTGCATCAGAATCAATTGGAAGACTTAATATACGTCAGGGTGGACCCTACTCCAGGGTCCTTCCTTTCTTCCTTCCTTCCTTCCTTCCTTCCTTTCTTCCCTCCCTCCCTCCCTCTCTCCTTCCCTCCTTTCCTCCTTCCCTCCCTCCCTCCCTTCCTTCCTTTTTCTTTCTTTTCTCTTTTCTTTTCTTTCTTTTTCTCTTTCTTTCTTTCTTTCTCTCCTTCCTTCCTTCCTTCCCTTTCCTTTTTCTTTCTTTCCTCCTCTCCTCACCTCTTATCTTCTCTTTTCTTCCTCTTCTGCTTCTGCTGCTTCTCTCTCTCTCTCTGTCTCTCTCTCTCTTCTTTCTTTCTTAGAAATAAAGACAGGGTCTGGCTATGTCGTCCAGGCTGGTCTCAAACTCCTGGGCTCAAGTGATCCTCCTACCTCAACCTTCTGACTAGCTGGGACTACAGGTGTGCACCACTGTGCCCAGCCAGAGACTCTGATTCAGCAGGTCTGGGGTAGGAGGCTAAGAATTTGTATTTCTAACAAGTTCCCTGATGCTGCTGGTCCAGGGACCACATTTTGAGAACCATGACAATAGCATGACCCCAAAGAATGAGGTGACATCAGGCACCTGGGCAAAGCCAGAGGGGAAGCTATTTGGGAACAGGTGGCTTCATTATATCCCTCATAACGCACCTTATATGCTCCTACGGCCCTTGTTCCTAGAGCACCCCTGGGTTTGTTTTTTCCTGTGGATAGATGATTCTCAGAATGGCCAAAGCAGCCAGGTGTGGTGGCTCACGCCTGTAATCCCAGAAATTTGGGAGGCCGAGGCGGGCAGATCATGAGGTCAAGAGATCGAAGCCATCCTGGCCAAAATGGTGAAACCCTGCCTCGACTAAAAATACAAAAATTAGCTGGGTGTGGTGGCAAACACTTGTAGTCCCAGCTATTTGGGAGGCTGAGGCAGGAGAATCGCCTGAACCCAGGAGGCGGAGGTTGCAGTGAGCCGAGATCGCGCCACTGCACTCCAGCCTGGGCGACAGAGCCAGACTCTGTCTCAAAACAAAACAAAACAAAACAAAACACAGAATTTGAATTTTTTTCTAAAGGAGATCAAGGACGTGTGCTTCTAGAAGCTATGTTTGTGTAAAATTTATGTCAATGCAACACTGAATCTACAGTCTAGAAGATACAAGCACGTAAGAGGGCCCTGATGGGGCTTCCCCACAGAGGCAGGATTTGCTCCAGGGCAGAATGAAAAGGGCCTGCCTGCAGGTAGGATCCCCTCTGGGCAAGCAACATGCCTTGGCTCAGGACAAAGGGTAGCATCACCTGTCATTAGATTTTAGTGGAATAATTCAAAATTAATGGCAGAAAAAAAGAAAGAAAAAAATAAGTCTGGACTTCTTTACAAAATCAGTGTAGTCACAGAGGGAAGGGGTTATAATCAAAACTGAACTCCTTGAAGGCAGGACATCTTTATCTTCCACAAGGCCTAAAGTAGGGCACATAATAATTGTGCAGCAAATATTTTCGATTTCAAATATTATGATTGATTTTTTTACCTGTAGGAATGTATTAAGGGGCTGAACAACCTACTATCCACTTAATTCCTTCAACTCAATCGGGTATAGATTTGGAAACCCCACAGGAGTCCCAGGAGACCAGCAGGGCCTGCATTGAGAGCCCTCTTTTACAGCCAGGGAAACTGAGGCTTGGCATGACCTTGGGTGGTCTCTGGACCTCAGTTTGCTCTCTGTGAGTCCAGCCTTGGTGCTTGGAGATGTGTACATAGACTTCCTGCTCCTGCTCTGCAGCACCCTGGGCACTCTGGGCACATCCCACTGAAGGCTCTTAGGGGCATGATCATGACTATGAAGGAGGCTCAGACTCTATGGGAAGCCCTAACTTATAGATGACAGGTGTTTTGGCCAGAAAGTAACTCTACAGGAGTGGCACTGGGTGTTATCAGGTTGACCCCATCTGTACAGGGATCCTTTTTTACAACACCCTTGGCAGATGGACATCCAGAGAGTGTCCAAGTAACTTGCTACCAACCAAGCAGGCCGAGAACTCCCACGGTGGTTAACTCCCACCATTATAGGTTCTTCCCTAAATTCAGCCAGCATCTGGCTCCCTGGAGTTTCTGCTCCCTGTTCCTCATTCAGCTCTACATCCTGTGGCTTCAGAGGGTGAACACGGTTCCTTTGTGACATGACAGTCCTTCTCTCATAACTCATCTCCCTAAGAGGCTGAATAAGCCCCGGTTTTCCAACTGTTCTCAGATGGCATGGTCAGCAGAGCCTCCACTCTGGACATCTTTCCATCTGTGTGGATGTCCATCCCTCAGGTGTGGTCTCACCTTACACGGTATGTGGCCACATGGGCAGCACTGTCTTGGGGAGAGCTCATCGTATCATGACTTGATGGAGCTGGGAGAGACTTCAGGCACCATCAGGTCTATCTCTGGCCTGCAGCAGGAACCCCTGAGTGGCACTCCCGATAGGTGTGGCCTCCACATTACCCCACACTGAGGCAAAGCATGCCTTACTCCTTCCTGGGGTATCCCTGTGCCCTCCTGATGATAATCCTGTGACTCTTATTAGAGCTACTGTCCCCTTGGTTTCCTTCCGAACACTGGGTTCAAGATCCTGTATTTGCTCCCTTGGAACAGTAAGCCCTTGGCTGAATGGCCCCTCCCCAGCAGTGGGATTAGAGAGCTGTGGTGAAGGATCAGGGGGCCGGTGGGGTAGGTGAGGGCCCACGGCATGTCTGGGGTTACCGGTCACCTGTGTCAGGGGCGACGCACTCGCACTTGTAGGTGGTGATGAAGTTCGGCTTGAAGTCCATATTGATAGGGTAGTACTTGAAGGCACCGATCATCTTCTTGATGGCATCATAGATGAAGATGAAGCTGATGAGGGTTGAGAAGCCCTCCTCGGTGAAGCGGGTGATATATTTGATGATAAAGCTGGCATCTGTGGCCACTAGGATAAGGCACTGGACAGCTGAGTGTAGGCCAATCCAGAGGCGGAACTCCATGTAGTCCAGGCCATTGCCTCTGGAAGGCAGAGGGGAGGTGAGGGGCCTCCAGCCCAGGCCTCCTGGTTGTGCTTGACTCCTCAGACCCACCCCTGAGTGGCTTATCTGTCCTCCTGTGGCACAGATGCCCTCCCAGGGATTGTGAAAGACTGGGGACAGGGACAATTCTTGGGTGCAGTTGTCTGATATTTGAGATCTCATGGGGGTCCAGTGTTCATCTTTATAAGATTTTTTTTTTTTGAGATAGTCTCACTCTTTTGACCAGTCTGGAGTGCAATGGCTCAATCTTGGCTCACTGCAACCTCTGCCTCCCGGGTTCAAGTGATTCTCCTGCCTCAGCCTCCTAAGTAGCTGGGATTACAGGCGCCCGCCACCACACCCGGCTGATTTCTGTATTTTTAGTAGAGATGGGGTTTTGCCATGTTGGCCAGGCTGGTCTCAAACTCCTGACCTTAGGTGATCCGCCCACCTTGGCCTTCCAAAGTGCTGGGATTGCAGGTGTGAACCACCACGCCCAGCCAAAAAAAATTTTTTTAAAGATCTTATGGGGGAGGCAGGAAGGTGCTAAGACATCTCAGTGCCCACAGTTGGTAATAGACACCAGAGTGAGTGAAAAATGGGAATTTTGGAAGAACAGGGCTGGAGCAGCCCTTGGAAATTGTCTAGTCCAAACCCTCATGTTGTAGAGGAGGCAACTGAGCCTGGAGTAGCGATGGGAGCTGCCTGGGTCTGGGTGTAACCTTCTGACCTTCAGTCAAGACTTCATGCACCATACTGCCTATCAAATCACCATTGCTCACGAACTGAGTGGTGTGAATTTTCTCCTCTTGTCGTGGCTGGCCCCTACTGGCTGTGCCAATATGCACTAAGATGTCTTAAAGGCAGGTAGCTGGCAGGAGTCAGGAGGAGCCACCTGGTAGCCCTTCCCATGGTTAAAGATGGCTTTGGCACCTCCGCACCACCACCTCCCCTTTGGGCCTATTCCTGCTCTGGCCCCACCATACCACCCCAAGTGTGAGAGCAGGCACTGGGGGCCACCAAGGGACACCTACTTGCTGAAGTCGAAGAGAAGCTTCTCAAAGATGAGGATGGGCCCCGTGCTGCTGAGAATGATGAGAGGCTGTCCCGAGAAGAGGCAGAACAAGGAGCCAGCCATGGCAGTGCCCAGGAAGCTCTCCATCACTCCCTGGGGGCACAAGGAATGTGTGACTCAGCATAGGAAGGAGAAGGGGTCTTTCCACACAGGCTGCAGCCCAGCAATCTCTCCACGGGCCCAGGCCACAGTGTTTATCCTTTGTTCTGGGCCCTTTCCTGCCTAAATCCTGTTCTCCATCTCCTACAGCCTCTACAACGTGCCATCATGACCAGTGTCACTCTGTTTAATTCCATCTAGATAAAGGTACCATGTGACTTCCTTTTGGCACCCAGGGCCTACAAAACAGTGGACGTGCTTTTCTCTGTGTCCATTCTACTTCCAGAGGACAGTCCATTTATCCATCTGATTATTCATTCATTCAAACATCTGTTTGGTGCTTTTACAGGTCAGATAATTCATTTATTCAAAATCCACGAACTGTCTGCTATGTACCAGGCATTGTGAAAGGACTGAGGACCCATCACTGAACAAGATAACACCTCTTCATTCTAGTGGGAGACACAGGTAAGTAACCAGGCAATTTCCATATAGCAGGGTTTCTCAACCTCTGCACAACGGACATTTTGGGCTAGATGATTCTTTGTTGTGAGGTATCTGTCCTGTGTATTGTAGTGTGTTTAGTAGCATCCATAGCCTCTATACATTAGATACCAGTAGCAACCCTCCTCCCGGCTATAACAATGAAAACTGTCTCTAGATATTGTTAAATGTCTCCTGGGGTGAAAATTGTCCCTGGTTGAGAGCCACTGCCAAGAGGTGTGCTAAGCTGGGATAGGTTTAGAGTGCCACAGGAGCACGCAGTAGGGGTAAAGGGGTGGTCAGGAAGGCCTCCCTAGAAGTAGATAAGTGGAAGCTGAGATCCAAAAAATGAGCAGAGAATTGGCCAGGGGAATGGGGTTAAGTGGAGTGACAAGAAACAGTGTCCCAGGAAGAGGGAGTAGTGTCTAAAAGGCCCGGAGCTGAAAAACAGCATGTACTTGAAGAACCAAAAGATGATCAGGATTGATGGAAAACAGAATGTAGAACAGGTGGGGAGGGTAGGAATGCTGAGAAAGAGAATGCTGGGAGGCGAGGTGTGAGAGCCAGGTAGGGCCATGTGGTGAGGGCCACATGGAGCAGCTGGGATTTATGAGTCAAGGATAATGCTTAGTTTCTGGTGTAGACAGCTGAGTGAACCATGGTATCACCTGCTATGCTGGGGAAGGGCGGGGAGCAGCAGGTCAGGAGGGAAGACAAGGGATGCAATGTCAGCTCTGTGAATTGAGGGACCCTGAGGAGCAGTCATGGGGAATCCCAAGGGGCAGCCATGTGGACATGCCCAGAAGGCAGCTGGACAAATGGGTCTTCTCCTTGGTGCACTGAGCTTTCCAATGGCTCTACTTTGAAGGCCTCCACCGGAGAAGACCCTTGCCTAGGAGATTGGCAGGTGTCTCTGCTGAGCTGTTTTCCCCAGGGAGGCCTGAGTTGTTGTCATGGTCACAGCTTACCATCCTTCTAAAAATGTCTTAACTCCAAACTAAGAATTCAAGGTTAGTTTTTAAAAAGTGTGGGGAGAAGGCCACAATTAGCACTCCATTAATTGTGCTGATTAAATTCACTCTAGTATCAGTGGAAAAAGTACCAAATAACACAGCAGACGATTCCCCATAACGGTTTGGCCTATTTAAATAATCATTAAATGTGGTCTTTAGTAATGAGATTTAGCTTCAGATCTTTAATATTGTCTTATTATTATCATTATTACTTGAAGGGTAAAGGATTACAAATACTGATGGCCTCAACCTGGCTGGTAGATGAAACCTTGGTTTTGGGATTACAAGATGAAACTTCCTGCTGCCACCAGGTGGTGGCAGATCTTACTTTTACACTCAGGGCCCCAGCTCACACACACCTGATAATTGTCGGTGGCATCCCCAAGAAGCCCACCAAAGGTGATCGCGTTGGTGATACAGCCGAGGTAGATGAATAGGATGGCAGAGATGGACTGAATGTGGAAGCCATCATAGAAGTCACTTGGGAACCAGGGCAACTTCCTCTTGATATCCAGACACAGTCCACCGAAGAACCTGCTCAAGACAGGCCCAGGGGCTGCTTTCTCACCACTAACACTAGTGCAGGGGCAGGGCTATTTACAAGAACCTGCAGACCCTGGGGCGAGGAAAGGAACTTGACTGGGGTGGATGGGGCAAAGATCTTTCCACCAGAACATTTAGGGCCAGGGATGAATTCCTGTAGGACTCAGTTTGTGGTTGGCACCACCCACACTGGGAAGGGTGGACATAGGGGTTTTGGAGAGAGAAAGTCTGATGGGAATATGTCCTGGGGTAGACCCAACATTCCATGGAGAATGGAAGTCCTGGGGTCCACAGATGATGGTCCTCCTCACATCCCTGACCATCTGCAGGGTGCCCGCTCTTGGTGAACACAGGTATGTCTAACTTTCAGTGACAGAGGCATCCCAGATTATAACAGATTCATTAAGAACAGATCCTAAACCTTATAACTGGTTGGTATTTGCTTATTTTTTGATTTTGCTATCTGGAACAGTTGAGTGGGAGATTTTAGGTTTGGAGACATTGTTTACTGGGATTGCTATTCCCATAACCCCTAATGCAGTCCTTAGCATGGAGCAGAGTTTCTCAACCTCATTTCTGCTGATATTTTGGACTGGATACTCCTTTGCTGTAGGGGCTGTCCCGTGCACTGCAGGATGTTTAGCAGCTACCTACTACATGCAAGTTGCATCGCCCCTCTCAAGTTGTGCCAAATCCCCTGGGCTCGGGGGTAGGGGGACTAAGGAGGGCCACAGTTGCGTACAATGAGAACCACTGGTATAAAGCCAAGGGCATATAAAACATGACTTCATTCTCAAAGTCATGCTTTATATGTAGATTTGCAAGGCCACATCCTTTCCTAAATCTAGGTCAACCTGAATGACTCCAAGAGCTGGAAAAGAAACCCAAGCCAGGAGAACTTTCTCTTATTTTCTTTAAAAAAAAAGTTTTTGAATAGGTAAATTGAGTTTTAAAAAAAGGTGCTGTTATTGAATTGTGTTGCCCCAAAAGATACATTAAGGTCCTCACATCTATGAAGATGTAATCCAGTTTAGATTAAGTATTGTGGTGGGCCCTAATCCAATATGACTGGGGTCCTTATACAAAGAGGAAAGTGCTCTGTGAAGACAGACACACAGGAGGCCATGTGGTGGAGAGGCAGAGCCGGGGGTGATGCAGCTGCCAGCCAGGAACACCAAGAACTGCTGGCCACCACCAGAAGCCAGGAGGAGGCCAAGAAGGATTCCACCCAGAGCCTCAGGGAGCATGGTGGTCCTGCCAACACCTGCTGTGGAACTCCTCGCCTCCAGAACTGCAGGAAAGTAACCTTCTGTTGTTTTAAGCCATCTAGTTTGTGGTACTTTGTTACAGCAGACCCAGGAAACAGGCACCAAAGGATGTCTAAGAGAAAAGTTTGGGTTCCTCTCCTCTTGTATGGGTCTCAAATTCCCCTCTCCTGAGGCAACCCTTTTTGGGGATCCGTGATGGGGTTCAAGGGCTCTGGGAGGGAAAGAAGGCAGGGGTGACCTCGAGTGGGCACTACAGACCGTGGTTGGGAAAGGTCCCCAGAGGGCGGCTGAGAAGGAGAGAAGTCTAAAGGACAGCAGGGTCACTGGGAGGCCTGGGGTGGGCACCTTCCCGTCCAGATAAGTTCTTCCCCGATTTCGTGCATGGCTGGCATCTCTCCATCATCCCCGCTGCTCGTTCCACCGGCCCCGCCACCGCCAGCCCCGCCGCCACTGCCACCACCACCACCACCTCCATTGCCTCCTCCAGCAACTCCGCCGCCTCCTCCCACAGAGCCATTCATCTGGCCCAGCTCTGCTAGGGAGAACACAGATTTCCTGGAAGAGAAGGGGGATGAGGGAGAGTGGGTCCCCCAGAGCACCCCTCACCTCTCCAACCAAAATTATGAAATATCTTAAAAGACAGAAATGCAGAAAATGATCTAACAATATCCACACGCAGGTCACCTAGACTTTACAAATGTTCACATTTAGCCATATTTGCTTCTGATATATCTTATTATTTTTAAACTTATTTTAAAAGTTATTTTGAGACAGGGTCAAACTCTGTTGCCCAGGCTGGAGTACAGTGGCATGATCACAGCTCACTGCAGCCTTGGCCTCCTGGGCTCAATCAATCCTCCTGCCTCAGGCTCCAGAGTAGCAGGGACTACAGGTGCATGCCACCATGCCCAGCTAATTTGATTTCTTTTTGTAGAGACAAGATCTCACTATGTTGCCCAGGCTGGTTTCAAACTCCTGGACTCAAGTGATCCACCCACCTCAGCGTCCCAAAGTGTTGAGATTACAGGCATGAGCCACTATGCTGAGCCTCAGATGTATTTTAAAGAGCAATAAAATGATACCAACAGAGTTGAAGCCTCCTTTTTCTCTCCCTACTGCCCATTCTCATACACACCTCTTCTCAGCAGAGGGTACCTTCTTGGGTGGCTCAATTCGGATATTTGGGTCCCATTCTCCCGGGGGAAGGACAATGACCTCATCCAGAAATTCATCAATTCCTGCAATCAGATCGTCCCGATTGCGGGCTTTGTAGGCCACGTCACTGAAGAGCTGGTGAGGAGAGAGGAGGGAGAAAAGAAAGATCGCATCTGTTTCTGACATGCCCGGGAGCATACCACATCTAGTTTTTAAAGAAATCATTTTGAACCACGTCTCCCACTGACAACTCACTCTCAGTTTTTGGAATGAGACCATAGCACATTGGTAAAATAAACCACAACGGGACACAGCAGGCACTGGGGGAAGACAGCCTGTCTTGGATCTGAAGGCCTGGTCTCCATATTCTTGCTTGTAGGACTTTGGTTGAGTTACTTAACCTTTCCGTTTCAGTTTTCCACACAGCACGTGCATTAGAAAACCTCTGTAGAGCCCAGTCCAAGGAGCTCAGATATTTCACATCCATTTTTTACTTCCAGCCCTTCGCCCTTGGAGGCTCACGTCGTGTTGTTCACACTGTCTCCAGAATGTGCTTTCTGACTTACAGATTCGATGGGATATGCTCATGTTTAACCTTTTCCCGTTTAGGAAAAAAAAAGGTGCAGCTCATTGCCAGCATTCATTTAATTTTACAGAAACACTCTTTCAGGCCAAAGCAAATCTGACTGATTTTCAATGTGAATATGAAATATAAAAATTATTTTTAGAGTTATTTCTAAAAACAACTAACATCAGAATCACTGGAATGATCAGAGTCATCTAATTTGGAAAAACTGGATTCATCGAATGAATCTTAGGCCAAAAACTGAGAATGATGTTAGCATCACTCGTAGGAATGCTAGTTTTCTAGCATTTGATATTTTCAATGATTGAGAGTTAGTATATTTTGTAAATGGAAATACCACAGCTAAAAACAGAATGCTATAAGTAGAATGATGTCTTTTGTTTCCAAAGTCAATATACAAGAGCAATGCAAAAATAATAAAAGTGAGACATTTCCTGGGGAAAAGTTATCTTGGGGTAAAGCCTGCAGCTGCAAGCACTGCCAGCGAGTATTCTTGGCACAAACGGGAAAGAGTTAAAGTCCTCTAGGCTCCCCATCACTCTGGGGACAGAGTGTTACTCAGCTCTGCTTACAGGCTCTGTGTAGTCTCTGGCTCACCTCTCCAGTGTTACCTCCTGCCCTTGAAGCTCTTACACTGAGCCTACATCAAACCACCTCCATCCAGCTTCTCTGAGCCTGATCCATTTCCTTTGTTTGGAATGCTTGCCTCATAGCCTGGTGCTGGGTCTGCCTTCCTCCTGCTCCTCCTTAGCCTTAAAGCCCCCTCATCTGTGAAGCCCTCCTTGACCCCCTGGGAAGCTGGCACATGGTTAGTTTTACAATTATCGTCTGTCCCTCACACTTGATTGGTTCTCCTAAAGGACAATGACTATTCCCTGATTCTCATTATCTTTAGCATCCTGTGTAGTGCCTGTTACACAGTAGGTGCTCAAATGTGCTGGCTGGATAAGTTAATGAATGAAGGTGCAGTGCTTGTTGCAGGAGCTGTAAAATTCAGGAGTACAAGCTTCTGGTTACCACTTACATCATCTACCATGAGGGTTGCAATGGCACGGCCAATTTCATTGTAGGATTTTGCTCTCCCAGAAGGTCCCAGCAGTATAAACAGAAATCTGCAAAGAAGATGGAGAAGATTAAGGAAGAGGAGCATGAAAGTGAGAAGGAAAAATAGAAATAAGTAAAGAGAATTCTTTGGCCCTGAACAATATGCTTTTTTTTTTTTTGAGACAAGTGCTTGCTTTGTCACCCAGGCTGGATGGAGTGCAACGGCACAATCTTGGCTCACTATAGCCTCCACCTCCTGGGCTCAAGCAATCCTCCCACCTCAGCCTATTGAGTAGCTGGGACTACAGGCGTGCACCACCATGTCCAGCTAATTTTTTGTATTTTCAGTAGATACAGGGTTTCACCATGCTGCCCAGGCTGGTCTCCAACTCCTGGGCTCGAGCGATTCACCTACCTTGGCCTCTCAAAGTGCTGGGATTAGAGGCATAAGCCACTGCGCTGGGCCCATTTTTAACATTTTTACTTCCCTCCATGGAACCCTATGTTTGCTTTGGAGGAACATTTCCTCTTCCCCTCCCATGAGGCTCCCCATCAAGCATCCTCACCTTTGTCTTGCTGCCCAAGCCCACCTGACAACTTCTCTCCCAGTTGTTGCCTCCTTCTTTATTATTATTATTATTATTAATAATAATTTTTTTTCCAAGATGGAGTCTTGCTCTGTCACCAAGGCTGGGGTGCAATGGCACGATTTCGGCTCACTGCAACCTCTGCCTCCTGGGTTCAAGTGATTCTCCTGCCTCAGCCTTCTGAGTAGTTGGGATTACAGATGTGCACCACCACACCTGGCTAATTTTTTTGTATTTTTAGTAGAGACGGGGTTTCACCATGTTGGCCAGGCTGGGCTCGAATTCCTGATCTCATGATTGGCCCGCCTTGGCCTCCTAAAGTGTTGGGATTAAAGGCATGAGCCACCGCACCCGGCCTCTTTTATGATTATTTTTAATAAACTCTAAAACTCTTCTCTAGTCAGAAGATTTCCCTTCCCAGCAGCCTCCAAGTTTAGAGGTGTCTCTGAGAGCACTAACAGTCAACAGCACTGTTTGCTGACTGTACTGCTGACTGGTTCCCTAAGGGTGGCATGGGGACAGGTTTCAGTGGCTCTCACCTGGTGGGGACAGGCACCTCGGTCACTCCTCCCAGCATGGCCGACTGGATGAGGCGCACGAACGCGATGAATGGCTGGTCTAGGAAGTCCACCTCACCCACGAGCACGTTGGAGGCTTCTGAGTCCTTGGGAATCTTCTTCATGAATTTGTTTTTCCGCTGAACAGGGAGGGGAAATGAGATTGCCAAGGAAGACTCCCACCTGCTCTCCTTCACTTCCCTTCAGACTGCTTTGAGGCCTAACTTGAAAAAAATTCTCTCAATGTTGCCAAGACACTGAAAGAATAAACAAGTACTCCTTTGATTCTGCAGATGGGAAGACTGAATGTAGGTTAACCCCAGGCACCATTAAGCCTTGTAGATGGGAAGGTACTGGCAATGACTCTCCTTGACTAAGACATTCCTTGATGGATGAAAACGGCTCCACTGAGCTGTGGGCTGAGGGGTCAGAGAAGAGCCCTGGGGTTGCCAGACATCAGGCCCAGATTGCCTTCCTCAGGCTGAGCAGATGGGAAGTCTCAGTGCTTCTACTCTAGCCACCCAGACCTCCCCTCTCCACCTTCACTTTTGGTGGCTGTGGGGAGGAGGAGGCCTGTTCTGATGGTCAGAGTAGACAGGCCTTCTTTTCCCTTTGTCACCAGCTTCCTGGCTCACAGGAATTCCTGGACCAGTCTCCAAGTCTGTGGGAGACTTCCATGACCCCAAGTTACCCCCAGGGGACCTCCCAGGAAATTCATAACTTCTGGAATTTTCCAGCGGAGACTATCAAGGTAGCCTCTCTTCAGTCGCTCTGGCTAGTGTCTCTTCAAAGGAAGAAGGTCACACAGGCAGAGCCAGTGGGGTCTGATGTGAGAGGTATTGGAGACAAACCCTCCACCCAAACATGTTCCCACTGTCTGCATTTATAACTTCATTCTTCCTGAGTCCTCTTTTACACTGAAGATCCTCCAGGGGTGGCTACTTTCAAGCTCTTCTTAGTCCTCACCATCTTAGAATGAATTTCTTTTTCAGATTGCTTTCTCTCTGGGCAGCAAGGGCATGGACAGACAAGAGACAGAGATAATTTTGTTGGAAGATGGAGGGGAGCAGTTGGGGTGGCGGCAGGGCTGCGTGCAGTCCACAGTGGCTGACACAGTGGGAAAGAGCCTGGGGGTAGAGGACAGCTCTGAAGAGAGCGCCTGTGAATATCACAATTTTCCCACCAATCCCCCTTCTGCTGGAGTCTTTCCCGTGGGCACAGGCCTGTTTCTCACAGCCTCAGTGAAGACACAGGTTCCTTGTGTCTCTTCCTGTCCCTGTGGAGGGGTCAGTTGTGGGCATGGATATGGTCAACAGGTCCTGCCCTTTTGTCCCCATGGCTGTTTCCTGATTCAACTCACGTGGGGGCATCATACACACTGGGCTGGTTGGCCTACCAGCACGAGGAGGGGCTCGTGAGCAACAGCTGTACCCTTATAATCTTTTAAATCCAATTGGGGAAAAAAAAATAACCCTCCACAACCACCTGGGCAACCATCAGTAGCCCCAAGGATCCTTATATAGTGAGAAAAAGCAGGAATTGACAGGAACACCAGAGTCCCCGAGACTCAAAATGTCCCTTTGTCTCAGGCATGGTCAGTTGATTACTAAGCAGCATTCTTCAGGGTGGAGGGCTGGGAGTACCAGGGCAGTCACCGTCTCCAAGCATCAGGCGGGGTTGGGGCGGGGGTGTCCAGGGAAGGGGAGGAGATGCAGGCTGGGCAGAAGCACTCTGCAGAATGAGGCTTCGAAAACAGCAATGCTTCAGGGTGTCCCAACAAACCCACTTGTTTTTGTTGTTGTTTTGTTTTGTTTTGTTTTGCTTTGAGACAAGAGTCTCACTCTGTCATCCAGGCTGGAGTGCAGTGGCACTATCTCGGCTCACTGCAACCTCCTCCGCCTGGGTTCAAGCACTTCTCGTGCCTCAGTCTCCTGAGTAGCTGGGACTACAGGCATGTGCCACCACGCCCGGCTAATTTTTGTAATTTTCATCAAGACAGGGTTTCTCCATGTTGGCCAGGCTGGTCTCAAACTCCTGGCCTCGAGTGATCCATCAGCCTCAGCCTCCCAAACTGCTGGAATTACAGGTGTGCACCACCACACCTGGCCATCCAACCAACCCACCTGTAATACAGGAGAGAAGAGAAATTGAACCAGGGACTTGGTCCTTCCTTACACATTGTGACATGTTTGGTAAGAAGGCCAGGGTTGTGGCATCCCAGAAATGGGAGCATGCTACTGTTCCAACCAACCCTGGCTTGCCCACAGCCTGGACGTGGGCTTGTATAACCAGGGCCCTGCTGACTCCACTTCCTGAACCCTTGGGGACTCCAGTCTGGCTCTGTACTGCAGAGCCACTGCAGCACAATGATGCTGTCTGAATCTACTCTCTGTTCACTGGGAATCTGCTAGCTGAGGGCAGGCACGGAGTTTAGCTTTGCACAAACCAATGATGAAGAAAAAGCCTGCAGAGCAAATGCCTCTGGGCTTGCACCTAAAGAGCGCCCACTAGCATAGACCACTGATGCTGCAAATACTGAGAAGCAGCATCAGGTATCAGCAAGGAGAACTAGATGCTGGCGCTAGGTGATGGGTTCCAATCCCTAAATCAAAGAAGCACTGCCTGGTGAAAGTGACAGCTAGTGTTATTATTACCACTCACATATTCATTAAAACAGGTTATAAAAACTTTTACTAGGTAATGCTTTCTTATCACAGTTCCGCTGTCTGTGTGCATGAGTAAAAGTGGTTTTCCTCTCCAAATAATGTTCCAGAATACTGACTAGTTCCTCAATTACTTCCAAATTAAGGGCTCTGGAGTTAGACTACCCAGGTCAAATCAAAGTTCTGTCTTTCAGCTGTATAGACTTGGGTGTGTTATTTAACTGCTGTGAGGCACAGTGTTTTCTCATGAGTAAAATGGGAATGAAAATAGTACCTTTGTGATTCACAGAAAATGCCCAGCACAGTGTAGTGCATGTGGTGTGGACCTTAAATATTGATTGATTTTGTTACTGTTGTTATTAATTTATTTGGGCCCGGACACTGACATGAGGAGCTGATTTTGTTTTTGCCTTCCACCAAACTTAGGGGTGGCTGGAAGGCCTGGAGGTCACCCAAGCTCCTGAAGGCTCCTCGTCAAGTCTCAGGTTTCCTTTGTCATCTTTCTTCCTACTCCTGGGAAGATACACAAGAGGACCATGGGACCTCCTGTCCTTGAGGTGTGCAGGAGTTGGAATTAAGGGGGCCTCTTCTGGGCTTCCCCAAGAGGCACAGTCACAGGATTCTCAAATGGACCCAATTTGTTTGCAGAATTCTGATCTCATCAAGAGGGTTTCAGCCCAGCTCACGGGAGACCACAGGAAGAAGATGCACTATTGAACAGTCTAATTAATTAACTACCACTGCTGTCCCCACAGGGAGATTCTTTTCTGTCTCTCTGCCAGCCCCAATCCCTATCCCATCTTTAAAGGTGCTTGTGGGTCACCGGATAGATGAAGCCATGTGTGCTGGTCTTCTCTCTCCCACAAATCCTAAGCTCAAGGACAGCCGGTGCCTCATTTGATCATGTTTTCTGTCTCACACCCCCAGGGCCTGACACAGAGCCAGCACCTGGGACTCTGCTAGTCCCTGACTGCTGGCCTTGGCAGAGTCCCCCAGGCAGCCCAGACTCCCCACTGGGGACCTTCCTGGAACTCCCACTCCTTTGTAGGAGTGGAATTCTGCCCATAGGGGATCCCTGCTCCTGAAACCAAAGACTTCTTCCTGCCCTGGCCCTTCATTGCAGCTAAGTGCAGGGGTTTTACTACCTGGTCTGTGTTTGGGGTGAGAGAAATGTCATTCATGCTTCTGCTCTGGGCATGACCTAGGAGAGAAGGAAAACAAGATCCATCAGGGGAAGCCAGGCTCTCACAGGACCCTTTCCTATGGACTCTACTCATGTACCTCTCCCATGTTCATAACAAAGCAAACCCCCTCCCCCTTAATCCTGGAGTCCCTTTAAGTTAGGACCCTCTCACTTTCCTTCTGTTCAATGGCCGCTTTCCTGAAAGAGGTGTCAGACTCCAGGTTCCATTGTTTCCTTCTCCCTCCTCAATCTACCACACTCTAGTCTCTACCCCTCCACCCCGCCTTCTTGGATGTCACCAGGCTGTCTACTCTGGGTGCGGCTCTGGACCAGGTCCGGATAGGAGGAGGGACACAGATGTATTATTACATGAGGTTCCATGTGTCACTTAGCTTGGAATTTGCTGGAGAGGGGAGCAGTTTCACCTCTGTCCTCCATGACCGGTGACAGTCTTTAAACGTGGGCTGGGGATTTAGGCTGGCAGAGGGAAGGAAGGTGGGCTCCCCATGAGAACAGTGATAGTCAATTATTTGAACTGCCCAGTAGTTCCTTCCTCTGTTAAGAGGGAGAAAGCCAGCTCTCCTCTCCCACTAGCCCAATCTGGCGGACACCCTCAGACCTATCGTGTCTTGGCTATTGGACTGTGCCACTCGTGGTGTCCGGAATGCTGCTCCTCTTTGCTCTCCTCCTCTCATTTCTCTCCGAGGATCCTCTCCTGCTTGGGCCTCCCAGGGCCTTGTCTTTGCTCTCATCCCTTCCAGGTGCCTCAGCTTCTCCGCTGGTCAATAGCCCCCACTCCTGTTGTTTCCAACACCTATTTGGGCTGAGGACGCCCAGGATGCATCTTTAGTCTGATCCCTCTTCTGAGCTCTAGACTCCTTGGAGCAGTCCCCTCTGGCACCTCAAATGCAACTCTTTTACCCTCCAAATCACTTTCCTCATGGACACATTCCACTCAATGCCCCTCCCTCCCATCCACCAGCACTTCAGACAGAAATCTAGGAGCAGCCTTGGGCTCTCCCTCTTCATCACCTCCTACTTCCCACCAGTCCTTCAATTCCACCTCTGTCCCTTCCTCTCCATTCTAGAATGCAGGCTTAGTCTCTGCCTTCCAATGTTGCCCCTTCTAGATTATTCCTACTCAGACAGAAATCTGATCACAGCATGCTCCTGCTTCAAGCTTCCCAGGGGTTCCCATTATCTTCAGAATAAAACCCGGGTTCTTTTGCTGGGTGCACAAGGCCCTCTTTGATTTGACCCTCTCTTCCCCTTAACTCCTACACTTCCTGTGAACTGAACCGATGTTTTGCTTTCATAGCTCCAAATCCTTCTCTTCCATCCCCCCACCTGCTATTTGTTTCCTTTGTTTACAACTCCCTCTTCCTCCTCCTTGCTCCTGGAAAACTTCTATTTATGCTCCAAGACTCAGTCAGCATCTCCTCCTCTCTGATTCTTCTGCTGTGCGCTGTGTTCTGCATGCTGGGCCACCTCAGGGTGGGTGCCCACCTTGAATATGACCTGGTTCACACAAAGCTGTCATCATCCATTCATGCCTCTTGTCCCAGTGGTTCCCACCCCCAAGCAGTGTTGGTAGGGAGGTGACCTCATATACAATGACAACTGAGTGGAAGGTCTTCCCGAAGCCACTCTCTACCCACTGAACACTGCCACTGGGCATCCCTATGTGGAATAACAAGGCCAAGGAGACTCAGTGGACTTGGGTCATCAGGACAGAGAGAGAAGACTGCAGCAAACGCCTGCTGTGCCCAAGGCCATGGGCAGGGGCTGCATTGCCCCCAAGTCACTCCTCGGCCTGGACAGGGGCACAGCACTGGGCTGCACTTGTTAACATCTTGGCATTTTGTAAAAGCACCTAAAGGAAAATAGTCCTACACTGCTTTTTCTTTTTCACTTCATTTTCTAAGTTCGCTCCTTTCTTCCCCCAGTTTGCCTGTCTGTGTATCCCCGACGAGGTGAGGTGCGTGAAAAGCCTGTCTGTCACCTCTCACCTCAAACCCACACCCCACCCCCGACCAGCCATTCCCAGAAAAAAGGGGCCATGACTCTGCCCACATTTCTTTTTCATGGTGGCACGAGACTGCCACCCAGTGATGGGAATGCTGCCTGACTGAACAGAAGGAAAGGACCTTGCCTGTTTTTTATTCCCTTTCCAGGAAAGCTTTTCACCAAAAAACGGGGTTAATGTCAGTTTGATGAAGATGAAGATACAGACTAAGATAAAAACACCTAGAACATGGGAGTGGGTATTGATTACACCAGGATGTGACTGAGAGCCTCATTTTTCAGAGGAATGACTTGAATATTATGGTAGTAAATGAGGCCCTGAGAGTAGCCTGGGTTTAGAGTGAAAGTTAGGCTCCTCCTGATGCATGCCCTGAGAATTCTTGGCAGATCCTGGGCTTTGTCTCCCCTACCTACGGCAATGTGGCCATGTCACAGCTGCCACAGCCTGAATAAAGTTGCCACAGAGTGGCGAAGCACACACTCACACAGACGTCCGTAATTTGCACTCTGCCGCATCCGCAGGTCCTCTGTGGAGTGGTGTAGACTCGGGCCAGCACCAGGGCTCCGGGCGGGACTGCGATCTGGGAGGAGAATCAGAAGAGACTTGGCTTCGACAGCCTTGCTGGTGTAGTGAAGCCTCTTGGGTTAGCTCACTTTAGATAAATAAAACTGGGCAGCAAGACATGTCTCTTCCCCTTCTAGGAAGAAATTCTTTTTTTTTTTTCTTTTTTTTTTTAAATTTAAGCAAGTCAGTAGTCTGAACAAGATTACAGCCTGGGCGCAGTGGCTCACGCCTGTAATCCCAGCACTTTGGGAGGCCGAGGCGGGTGGATCACCTGAAGTTGGGAGTTTGGGACTAGCCTGGTCAACATGGTGAAACCCCATCTCTACTAAAATACAAAAAATAGCCAGGCATGGTAGTGGGTGCCTGTAATTCCAGCTACTTGGGAGGATGAGGCAGGAGAATCACTTGAATCCAGGAAGCAGAGTTTGCAGTGAGCTGAGATCACGCCATTGCACTCCAGCCCAGGCAACAGAGTGAGACTCCGTCTCAAAAAAAAAAAAGAACAAGATTACAGACAGAATATTTGTACTGTTGAAAGTGAGATAGATACACAGTTCATTAAATGGGCACAAGATGTAGTAGACTGCTTGGGTTCATCCCTGATTCCACACTTACTGGCTTTGTGACCTTAGGCAAGTTACTTAAACTCTGTGCCTCAGGCGTCTCATCTGTAAAATGGAGACAAGAACCATACCTACACACCACAGCGTTTTTGTTAGGATGAAGTGAGTTAAAACAGGAAGAGCACTCAGAATAGTGCCCAGAAGGTAGTTAAGTGCTGAGTATGTATCTGTTGCTATTATGGTATGTTAAACACTTCCTGTTGTTTGGGAGGGATTTTTTGAGACAAGGTCTTGCTCTGTCGCCCAGGATGCAGTGCAATGGCACAATCTCTGCTCACTGAAAGCTCCATATCCTGGGTTCAAGCAACCCTCCCACCTCAGCCTCCTGATTAGCTGGGACTACAGGTGTGTGCCACCATGCTTGGCTAATTTTTTGTAAGGCGGGGTTTATGCCATGGGGTTTAAACCATGAGGTTTATGTATTTCTTATAGAGATGGGGTTGATGCCATGTCACTCAGGCCGGTCACAAACTCCTGAGCTCAAGCAATCCGCCCACTTGGACTCTCAACGTGCTGGTATTACAGTTGTGGGTCACCGTGCCCAGCTCACTTCCCATTTTTAAGTAATTCATTTAGAGGCTCCTCAATGTTTTTAACGTAGCAACTTTGCTGTGTGTTTGTCTGACAGGCTCAGCAGGGCTAGTGTCTCTGGGCATCTAGGCTCGGATATTGATAGTGGAGTGTTGGAGATCTGAGATGTGCGCGTGGAATAATTCACTCTCTCTGAATGGCCCCAGGTCCTGCTAATCAGAGTGACATCAACCACCAGATCTACAAGCCCTGGCACTCTTGAGATAAGCCCAGCCCCTTCTACCACCCTGATGTGTTCCATTTTCTGCTGAGGCTCTTGACCTCTCCAGGGGGTTTGATGTGAAACTTTTGGGTCCTTTCCATAGCAAGCCATCTCTACCAGCATTTCCCAATGCTGTGTGACATGAGAATCTCTTGGGGTGCATTCTAACCTCTCTCTCTTTTTCCAGGCCATACCCCAGACCAACTGACTCCAACTCTCCAGGGGTCCAGGCATTAGGACACGTCTCAATCTCCAAAGTGATTTGCCATGTGCAGCCCTAGCTGAGAACCAACTCTCTCCCTAGAAATTGTTCTGCTCTGGTGGTGGGAACAACATGCGAGTGTGGCTGGGGTCCCCACAGGCCTGCCAGAGACAGAGGCTGAGGGATCCCCAGAACATCAGAATTTCTCCAGAAACTCCCAGCCCCTAAGGTGGGCTCACCCAGGTACCAGGGCCTGATACTGGTCCTGCATGTCCCATGCCTACCAGCGTAAGGCCTGACTCACTTGTGGTGGAGACTGACTTCCCAATGTCGACTAAGGAGCGGTGGATGGGCTTCTTGGTTTGGTGACGGTGCCTCCTCAGGAGGACATAACTGACCCTCTCCCGGAGCTCTGGTCGCAGGAGACCATCCTCAATCTGCTTCTCAATGACATCATCTGCGTGGAAAACATACACACCTCGTCCCTGTGGGACAGAAATGCCCCAGGGTATGGGGGTCTTCAGTTTCACCTGTTATTAGTGGGATTAAATGTGGCAGGGGTCAGTGGAAATACTCCTAGATTTGCCACTAGCTGTGGAAAACTGGGCACATCATCAACTCTTGGCCTCCTCCTGTTCAAGGGCATGTGCATGTCTGTGTGTGTGTGTGTGTGTGTGTGTGTGTGTGTGAGACTCTGCTCTTTCTGTCAGTGTTCTTATGAAAAGGGAAAGAAACAGTACATACGAAACTGCCCCAGGAGGCACAAAAATCCTGTGTTCAATGGTTTTAATCCTAAAACGAACTCTTTTTAGAAAAGTATTTTGGGCAAAATACTTCTGGCAAAATCCAATGTGCTAGAACAAAAATCACAAAAAATTTTAGGGGTGTTAAGGCAAGCCACCTCCTCCCTTTGACACACCACTAAATGACAGCTAATTTCCTAAAGATGAATGATGACCCAGTTTACCCTGAAAAGAAACAGGTTGCCATGGCAAGAGGTGTCTCTGACTATGCAAGAGGCCCTCTCCCCTTTGCTACATTTCTGGTTGGCATTTTGGAGGATGGTCTTTTCGTCTCTACTGGAGGTCTACATGAAACTGAAACTTGGAGTGACTATGATCCTGCCCTGGGAGGAACAGAGGTCTGCAATTCTGGTCTCTGCAGAATCAGGTGTCAGAGATGGGCCAGTCACATAGACTCGAGGGCAGGCGTGAGGTCAGGGGAGCTGCCTGGTTTGCAGGGACCACAGGAGAGATGCACATAGTGGCCCCTGCCTCACCTATGATCTGTGGTAAGGAGCCGCTGTCCAAATCCAGCAGCACTGTCCCCGTCTGCAGGCAGGTACGGAGCTCGAAGAGGCTGTGCAGGGACAGTGTGGACACGTGGGGCTTGCTCCAGCGTTCGCCGCCTTCCTCTACCTTTTCTTCAAACTTTATCCACCTGGAAGGGTAAGGATGGGGCTCAGTGTGGCCAGGGCCCTCAGGAGGAGGCCCGCCTGGGTCTCCCCAAGAGATGGGTGTCCTGTGGGGTCATGCTATGTATGTGGTTGTGGTGTTGGTCCTAGACTCATAGGCAGAGGATCTCTTGGGAATGCCCTAATTTGTCCCCCACTCCTCCTGATACTGTCATGTTAAGGAAAGTGGCATCCAGAGAACTATACAGGGGCATGGGGGATCTTCTGGGAGTGATGGAAATGTTCTAAAATTGGATTATGGACATGGTTGCACAATTCCATACATTTTCTAAAAATCATTTACCAGTACACTTACAATTAGAGAATTTTAAGTTACTCTAGAACAATAAGGCTGTTTTTTTAAAAAGCCTCAACTGGAACCTGATTATCTCAGGCTGTTCACACATGAGTGTTCAGTGTGGTTTGCTGGGAGCAGGAAAAATGTTCCCTGACGAAAAATATTTCTCCCTGAGTTCCCCTGCAAGGTCTGAGGTTTCCATGCTTTACACTCTTTTTGCCTCTGAAAGTTCAGGTAAAAATCCACATGCCATCCGGGGAAGGAAAGAAAATTAACCAAGGATGTATAGGGATCTGTCCTTTCTAGAAGCCTTGCAATCATGGGCTGGGTGTTCAAGTAGAAAGGCCTCAGACAGAGCCAGGGGAGCAAGGAGTCCTGGCTGGAGACACCTAGCTCCCCTTTGTAAGATGTCAACCATAAATGCATGGGTAGCGCCAATCTATTACAACTTAAATCCCAAGGGAGGACTTTTGGACCATGACTATCTAATTCTAAAGTTCCTCTAAAAAAAGTAAACATATGAGAATGGTTGGGGAAAGTTGAAAAACGAGGAGAAATGGGGATGGGGCATGCCTTAGCACATATAAAAACTTGTGGAGAAGCTTCAGTAATTAAAGCAGTGTGATTCCAGGCCAGATATAGACAAGGGATCAATGGCACAACAGTCCAGAAACAGATCTGTATATCCATGGGAATTCAGATTTTTTGTTGTTGTTGTTGTTTTAGACAGAGTCTCACCCAGGCTGGAGTGCAGTGGCATGATTTCAGCTCACTGCAGCCTTGACCACCTGGGCTCAGGTGATCTTCCCAACTCAGCCTCCCAAGTAGCTGGGACTACATACATGCACCAATTTGCTTGGCTAATTTTTGTATTTTTTGTAGAGATGGGGTTTCATCATGTTGCCCAGGCTGGTCTTGAACTCCTGGGCTTAAGTGATTGGCCCACCTTGGCCTCCCAAAGTGCTAGAATTACAGTTGTGAGCCACCACGCCTAGTCACGGGATTTGGGTTTTGATGAAGGAGTTGTTTAAAAGACAACCAATCTAAAAATAGAAAGTTAAATCCCTACTTTTCACCAAAAACAATACTAAATTCTTCATGGATTAAAGTCTAAACATAAAAATAAATATATAAGCAAAAATGCAAATGTACTAGAAGAGAATATAGGAGAGCATTCTTATATTCTTGGAGAATATTGTGGAGAAAGACTTCCTAAACAAAACCATATGTATAAAACCATGAAGAAAAAAAAAAGGACAGATTTGATTACACAAAACTAAAATAAATGAAAACTTCTATATAGTAAAATAACATATAAATCAAGTTTGAAGAAATGTGCTGAGAAAAATATCTGCAACAAAGAAAGCACCAAAAGACTAATATTTATAATACAACCAATTAACTCAAATTATCCAATAGAAAGTAAACAATCCTGAGAAGAAATGAAGATGGCCAATAAACATATGAAAAGATGCTCAACTTTACCAGTAATCATGGACTTTTAAATTACTACAAATGAAATAACATTCTTCATTTCTTACATGGGCAAAAGTTAAAAAGATTGACAACTTCCTATGTCAGTGAAAACATAGGGAGGTGGCCTCTTATCTGCTGCAGGTGTAATGACACAGCCTTCCTGGCGTGGGCAGCCTCTTTCAACACTCAGTGTGCATGCCTTTTGACCCAGTGGTTCCATTTCTAGGAAACGATCACAGGAATATAATTACACTGCCACACCCTGTAATATGTATACAAGGACGCTCGATGAAGCCTTATCTGTTAGGCCAAAGAACTGGAAACCACCAGGTTTTCAGTAGAAGCATGATTACATCAATTCTGTATGTCCATGCTGTGGATCCCCCAGAAATAAATAAAAAATACGAGGGTGAACTCACATGCTGACAGGACGGACACTACCATCCCATTTTATAAAAAAGAAAAACACACTTGTGTATGCACGCACATGTGTCTGGAGAAAGCAAAAGTTTTGGAGGGATCCATGTCAAATGGTTAACAATGATTACTTTGAGCAGAGGAGTAGGATTGTTGTTGGGGCGGGATTTAAGACTTTCACTCTATTGGGGTTAGTTAGTGTAGTGGTTAGGCTGGGTGAGGTGGCTCATGACTGTGATTCCAGTACTTTGGGAGGCCCAGGCGGGTGGATCGCCTGTGCTCAGGAGTTTGAGACCAGCCTGGGCAACATGGTGAAACCCTGACTCTACCAAAAAATACAAAAAATTAGCTGGGCATGGTGGCACGCAGCTGTGGTCCCAGCTTCTTGGGAGACTGAGGTGGGAGGATCACTTGAGCCTGGAAGGCAGAGGTTGCAGTGAGCGGAGATGGCACCACTGCACTCCAGCCTGGGTGACAGAGTGAGACTCCGTCTACATTTTTTTTAAAAAAAGAGCGCAGTCTATGAAGCAACACTATCAGGTTTTGAAAAACAGCTCCATCATTTACTAGCTGAGAATCTCAGGTAAGTTACTTAATCTCTCATCACCTTTGATTTCTTCAGTAATAATAATAGTGTACAGCAATTAGAGCAGTGCCTAGCACACAAAATACTCTGTTAATGTTAGCTATTAAATTAAAAATAAAGAATATTACTTTTGTAATTTTAGGAACAATAAAAAAAAAGAAGAAAGCAAAGTCATTCAAAGCTTCTCCAACCAGGAGACATCATATTGATGTCTTGATGGTTGATACTTTGGTAACTGCCATTCTAGATCTCCCTGTGCATGCACCCACATATGCCTGTGCATGCGTGCACATATGCCCATGTTTGCATTAACTTTACATTAATGGCACCACAAGGACCTTAAGGGCATAGTATCTAATGGACATCCTTTCGTGTCTATTAGTATTAACATCATTCTGGGCCGGGTGCGGTGGCTCACGCCTGTAATCCCAGCACTTTGGGAGGCCAAGGAGGGCAGATCACGAGGTCAGGAGATCAAGACCATCCTGGCTAACACGGTGAAACCCCGTCTCTACAAAAAATACAAAACATTAGCTGGGCATGGTGGTGGGCGCCTGTAGTCCCAGCTACCTGGGAGACTGAGGCAGGAGAATGGCGTGAACCCAGGAGGCGGAGCTTGCAGTGAGCCGAGATCACACCAGTGCACTCCAGCCTGGGCGACAGAGTAAGACTCCGTCTCAAAAAAAAAAAAAAAAAAAAAGAGAAAAAACATCATTCTGAAGTGTTTCTAGTATTCCACTGTCTGAACGTACCATAATTGATAGGAACAGTTCTCAACTGGTGGACATTCAGATTATTTCTAATTATTCTTTATTATTAATTAAGGCTGGTCAGAACATCCTTAGTCCCTGCTCAATAATTTCTTTAGAATAAACTCTCAGAAGTGGAATTGCTGTGTCTGCACATTTTTACATTTATAACAAACATTACCA
Source organism: Papio anubis (assembly GCF_008728515.1). Classification (NCBI taxonomy): domain Eukaryota; kingdom Metazoa; phylum Chordata; class Mammalia; order Primates; family Cercopithecidae; genus Papio; species Papio anubis. The sequence goes on from NC_044989.1 coordinate 74,511,544, forward strand.
AACTGTTTTCCAGAAAGCTTGTGTCAGTGCCCAGTGCCACCAGTGAGATCTTACACTTCCCTGAAGTCTCCCAGACTTTGGTATTTTCATTCTTTTTCATCTCTGTTCATTTGGTAATTGAAAAATTATCTCACATTTGCACTCTTCTGATTACTAGTGAGATTGAACATCTTTTCCTTCATCAGATTTCCTCTTCATGTAACTGTATATTTTGCATTATCAATGTTGAACACCTTTGTTCCATACATTTATTTGAGACAAGTTAACCAGGCACCTGGTGGGATCCTCGGGAATCAAATGGACACAGGATGGGGAGATCTGATTAGAGAAGGACTGGGAGGTGAAGACCTGAAACATGGGGGCTGGAGCCAGAGACCAAGCAGACAAGTTGTAGCTGATCTTTCGTGGAGAAATCTCTTTGGGAAATATCATTTAAATTATGCCAGATCCAAGACTATGTGATATCGAAAGTAAGATGTTTCTAAAAGGTATGTTAACATAAGAGTTTACAAGGAACAGACCAAAGGATAAGTCCAAATTTTTTTTTGTTTGTTTTTGTTTTTGAGACGGAGTTTCACTCTCATCACCCAGGCTAGAGTGCAGTGGTGCGATCTCGGCTCACTGCAACCTCTGCCTCCGTGGTTCAAGTGATTCTCCTGTCTCAGCCTTCTGAGCAGCTGGGATTACAGGCGCCTGCCACCAGGCCCGGCTATTTTTTTTTTTTTTTTTTTAGTAGAGACGGGGTTTCACCACATTGGTCAGGCTGGTCTCAAATTCCTGACCTTAGGTGATCCACCCGCCTCAGCCTCTCAAAATGCTGGGATTACAGGTATGAGCCACCGTGCCCGGCCAGTCCAAATGTTTTAGTTGAGAGGATGCTCAACTTTTCTTCCTGAGGACCAACTTCCTATTCAGATTGCCCTTTTTTTTATTTTTTTTGCTCAGAGATGATAAAAAAAGATAAACTGAACTGTCACCCTCCTCCCAAAGACTCTTTTGCTACTCCATGGCCTTACCCATCCACCTAAAGGTGTGATGTGGCCCAGTGCACAGCCACTTCGGTGGGTTGCTCTCTTCACTGTCTCACAAACATCCTAGGCCAGATAGTCTCAGGCAGCTCTCTCCCCTGACATCCCATTCTTCAGTCTTCTGCTCATACAAATGCAACTCCACCTGAAGGAGTGATAAGAGCAATGCTCCCTCTTTGAAACATCCTCTACTAACTCCAGATAGCAGATAGCAAAGACATGCAGTCCTCTCCACCTCTCAAGACTTCAACTATTTGTACTGTGTTAGGCATACACCAAACATTAACCCCATACACACACAGACAAGGGCAGTAACCCATACGAGAACAGCGTGCAGAAACACTAAATTACTTGTCTCCAGTTTTAAGCCAATGCCAGAATTAGACTCTGCTACCAGAATCCAGAAAATTTAATTTAAGAAATTGCAGAATATGAGATCACTTAACTAGGGACACCTCTCTAGTCCCCTCTGATGTTGCACCATTAAGCCTTCCACCTGGAACTTAATTTTGTGTTTTCAATGGCTACAGCTAGAAATTTAGCTCACTTTCACCTTGAATGGAAAAGGAAACATGGAGGACCAAAGATCCATAGCAGTGGTTTTCAACCTTGGCTGTCCATTAGAATAACTTGGAGAGATTTATAAAAATACCAATGCCTGGATGGTTACCCCGCCAGGAGGGTGACCCCGCCATGGAAACTCCCAGGTTATTTCACTGCACCCTGTGGGTTCAGGAGCCCCTGTTCTGTAGGCACATAGGATGGTGTGACTTAGGGGTTAGTTCAACTTATATGAGGTCCCAACGCAGCAAACGTAGCTCACATAGGTCTGATTCTCATTATACAGCAGGACATGGCCTCTTTCCCTTAGAATGGCTCCAAGAACACCAGCTGAAAGGGTCTCCTTTCTAGCATGGTCATGCCATGCTTTAGTTTCTCCGATTTTATAATGGAAGTTCACTTACAGTACATACTCTACTACACCAATGTGTCTCAAACTAATGTGCATGGGGATCTTGTCAAAATGCAGATCCTCATTCAGCAGGTCTGGAATAAGGTCAAAGATTCTACATTTCTAATAAGCTCCCAGGTGTGGTCATGCTGCTGGTCTGCAGATCACCTCTGAGATCATGCAGAATGTCCTATTTCCTCTCTGTTTTCCACTGCCCAGGGAGAGTGCCCCTTCCTCCACAATGCCTCTGCCAGTTATTCTGCTTATTTCTCCTATAACACCCTAGGACGGTTCTCAACATGAAGCACTTTAGGAACCACTGTTCTAGGACAGTGATACTTAAGCTTGGTTGCATATAGGAATACCCTAGATGCCTTTAAAATCTTCATGTCTCAGTCATATCCTAGACCAGTTGACATCAGAATAAAAACAGATGGGATCCAGGCAACTCTGTGCTCCAGACTATTCTAGGTAAAGTTTATAACTTCTTAGGCTCAGAGCCTAAAATAATTAATGAATTAATTCAGGCTCAGTGCCTAAATTAATAATTAATTGTAGCCAATCATGTTTTATGATTGCTTTGGTATATAACAAATGCCAAATATACATTAAGCTTTTTGAAGACAGGTGCCATTGCTTCCTCTCTGGTGTCCCCTTATGGTCTCTTGCCCAGATCAACCGCATTAAATGCTTGCTCCCTCCTGCTTGAGGGTAACAAGACCTCACTGACCACTGTGGGTGAGATCTCGCTATGAGGAAATGACTAGGAAAAAAAGCTTAAAACTCATTTTGTTTAAGTATATTTAAAAATACTCAGAAGCTGGGCATGGTGGCTCACACTTGTAATCCCAGCGCTTTGGGAGGCTGAGGTGGGAGGATTGCTTTAGACTTGCCTGGGAAACAAAGCAAGACTCCATTATACAAAAAATAAAATAATTAGCCAGGTGTGTGGCATATGCCTGTAGTCCCAGCTACTCAGGAGGCTGAGGTAGGAGGATTAAGTACAGGAGTTTGAGGCTGCAGTGAACTGTGATTGCACCACTGCAATGAAGCTTATGGGGAAAGCGACAGAGAAAGACTCGTATCTAAAAAGAAAGAGGCCCTTATCTTTTAGAGACATAGTGAAATATTTACAGACGGAATGATGTGGTGTCTGGGATTTGTGTCAACCTGATCTAGCGTGTGTGTCTGGGGTAGTAGGTTGGGGACAGAGAAACAAGATTTGCTGTGAGTTAGCTGTTCACTGTTGAAGCTAGGTGATGGGCAGGTGGGGGTTCATTCTGCTATATACTACTTTTGTATAAATTTGAATTTTCCATAATAAAATCCTTAAACATTCTCCAGAATGAATAAAGGAATGGCCTCTGTAAAAAGCCTCTGGTCAAAGCCAAGTTTAAAAACTTGTGGAAGACGGATAATAAGGTTCATGTGTAATCCCAAACAACTCATTGCAAAGTGAACTTTATACCATGGCTGGTTTCAAAAAGTGGGGAATTAGAGTTGGGGAAGCAGGTCAAGTGGAAAGAAAATCTCCACATTCTCCTTCATTATCCAGCAAAGCTTTAACTTTTAGGGATTTTGCCCAAGCCTGGGTGTAGACTCCCAACTCTGCATGCCGGGGTGGGCACCAGGTGCCCCCTCCTGACTGCAATGGAGCTAAAAGGAACCTTGAAATGTCACTTATCACAGAAAGCAGCTCTCTGTCACACAAAGCAGGGCCAGAACTGAGGCTTTTTCTGTGACTAGTAACTCGGTCACAGATATGATTAGAGGACACTGCTGTTCTATTAATAACAAGAGCAGGAGAAAGCATCATGAGGCTAGCTACCAGGTACAGCCAAGGCTTCCAATGCTCAAATCACAGGATGGGAGAAGAGGAGGCTGTCCTTCAAGAAGGATCTGGAAAGGGTTGAAAACCAAGAGACCTGAATTCTAGTTCTCTCCTCAGATGGAAACTTCATAACTCCCACTGATCCTGCTGGGCTAGAGTAAATATCAGCAGTTTTCAATGGCTGCATTAGGATCATCTGGGAGCTTTTTACAAATTCTAAAACCCAGGCTGAATCTCAGACTAATTACGTCAACCTCAGCGGACTGAGAATCAGACATCAATATTTTTTAAAAGGAAGACACAGATCCTTGAGATGATAAAACAACAGGCTGCCCATTATGTGTGGTTAGGTAAGACTAAAATCTGGAGGATATACATAAACATTGTGATTGAAGAGAAGCTTCTATCTATACTTATTTTGAATATCATTATAATTAAATTGTGTCCTGGTTAGTTTGTTTGCAAAATCCCCCTTAGGACATTCTAATTTAAAAAATGTAATCTCACAATGCAAGTAACCTTTAATGCTAAGGCTATGCTGCCTCTAAACATTTGTTTTAATAATTATATTGGTGTGAATTTGTTTCTTACGAGAAGTCTACTCAATTAAAATTTGTAAACTATATATCCACACTGTGGTCACTCTATCTATGTGGCCTCACCAACTTTATTCTGTAACTCTCCCACCCCGCCCAATTACCCAAAAGCTTGACTTCTGTGTATTAGTTACAAAGCATCAAGACATGTTTGTGCTTTCTGCCTAAGCCCTGTGTGTAATACATTTTGTGACTCCAACAAATTCATTTCTTAAAAGTAAGAAATGTAAGTTTTTCTTCATTATCCAGCAAAGCTTTTTAACTTCATATGAATCATATCAGGATACTGAATTTCCCAACAGAAACTGAAGACCAGTATTAATTCACTTACAAGCCCATTAAGAATTTTCCTAGAGATGTCTGAGGAATCATCAGATACTCCCCTGGTTCAGTCTTTGACAGTGGCACTAAGAAATGATCTGTGGAAGGAAGATTTTTCAAAAGGGGAACACCTGAGGCTGGGCCTGGTGGCTCACGCCTATAATCCCAGCACTTTGGGAGGCCGAGGCAGGAAGATCCCTTGAGGTCAGGAGTTTTGAGAACAGCCTGGCCAACATGGTAAAATCCTGTCTCTACTAAAAAAACAAAGATTAGCTGGGCATGGTTGCGCATGCCTGTAATCCCAGCTACTCCCAGCCAAGCACTATGCTAAGCACTTAACATGTATTATCTCATCTAATCCTTAAATCTATCTCACGAGGTAGGTCTGTGACTATTCTCATTGTACAGGTGAGGAGACTGAGACCCTTAGAGGATGAGGAGCCTGCCCAAGGTTGCTGAGGCAGGAGAATCACTTGAGCCCAGGAGGTGGAGGTTGCAGTGAACTGAGATGGCACCACCGCACTCTAGCCTGGGCGACAGAGCAAGACTCCATCTCAAAAACACGGGAGGAACACCAAGGCAAATTCTGGCCCATTCTTACAATTTATTTGGCCAATTCATGCTACATAAAATCACGTGCATGAAAATATGTATGTGAGATAGTATAACAAGTTGTTTCTACAACTGATTATGACTTCACATACCATGTATATGTTAATAAACCAAACTTGGCAGTAAATTTGAAAGATTATAAAGTATAAGAGACTGAGTGGGCAGGCATGAGTCAAGGGTCAGCACACATATGGAGAAGTTCAGAAGGTACCAGAAGGGGCTGATGAGCACCAGAAAGGCCTCACAGGCCTCTTGGGGCACCCGCCCCAGTCCAGGCTCAGAAATTGGATCTTTTTAGTGTCCCAAAGATGACTAAGTCCAGTAACACTGTCTAATGCTAACTAAGATCACGAAGGCTGATGCATAAACCTGAAGGCCAATTTATTTAATTTACAGTGAGATTTACAATCGTTACAGGGGTTTGTTATGCTCATCCTCTAGCCTTTGCATTCTCTTATGGGCAGATATACAGGGTAAGCCAAATTATCACCAAAAAGTTGCTGAATATAGAATCAGAATGAGTTAGTTAAGTGAGTCCAGTGTTTAATAGAGTCAGGATGATCTTTCATCTCCACACATGAGATATGTCTGGAACTGGGATCAGATAGATAGGGCCTTCTGTCTTAGATTGTTCTGTAATGAACCCCACTTCCTCCCATGGCTGACTGATTCCCTCTGAATGAAAGTCTTTCCTTTTGGTGGCCTAGGAACCTCTGCTGAGGGCCTTTGGTGATGCGGTGCAGTTTGGGCATTCCAGGAGAACCACTCCTTCCCAGACAGTGATGAACTGCAGTGGCACAGCTGGTGGTGATGGGGCAGAGGTGTGGCATTCCAGGGTGAATGAAATGGGGGTGGCCTCTGCTCCCAAGCTCATGCATTTGGCGAAGGGTCCATCCTCCTGCACACCATGTCCTCATTCAGGGTTGAAGGGGAGCCCACAGCTAAGTGAATGCCATCAGACAAAGTTACTGACAAATTCTGAACAGGCTCCTTCAGGGAGAGGCTTGTGGAGGCAAAAGCTGTGTGAGGACCACTTGTATGTGTATCCAGGAAGTCCCTGTAATTGCCCTAAGGGACTGTCATCTACACAGTTGTCTGCCTCCCTCAGAGTCTGCTGGTACCTCCCTTCACTGCCTCTTCCACCTCTGCTATTCTAGGCCAAGTTCAAACGCCACCTCTCCCATAACAATGCCTTCCCAAGGGCCCAGGTTGAGGAGACCTCTCGTTCCTCTGACTCCCATCACACTTTTTATCATTTATCAAATAACACTTCCTAATCACGACAACAGCTAAAGCTTACTGAGCACTTTCTACGTGCCAGGCACTATGCTAAGCACTTAACATGTATTATCTCATTTAATCCTTAAATCTATCTCATGAGGTAGGTCTGTGACTATTCATTGTACAGGTGAGGAGACTGAGACCCTTAGAGGATGAGGAGCCTGCCCAAGGTCATGCAGCTTATAAGAGACAGGATTTGGAGGCATGTCTTTAGATTATAGAGCCTGTTCTCACCACTTTGCACATACCACCCTGAGTTTTAGTTATCTGTGTGTATGAGCACATGCCTGCTTTATACCAGATTGGGGTTGAAATATCATGCCTCATGGGCTCCAAGCACCCCACTCCAAGTAGCCTGTTTTTGTGTGGCCAGCTAGCTAAGCATGGTTTTTATATATTTAAAGCACTGTAAAGAAGGAGAAAGAGGAGGCAGAGGAGAGAAAGGAGAAGAGAAGGAGAGAAAAAGCGAAGAAGAGGACGGGGGAGAGGAGAGGAAATAAAAGGGTGGGAGAAGAGATCATTTGTGCACAAAAGCTGAAAATATTTTCTGTCTAGCCATTAACAGAACATGTTTGCTGATACCTGTACTAGATCATAGGCACTTTAAGAACAGATTCATATTTTATTCATTGTAATTCTCCCACAGGACCTAACACAACATCCCCTCAACTATTTTTAGAATGAAAGAAGAGAGGTATGGATAAAACAACCTCTCCAAAGTTCTCCTAGACTCAGAGGTTAGAGCTTCCACCTTTCCACTGCTCTAGGGATTGATGTAGTGCTGCAGTGACATCCGTGGATCTCCATGGACAGAGATAGGGTGTGGTCTCGCTCTCCTTCAAGAGGAGGATGAGTTTGTAAAATTGCACCACCTATACTCTCATAGGCAACTTGAAGAATTCTGAAGTTCTGGTTGGTATTAGAGGCAGAACTGTGGCCAAAGGATTGCTTACATTAAGTGCATATCTTCATTACTACAGATGTATGAAAGACATATTTGGGGTGTCTGCTCTGCCTGTCTTCAATGGGGATGTGCTCTCTAGGATATAGCAAGGCCTCCCATACCTCCTCATACCTCTGATCTGGGTCCCAGTGATAGGGCAACCAAAGTTGGAAAGATCAGATTCTCCATGAAGAATGTGGAATTGCTGTGGGATGGTCCCTTGAGTAGGGTGGATGTGAACATGGAAGCTGAGGATTGGCCAGAGGCAGGGACAAGCAAAAGAAGCTGGTTGCAAAAGAGTAAAGGAGATGCCCTGAGAGAAGCAGAGACCAGAAGCAGAGAGAAAGAGGACAGGCCAGCTTCCCAGGCCCAGCCCTTCAGAGATCATGCCCCAGGAGACTATGAAGTCACCCCAGTGTCCCAGTGATGCTCCCTCCACTTGTATGAGTTAGCCTGAGTGGGTTTCTGTTACCTGTAGCCCCAAACCTCCTGATGATGACAGTGGCATTTCTCTCCCCTTGGGCATCGCACACAGTCCCTGACAGTTCACTTAAGATTAGGCTGTGGGAGCCAGAGATGGAGATGCTGGGTGGGGGCTCTTGACTCTAGTATAAAGTACTGCTGCCGGCCAGGAGCAGTGGCTCACGTCTGTAATCCCAGCACTTTGGGAGGCTGAGGCGGGTGGATCACCTGAAACCAGGAGTTTGAGACCAGCCTGGCAACATGGTGAGACCCTATCTCTACTAAAAATGCAAAAATTAGTTGGGTGTGGTGGCGGGCACCTGTAATTCCAGCTACTTGGGAGGCTGAGGCAGGAAAATTGCTTGAACCCAGGAGGCGGAGGTTGCAGTGAGCTGAGATTGTGCCACTGCACTCCAGCGTGGGTGACAGAGTGAGACTCTGTCTCAAAAATTGAAAAATAAATAAATAAATAAATAAATAAAGTACTGTTGCCAAAAGGTTTTTAGGCAGGACTCTTCCTTTGGCATCTCTGGAGTCTGATGGCTGTGATCCTAACAAGACAGGAGATAAAACCACCAAAATCAACGTGTAGACCTTGTTTTGATTCTAAGTTGTATAAACCAACAGAAATAAGATATTTTTGAGACAGTAAGAGAAATTGAATCTAGACTAGATAACCAATTATAATAAGGAATTTTTCTCAATTTTATTAGGAGATATAACGGTACTGTGGTGTTTACAATGAAGTCTAATTCACAAAGATGTGTACTGAAATGTTTACAACATTTGGGATTGCCTTTAAAATACCCCAGCAAAAGCAAACAACAACAAAAAATCCCTAAAAGCAAACAAAAAAAGTGGTGGATATAGATAAATATGAATCTTTGATGAAGCTGGGTGATGGGAACCATTCTCTACTTTTTGTGTTTGAAATTTTTCATAATAAAAAGTTTAAATATATCTTTGGATATATAAAACATATATATGAATAGGTAAATCAAGTAGGGGTTGTGACATGAAGGTGGTCTGATGGTGGGGTTATTCCCCTCCTGACAGCTGCAACTGAGAGAGCTATCCAGGGATGCCTTTGGTTGGGGGAGGTGTTTATTCCTGCAGACCATCTCCAAGGGTTCTGAAGAGCTGCCAGCCAGTTCTGCCCTATCTGGGAAGAGCTCCCTGAGTGTTCCAGTCCCTCCCATCTCTCCTCACTTAATTAGCCTTCCAATCTCACTCACTGGCCAACTAATCTGATCGTACTATCCTGGGTCAACCGCGTGATGGCCTTGTGTCACTTCCTAGCTGTCCCTGTGGGTGTGGACTTGTGCTTCCCCTGTCCAATTGCAGGACTTTGAAGGTCTCTCATGCAGCTCTGCCCTGGGCTGTGCTAACTGTAAGTTATCCTAAGTCCCTGAAGGATGAAAGCCCCTAGCATAACCCTCATTCTGTGTTTACACTGCCAATTGTGAGAGCACTGGATGGAACCCAGGGCCTCTGAGACTTCAGGGAACATTTTACCTGCAGCTTGATCCAGGTTCTGATTCATATAAAAATCCCTTTTTCCTACTTCACCAACATAAGCCTCAAGTTTCAGTTTGGACTAGCATAGAGAGAGGGAAGGACCAAGTTAGATACTGGACATAAAAGCAGCTTGATAATGACAAAGAGTATAATTATTCAGAACAGTAGATCAGCAGAAGGTGGAAGTCAAACAACCTTAAAAACCTTCATCTGACCACAAATCTCCATGCGTGACTCCACTGCAATAAAACAAGAGAGCGATGACTGCTAACCTGGAGCTGCTTGTCTGGCTCGCGTATACCAGCCATCTGCAGCTCCTACAATCGCTTTTCCACCCCACCTGTCTCCTCAAACCAGAGACAGGCCTGGAATTCCCCCAACTCCCTGCTAGAAGCCCCTCCACCTGTGCCCAGGGCCGCCTTGCTCCATCCAGCAGCCTCCCTCAGCTTCTTTTCCCTTTAAATCACTCTCTTTCCCCTGGACCCTTCTTGTAAGCCTACAATATGCTCATATTTCACTGATCCTCAAAACCAAAAGGATCTCCCTTGGCCTATGTTCCCCTTAAGACGCCTCTTTCACTCCTGCCCTTCATGGATAAGCATCTTGGAAGAACTGTCAAGTCAGTTTTTTACTTTTAACTCTTCTCAACTTACTGCCCTCTGGCTTCTTCCCTACCCCTTCTCAGACTGGGTCCATCCTGCGGATGCGCTTCAGTTCTTGTGGTACTTATTATCCCCTCCCTCCATCTTGAATGTCTCTCTGCCCTTGGTTTCCAGGACGAAGCCCTCCTCCGATTCCCCTCCTAACCTCCTGGTTGCCCCTTCTCAGTCTCTTTTGTGGGTTCCTCTTCATCTGCCCATCCTGCAAATACTGAAATTCCTGGGGACTGTTCTGGGCTCTCTTCTCACTTCACAGACCTCAGGGGCAACCTTATCCTTTTCTGTGGGCTTGATTTCCACCTAGATGCTGATGCCTCCCACATTTATGCTTCTCTACTGAACTCCAGACACAGTGGCCACATGATGATCCCTGGACATCTCCACTTGGAGTTTCTTCAAATAGAACCTATCCAAAATGGAACTCATTATCAACTGCCCCCAAAACAAAACAAAAAATACCCAATGTAATAAAACTTTACTACTACATTTATGTTTCCTAAGCTGCTACCATGAGGTACCCACTAGCTTAAGGGGGAATTCTGGGTGCCTCCCTGACTATCTGCCCCCATGTGCCATCTGTTGTCAAGTCCTGTCAATTCTACCTTTTAAATTTTGTCTCAATCTACCCCTTCTCTCTATCCCCACTGCCAGCACCTCTCCCTTGGACCAGCCTCCTAACTGGCCAAGTCTTGCCCCCTTTTATCCATTCTCCACACTAAAGCCAGATGATCTCTCTTAAGGATATGCATGATTCTGTCCTTTTCCCACCTAGAACCTTTCAGTGGTCTTCTGAAGCTCTCAGCACCAAGTTCAAACACTATAACATGGCTGGCATATAATCTGCATCATCAGCCCTGCCATTCCCAGCCTCTTGCTCTACAGTCCAGCCACAGGGAACCTGTGCCTGTTCCTCTATGTGTCTGTTTTTCCGGTTCCAGGGCCCTCTCCCCCCTTCCCTACCCTCTCCTGGCTAACTCTGACCCATCCTTCAGGTCTCAATGTGAACATCTCTTCCTCCTAGAAGCCTTCCTGGACCCCGCCTGCCTGGATTAGATGCTCCTATGCTCGGCTTTCACAGTGGCCCCATTACCGAATGCCCCCTTATTTGCGTCTATGTCCAATTGGACTGAGAGCCCAAGAGAGCAGGGGCAGGATCTACCATGTTCCATTTTTATATCTCTAGTAGGCTCAGGGCTTGCAGATAATAAATATTAATTGAATGAATGAACCAAGTTTGTTGATTTCTGCATTTGGAGCTCTCAGCTTCCTACTCTCCTTTAAATTGGGTGGGCAGCTCTGGCTCCACTGGAAGGTTGATTCCAGATGGGTGGTGAAACCAGAAGTCTGGGGATGCCTACTGCCCCACACTAAGATGGGAAATGATGTTAAGAGGGCATTATACAGGATTTTTTTTTTTTTTTTTTTTTTTTTTGAGACAGAGTTTCACTCTTGTTGCCCAGGCTGGAGTGCAATGGCACGATCTGGGCTCCCTGTAACCTCTGCCTCCCAGGTTCAAGCAATTCTCCTGACTCAGCCTCCTGAGTAGCTGGGATTACAAGCGCCCACCAGCATGCCTGGCTAATTTTTTTGTAATTTTAGTAAAGATGGAGTTTCATCATATTGGCCAGGCTGGTCTTGAACTCCTGACCTCAGGTGATCCACCCGCTTCAGCCTCCCAAAGTGCTGGGATTACAGGCATGAGCCACCATGCCTGGACTACAGAGGATCTTAATGAGGGTGATTTCAGGGTTGACACAGAAAGCTCGGCTTTCTCCATCCTGCACGGAGTGAGAAAGCATCCCTGCCTATGTGCATAGAACCATTCAGGGCTTTTGAAAACGTACTGATCTGGTCTGACCCAACAACTGACCCACTTCTCCTGCCTCTTCCCGGTCATTGCAGTAATGTTCTCAGAGCATGTGTCTCATAAGAATCTTCTGGCAAGTTCGTGTTTGTGGTCTGCTCTGAGTTGAGACCAGAGGCAGCTTGGATTTGGAATTTGCTTTCATGGCTCTTGGGAGGTGCTAAGCTCTGGTTATTTCTGAGTAACCCCAAAGGGCCCTCCACACTTGGGTGGGCTCCAATTCAGGTCATTCTCCTTCCCAGCCCTCCACTTGCAGTCCAGCAGGGGTGGGCATGAGAGAGGATGGAATTCTGGGTAAATAGTTTGCTCACAGTCAGATGGTCACCCCCACCCAATCTGATCCAGCCCTTCCTGCAGGCAAGGTCATTATCAGCAAACAGCCAGCTGCATTTCCCTCATGTGAATGCTAGAGACAGAGTTAATAAAAATCTATCTTATTAACAGCCTGACCTACCAGCATTGATCACATTAGAAATGACGCTGCACACACAGTCCCCATTATGTGCATGGCACAAGGCTCAGCAGAGCTCAAAAAGCCATTTAAATCCCTCCAGGAGTGACTCCTCCAAGGGCCTGAAACATCCCCCAAACTAATAACTCCTGACAAAGCACCGCCAGGGAAAATTCCTTGCGGATTTGAGATTTTCACTCTGTTAATCTCCTAACTCAATAAAGCAAACACTCCCTGCAGCAAATTAAATACTTTTATTAAAGGGTCCCCTCCCCAATTCTCTTTGACATGGGTATTGTGGATCCATAACCCTCTTGGAGCCTGAGTGTCTGTGTGAGAGGCTATCCCCTACTCCCCATCATTTTCTCCTGTTACTCTAAGAAGGCCAGAATCCATTATGATTTGCTGATTCTTAGATTCTCGAAACATCTGACATCTCTAGCTTCCCTGAGTAGCTCCACTGGCCTGTCAACTGAGGAAACTGCTTTCTCTTTTTTTGTGGGGGTGACAGGCCTCAAATAGCTCTGACCCAGGCACCTCTAACCTTGTAGTTTGCCTGGAGGAGGACCCAGAAAAACTGATCAGGCCATGGTGGGCTTCTTGGCCAACGGTCAAACCCTTCTTCGGACTTCACTAGGGGCTTGCTGGTCATACCTTGGACAGTTATCTGGAAACCAGATGGGGTTAGCTGTAGAGAGTAGAAGAGGGTGGAGCAGAAGTCGAGAAAGCTACTCTTCTCTCACATTTTCCTGTCCCCAAGCTGGCCTTCAAGCTACTCCTCTTTAGGATCTGCCTAGAATTGGGTTCAGCCCCTTTAACTTCTAGTCATTACTTTCTTTTCACTGCTGGTTGGAGCCAGGCTATCCTGAGGTCCGGATGGCCCTTCTTCCAGGACCTCCTCAGGTGCCATCTTCAGAAAGCCTGCTTTGCAGGGAAACCCACCACTTTGCAGATGGCAACTGCCAGACCCCTTAACGTTTTAAGAGAAGACCCCTTCTAGAAACAGCCTCATGTACAGTTTCTCGGTTCCATCACTGGGTCTGGAGTGCAGAGGGCTTTGTGAATCCATACTCTGAGAGAACAGAGACAATGTGTTTTGCCTTTCGCAATAGTCAGGTCTCTGGGGGCCATAAGGCCCTCTTGGCAAGGGCTCCATGGGTGTGTGTGAAAGGCCCTCGTGGAGGGTCTGGTCCTGGCAACCATGGCTAGGAGTTCTGGATGCAGACTCTGTCCAGGGTGTGGAGAAGGCAACCTCTCCTTCCTGGGCCTCTGAGAAGACCCTGCCCAGCTTTCCTCCTCTCTATTTGCCCACCCTGGGCAGGAGAGGCCCTCGTTCAGGGCAGGCAGTGGCTTCAGGCCCTGGCCCCTCAGAGGTGTTAAGATATAATAGCCCAGGGTGGGTCTTGGTCATTTGAAACGTCCCCCTTCCCTGTCAATCTTGGATAGGCATCCTAGGCTCTGCAGCTCTCCCCATGTATCTCTGACCCCAACAGAATTGCTTCCAGACCTATGTCCTCCCCTGGAAGTCAAAACAGTCACTGGAAGTTAGAGACAGAAAGAGAAAGGGCTGAGAAAATGATGAAGGGAAGACAAAGTCCATTATCCCTCAAGTGGGGAGTCAGAGAGACCTGGACTGGAATCCATATTCAGCTACCTACATGCTCTGAACCCTGGTGAGCTCCTTGTTCCCCTTCACCTCAGTTTCCTATCTATAAAACAGGGATAATGAAAGTTTCGCCCACTCAGGGTCACTGTGCAACTTGCAAGAGACAAGCCTGTGAATCGATCAACACAGTAAGTGTTCAAAGAATGGGATCATAGGAAGAAATTCAATGGCTTCCACACAGGAACCCGGCCCAGCTGTGGGGCTGGGGATTTGTTCCTCTCTGAGGCCCACAGGGATTTATTTGCTAGTCCACCTAGTGGCCTTTCTTCCAGATACCCCTGCAGGGTACCTGGAGTGGGGAAAACCTGGGGTGTCCAAACCTGTGCCTTCTGGCTCTACACAGCAACTACCCAGGCTAGTGATGGAGATGAGCGTGGACAGCTGTGGTTGTGGACAGCTGTGGTTGTGGACAGCTCAGGCTCTGGCTGTCACGGTGGGCCCCATGCAGAGACAGACCTGGGCATAGTTGAGTCCATGCACTCTCAACTTGGGCATAATTGCCCCCAAGGAGGCAAAAACTGGTTCTTGGAGGAGTGAAAATATTTTAGATATTACAATGGCTTGTGGTACTCTACAGCTACACTCAGCCTGACAAATCTTATTCCTTTTTTTTTTTTTTTTTTTTGAGATAGAGTCTCACTCTGTTGCCCAAGTTGGAGTGCAATGGCACAATCATGGCTCACTGCAGCCTCAACTTCCCCTGGCTCAAGTGATCTCCCACCTCATCTTTTCGAGTAGCTGAGACTACAGGTGTGTGCCACCATGCCTACCTAATTTTCTATTTTGATTTTTTTTTTGTAGAGATAAGGTCTTCCTATGTTGCCCAGGCTGATCTTGAACTCGTGGGCTCGAGCAATCTCCCTGTCTTGGCCTCTCAAAGTGTTGGGATTATAGGCATGAGCCACCGTGCCTAGCTCTTATTCTTTATTTCTAATGAAAGAAATTAAATTTTAATTTAATAAAGTTGATTTAAATCAAATTAAATTCTTCTCCTGGGGACAGAGTGGCATCATGTAAAGAAGGTGGAGAAACATCGGCACAGTCTGTCTTCCTGTCCGAAGGTCCCTCCTGCTGCCTCTTCCCATAGCTTTCCTTCCCCTTGGGCTCTTGGGAGCATTGGGCACTGCTGAACAGTCCAGTTAAGTCCCAAGGCCCCTTTGTCCCACGCACTGGGGATATGAGCAGTGCCAACCACTCTTACCCTGCCCTTCCCTTGCCTCCTGTGGCTTCTCCGTGCGGCTCCCCTCCAGCTTCTGCTCTCCCATGCTTTGCTCCATGGCTCCAACTCTGCAGCCCCAAACTCTGCCAGTTCCCTTTTCTTCGGTGCCCCACTGGCCCTCTCCATTTGGATTTTTTCCCACCATTCAGACTCGATGTGCCTGGCACACCTTCTCCTTCCTCCAGGAAGCCCTCACTGCCTACCCCAGCCTGCTTGGTACTTTCCCTTTCATAGCATTTAGCTTGAACCATTTTATATTAAAGAACGTCCTGGGTAAAAAAAGTGAGACCTCATTGCTACAAAAAATAAAAATAATTAGCTGGATGCAGTGGCATGTGCCCAAAGTACCAGCTACTTGGGAGGTTGAAGCAGGAGGATCGCTTGAGCCCAGGAGTTTAAGCCTGTGTGCAGTAAGCTATGATTACCCTACTGCACTGAAGCCTGGGTGACAGAATGAGACCCCATCTCTGGAAAAACAACAACGACGATGACAAGAATGCAGTTGACCCCTGAACAACATGGGTTTTGAACTGCATGGGCCCACTTACACACAGGTTTTCTTCAACCAAATGGGGTCAAAAATACAGTATTCATGGGATGCAAAACCTGCATATATGGGCCAATGTTTCATATAGGCAGTTCCACAGGGCCAACTGGGAGACTTGAATATATGTGGATTTTGGCATCAGCAGGGGGTCCTGGAATCAATGCCCTATGGATACGGAGGGACAATGGTATATGCCTTTGTATTACTCTCAGAGTTTCATGGGTGACTGTTCTGTCTTCCCACTTGAACTTCAATTTCTTTGAGGATGAAGAGAAAGTCATAAGGTTCTGTTTGCTCCTTACTTCTGGACACCAAGGAAGGCAGGTGGGAAGGTCTTTGTGGACCAGGAAGCTCTCAAGGTACAAGGCGCCCCTTCCCTCTAGGGGGGTCAGGCAAGCCCAGGCTGTGCAAGACTGAAGTGCCCACCTGCCTCATGGGGCCCCACCTTACCTGGCTGACTCCTTCCACTCCATCTGGTCTCCGTCATGCTGCAGAGTGTCCATCTCTGTGAAGAGGGTGGGGTTGGGAGCCTCATCTTCCTCCCCCAGGATGTCCTGGAGCTGCTCAGCAGCTGGGGACCCTGCAAAAGAGGGGCAGCAGGTCTGCTGAGTGTCCCATGGAAGGAAGGAGGACCACAAGGCCAGCAGAAATGGAGTAGGAGGCAAGCACAAGGGAAAAGCATTTTCTAATTCTGTAAAACTAAGTCCAGCTCCTGGGTGAAGCTGGACTCCTGTCACCATGAATCAGAGGTGGGCGAGATACACTTTAAGATAAAAGGATGAAAATATTTAGTCTGCATTCAGATCCTGGGTCTTGTAGCTGGCAGTGAAGAATGATGGGAAATGGTCGAAGCCAGGGCAGCAGCAAGAACCAGGAACAGAACTAAAGAGAGAAGTGAGAAGCACTCTGATCCAACTTCAGCTTACCACCAGAGGGGTTCTTCTTCCCGCCGGGCCCCATACCAGCCAACTCCCAACACTGGTCTTGAAAAGGCAGTCAGCCATGCAAAAGGACAGCTTGCACACCCTTGTACCATGTGGGCCCACTTTCTTCCTGGGCAAGGTGGCAGTCCATTTCCTGAGCCTCCAGCCTGCTTTCCAACTGCCCATTGGAAGTCACTTCCTGGGTGTCTCCCAGGTACCTCAAAACTCAACATCCCTCTCCCAAACACATTTCACCTGTGTTCTTTCTCTCTTTTTCTTTCTTTTCCTTCCTTCCTTCTCTTCATTTCTCTCTCTCTCTCGTGAATGCCTACTATGTGCCAATCATTATTCTAGGTATTGGAAAATAAAGCTATGAAGAAGACCTATGTGTCCTTGCTCTCTTAAGCACGTGCTCTAGTGACAGAGACAGATAATAAACAAGTCAACAAATCCATAAATGACCATTTCAATAAGTTGTCTAAAATAAACAAAATGACCAGGGGACCTACAGTAGATATCATGGTCTCAAAAGGTCTCTCTGAGGAGGGGACACTGAAGCTGTGACTTGAAAAATGAGAACGAGCCACTCTGCAGATCTGGAGGAAGAGTGCTCTGCATGTTCCAGGTACCCTGTGGTGGAAAAGTGCTGGTGAGTGTGGTTTAGCACGTGAGCAAGGGATAGAGAGATGGCATGATGTCAAAGTGGTGACCAATGCTGTGACTAAAGGCATCCCTGCCCACCCCACTGCACAGGCTAGACAGCTTGGAGTCATCCTTAACTCACCTCCTTTCCCCTCATCTTTACCCTCATATTGAAATTTTTAGGAACGCAGTCCCTCCTCACCAACCCCACTGCCCTGTCCCGATGCAATCTCTCATTCACTGTCTCCTAGGCCTCATCAGGTCTTGCCTTCCTCCAGCTTCTTTCCTCAGTTCATCATTCCCTTCTGTTCTCACTTATTTCTTCATGGACCTCTACTCTTTTCTTCATCACATCCTCCATTCTTCCCCCTTTGACTTCCCAATAAAACTAGCCAGGCAATGCCCAGACAAGAATTCACTGGCCCAGTCTCCTCTGCAGATGTGTCTGAGGGCTTGGGCGGGGGGGCAGGTGGGGTGGGGATGGCAGCACGGAGTGGTAGTGTGGTGGAACCAAATGGACTTCCAATCCAGCCAGACAAAGGTGTGATTCTCGGGGCTGCCACTTATTCACGAGTGAACTCAGTTGAGTGAGCAGGACTGCTGGGAGGAATACATCAGGTAAGAGAATGAAATGCCTGACACAGGGCTTGGAAGGTAAGAGGTGCTTAGCCCCTCACCACCAACACCCACACCCAGGCCCATAAGACCCACTGTAAGGGTTTCCCCTCAGCAGGTCTCAAGTGCAGCAACCTTCCATGCATCCTTGTCAGCACCCTTCCTGTGTCCCTTGAGGCTGTCCCTAACCTTTGCTCCTTTCTTCAAGCTTCTTGATTCATCTTCTACCCCACTTCACCAAGAAAATAAAGGCCTCCAGGCATGAAATCCATCAACATCCTTTCTTCCAACCCCTCGACTCTTTCCAATCCTTATTTCATCATCTAGTCTTTCTTCAACTTCCCTCTCTCCACCCTCTTTCTCTTAGCCTAGAAACAGCTCTTCCGACCCAAGACAGCCTCCCCAACCCTGCCTGTCTCCTTAGCTCTCCTGCTTGCTTTCTCCTTTCTTTTACCCACACTTCCTAAAGTAGTGGTCTGTGCTCATGGTCTCCATCTCCTCCTTGCCCAACCACTACTTGGCCTGCTGTCACTGGCGCAGCCCCCACCGCACTAAGGACATTGACAAAGGCAGAGGTTTCAAACTGACAGTTCAAAGGTGTGTTTAATTCAGGCCTCACAGAGTATGAAAGTTTTTGAAAGTATTGCTAAAATAAAGAATTGTAAGATTTCATACAGAAATCCAGATCTCTGACTTTTCTTGAAAAGTCAGATGTTCTGATCACTGTGCCCACGTTCCTGCTTGGCAACAATCCATGAGAGTTGATGATGGTGCCTTCTTAGGTAAGCATATACTTTTTAGTTTGCCACAGTCCCCACTACTTCTTACTAGTGTCCCATTAATCTCATTTATTGCCATGCACCCAAATTCACAACCCTTGCCCTCAGATCCCTCTTGTTATTTTAATTGTCAAACCAATAAGCTAATAAAATCAATCAAACCAATAGCACTGAGAAGCTATGGTCTGGCTTATCTCTCTGGAACTTCAGAGGTGATGATTGGTCCCTCTGAACTGAAATGTGACTTATGGCTCTTATAACAGGCCAGTTTCTTGATATTTTCCCTCTCTTTGAAGATTCTCTCTCAATATCTTCCCCTAGTTCCTCTTGCCCGGCTAACACTTAAATCTTGATCTTCCCCAGGATTCTGCTTCATCTTGTTCTCTCTTCTCTCTTCACACTCTTTCTGGGCTAGCTCATGTTATTTGCGGTGTCATTTTATAAATGAGGTCACCCTTGTGTCCAGGCAATACACCCATGTGTACTGAACATTCCAGCCAACAACTGGACTGCTCCTTCTGGGAGCTCGGCAGCCTTCTCAGGTCACCCTCAACATATTCAAAACAGCTCTGCCTCCCTTATTCCATCAACCCAGCCCTGCTCTCCTCTGTTTTGATTAATAGCACCTCTAGCCATCTACCCATCTAGACAAGCTAGACTCATTCTTGAAGCTCCTTTTTTTTTTTACCATTCATGTCCAAATGGACACTAAGGTCTTTCATTTGCTTCATAAACATTATTTGGCTCTCTCCTTTTTTTCCAACCCATTGCCACCATCTTGGTTCTGGCTCTCATCATCTGCTCCTATCACTGCAATAGCCACTTACTGCTGCCATTGCCTTTGGTTGTCCCATTTAACCCCATTCCCTATGTAGCAGTAGAGTGTGCTTTTAAAACATTTCAGGCTGGGCGCAGTGGCTCACACCTGTAATCCCAGCATTTTGGGAGGCTGAGACGGGCGGATCATGAGGTCAGGAGATTGAGACCATCCTGGCTAACACGGTGAAACCCCGTCTCTACTAAAAATACAAAAAATTAGCTGGGCGTGGTGGTGGGCGCCCTGTAGTCCCAGCTACTCGGGAGGCTGAAGCAGGAGAATGGCGTGAACCTGGGAGGCGGAGCTTGCAGTAAGCCGAGATTGCACCACCGCACTCCAGCCTGGGCGACAGAGCGAGACTCTGTCTCAAAAAAAAAAAAAAAAAAAAAAACCATTTCAAACATGTTCACACAATGGGCTCCTGCAAGTCATGGTTCTCTTTGAATAGCACCATAAAATACTATATATATGAGTTAGAAATCATTTTACTAGCAGAACACACTATTATCTGTACAGAGCTCAACGGACTCATGTATTTAAATGAATTTTAAATTTCTGAATTTTTCTATTACTTTTTCTTTTTTTCTTTTTTTTTTTTGAGACAGAGTCTCACTCTTTTGCTTAGGCTGGAGTGCAGTGGCATGATCTTGGCTCACTGCAACCTCCACCACCTGGGTTCAAGTGATCCTCCCACTTCAGCCTCCAGAGTAGCTGGGAGTACTAGCTCATGTCACCACGCCTGGCTAATTTTTGTATTTTCTGTAGAGACAAGGTTTCACCATGTTGCCCAGGCTAGTCTCGAACTCCTGAGCTCAAGAAATCCACCTGCTTCAGCCTCCTAAAGTGCCAGGATTAAAAGTATGAGCCACTGGGCCCAGCCTATTCCTTTAACTTACATCCTTTCCGCTGTCTTATTGATTGCTGACACTTGCTAGCAGACACCAAATGTTTAAAGAAATTTTATAGACAAAAAACCAACAATTGAGAAAATAACCTTATTTTTTCTTCAAATTGAGAAAACTGTGACTGCTTGATTCTGAGGGGCCACACCAATTCTCCCTGGGATTATAAATCAGTAACTACTCTTTTAAATTTGATGTACCTTGGAGGATGGCATGAAAAAGAAAATAAAAAATAAAATAAAATAAAATAAAATAAAATGTAGATTTGATTATGTTATTCACCAGTTGAAAAACTTTCCATGTCTCTCTATTGCCTAAAGCCTAGGGGTCAGTGACATGGCTCAAACCATCCCTCGTAATCTAGCCCTAACCTGCCTTTCTAGGTTCTAGCATGTCCCTCACCCAGCCGCCCCGACCCCAGCCACAGCAGACCACACACAGTTCTCTGAAGAGTAGGCCATGCCACTCCTTGGGCCCCTGTGCCTGCCATTGCATAAGTCGGGAATCCCCTTTCCCCTTCAAGGCCAGACAAGAAGGCAAATAAATGGACGGGTCCTGGAGAGAGGAGACAGGCAGAGAGCAGGATGCAAACCAGTCCTGCCTGGGGCATTACCTGCTCCCTGGAACAGCTGAACGCTGGGGTCCCTGGCTGTCGATGCTGCCTCTGGCCCCAGCCTGCTTCCGCTGCTGCCTCCCTGGCTGCTACTTCCACAGGTCCTCTTCTTCACACAACAAACTCACTTCTGTTTCCAGTTAAGCACCAGGGGAGGTGTGGGGAGAGACGGGGGGTTTGCGGGGAGAAAAAGAGAGAGAGAAAAGGAATGTGTGAAGGACTGGGGAGGTGGAGAGAGAGGCTATATATAGAGAGAATACAGATGTGGTAAGTGTAAGTGTGAGAAAGATTATGCAAAACTGTTTGAGAGAGAAAAACTACACTGAGAGTTAATTAAAGATCTGAGAGAGAGAGAGCGAGAGAGAGAGAGAGAGAGAGAAGTGAGTGAGAAAGAGAGAGAGAAGTGACCAAGAGAGAGAGAGAGAAGTGAGAGAGAGAGAAATTTCAGGTGCACTGGAGAGAGAAAGGCTCAGTGGCTGCAGCAGAGCCTCAAGCAGGAAGCTGAGTCACCACAGCAGCAGGGGTGGTGGCAGCTAAGGACCTGTGAGAGGACTGGCAAAACTGCCCCTTTACCCCCTTCCCCATGAGTGCTTCCCATGTGCCTGGGGTCTCTAGGAGCCCAGGCTCCTCTCCAGAGGCCCCTTTATAAAGGCAAGGGTAGGATTTGCTGTGAGACTCCCCAGGGCCTCCTTAGGAGCCTTGGCAGCAGGTGAGCTGGCTGGAGAGAAACCTGGCAGGTCCCTTCCTCTCCACCACACAGCCCCAAGGGTGGAGTGGGGTTGCTGGAGGGGAGTGTTTGCTGTGGGGTCTCATGCTGACCAAGCAGTGCTTCGATAATGTGCTATGTAGCTGGTTTCTTTCCTCCCCAACTTTAAACCCAAACTCCTGATCCTTTTCCTGTTCCTCCACCTCTCAGGCAAAGTAACAAGTGTCACCACTCAGCAGGTGTTTTCTGAGAGCCCACGGACAGTGGAAGCTGGTCACTTCAGAGTGTGGGGTGAACTCCACTGAGGAATTATTTTGCTCTTCTGAGAAACTCCTAATCTCCTGGGTTTGGTTTAACAAGTGCTTACTGAGTACTTAGAATGTGCCAAGGTTGATTAGAGGTCACTGAGTGGCGGCTGCTCCAGGAAGTTACAAACCCTGAATTCACTAAGTCTTAGAGCTGGGAGGGAGCTTAGTGACGGACAAGTCCAAACCCTTCATTTCACGGATGAGAAAACCAAGACCCAGGTTACCCCAGAGGCCCCCTAGGCCCCAACACAGGTTAGCAGAGCCTGGGGGAGAGCAGACATCAGACGTCCTCCCACTACACTGCCACATTGCGGCTGGCTCCACCGGTGACATTTTCAGACCTGAGGCTCAGGGATCAAGTATGCCCATTTTATTTTTTCATTTTTAGAGACAGGGTCTCACTACATTTTGCAAGGCTGGTTTCGAACTCCTGTGCTCAAACAATCCTCCTGCCTCAGCCTCCCATAGTGTTGGGATTACAGGAGTGAGCCATCACACCTGGCCACAAGTATGCCCGTTTTAAAGCTGAGAAAACAGAAGCAGAGGATGCCAGGCCCTACCTGAGGGTCCCAGGCTCTTCAGCTTGCACTGCACTGTGGCTGAGGTTGACCCAACTCTGAGTGGCCACAGCAGGCCACACCAAGTCAGGCCCTGTGGGTGGCCTCAATACTAAAA
The DNA here is from genome assembly GCF_008728515.1 of Papio anubis. Lineage (NCBI taxonomy): Eukaryota > Metazoa > Chordata > Mammalia > Primates > Cercopithecidae > Papio > Papio anubis. Next base: position 74,534,474 of record NC_044989.1, read on the forward strand.
AAAAGATAGCCAAGGATCCCAAAAAGATCCTCCTTATTCATGTGCTTTAAGAGCCCAGACCTGGGCTCAACTCCAGACTCTGCTATTACCAGCAATAGGATCCTGGCAAGGCATCAAGCTCCCCCTGAGCCTTAGTTTCTTCATCTATGAAGTGGTAATAATCATGCCCCCGTCACTGGACTGTGGTGGGGATTCAATGAGATAATATATGTAATGTGACTGGCTGGCACAGCACTTGTGTACACCAGTCACTCAATAGTTGATATTGCTATTATTGTTGATGCCAGCAGGTGAGACGCTTCCTCCATTACTACCAGTCACCAGCCTGTTCCCTTTAAACATTCCAAGGGCCCAATCCTTCTCAGCTTCTAGACTCCATGCTCCTCCCATGCTACCTCTGCCCCTCCATCCCAGGCCCCTACGCTGTCTCTACCCCTCCCTTCTGCCCACAGAAGGTTTAGCTCACCACATGCTGGGCTACTGGGTCAGGGTTTCTCTAATGCCCTGCGGGTCCCACATGTGTGCAGCACATCAGAAGTTAATCCACATAATGAGAAATGCCACAGGTAACAGCCCCTCTGTTCTATAGCTAACAGCAAGAGTCACATAGCGCCAACCCAACTATAGGAATGGATTCTAACAGCAGTTGCTGGGAGAAACACAACCTCGGTGGGGACCGCTTCAGGAGGCACACTAAAGCCACACATAGAATCATACTTTAACTGGGTTGGGACTGACTTAGCACAAAATGATCTAGTGGCCTGCAAACTAGCAAGCAGTATGGACTTCAACTCTTAGGAAAGATCTGGGAGCCATTATGGCCATCTGGAAGTCAACATCAGGACACGATTCTGGGGTCCTCAGCTCTGGGAAAGTCCTTTCAGACATTCCCTCTCTCATCGGCTCCCTGGTGGGTGGCTGCATGGTCAGCTTCGTAAAGTCAGGGCCTATCTTGTTCACATCGCACTGCTGGCCCCTGACATGGGTTCATGCAGCATGTGTGCTCAACGCATATTTGCTGGGTGAATGGATTTGACTGCCTGACACTCAGGAGTGTATGTGATGAGGCTGGCCTCAGCAAGAGAGGAGCCAAGAACAAGGAAATGGAGCTGAAGGTGAAGCAGAGGGAGCAGGGACAGTGGGATTTGGGTGACTCAAGGCCACTGACTATTGGGGAGTGGGAGAGAGAACCCAAAGAAGCCAAAGCCATTCTTGCCAACTGTATGAAGTGAGTGTTGGAGGCCCTGAGTCCTACTTTCATGGGCAATAAAATTCTTTTTCTAGAAGGCTGTATACAAACTCCAAATGTGCCCTCTGAGAGAGGACGAGGAGAGAATCTGCTGTCTTGCTGTGTTCACGGGAATCCTTCCTGGGGTAGGTAGCTTTGAGATGTCTGCCTAGCCCATGTCTCCCTTCCCATAAGGATCACCCTGGGCAGCCATGTTTGTGTGACATGTGACCCGTGCTCCTGGCCACAATGAGTTGGAGCAAGAATGGTTCACTGGACACCTGACCCAAGCCTGTGAATTTTGAATTGGGTCTCTGAGTTAGCTGGGCCTTTCCTGATGGTTTCTGGGAGATAGAGCTGGTAAATGGAAGAGGCAGAAAGTGTTGGGCTGCAAAGAGAGGAAGCAGCCTAGAGGCGAAGCTGTGAGAAAGGGCTGTGTACACCCAGAGAGGGAGCTGAGAGGGCACTGAGCTCACCCACTTGAGCCTGGCTCTTCGTTTTGCTTTGGGACTGTGAGAAACTCCTTTGCTCTTATAATATAAACAATCTCTCCCCACACCCGTTCTCTCTCTCCTTCCCCAAGCCAGTTCAAATAGGTTTCTGGCATTGTGATAAAATTACCTTCTTAATCATGAGTCCCCTTTGTATGAAATTCTAGAGTGTGAAGATTTTTTTCTGAGTACATTCTTGAAAACCATAAGTGTAAAGGTTATAAAAGAATATTGAGCTACTGTCATAGAATAGTTAGATTAAGTCTAGTCATGTGAAAAGTAAAAGAGCGGGGAGTAAACAAAGGCAGGGCAGGTCTAAAGAAAGAAAGAGGGGTCAAGGAAACATGCCATGACCCTGGATAAGGGAGGAAACTCAACTGGGTCAGAGGGGCTGGCAGAGCCTGGCACACGCATGACCGGCCCCCCAAAAGTGCTTGTGGATGGAGCCAAAGCTGGAGAAGCTCTAAGTATATTGGGGGTCAGGGGAGACTCAGTCAAGGCTAGCTGAGAAATTCAGATAAGAGATCCCGCTGTCTTTCCCATCTGAGTCCCCTACGCCACTCTGGACCTCCGAGCCTGGGAAGGGCAACAACCTCAGTGTGAAATCAGAAAGGCCTCGAGCGTTTACAAGACCCAACAGCAAAAAGAGAACAATGACATCCATCTCATTGGAGCACCAGAGGAGAGGCAGACGTTTCTGGAGAGCCAAAAGGGTAAAAGGCAATTATTACTCATGATTTAAGATTTTAAAATGTCACCAACAGTCTTCAATTTGCATGTTGTCCTTATTGCTCTGTTTTGGTAGATACAAATGTAGTATAATGAAGAAGTTGTCATTTAAAACCAAACTAAAAAGTTGCTCTGCTTTTTCCTTCCAAGCCAAGAGGGGTATGGAGCCTAATTACATCAGTAGGAAGTTGAATCTTGATCCTGCTTCTTTCATCTGACAGAGGCCAGTGGGAAGGGAGAAAGAAGAAAATTTAAAGCCTCTTTCAGAATTTTTTTTTTTTTTTTTTTTTTGAGACACAATCTCACTCTGTCACACAGTCTGGGGTGCAGTGGTGCAATCTCAGCTAACTGCAACCTCCGCCTCCGGGGTTGAAGAGATTCTCATGCCTCAGCCTCCCGAGTACCTGGGATTACAGACATCTGCTACCACACCCAGCTAATTTTTATATTTTTAGTAGAAACTGGGTTCGCTATGTTGGCCAGGCTAGTCTCAAACTCCTGGCCTCAAGGGATCCGCCTGCCTCAGCCTCCCGAAATGCTGGGATTACAGGCATGAGTCACCATGCCTGGCCTTCTTCCAGTTCTTTTATGCTGCATAAGGGCTAGACTGAGAGACGGTCTTTGTGTTTAGTTCAACACATTATGTGTCCAGTTGCCCTGAGTTAAGGTGAGAGAGACAGAGGCAAATCATATGACAGGTAAAGTGAGTGGAGTGAGTGTGTGTGTGTGTTGGAGAGGGGCACTGAGGAGAGGGGACTCAGAAACCGAGAAGCAAGGAGATATGAGGAGACACAGGAGCGCAGTGATGGGGGTGGGAGTTGCCAAAAATATGGTGGGAAGGTGAAACTACAGAGGCAGGTGGACAAGGGGAAATCTTCAGCGGCCAGAGGATTTTTAAGAACAGGGATATCTAATATCTCATTTTAAAAATTGAGTATCTTGGCTGGTTGCAGTGGCTCATGCCTATCATTCCAGCACTCTGGGAGGCCGAAGTGGGTGGATCATTTGAGGTCAGGAGTTCAAGACCAGCCTGGCCAACATGGTGAAACCCTGCCTCTACTAAAAATACAAAAATTAGCTGGGCATGGTTGCGGGTGCCTGTAGTCCCGGCTACTCGGGAGGCAGAGGCAAGAGAATTGCTTGAATCTGGGAGGCAGAGGTTGCAGTGAGCAGAGATCACACCACTGCACTCCAGCCTGTACAATGGAGGGAGACTCCTTCTCAAAAAAAAAAAAAAAGAAAGAAAAGAAAAGAAAAAGAAAAAATTGAGTATCTCTGCAAAGTAAACCCCCTCCATGGTTCTGAACCTTCAACAAAGCCTGCTGCTCACCTATATGCTTTAAATGACCAATTTTGAGGAAACCACAGCAGGGCAGAACTCCATACCTGGGCTTTCCTAGAGGTTAAAGCAGAGAACAGATACCAAAGGTGAAGCACAGTGAGACTGAATCCACCAAGCAGGGACTTGGAGCCAGGGCAACATTGAGACTAGAAGCCTTGGAAATTCACAGACATTTAAGCAAAGGTGTGGGCCTACTCTAGCATGTGGTGAGGAGGCTGGAGTCTATTTTAGTTAACCATATGGAATAAAGTTATAAAAACTTTATATTAGGACTTTCATTGGTTCACTTGCAAATTCAGGCTCTCAACCCATTTCCCCTTAAGGTCTTAAGGTCACTAACTCAAGATTCTCTCCTGATAGTGTTTTTTGCTTGTGTTTTGTTTTTGTTTTTTAGGAGAACAGCCCTCATGGCTAGGGAGGGAATGCAGTATACACTGAAAATTCAGGGAGATCTTGGTTTAAAGGTTTCAAAGGGCAAGAAAAGAGACGGATAGATACAGGCTTCCTTGAGGTAATTTTAATGTGCCTTCCTTCCCCAGCCCCAGGGTCGGGGAGAGCATAAAAGATCTAGAATGATCTTTATCCTTTCTCCTTTTTCTTCCTCCTTTCCTCTTTTCTCACTTCTCCCCACTTCACCACTCCCTTCAAGATCCAAATTAAGTAGACAAAGGTGAGGAAGCCACCCCCATTCTAAAGTTTCAAACCCTAAAAGAAAGCCAATTGTCAGCCAGGCACCATGGCTCATGTCTATAATCCTAGCACTTTGGGAGGCCAAGGCGGGCGGCTCACTTGAGTCACTTGAGGTCAGGAGTTTGAAACCAGCCTGGCCAACATGGGGAAACCCATCTCTACTAAAAAAAAAAAAAAAAAAAAAATTAGCCAGGTGTGGTGGCACACGCCTGTAATCCCAGCTACTCGGGAGGCTGAGGCAGGAGAATTGCTTGAACCCAGAGTGGAGGTTTCAGTGAGCCGAGATTGTGCCACTGCATGCCAGTTTGGGTGACAGAGCAAGACTTTGTCTCAAAAAAAAAAAAAAGAAGAAGAAAAAAAAAGAAAGCCAATTGTCTTTGCTCCTATGTTTGAAACGTAGCCTGCCTCAGGAACTCTTTAGTGCAAGAGATGTTTTAGAGATAAACTTATTTTCTATCCTAACCCTTGCTCCTTCTTTAACAGAAAAGAAAGACAGCATGAAACATGTCTTTGGTCCTAAGGCTTTGGAACCTTGTGAGGTTCCAGTGTCTTAATAGAGAGCCTTTCTCTCCTTTACTTCTCATCTTGGGGTAATTTTGATCTTCTGGTGACCCCAGTGTTGCTCAATGCCTGGCAAATAGATGAAGGCTTGAATATTTTTCACACTCCTCCCATCAGAAGGATCTCATAAGCTTCTCAGTACCAATGAGGGCAGCCAAACCAAACAAATGCCCACTTGTAGAGGAAAAAGATTTTGGCATGGTGCTCTTAAATTGGGTTAATGTGTATAAAGTGAACCAACTATATGTTAAGTGCCTACCATGCACCATGCACCATGTGAGGTATCTAATATCTATTTATCTCTCATTTAACAACTCATAGCAATTTGGCATGAACAACCATGTAGTTTGGCTAGGACCAACCTGGTTTCAGCACTGAAAGTCCTACCTCCCTTATCCTGGGACATGTCTCAGTCCTGGGCAGATTGAGACAACTGGCCACCCTGCAACAATCTTCCACTCTCCAGATGAGAATACTGAGACTCCAGGGTCTACACACCCCGGCTGGGTTTGACCAACCTTGTTTCTCTTAAATCTTGGCTCCAGTTCTTATTAGCAGCCTAGAAAAGTGGAAGTGCAACCACATTTCTAAAGCTGCTTCTAATCCTCTTTCTCCTAATGGCCTCTCAAGAGGTTTTCACAGCCAGAAAACACATTTTTTTCCCCCAGGGTAGAAATCCTGGCTCCTACTGACTTTCACCACAGTTTGATGATTCTATTCATCATACGAGTTCTGCTTGAGTCAAAATTGATTGGCTACTAAGTATTGACTTCCTAAATTATTAATATATTCACACTGGGGGGAAGGTGTGATAAGGAGGAAGAGAGAAAATAAATAAACCAACTGCTATGGCCTATTATTTCCTACCTATCTATTCCTTTCAACATAAAGCAATTTGGGTACTTGAAAGGACATCATTATCAGCCTGGGTCCAATATGGTGACTGACCAATGACATCTTACAAAGGAAAGTAATGTAGTGAAAGGGCAAGCACAGTCTTTGGAGTCAATAGATCTGTTTTTATTTCCCACCTTCACTGATTAACATCTACATTATGCTACATCTCTTTGAACCTTAGTTTCTCAATATGAAGATGGGGATAATAATATCTCTCTTTTACTGGTGGTGTGAGGATTGAGAAGATGTAATTTCTGATTTCAAATTATATTACAAAGCTATAGTAATCTAAACAGTATGGTACTGGCATAAAGACAGGCACATGGACCAAGGGAATATAATAGAAAGCACAGAAACAAATGCACACACACATGGTCAACTAATATCTGACAAGGGTGGTAAGAATACCCAAAGTGAAAAGACTAGTCTCTTCAATAAATGGTGTTGAAAAGACTGGATATCCACATGCAGAAGAATAAAATTGGACTCCATCTTATACCACTGACAAAAAACTAACTTGAAATGGATTAAAGGCTTAAATGTAAGACCTCAAAACATAAAAGTGCTAAAGGAAAACAGGAGAAAAGTTATTTTACACTGGTCTTGGCAGTGATTTTTTTTTTTTTTTGATATGGCACCAAAAGCATAGGTAACAAAAGCAAAAATAAACTAATGTAACAACACCATATGAAAAGGCTTCTGCATGGCAAAGGAAACAATCAACAAAATGAAAAGGCAACCCATAGAATGGGAGAAAAGATCTGCAAGCTATGTATCTGATAAGGGCTTAATACGCAAAATATATAAGGAACTCATACAACTCAATAGCAAAAAACCCAAATAATCCTATTTTTAAATGGGCAAAGGAAGCCAGGTACAGGAGCATGTGCCTGTTGTTCCAGTGCCTCAGGAGGCTGAGGCAAGAGGATAGCTTGATCCCAGGAGTTCAAGTCCAGCCTGGGCAACACAGTGAGACCCTTAAAAAAAGGCCAAGGATCTGAATAGATGTTTTTCTAAAGAAGACGTATGATATGGTTTGGCTGCGTCACCACCCAAATCTTATCTTGAATTGTAGCTCCCATAATATCTATGTGTCATGGGAGGCTCGCACCTGTAATCCCAGCACTTTGGGAGGCTGAGGCAGGCAGATCACCTGAGGTCGGGAGTTCGAGACCAGCCTGACCAACATGGAGAAACCCCATCTCTACTAAAAATACAAAAATTAGCTGGACGTGGTGGCACCCGCATGTAATCCCAGCTATTTGGGAGGCTGAGGCAGGAGAATTGCTTGAACCCGGGTGGCAGAGGTTGCAGGGAGCCGAGATTGCACCATTGCACTCCATCCTGGGCAATAAGAGCAAAACTCCATCTCAATAAATAAATAAATACAGAGAGCCAAATCATGAATGAACTTCCATTCACAAGTGCTTCAAAGAGAATAAAATACCTAGGAATCCAACTTACAAGGGATGTAAAGGACCTCTTCAAGGAGAACTACAAACCACTGCTCAGTGAAATAAAAGAGGACACAAACAAATGGAAGAACATACCATGCTCATGGATAGGAAGAATCAATATCTTGAAAATGGCCATACTGCCCAAGGTAATTTATAGATTCAATGCCATCCCCATCAAGCTACCAATGAGTTTCTTCACAGAATTGGAAAAAACTGCTTTAAAGTTCATATGGAACCAAAAAAGAGCCCGCATCTCCAAGACAATCCTAAGTCAAAAGAACAAAGCTGGAGGCATCACGCTACCTGACTTCAAACTATACTACAAGGCTACAGTAACCAAAACAGCATGGTACTGGTACCAAAACAGAGATATAGACCAATGGAACAGAACAGAGTCCTCAGAAATAATACCACACATCTACAGCCATCTGATCTTTGACAAACCTGAGAGAAACAAGAAATGGGGAAAGGATTCCCTATTTAATAAATGGTGCTGGGAAAATTGGCTAGCCATAAGTAGAAAGCTGAAACTGGATCCTTTCCTTACTCCTTATACGAAAATTAATTCAAGATGGATTAGAGACTTAAATGTTAGACCTAATACCATAAAAATCCTAGAGGAAAACCTAGGTAGTACCATTCAGGACATAGGCATGGGCAAAGACTTCATGTCTAAAACACCAAAAGCAATGGCAGCAAAAGCCAAAATTGACAAATGGGATCTCATTAAACTAAAGAGCTTCTGCACAGCAAAAGAAACTACCATCAGAGTGAACAGGCAACCTACAGAATGGGAGAAAATTTTTGCAATCTACTCATCTGACAAAGGGCTAATATCCAGAACCTACAAAGAACTCAAACAAATTTACAAGAAAAAAACAAACAACCCCATCAAAAAGTGGGCAAAGGATATGAACAGACATTTCTCAAAAGAAGACATTCATACAGCCAACAGACACATGAAAAAATGCTCATCATCACTGGCCATCAGAGAAATGCAAATCAAAACCACAATGAGATACCATCTCACACCAGTTAGAATGGCAATCATTAAAAAGTCAGGAAACAACAGGTGCTGGAGAGGATGTGGAGAAATAGGAACGCTTTTACACTGTTGGTGGGATTGTAAACTAGTTCAACCATTATGGAAAACAGTATGGCAATTCCTCAAGGATCTAGAACTAGATGTACCATATGACCCAGCCATCCCATTACTGGGTATATACCCAAAGGATTATAAATTATGCTGCTATAAAGACACATGCACACGTATGTTTATTGCAGCACTATTCACAATAGCAAAGACTTGGAATCAACCCAAATGTCCATCAGTGACAGATTGGATTAAGAAAATGTGGCACATATACACCATGGAATACTATGCAGCCATAAAAAAGGATGAGTTTGTGTCCTTTGTAGGGACATGGATGCAGCTGGAAACCATCATTCTTAGCAAACTATCACAAGAACTGAAAACCAAACACCGCATGTTCTCACTCATAGGTGGGAACTGAACAATGAGATCACTTGGACTCAGGAAGGGGAACATTACACACCGGGGCCTATCATGGGGAGGGGGGAGGGGGGAGGGATTGCATTGGGAGTTATACCTGATGTAAATGACGAGTTGATGGGTGCAGCACAGCAACATGGCACAAGTATACATATGTAACAAACCTGCACGTTATGCACATGTACCCTACAACTTAAAGTATAATAATAATAAATAAATTTTTAAAAAAAGTCTTTAATCAAAAAATAAATAAATAAATAAATAAATAAAATTAAAAAATTAAAAAAAAAATAAAAATAAAAAAAAAATAAATAAATAAATTTCATGAGACCTGACAGTTTTATAAAGGGCAGTTCCCCTGCACATGCTCTCTTGTCTGCCACCATGTAAAACATGCCTTTGCTCCTCCTTCACCTTCTGCCATGACTGTGAACCTTCCCCAACCATGTGGAACTGTGAGTCCAGTAAGCCTCTTTTTCTTTATAAACTACTCAACCTCGGGTATGTCTTTGTTAGCAGCATGAGAACGGACTAATACACCATAGAAATGGCCAATAGGTACATGAAAAAGTGCTCACCATCACTAATCATCAGGGAAATGCAAATTAAAACCAAAACCATAGTGAGATATCACCTCATAACTGTTAGAATGGCTACAAAAAGACAAAAGGTAACTAGTATTGGCGAGGATGTGGAGAAAAGGGAACACTTGTGCACTGTTGGTGGGAATGTAAATTGGTACAGCCATTATGGAAAATAATCTGGAAGTTCCTCAAAACATAAAAAGTAGAACTAGCATATGATCCAACAATCCCATCTCTGGGTGTACATCCAAAGGAGGCCAAATCAGTATCTTAAAAAGATATCCACATGCCCATGTTCACTGCAGCATTATTCACAATAGCCAAAACAGAAATAACCTGCATGTCTACTGACAGAAGAAGGGATAAAAAAAATGTGGCATATATAAATATATACAACAGAATATTATTCAGCCATAAAAAAGTAGGAAATTCTGCCATTTGTTTCAACATGGAAGAACCTGGAGGGCGTGATGCTAAGTGAAATAAGCCAGAACTATTGCATGTTCTCACTTATATATGGAATCTGAAAAAGCTGAACTCATAGAAACAGAGGGCAGAACAATGTTTACCAGGGGTTGGATGTGGAAGATGGGGAGATGTTGGTCAAAGATGAAAATTTTCCAGGGATCTAATGTACTGCATGGTGACTATCATTAACAATACTGTATTGCATACTTGAAATTTGCTTAAAGAGATCTTAAGTGTTCTTACCATACACACGCACAAAGGTAACTATGAGTGGTGATGAAGGTGTTAACCAATTTGATTGTAGCAATCATATCACAATGTGATAAACATATCACAATTCACATATCACATATCACAATGTGATATGTTTATCAAATCATGTTTTATACCTTAAACATATATAATTTTGTCAATTATATCTCAATAAAGCTAGAAAAGAGAAATGTATGAATTTCCTTTTCTTTAATCCTCCCAGCTGCCTTTTCTAGCTAATTTTTACTTATCATTTAAGACTCATGACAGGTGTCACCTGCTCCAGGAAGCCCGTGCTGCCCCCTCTGCCACCACTCACCACCTGGGCCTATGTGCTCCTGTTTGTCCTCCTATAGTTTCCTGTGCAGACTTCCATCAGCATACCTCCCACCAATTTATGCTTATCTGTTTGTGGGTCTACCATCTCCAGGTGCAAGATGTCTTCTCCAAGGGGCTCTGACATGATCCAGAGGGCAACTTTGAAGCAAGGGGCTGCTTTCCATGTAGGGCATGGAGCCAGTACAAGAAGGACAAGGATGCCTGGGCTGGCCTCTTTCCTGACCCTGACCTGCTGTGGGAATGAGGACCAGCAGTTAGTTGGGCCTCAACTGGAGTGAGAGCAGGGACTTCACAGGGTTCTGTAAGTTAAATGTGGTTCACGGAACCATCAAATTTCTTTAGGATAGTGTATCTTTTAACCAGGTACTCTGGAACTTAATAGAAAAGTACAGACACCCAAGCCCCATTCACATCTAACATGTCAGGCAGCTGGATTGTGTATTTCAAAACTGTCCTGGAGGTTAGGAACCTTGCAGTATATATCAAAGGCACCCTCATGGGTCTCTGAGAAAGGAATAAAAGTGAGCTACCCGGCCTTTGTTTCAACTTTATAGTTATGATTATTAATATTATACATTTAAAAAATGATATTGAACTATCATTCTCAGGGGGCTTTCACAGGTACCAAGCCCCTTCACATACACTGTCTTATTGGATCTTTGCCATTATTCTGTAAGGAAGGAACTGAAGGGGTCTCTGCTCAATCCTCCATCTGCATAGTGTGCCTGACCCTCAGGCCCAGACACATCTAGCCACCCTGCCTGGCCCAGGCCCCTCATACTCTGCAGGATGCCCCTGTCCTCTGAAGTGGGAGTTCCTGCTGGGCTATGCAGCCAGACCAGCTGGGCCCCCTGTCTAGGTGTCTGGATGGATTTATAGAACAGACAGGGCACTCAGAGAGGAAAAACATATGTGTTCAGGTGTCCTACAGCAAAGAGAAGTGGGATTCAGACAATTATCCAGATGAGGCAGGTAAAACGATTCTGGCGCCGTTTCATTTTCCCTTCCATAGGGCATTGACACTATCCCTGAGATGTGGCAAGAGCAAGGTTTATATCTGTATCACACATACAGTGCCCATTTTGCTTAGAACTGAAAGCGGGTTGAGACTTCCACTCCATGAAGAAGTGAAAGCGGGTTGAGACTTCCACTCCATGAAGAATGGCAGAAACCAACTCAATGCCCATGGGCTGCAGAAAAATCACTGTGGTTGGTGACCTTGTTATCAGGCTTTGTGGCTTCCTCAAACTGGAGTGTCTGGAACTGGGGTCTGGAATGTATTCTCAGGGGTAGAAACGTTTCACTTGAACTTTTAAATTTTGCTTCCATTTTGATGATAATCTTAAAAAATTCCTTCTATTAGATGGAATAGCAAAACTTGGCTTACAATTCATAATTGGAAGATATTTTTATGGAATAAAACCGTAATTAGTTAGATTATTTCTCAAATTGGAATATGTGGCTTCCTGGGGCCCTACAAATATAAAAATGCATTTTCGTGGGTTCACAGGACTTTATTTTCCCTTTAAAAGGGGTCTTCACTTTAGTCCAGCTTATGAGACATGGCCTAAAATTCCCTGTCCTCCCAGGCTCTCCCATTCTCCCTTTCCTACTCCACAGCCCTATTGGGAACAAGCCAGTAACACATACACATAGTATAGGAAGAGCAGGCGGTGAAGGAAATGCACCAATATATTTGGTACAAATACGAAAAAGGGGCTGGACGTGGTGGCTCATGCCTGTAATCCCAGCACTTTGGGAGGTTGAAGCAGGTAGATCACTTGAGGTCAGGAGTTTGAGACCAGCCTGGCCAACATGGTGAAACTCTGTCTCTACTAAAAATACAAAAATTAGCTGGGTATGGTGGTGGGTGCCTGTAATCCCAGCTACTCGCGAGGCTGAGGCACGAGAATCACTTGAACCCAGGAGGCAGAGGTTGCAGTGAGCCGAGATCGCGCCACTGAACTCCAGCCTGGGCAACAGAATGAGACTGTGTCTCAAAAAATATATATATGCCAAAGGGTTCTACATTCTTTTTTCTTTGGTTTGCAGTTAAAATCAGTGTCCACTTAACTGAACGAGAAACCACCAAAGCAATGTCAAATCCACCATCTACAACTACTTCTGTGATGTTCCATGTCACCTCTTCTAGAGTCTTTGAGCAGAGGGCATCAAATCTAAACTGCTTTCTTCTTCTCTGGCTCAGGAGGGACCCAGCAGACTCTACTTTCCAAGGACGACCTCAATCCTGAATATAGGAGAGGCGGTGGGGTGACAGGGGAATATCTCAGAGACCATGTCAATATGTGTGAGGCATCCAGAACCAACATGGGGGCAAGAGGTCTTCCCAGCAGGCTTGCTTTCCTCTTGGTCTCTGATGTTCCCACTCCTGAGCAAGACTCTGTGTGTGTGCGTGTGTGTGTGCGTGCGCATGCGTGCATGTGCACGTGTTTTGTATGTGTGTTGTGTGTGTGTGTGTGTTGTATTTTAACTACAGCCCATCTCTTACACTGCACTTCTCCAAAGGATTTACCATTACCCCATCTCCTACAAAGGCACATTTACTCTGGAAAAGCCACAGGCCCTGGTCGACCTAATGCCAATGAGCGGGGTTGCAGAGGGCTCTGCGGGGTTGGGGGTAGCTCTCATGGCCTGTGAGAGCAGGTGCATCAGGTCTCCTGCCAGGATACTAAGATGCAGTCACTGCCTCTGACACTCCTTGGAAGGTAAAATAAACCAACTTTTCCATGCTTAAGACAGTGAGCTATATATACAGTAGAAACCAAACTAATACTATTTATTAGGCAGGTTTGGGATATGCTGAGAGTGAAATCACGTCCCCAGAAACATCAGTAAAGTCTAGAAAATAAAATGTCATATTTGTGCTCTAAGAATTCCAGTTATTTTTACTCCTCTTAAGATTGATAATTTTCTTTCCACAGGAAAGAGCAAAAAAGACTGATTTTTAATTAGCCCAGTGCTGTTTTCTGAAGGAGTAGAGGCAGTCCTGGGGTCTTTGTTGTCCTGGGAGAAAGCTTCCTAGGTGTCTTGCAAGCTATAATGCAGGGTGACTAGACAATTCTGTACCAGGCCTTTCAGTTCCAGTGAGGAGAGAGGGTGGAGCTAATGTAACAAGAACTTCAGTTTACTGAACACAATGCCTTGTACAAAACAAGCATGTCCATTATTGGTTCTTAAAGCAACGACCGTATGGTCCTTGGAATTTGGAAATGAGGGAAATAATTCTGAGAATTAAACCATGAAATCAACACAGAATGGATCACAGTGGAGGTCTCAAAGTCCCTAGAGAAAGACAGAGGGCTTCAGTCTGACCAAAAGGGTCAATGAGCAGGAAGGCTGGCCAAAAATGGAAGCAGAGCAGAGGGGGCCTGAGAAGCTAGGCTGAGCCATGTGGAGCATTACCCACATTCTCCAGAAAATCCCCCCTGCCCTGCTGGGTCCCATCTGGACACACCAGCACGATGGCTCCCCAGAATGCACTGCTCAAGGAACTCACGAGTCCTGCTGATAAGATCCACGCTGCTGTCCCGGCTGCTTGTCCCACTCCCTGGGCCAGTCAGTTCCTGCTGTGGCTGGTCTGGCCGCAGGCCCCAGTGGACTTTTTGCAGGCCCGAAAGATGTCCCTTCTGGTCAGTTTTTCTTTGAGGGTACGTGGGTACTGGAAGCCCAATGTGGATAGGAGGGCATTCTGTGGGCACAGCACAAAAGACAGGAGAGGCAGGGTTACTGAAAATTGGCATTTTCCCATAATATCCATCAGTTATGAAGAGATTGGGCTGCAGAAGCAAAACGGAAGACACGGAATGCCAGGATGGGGTCATTGCCCTGAGGCTTGGGTTTGACAGAGCTCCAGTAATGAACCAAATCAACAGTTGCTGGAGGGAATACCCTCAGTGCTATAATTAGAATTCTGTTAGAATGAGCAGAACTCCCAATTCCCCGTTCTTGCTTGTCCGGAACAGTGATTACTGGATATGACTTATGACACGTGGTTCAGGGGAAAGTCCCTTAGTGGGTCACAGATGTAGTTCAAAATGCCAAGTGCTCTCTTTGATTGTTAGGGGAAAGTCATATGCATTTCTACTGAGGGCCATTTTTACTAACAATCAAGGACTACAGAGACTACTTATCAGAAAAGTGAGTTATTGAGAGTTTCACAAAGCTGGCTTTGTAAACTAAAATTTCTAAGAACTAAAGTTACCAAGAGCCCTAATTCAGAATCCCACTAGTAAGCCTGATTACTATTGAAAACCAGGGTAGTGGGCAAAGCACACAGAGGCAGCTGGAATTCCCTCACCTCTCAGATAGGATATTGCTACCAGTTTAACATCAGTGTTGTCTTAAGTCAACAATTTTTAAAATAATTAATAGATTTTTAGAACAGTTTTAGATTTACAGAATTATTGAGCAGACAGTACACAGAGTTCAATGTACCTACCTCCACCCTAACCCCACCTCCACCCCTACAGTTTTCCCTATTATTAACATCTTGCATTAGTGTGGTGCATTTGTTATAATTAATGAGCCAATACCGATACATTATTATTAACTATATAGTTTACATTAAAGTTTACTCTTCTATTGTCTAGATACTTCTATGGGTTTTGACAAATGCATAAGGACAACCATCTACAATTATATATCATATAGAATAGCTTCACTACTCTAAATATCCTTTGTTTCGCCTCTTCATCCCACCCCTTCCTCTCTCCAACCCGCCCCCCCACTTTTTTTTTTGAGACGGAGTCTTGCCCTGTCGCCCAGGCTGGAATGCAACGGTGTGATCTCGGCTCACTGCAACCTCCCCCTCCCAGGTTCAAGCGATTCTCCTGCCTCAGCCTCCCAAGTAGCTGGGATTACAGGCGTGCACCACCATGCCTGGCTAATTTTTTGTATCTTTAGTAGAAACAGGGTTTCGTCATGTTAGCTAGGCTGGTCTTGAACTCCTGACCTCATAATCCACCCACCTTGGCCTCCCAAAGTGCTGGGATTATAGGCGTGAGCCACCATGTCTGGCTCCAACCCCCTTTTTACTTACTATCTCTACAATTTTGCCTTTTCCAAAATATCATAGAGTTGGAATTGACAGAGCGGGAGCATCGCCATCTTGTTGGATAAGCACTGCCATTCTAAAGTTCACCTTGATCAAAAACCATGTAAATCCAAAGGGCATCAGCCTAATGGCTAAGCTAAGCATGACCATAAACCACAAATAACATCTCCAACTAGAAACATTCCAAACCCCTCCCTGACCAGAGACATGCCAGCCCTGAGATAACCTCCCCTCCGGCCAGAGAGATGTCAGCCCCAGGATAACTGCCTCTCCCATCAGAGACAGTCCAACCCCACCATAAACTTCTCCCCCCCAGAGAAACATTCCAAGCTTGTGGTAAGTTCTCTCACTCTAAAATAAATAGTCTTAGTCTGTAAGAGAGAGTGCTTCTGACCCAAATCGGCCAGAAGCCCCTCTCAGGTTTATTCTCCAAAATAAACCTGTCTTTGACTGTCAAGCCACTTTCCATGTTTCTTTCCTTTCTTTAACTCTTACAGGAATCATATATTATGAAGCCTTTTCATATTGGCTCTTTCAATTAGCAATATACATTTAAGCTTCCTCCATGTGTTTTCAAGGTTTGATAGCTCATTTCTTTTTTTTTTTTTTTTTTTTGAGACGGAGTCTCGCTCTGTCACCCAGGCTGGAGTGCAGTGGCCGGATCTCAGCTCACTGCAACCTCCGCCTCCTGGGTTCACGCCATTCTCCTGCCTCAGCCTCCCGAGTAGCTGGGACTACAGGCGCCTGCGACCTCGCCCGGCTAAGTTTTTGTATTTTTAGTAGAGACGAGGTTTCACTGTGTTAGCCAGGATGGTCTCGATCTCCTGACCTCGTGATCCACCCGTCTCGGCCTCCCAAAGTGCTGGGATTACAGGCTTGAGCCACCGCGCCCGGCCTTTGATAGCTCATTTCTTTTGTTGTTTTTTTTTAACCTCTGAACTTTTTATTGGCCTCTTGCTCCCCAAAGGGTACCCTGCTTCTGCTGGCTTAATGTCTCAGAACTTTGGTGTCATTGTTCTCAGACACCACTTTGCCACCTACTATCTGGTGGGTAGTGGTCTTCTGGATGATTTGCATGGAGTTGCCGCTGTCCAGGGCATCACCAAGACTGAAGTCCTCACCATCTTCCAGCAGGCAGTGGTAGGTGGTGATCTCAGCCTCCAGCTTGAGCTTGATATTCAGCAGGGCCTTGTACTCCTGGGCCTGGGGCTGTCCCTCTGCCCAGGTCTGTGCCAGCTCTGACTCCAGGTGCAGCATGAGCCCATTGAGCTGCTCCATCTGGGCCTCCACCTCCCTCAGGGTGTTCTCCAAGATGGCCTTCAGATTTCTCATGGAGTCCAGGTCAATCTCCAAGGACTGGACTGTACATCTCAGCTTCATGAGCATCATCTCAGCAGCTCCAACCTTGGCAGACTATATGGTGACCACTGTGGTGCCCTTCTCCATCTGCTGAGACCAGTACTTGTCTAGCTCCTCTCAGCTCTTCCGAGCCAGCTCATTATATTGGGCCCAGATGTCTGCCATGATCTTGGCGAAGTCCTGAGATTGGGGGGCATCTACCTCCATGGTCAACCCAGAGCTGGAAATCTGGGCTTGTAGGCCTTTTACTTCCTCTTCATGGTTCTTCTTCATGAAGAGCAGCTCCTCCTTGAGAGCCTCGATCTCTGTCTCCAGCTGCAGCCAAGTGACATTGGTGTCATCAATGACCTTGTGGAGCCCACTGATGTCACTCTCCACAGACTGGTGCATGGCAAGCTCTGTCTCATACTTGATTCTGAAGTCATCAGCAGCAAGATGGGCCCTGTCGATCTGCACAACTATGTGGGCATTGTCCAAAGTATTTGTGAAGATCTGAGCCCTTATGTCCTCAGTGGTCTTGAAGTAATGGCTCCAGTCTCTGACCTGGGGTCCCTTCTTCTCCAGGTGCTCCCGGATTTTGCTCTCCAGCTTCCTGTTCTCAGTCTCCAGGCTCCTCACTCTGTCCAGGTAGGAGGCCAGGTGGTCATTCAGGCTTTGCATGATCTCCTTCTCATTCAGGATGCCTCCCATTCCTGCCAGACTCCCAGCCATCCCCATGGTCAGGCCTCCAGACTCCATATCGCCCTGGAAGTTGGTGCAGCAGGACACAAAGATCTGGGAACCAGAGCCCCCAGCGCCTACATAGATGCTGGCCGCACTGCTGACCAGCCAGGCACCATAGCTTGGTGGCTGGACAGAGCCCAGGGACTGGTAGTTGGAGAAGGTGGAACAAGTGGTGAACCTCATGCTGGCCAGGGAGGAAAGTGAGAGGAAAGGACTCAGGCTTTGCCAATGACCTCATTTCTTTTTATCTCTGAACAATACTTCACTGATGAATGTACTGTAGTTTGTTCATTCATTCTCCTATTGAAGGACATCTTGGTGGCCTCCAGTTTTGGTGATAATGAATAGAGTAGCTACAAACATTCATATGTAGGCTTCTATGTGAACATAATTTTCAATTTAATTGGGTAAATACCTAGGAACATGATTACTGGTTCAGATGACAGGACTATGTTCAGTTTTGTAAGAAACTGCCATATCGTCTTCCAAAGTGGTTATACCATTTGCATTCCCACCAGCAATGGAAGAGCATTTCCTATTGCTTTGCATCCTCACCAGCATTTGGTATTGTCAGTTTTTTAAAAAATAGCCATTCTAATAGGTGTTAGTGGATCTCATTGTTTTAATTTTCAATTCCTGAATGACATATGACATTTAGAATCTGTATATTTGCCATCTGTATATCTTATTTGCCATCTGTATATCTTCTTTGATGAGGTGTTTGCTCATATCATTTGTCCATTTTAAAATTGGGTTGTTTGTTTCCTTATTGTTGAGTTTTAAAAGTTCTTTTGGTATTTTCAGATGCAAGTCTTTTATCAGATATATACATTTTGCAAATATTTTCTCCTAGTCTGTGGGTTTTCTTTCCATTCTCTTAAATGTCTTTCATAGAGCACAAGTTTTTAATTTTAGTAGAGTCCAGCTTATCATTTTTTTCTTTCATCAGTTATGCTTTTAGGGTTGTATCTAAAAACTCATC
Source organism: Papio anubis (assembly GCF_008728515.1). Taxonomy (NCBI): domain Eukaryota; kingdom Metazoa; phylum Chordata; class Mammalia; order Primates; family Cercopithecidae; genus Papio; species Papio anubis. Next base: position 74,553,163 of record NC_044989.1, read on the forward strand.
ACCAGACCTAAGGTCACCTAGATTTTCTCATATGTTATCTTCTAGAAGTTTTATAGTTTTGCATTATACATTTAGGTTTAAGATCCACTTTAAGATGATTTTTTGAAAGGTGTAAGGACTATGTCTGAATTTTTTTTTTTTTTTTTGAGACAGAGTCTTACTCTGTCATCCAGACTGGAGTGCAGTGGCATGATCATGGCTTACTGCAGCTTTGACCTCCTGTGCTCAAGTAATCCTCCCACCTCAGCCTCCAGAATAGCTGAGATCACAAGCATGCATCACCACACCCAGCTATTTTTAAAAAAATTTTTAGTAGTCTCAAAATCTCTACATTGCCCAGGCTAGTCTTGAACTCCTGGGCTCAAACAATCCTCTCGCCTTGGCCTCCCAAAGTGCTGGGATTACTGGTATGAGCCATTGCACCCGGCCTGGATTCTTTTTTTTTTTTTTAGCATATGAATGTCCAGTCATTCCATCACCATTTGCTAAAAATATTATTCTTCTTCCATTAAATTGCCTTTGTGTCTTTGTCAAAGATCAGCTGATTATATTTGTGTGGGTCCATTTTTGGGCTATTTATTCTGTTCCACTGATCAATTTGTCTGCTCTTTTGACAATATCACACTTGATTGTAGTAGCTTTACAGTAAGTCTTGAAGTTGAGTAGTGTCAGTCATTCAACTTTGTACTTCTTCAGTGTTATGTTGGATATTCTGGGTCTTTTGCCTTACCATATACACTTTAGAATCAATATGTCGGCATCCAAAAAAAATAACTTGCTAAGATTTTTACTGGGATTATATTGCATCTATAGATCAAGTTGGGGAGGACTGACAACATTGTTGAATTTTCCTATGCATGAACATGAAATATTTTTTCATTTACTTAGATCTTTGATTTCCTTCATTACCTTTATAGTTTTTCTCATGTAGATCCTGTATACATTTTGTTAGATTTATGTCTAAAATTTTTGGTGCTAGTGTATCATGTCTTAAATTTCAAATTCCAATGGCTGGTATATAGAAAAGCAACTGTACCCTAAGACTACATCCTGAGACCTTGTTATAGTCACTTATTAGTTACAGGAGTTGTTTGGTAAATTCTTTGGAATTTTCTGCATAGACAGTTATATCATCTGTGAACAAAGATAGTTTTATTTCTTCCTTCCCAAACTATATACATTTATTTCCTTTTCTTGTCTTATTGCATTAGCTAGAATTTCCAGTATGATATTGAAAAGGGCTGGTGAAAGGGGATCTCTTTGCTTTGTTCCTGATCTCAGTAGGAAAGTTTTGAGTTTCTCATCATTAAGTATGATGTTAGCTATAGTTTTTTTGTAGATTTTTTAAAAATCAAGTTGAGGAAATTTCCCTCTCTTCCTAGTTTACTGCAAGTTTTTACTATGAATAGGTGTTAGATTTTGTCAAATGCTTTTTCTGCATCGATTGACATTATTGTGTGATTTTTCTTCTTTGGCCTATTGATATGATGAATTGTCTTAATTGACTTTTGAATACTGAACCAGCCTTAAATACCTGGGATAAATCCTTTTGGGTCATGGTGTATAATTATTTTTATACATTGTTGAATTTGATCTGCCAGCATTTTGTGGAGGATTTTTGCATATATATTCATAAAGGATATTGATCTGTAGTTTTTCTTTCTTGTCATGTCTTTATCTGGTTTTGTACTGGGATAATGCTGACCTCATGGGATTAGTGAGAAAGTATTCCTTCTGCTTCTATTTTCTGGAAGAGATTGTAGACAATTGATATCCTTTCTTCCTTAAATGTTTGGCAGAATTTGCTAGTGAAATCATCAAGGTCTGTTGCTCTTTTTTTTTTTTTTTTTGTAAAGTTGTTAATTATTATCTATTACCTCTCTGATAGTAATAGACCTGTTCAAATTATTTATTTCTCCTGTGTGAGTTTTAGTAGTTTGTGTCTTTCAATAAATTAGTCCATTTCACCTAAGTCATCAAATTTGTAGGCACAGAGTTGTTCATAATATTCCTTTATTATCCTTTTAATGTCCATGGAATCAATAATGATCACCTTTCATTTCTGATATTAATGTATGTCTTCTCCCTTTTTTCCTTGGTTAGCCTGGCTAGAGATTCATCCATTTTATTAATCTTTTTAAGAGATAGCCTCAGTTTCATTGATTTTTCTCTATTGTTTCCTATTTCTAATTTCACTGATTTCTGCTCTATTTGGTATTATCCCTTTTTTCTTCTTGCTTTAGGATTATTTTGCAATTCCTTCTCTTGTTTCCTAAAATGGGAGCTTAGGTTGTTGCTTTTAGATCTTTCTTCTTTTCTAATATATGCATTTAATGTTATTCATCTTCCTCTAAGCACTGCTTTTGCTGCATCCCACAAATTTTGATAAGTTAAACTTTCATTTTCGTTTAGTCAAAAATATTTTCAAAATTTTCTTAAGACTTCTTCTTTGACTACTCATATATTATTTAGAAGTATATAGTTTAATCTCTAAATCTGTTGGGATTTTCCAGTAATCTTTCTGTTATTGATTTTTAGTTTAATTCCAATGTGGTGTTACAGCATACTCTGCATGACTTCTGTTCCTTTAAATTTGTTCAGGTGTGTTTTATGTCCCAGAATGTGGTCTGTCTTGGTGGATATTCCACATGAGCTTGAGAAGAATGTGTATTCTGCTGTTGTTGGCCGAAGCATTACACAAATGTCAATTAAATCCAGGTGATTAACATGCTGTTCCTCTCAACTGTATCATTACTGATTTTCCGCCTGCACGATCTGTTAATTACTGGTAGATGGGTGTTGAAGTCTACAACTATAATAGCTGATTTGTCTGTTCTTCTTCAGTTTTGTCATTTTTTTGCCTCATGTATTTTGATGCTCTGCTGTTAGGTGTATACATGTTAAGGACTATTATGTTTTCCTGAAGAACTGACCCTTTTATCATGATGCAATGCCCTCCCTTATCCCTGTTAAAGAGATGTTCTTTGCTCTGAATTCTTCTTTGTCTGAAATTAAGATACCTATTCGTGCTTTCTTTTGATTAGTATTATCATGGAATATCTTTCTCCCTCTCTTTACTTCTAATTCATCTGTATCTATCTATCTATCTATCTATCTATCTATCTATCTATCTATGTATATATATGTGTGTGTGTGCATATATATGTGTGTGTGTGTGTATTTGCATTTTTTTTGAGATGGAGTCTTGCTCTGTGCAGCTTCCACCTGCAGGATTCAAGTGATTTCCTGCCTCAGCCTTCCGAGTAGCTGGGATTACAGGTGTGTGCCACCATGCCCGGCTAATTTATGTATTTTTAGTAGAGACAGGGTTTTACCATGTTGGCCAGGTTGGTCTCGAACTCCTAACCTCAAGTGGTCTTCCCACCTCAGCCTCCCAAAGTACTGGGATTACAGGTGTGAACCATCGCACCTGGCCTGTGTCTTTATATTTAATGTAGGTTTCTTGTCACATAGTTGGGTCTTGTTTTTTGAGCCTTTCTAACATCCTCTGTCTTTTAATTGATATGTTTAGACCATTCATATTTAAAGTAATCATTGACCAGGCGCAGTGGCTCACACCTGTAATCTCAGCACTTTGGGAGGCCGAGGTGAATGGATCACTTGAGGCCAGGAGTTCAAGACCAGCTTGGCCAACATGGCGAAACCCCATCTCTACTAAAAACATAAAAAATAAACCAGCGTAGTGGTGTGAACCTGCAGTCCCAGCTACTTGGGAGGCTGAGGCACGAGAATTGCTTGAACCCGGAAGGCAGAGGTTGCAGTGAGCTGAGATGCACCATTGCACTCCAGCCTGAGCGACAGAGCAAGACTTCGTCTCTAAATAAATAAATAAAGTGATTATTGATATCAGTGAATTAATATCTACCATGTTTACAACTATTTTGTATTTGTGGCACTTGTCCTTTTTTTTTTTTTTTTTTTTTTGAGACGGAGTCTTGCTCTGTCGCCCAGGCTGGAGTGCAGTGGCCGGATCTCAGCTCACTGCAAGCTCCGCCTCCCGGGTTTACGCCATTCTCCTGCCTCAGCCTCCTGAGTAGCTGGGATGACAGGTGCCCGCCACCTCGCCCGGCTAGTTTTTTGTATTTTTTAGTAGAGACGGGGTTTCACCGTGTTAGCCAGGATGGTCTCAATCTCCTGACCTCGTGATCTGCCTGTCTTGGCCTCCCAAAGTGCTGGGATTACAGGCTTGAGCCACCGCGCCTGGCCAACACTTGTCCTTTTTTTTTTTTTTTAAGAAAGAGGGTCTTGCTATGTTGCCCAGGCTGGCCTCAAACTCTTAGCCTCAAGCAATTCTCCTGCCTCTGTCTCCTGGGTAGCTGGGACTACAGGCACATGCCACTATGCCCAGCTCCTCCTGTGGTTTTAATTGAGCACTTTATATGATTCTGTTTTCTCTCATCTCTGAGTGTATCAATTATACCCCTTAAAAAATTATAGTGGTTGCCCTAGACTTTGCAATATACAGTTAGAATTAATCTATGTCCACTTTCAAATAACACTATACTGTTTCTCAACTGAACTATGGAGAAGCATGTCTAAGCCTTTTAGAGAGATGTTGAATATGCTTTAGAGAGACGTTGTATGAGTCTACTCTGGTTGGTGCATTCCTAGGTACTGGGGTCAGGTTACTTGGATGTCAGTGTCCAAATCTGTATATAGTCCCAGCTCACCCCACTGCATGCTCTTCTGGATCCCATTCTCCCCTGGATGTAACAGGGATGAAAAAAATGAAGTGGAGATTATTATGAAGTGTGGCCTCGCTTCCTAGGGGACGGGTGTCAGAATGACTAGTTTCCCTTCTTCCTCCTCTCACCTCCCCATATCATGGTGGAACTTCCCTTCCCTACACTGCATTGTTTAAGCAAGCTGCAATTTGAGATAAGAAGTAGACACTAGCACTTAGAGGTAAGTAGTTCCACTCTAAGGGCTTAGCATATTTGGGTCTTCCAACGACAAGTTCCTATTCTCCACCCTTGAGGCCAGGAATGGAAATGAAAAGAAGCAGGTATTATCAAAAAGACCCCAACCCAAGAGGCAGCTGCCCTGGGTGCTCCCTGGTTTGTCCTTTACTTGATCTGTGGCCATCCTGCCTCTGTGGGACTCAGTGAACTCATCTGTAATGTGGGAATGAAAATCCTTTCTCTACCAAACTGGCGTCTGAAAAGATAGAATGGGATCATGTATGAGAACATGATTATGCAAATTGTAAGGGGCCATACACAGGAAGAGTATACTTATTAAAAAAATCAGAGGAGATGGCTGTCAAAAAAATATTTTACTTTCTGTTCTGAATCTAAATTGTCCCATCTTTTCTTGGCTTCTATCATAATCAAAAGAGCATGGTGATTTAGCTGGTGAACTGTGGAGAGTGGCTTGCCCTCACCCAAGTCTACATTCTCCTTCGTGGCTCTGCAGGACCTCTCCTCTCACCGTAAGTATCTTGCAGTTTGGCTCAGGACATGTGCCAAGTTCTCCTAGCAACTCTTTAGGGCATTTTTCTTGCTTGACAGCTCCAAAGTGGCTCTACGCATTCTGCAGCTCACAGAGCCTGTAGGTGGACAGTGAGGTTGGTATTTTCTTTACATGGGGCTGGGGTAATGATGGCACTAGCCACCCATCTGACTGCCTTTTCATAAGCCCTGTGGCTTCTTCTCTGTAGTGTGTAGGAGGCTTCGGGCCTCTAAAGTCAGCAATTCTGGAGCAACAGAAATACCTGCCACCCCAACATCCTCTTGCACTGGTTTTAACTGAGCTGGCAGTTTGGGAATCTATTAATATAAAATGTTGATATTTGGCATTTATTATGGTTTGCAGATCTTGTAAAATTAGGTGAGTTACATTTTGTGTTGGGGAAGCTATACTCTAATCTACACAGGCAAAGTGGCAGTTTCCTGTCTCCGGCCTGACCATGCAGTCACCTGGGGATACCATGAAGGCTGGTCCCACCAGCCTCAAGGAGACACTGTGGATGAGTCAGGAAAAGGGACCTGCTCCCTAGACTCTCCAGCTGCAAGAGTTGTTATAAAGACATCCAGAGACTTCTCAGTGCCTCCTGAGATTTGCGTAAAGTCCTCAAAGTGACCTCACCTTTCTGATCCGGAAATCTCCTCCTGTGGTTAGTGTGGTCCAGCTTTCCTACCCCAGCCTTCTCCTTCACCTTCATGACTATAAAGTAAAAGGAACACAGCCTCAAAATGTATACATTAAAAAGGGTAGGATTTCAAGGATAAATGGCCAAATCCATAGTCACAATGGGAGATTTTAATACAGATAAAAAACTAAGACAAAAGGACATATAGCCGGGTGTGGTGACTCACAACTGTAATCCCAGCACTTTGAGAGGCTGAGGCGGGTGGGTCACCTGAAATCAGGAGTTCGAGACCAGCCTGGCCAACATACTGAAACTCCATCTCTACTAAAAATACAAAAATTAGCCAGGTGTGGTGGCATGCGCCTATAATAACAGTTGCTAGGGAGGCTGAGGCAAGAGAATCTCTTGAACCCGGGAGGTGGACTTTGCAATGAGCTGAGATTGCACACTGCACACCAGCCTGGGCAACAGAGCAAGACTCTGTCTTAAAAAAGAAAAAAAAAAAGGACATATAAACAAATTGAAGAATAATTTCAAACAGAGAACACACTTCCTTTTCAAGTACAAATGACACCATTTACAAAGAAAGCACATATACTAGGTCACAGAAAAGCCTCAGAAAAGTAAATTTATTATGCTTCTATAGTTTATATATAATAAGCCAAATTTATATTGTGGTTTCCTATTAAAACCATCATTCAAAATTATTTTATATAAATATACTTGTATATATAGTAATTTCTAATCATGGGTTTAACAGGAAACCACAATAGAAATTATTAAATATTTGAACTCAACATTTATAAATACAACATATTGAAACTTGTGGGATGCAGCATACTTAGAGGGAACAAGGAAAGAAGGCAATTACTTTAAAAGATTATTAAGATAGCAGCTGGGCGCGGTGGCTCAAGCCTGTAATCCCAGCACTTTGGGAGGCCGAGACGGGCGGATCACGAGGTCAGGAGATCGAGACCATCCTGGCCAACATGGTGAAACCCCGTCTCTACTAAAAAGAATACAAAAAACTAGCCGGGCAAGGTGGTGGGCGCCTGTAGTCCCAGCTACTCGGGAGGCTGAGGCAGGAGAATGGCGTGAACCCGGGAGGCGGAGCTTGCAGTGAGCCCAGATCGCGCCACTGCACTCCAGCCTGGGCGACAGAGCGAGACTGCGTCTCAAAAAAAAAAAAAAAAAAAAGATTATTAAGATAGGCAGTCGAGCCAGGTGTGGTGGCTCACACCTGTAATCCCTCCACTTTGGGAGGCCAAGGCAGAAGGATTGCTTGAGGCCAGGAGTTCACGACCAGCCTGAGCAACATAATGAGACTTCATCTCTATAATACACACACATATATATATCTTGTTAGATATATGTGTATATCTATATTAGATACATATTTTATAAATATATATATGTGTGTGTATATATAAATATGCACCAGGTGTGATGGTGTGCTGTAGTCCTAAGCTACTTGGGAGGCTGATGTGGGAGGATCATATGAGTCCAGAAGTTTGAGGCTGCAGTGAGCCATATATGATTGTGCCACTGCATTACAGCCTGGGTGACAGAGTGAGACTCTGTCTCTATGAAAAAGAAAAAAAAGAAAAAACAAAGGCATTCTATGTAAGATCAATCAGAAGAAAAGAAGAATTTTAAGTAAACAACACTAGGAATGAAAAACGGACATAACTTAAAATATAGTTGGGAATTTAAAAATTATAATTCCATTAAAAAATTCATGCCAATTTTAAAACTTAAATAATAACAATAAAACTTAAACAATAACAATTACATTGCTATGTGCCAGATACTATTTTAAGTGCTTTGCATATATGATTTAATTGAATCTTCTCAATAATCCTATGAAATAAATAACATTATTATTCCCATTTTACAAATGAGGAAACCCAGACACAGAGAGCTTAAATGACTACCCACATGGAAAAACAAAACCAGACAATCTATTTCTGGAACTATAACCCTTAGCCACAAGGCTAATAAATGGATACTTCACTACAAAAGTAATAGAAGTGTCAAAATTGACTTTAAAAAAATTAGAAAACCTAAATTAACCAATAACAATTGAAATGATTGTAGGAAAGGCACCACAATCAGTCATATATTGATAATTATTGAAGTTATGCTACAAAAGATTTGAAAAAAAAAAAGAGTTGTAAACTAAAAATAAAATCCTAAGCCTCCCCACCAACTGAATGGACTCCCTCTTCGCCAATATATGCCTTGGGATCCCAGGCATATATTAAAAACCGAATCCTGGCCAAGACAGGATAGGAGGTCAGACACACCTTGTTATATTCTCTCCTTTTTGCAGTGTAGACATAACTGATCAGCATTTATGTTAAAATTGAGAATAAGACTAACAGAACAGATCCTTTGTGGCAATAAGGTACCAAACTATAAACAAGACCTAAAGCCAGGCCAGGCAAGGGTTAAGTCATGCACACCTACACTTGAAGAATAGCTGTGTCCTAACTGCCACAAGGTTTTTCTTTTCCTCTAGCAGCTAAACAAGCACTGGCCTTGAGACAAGCAATATTAGAACAATTCGCAGCACATCTACCAGCAGACGCTGACTAACCAACCCCCTGCTCCATAAGCCATAACTATAGCTTTGATTGAACAAAAGACTAACTTCAGTAACTTTCTCCTGATAAGATCACGAACCATGGACTGGTTCTGGTCAGTTTACAGAGGCTGTGCACCTGAACTCCTACAAAGATATTCTAATGTATAATGCCTAATGTAATACATTTAAATGTAACGGCCCCATCCCAAGGTGAATATGGGCATGTGTAATATGCATGTTTGTTCAATACACATGTATCAGGACCACCTTCATGAATATTCATAGATCCTCCTGTAACCTATTGAATATGCATGTTTGGCCAACGCAGTCATTACCCCTCTTCCTTCGAAGTGCCCATCTCTGATCTACCCTAAGGCTGTGGTTCCCAGCCTGTAACATGGCCACCTTGCAGCCTGTAACCCTTTACAAGAAATACTTCTCTCTAAACGCATAGATTATGTGATTTTTAAGTTAATAGGGTCATCATCGTTTATTTTACTTTTGTTGTGTTTGAAAATTTTTCTATAATGCAAAGAAAAATAAACACCAGGAACAAATAGTTTTTTAAAATGTTTTATCTGAACTTTCAAGGATTAGATAGCTTCTACATATACAAAATGTTTCTCAAAGATAGAAATAGGACATCAGAGGCAATAGGGACATCTGAAGACCATGATGCAGAGTGGGCTGAACACAGGGGAGATGGTGGGAAATCTTCATAAGGAGTTCTGATTAAATCCTCAGGTCTCTCTTCTAGGCTCTAGTCTCCTATAATGCCCCTTCTACTCAGAATATGGAGGTGCCCTGTAGGAGACTAAAGCCTAGGACAGAAGATCCCTGGATAGCTGAGGGCAAAAAGGAGTAATTTCACTGGGGAAACAAAAAGGAGTTAAGTAAATGCAGTTAGCCCCTCAGCCCTTTGCCTGTTGGACTCCTAGAACCCTAATGAAGGTTAGGCCCTCCAGGCAGGACATTGGAGAACTTTCAGATTCCAACATTTTGGGCACCTCTGGCAAAATGGCAAGGGCTGCATCCAATTGCCCACTGTAAGTCTATCATTCAACAAGTCCAGCCTGGCCACTTGGCAGCTGTTTAGCAGTTCCACTTCAAAACATGGACAGCCAGCCAAGAATCACCAGAATGACAGACACCAAAACAAACAGGAAAAGAAAAAGTCCAAGGAAGCAGGAGCAATGTAGGCAGCCAAAGAAACCACTAAAACTATGTAGTAGCAAATGCCACAAAAGCAAAAATAGACAAATGGTACTTAATTAAACTAAAAAGCTTCTACACAGCAAAATAAACAATGAACAAAGTAAACAGACAACCTACAGCATGAAAAAAAAATATTACACACTGTGCATGTGACAAAGAGCTAATATCTAGAATCTGCGAGGAACTCAAACAACTCAAAAAGAAATAACAACCCCATTAAAAAGTGGGCAAAGGACATGAACAGATATTTGGCAAAAGAAGACATAGAAATGGCCAACAAACATAAAAAATGCTCAATATCACTAATCATCAGAGAAATGCAAATTAAAACCACAATGGGATATCATCTTACACCAGCCAGAATGGCTGTTATTAAAAAGTCTAGGCCTGGCAAGGTGGCTTATGCCTGTAATCCCAGCAGTTTGGGAGGCCGAGGTGGGGGGATGGCCTGAGGTCAGGAGTTCAAGATCAGCCTGGCTGATAACACGGTAAAACCCCGTCTCTACTAAAAATACAAAAATTAGCCAGGTGTGGTGGTGCGTGCCTGTAATCCCAGATAGGAGGCTGAGGCACGAGAATTGCTTGAACCCGGGAGGCAGAGGTTGCAGACTGAGATTGTGCCACTGCGCTCCAGCCTGGGCAACAGAGTGAGACTCTGTCTTACACACACACACACACACACACACACACACACACACACACACACAAAGTCTAAAAATAACACATGTTGGCCAGGCTGCAGAGAAAACATGCACTGTTGGTGGGAATGTAAATTAGTACAACCTTTATGGAAAACAGTATGGAGGATTCTCAAAGAACTAAAAATAAAACTACCATTTGATCCAGCAATCCCACTACTGGTATATGCCCAAAGGAAAAGAATCATTATATTAAAAAAGATACCAGCACTTGTATGTTTATTGCAGCACTATTCACAATAGCAAAGATATGGAATCAACTTAAGTGTGATCAATGTAGGATTGGATAAAGAAAATGTAATATATATATATATATGTGTGTGTATATTTATAATGGAATGCTACTCAGCCATAGAAAATGAAATCATGTCTTTCGCAGCAACATGGATGAAACTGGAGGCCGTTATCCTCAGTGAAATAACTCAGAAACAGAAAGACAAATCCTGTGTGTTCTCACTTAAAAGTGGGAGCTAACAATTGGTACACACGGACATGTAGAGTGAAATAACAGACACTGGAGACTACAAAAGATAGGAGGGTAGGAGGGGGTGAGGGTTGAAAAGTGACCTATTGGGTACACTGTTCACTGTTCGGGTGATGAGTACCCTAAACTCAAACTTCACCACAATGAAATGTATGCATGTAAGAAACCTGCACTTTTACTCCCTAAATATATATTTTAAAATGTTTAAGTTATTTTAAAAACTATGTAACTGGTGCTCACTTTAGTAGCACATATACTAAAATTGGGATAATAAAAGATTAGCATGACCCCCGTGCAAAGATTACAAAACAAAGACAAAAACAAAGATAGTTAATATCTTCAAGGAGATTGTTATAGGTTTGTTTAATATAGTTCCTTCCTTGGCATCCAGTTTTTGGCCTGACATAAGTTGTTTGAAACCCAATTAGTTGTACTCCTTTGGCCTAGTTAAAACTTCCCCTCCCCATGTGATTCTCGCGCTCTCTCTCTCTCTCTCTCTCCCCCCATTCACTGATTGAACATCCTACTGCCTCTTGACTTCCCACCAGCTACCCCTAACCTCTCCAAGATCTGTAAGTAATAAATTTTTTCTGTTTTATGCATTTTGGTTTCATTGTGTCTCACCTGACCACCTAAACCTTATTTTCCTCCTGGTTAGAGCTCTCCTAGAAAGTGGCTATCTTGGTTTCTGGCTACTCTGCAGAGACAGCTCTCAAGACCAAATTAGAGGAAATCACAACAGAAACAAGAAAAGACATTGTATTCATGACAACAAGAAAAGCAGAATTAAAAATATCTTAGAAGAAAATTTTCAATAAAAGACTTGGAACATAAATTTGAAGGAGTATATCAGATAATAGAACACAAATAAAAAGAGATTAAACAAATACTATGATAAAACAAGAAAACCAGAGAATCAATCCAGGAGGCCCAAACATCAAAGTAATAGGAATTCCCAAAACAGAGATAAAAAAATAGTGGAGAGAAAATTATCAATGAAATAACATGAGAATATTTTCTAGAACTGAAGGATTTGAATTTTCTGATTGAAAGAACTTTCATTCAGCTCAGAAAAAATAATTTTTAAAAAATCCACTCCAAGTCACATGATTATGAAGCATTAGGACATCATGGATAAAAAGATCTTAAAAGCTTCCAGAAAAAAATAAGTCACCTACCAAGAATCCGAAACAAGAATTGACATCAGATTTCTCAATCGCTATAGTGGAAGCTACAAGACAATGAAATCATGCTTCCAAAAGTGAGACAAAATTATTTCCAACCTAGAATTCCAGTCCCAATCAAGCTATCAATCAAGTGGGAGAGTAGAATAGGGGCATTTTCAGACATAAACTATCTCAAAAATTTACCTTCGATGCACCTTTATTTCAGGAAGTGATTGAAGGAGGAACTCTAACAAGGACTTGCACTAAGAAAGAAATTAAGTCTGGAAAACGGGATTCACCACAAAAGATGGGCAAAGAAAAGTCGCCGGAGAAGAACCCTGCAACAGTCCAGAGAGCAACAGGCACATTTTAGAGCAGGCACTGGACAGGATGTCCTCAGGAAAAAACCTGGTTCTGAAAAATGGTCTTGATGTGTTTGACTATTACGAGAGGATACAAAAAGCTTGTCAAGAATAGTCACAGAAAGGAAAAGTAATCATGGTACACTATACTCAACTGTGGGCAATATTTACACAGTCATAATAAATCAAGTGAGTGTTAATTTCCCTGAAAATAGCAATAGAAACAGGGTTGATATTCCACCGATATGCATTGGTATGGCTGCTCTTTATGGTTGGTGTCCATTTTTAGTGATCAGGTATTCATTTTGGTTGGTCAACATCAGTGCCATGTTGGTTGTTAAATATTTTGAACATCACCACTGGATGTAACTATTTGGAGAGTATAAAACACCTGTGGAGAATGCTGCTAGCTACCTCCCTGATGCCCATTGCCCTTGCTGCTCTGACTTTCTGACTTCTGCTCCAGCCACAGTAGCACTATGGCCAACTAAAAAGAATCACTTCCCTCAGATGCTCTTCAGCTCTCTCTGGCTGAAGAGATGCAGGAGAAAGAACTTGAGGAAGGAGTCCCTTCCTAGATAAAGCATTTTCAGAAGAAAGCCCCTTCACTTTTCCTTTTTCTTCCTTCCTGGATAGAGTTGCCAAGTTTAGCAAATAAAACTAGTTTGCCCAGTTACATTTGAATTTCAGATAACAACAAATAACTTTGAGTGTATGTTTGGTACAATATTTGGGATATACTTCCACTAAAAATTACTTGTTGACAAAGGTGACCTAGATGTGGTTACTGAAAACCATACCTGGGTCATATGACAAAGGACTCTAGGAAAGTAAGTTTTTACTGGAAAAAAATAAAATTGAGTCTGTCAGTAAGGGAAAAAGGGAGAATGGGCATTGGGTAGTTATCTAGCATGTCTGCTACACTGCCCAACATCCATTCCCTCTTCTTCTTGCCTATTTACAAAACTCCATTTTGTTCAGGTAGAGACACAGGGCCCTTGATTGCCAGCAGTCACCTTCCCTAGGCTCAGGCATGAGTTGGGATCTATATAAACCATTAATGGTAATCTGGTTGCCCTTAGCCAGTCACTGATTTTAGGAGCAGTCATGTGACACTATTCTAGCCGATGAGATTTAGGTAGAAGTACCTTGGGTAAGACTTCCAGGAAAGCTTTTATTTTCCTGATTGAAAGTGACACAGTTGGAATGCATAGTTTGTCCTTTACCCTCCTCCTTTCTTGCACGGACCTTGAGACTTTGAGATAAAGCAGCCATCTTGCAACAATGAGGTGACAGGTATGAAGATCAAAGGCACAGGCTAAGGACAAAGCAGAAGGATAAGACAAATCTGGGTTCCTGAGAATATCACTGAGCTCTGGAATGCTTATCCCTGGATTTCCTGTTACCCGAAAAAAAAAAAAATCTCTATATTTAAACTGCTAGCTAAGTTTTATGTTACTTTTAGCTGAGGCCTTCCTAACTGACACATAATGGATAACTATGGACAGTTCAAATGAATGAACTAGATTTTTATGTATTAACATGTCTAAATCTCAAAAACATAATGAGAAAAACAAAGTTGTAAAACAAAATGATATTATTTACATAAAATTTTCAAACAAACAAAACGCTACCAATACTGATTATAGTTACATTTATAAGTAATAAAATCATAAAATTATGCAGAGGAATGATACACACCAACTTCAGGTTACTTCTGGGGAGGGATAAAGTTAATGATGCTTGATGATCTTTGGTATTTTGGATAGATTATACATATACATGTAGGTATGAAACAAATATGATAAAATGTTAACATCTGTTAATTCTGGACAGTAATATATCAATGTCTGTCATATTGTACACATTTGAGGTATTTTATTATTAAATTTTTAAAGTACTTTTTAAAATAACTAAGAGGTCTCCCCAACACTATGAGATAACAGTCTCACGCAAAATGGGTCAACTGAGCACTCTGCACAAAAAATGACTGGGAAAAAAACTCCCCACACTTTGCTAGATCATTATGAAATTTTAGAACAGTGACTATGAAGAAAAGAAAGATCCTAAAAACTTGTAGAGTGAAATAATCAGAAACAGGTCACCTGTCAATGAATAGAAAAGCAGAAGACTCCTCCTCAGCAAGTTGAATAAGAGAAGATAATGGGCAGGGTGTGGTGTCTCACGCCTGTAATCCCAGCACTTTGGGAGGCTGAGGCGGGTGGATCACCTGAGGTCAGGAGTTCAAGACCAGCCTGGCCAACATGGTGAAACCCCGTCTCTATTAAAAATACAAAACTTAGCTGGGTGTGGTGGCACATGCCTGTGATCTCAGCTAATTAGGAGGCTGAGACACGAGAATTGTTTGAACCCAGGAGGTGGAGGTTGCAGTGAGCTGAGATTGTGCCACTACACTCCACCTGGGTGACAGAGTGAGACTTTGTCTCAAAAAAAAAAAAAAGAAAAAAAAAAGAGACAGAAGAGAATGATAGAGCAAAACCACCCCAAATCCAAGGGAGAATGATTTCCAACCTAACATTCTCCACCCAGTCAAACTGCCAGTTCAGAGTAAGGGTAAAAGACATTTTCAGACACTTAAAAAATTATTTTACTTCTCTTTCATAACTTCCTAGGAAGTTCTTTAAAAAAGTTACCCATCATTAATCAAGAAGGGGAAGACAATGATATGCAAGAGAGAGTGGATGGAATCAGAATAATGAAGAGCAGTCCCCAGATGACAGCCGTGTCCTCAAAAATCAATCCGTCCTCAAAAGAACTAGAAAATGAGGCTTCGGAAGGAGCCGCCCAGGGGAAAAAATGAAATGTGAAAGATTTGATACACTCTTGGAGATTTTGGAACAACTCAAGAAAGTGACAGAAAATGCAAAGAAAAAAGATAGCAATTAGAAATACCAGGGAAAAATTAAAACTCTGCAAGGAATAAAATGTGATCATGGCATGTAATCATGAGTATAAACACTGCTTTTTGAATGAATTAAAAATTGTGATGATATTCTACACTGGGAGGATAAAAAATAGATGTCTGTGGTTGTAAGTTAAATATTCACTTGTAAGTGGCTAATATCTAACTTCAATAAATAGCAGGAATAATTATTACTATCATTATTATTAAAAGGCAGCCAACAAAAAAAGCTAAAAGAATTCCTAGTGGTTATCTTTGGGAAGTGGAACTGTGACATATGGAGGAAGCTGGAATGGAGTTCCATTGCTTTTTATGGAAAGCTCTTATATGTGTTAATTTATTTTTAAATTATAGCTTTTTTATTTTAAACATTTTAAAGTAAATAATTTAATATGCCATGTGTTCCTACTTTATGTGATAATCGTATACTTGAAAATTAATGGTTAAATCTATTTATTCAAAGTGAATCATGTTTAAAATACTTAGCAGAATTACACAACAAAGAACCCTTTAAGGCAGTGGTTCTCAAACTTGAGCGTGCATCATAATACCTAGAAGGCTGCTTTCTGTTTGTTTTCTTGGAGTTGGGGTCTCGCTTTGTCACCCAGCCTGGAGTTCAATGGCGCAATCACAGCTTACTGCAGCCACCAACCTCTAGGCTCAAGCAATCTTTCCATCTCAATCTCCAAAGTAGCTGGGATTACACATGTGAGCAGCTCCAGAAAGCTTGTTAAAATAGATTGCTGGGTCTCATCCCCAGAGTGCCTGATTCCATAGCTCTAGGTTGGGGCCTGGAAATGTACATTTCCAACAAGTTCCCAGTTGCTGCTGCTGATGCTGATCCAAGGACCACATTTAAAACCTCTATTTTAAGAAAGTAACTCCCCATTTATATTTTTTATTAAATTGGGTCAGTTGGTGATTTTTAAAAAGCTGATATCTTCCTACTCCAGTGTGGTGTGAAGAGTACAGAGAAGGTGAGTAACAGATTTCTTTTCCTATAGAAAACCATCTTCAAATGTCTTAGTGGGTGACTCCATGTCTCCCCAAGCCTCCACAGGAAAGACCATGTGACCCAGCCTGGTCAAACACACCCCATTCCAGCCACAGAGATCGTTCAGGAATGATCCCATGTCCTTAACTGGGCCAATCAGAATTCTTCCCAGGACATTTCTGCTTGATTCATCCAAAAACTCTGCTCATTCTGGCACTGCTAAGCTGATAAGCTTGGAAGTTACTATTTTGCCTGTCACATGGAGAGAAGCATTCAAGAAAAGTAGAGAAACAGAGTCCAGATAACACTGTGACTCCCTGAATCAGTTAATTTTGAACTGTCCTTCTCAGTTGTGTTGAGCTGTTAAATTCATTTTATTTTTTCTCGTGTTTGAGTTGGGTTTCTCATGTTTGCAATCACAAGTGCCTGACTAATGAAAATGAAATAGAGCTTTCCAACATGTTTTTAAAATGTGTTATTTCCTATTTGAAGTACTATGGATTCTCAGATTGGAAAACAAATGAAAGTTTGTTGGAAAAACAATGAAATGCCTGATTGTCACTGACAAATGACAATACATATGCAAACATAGATGAGAACTCTACAAACTACAGAAGTATGGAGCTATAATGTAGCTATAATATTTCGGTAGATGCATACCTTCCAGTTCTGGACTAGCTGAGACCATTCCTGCCTCATCTCCTCTGTGCCAGGTCCCAACTTCTCACAACTTGAGAGAAGCTCCCTCCCAGGGATATGCAGAAGTAGGAGAAGAACCCAAACTCCCTGACATGATCTTCAAAGGAGTCCATCCATCTGAAGCTGAGTGTTGGCCCTGGGGAAGTGTTTGGATTAGCTCTGCTCTGATTGGCAACTATACTGCCCACTATAAAAGTCCCAACCTAATTCATGAAACAGAATTTCTACCTCCAGCATTTCATATAATGTGTATTCGTTGAATGTCGGGTATTTTGCTTTCATCATCTTATTTAATTCTCACTATAATTTAGTAATATATATAATTTTCACCCCCATTTTATAGATGAGTAAATGAAGACTAAGAGTTAAGTGATTTGTCCTGGATCAAAGAACCAGCCATGGTGGAGCCAGGGTTCAAATTGGATTCTTTTTGATTCCCAAACCTAAGGAAAGAAGGAAGAAGAAAGGGAGGGGAGGGGAAGGGAGGGGAAAGGGGAAGGGGAAGGGGAAAGGGAAAGGGAAGGGGAGAAGAAGGAAGGGAAGGGAAGGGAGGGGAGGAGGAAGGAGGAGGAGGAAGGGAGAAAGAAGGAGAGAGAGAGATGAAAGAGAGGTAAAGATGTGAGAAACAGAGGGGGCCTGGTATGGGTTACTGACCGTCTTCCACTTCTGGGTTCCAGGCCCTTCCTGAGGCCTGGCTGAACTCCTGTCCACAAGACTTCCCTGGTATTATAATAAATCCCTCCTTGGCAAAAAGGAATTTTTTTTCTTTTCTCTTCAACTAGCTTCAGCTGATTTGATTTACTTGTATCCAAAAAGTACTAACCAGTACCATCATCCACTACAATATCTTGCCAAAGGAATTGTGCTAGCAACACATCAACCCCTGGCATGCAGCAAATGAGAGGACTTGTAACACTAGTCCCTACCCTGCCCAACTAGCTGTTACTCCCCCATCCATCTTTAGATCGTAGATCGCCTTGGCATTCAGCATGCCTTTACAGTGAGGGAACACACAAAATTCTCTTCTGTCCTGAGTCAAAAGTCACCTTCCATTTCATTGCCCCTACCACTAGCCTGGAATCACATCTGGGATCCCTGAGAATCCAAAACCCTACTGACCAAATCAACACCTGGGCCGGGCGCAGTGGCTCACGCCTGTAATCCCAGCACTTTGGGAGGCTGAGGCGGGAAGATAACAAGGTCAGGAGTTCGAGACCATCCTGGCCAACATGGTGAAACTCTGTCTCTACTAAAAATACAAAAATTAGCTGGGTGTGGTGGTGCATGCCTGTAATCCTAGCTACTCGGGAGGCTGAGGCAGGGCAATTGCTTGACCCCAGGAGGCAGAGGTTGCAGTGAGCCGACATGGCACCACTGCACTCAAAAACAAAAACAACAAACAAACAAACAAAACAACACTTTAAGCCTGTAAGGCCAAGGATCAGAGTGCTACCCTAGCAAACAGACACACAGGGGTCCCTGCCCAAGCAGCCTGCATGTCCAAAGCAGCAAGGAGGTGGTGACACAGCTAGCTTTAAAGATGTATGACACATTTTAGCCATCAGAACCCTTTTGATAGAATCATCTGGTGTTTAGGTGCCCACCCCTTCCCTATCCACAAGGGCACATCAATTCAATCCAACAAATCCTTATTGAGTATCCACTTTGTTCCAGATATTTGCACTAGACACTGGGAACAGAACAAAATAGTTGAATTACTAGGGAAGAAGGGCAAAGCATAGTAATGAATCCTTAAGATTAGACATCCATGTCTCTGGGAAAAACAATAACTAGTAAAAAGGTTGTGCCACATTTTCACAGGTCAGATTTTGGGGAGCTTTTCTTTCCACCCCATATTTTAAGCCACTTGACCTTGGTATCTAAGAACTCTAGATCAGCCAACATGGTGTCTGGTGCACCCCTCTGAGAGCCCAAAGTATTTCAGAAAAGGACTTCCCCAAGGGCTTATCTGGGATTATTTTGTGAACTGAATCGACAAGAATGACACGGGGTCATGCTGGGCTTTAGAAAGCTAAGCTAGAAGCCAGGGAAAGGCTACCCTCTCAACCCGTAGCTTGTCCATTGCCTCGGGGCCCCGCAGACTGAAACACCCATGCATGCTCCAGGAGAGAAAGGACAAAACAAACAAATATCCCTAAGAAAACTAGCAGTAGCAAAACCAGGTACCGTATCCAAAACCTAAAACCAAAAATGTGTAATGAAAGGAAACTAGCCATTATTCTGTTTCTATCCTGAGATGTTACATTAGCAGACATAATTTATTTTCCCATGGTTTTCTGGGAAAGAGGTAAGTCTCAGGGTTTTTGCTACTTCATAAATATTTCAGCCAGTCTAACACATTTGACAAAGACAACATAAATTTACGTGCCTAGAAGAGAAAGATTCAGTTCATTAGATGAGAACAAGATAGAACTAACTCACCACGGTGTCAGACAGAACAGGTCTCCTGTCATTTCTGTTAATTTGGAGTGGTTTTGCACCCAAAAACCTCAAGGCACCAGGGTGACAAAAACAGAAAATCAAATATTCTATACTCATTTGGAAGATTTGCCCAGCTTTTCTGGTATTCTCCTCTTCAGTGTATGTGAAGCTTACTCTTAAATACTCTGTGTTCATGCTATAAAGCACATTTTCCCTTATCTGCATAGCTCTGTCTACTTTCTCTGAAGCTTCCAGCTGCAAACTTACCTTTGTGTTCTTAGCTCTGGAAACCAGGATCCAAATCCCACGGAGGCCAGAACCACTTGCTCTGTTCCTGTTGGGTGGCAAGAAGGGCTTTCTGTGGTTTCCAGGCTGAACAGTATTTGGGGCATTGGAGATTGACTTCTGAGGCTCAGTGGCAGCCAGCCATGTGACCAAGGTTGGGGGAGGGACGCTCCTGCAGGGTCAGGGATGGATGCCTGGTTGACTGACAGACCAAGGTATAGCAGGGTCTGAATAGAGCTGGCCATGATCATAGGCAAATGCCTTTGCTCTAAATTTATTCTTGAATTTTAACTTGGTGATCTTTTTATGGCAGTGGTATACTCCAGCCTTGGTTCTGAAATGCTATTTTATCTCCCTGCATAGTTTTTAACCCAGATTCTTTTTGGATTCTGTCTTGGAGGGATGTTAGAGCTGGAAGAGAACTTGGAGAATCCAGTCCTATCTCAAGGTTGCCCATTTTATACAATGAAAAATTGGGGCCCAGAGAGGGGCAGTGGCATTTCCAGGAACCTATAGAGATGTGGGGCTGTTGTTAGGTACTGGGATGACCCCACTTGGCTCAAAATTACAGCTCACTTGAATGTCTCCAACTTTTATATTGTTAGAGCTTTGAGGACTGCTGAGATGTCGATAAAGGATCTTCTTACATTGCAAGTACCTAAATATTCAGCTGTCAGATTAGGGCATGACTTGGAAATAGTGGCAGTCTGCACTTGTGGTCAATGAGTTTATATAAACATGTGTACTTATTTTTAGGTATCTCTAACTCAATCTTTGTAAAATGCTCCAAGGCGATCTTTTTAGAGGGATCAGGTGACACCAAAAGCTAGAGACATTTTTTTTCTTTAACCTCAAAGACCTTGAAGACCTCTCTAGACTACAGCCATGCAGGTAGCCTCCTAGTTCACACCTGTCTCTCCAGCCAAAAGGATGGCTGCTGGCTCTCTGCTGACAAAAGAAGAAGTGGTAGGAATGATGGAGAAAATGATAGAGGCAGAGGTGTTGGTTGTAGAAGTAGCAGTAAAATGGTGGCAATGTAGATGAAGGTGTGAAGTGTAGATGAAGTTGTGAAGTACAGATACAGGTGATGAGGTATAAATGGAGATGTGGGGTATAGATGGAGGTGTGAGGTATAGATGGAGGTAATGAGATGTAGATAAAGATGATAAATTGGCTGGGCGTAGTGGCTCACGCCTGTAATCCCAGGACTTTGGGAGGGTGAGGCAGGCAGATCACCTGAGGTCAGGAGTTTGAGACCAGCCTGACCAACATGGTGAAACCCCGTCTCTACTAAAAATATAAAAATTATCTGGGTGTGATGGCTCACACCTGTAATCCCAGCTACTCAGGAGGCTAAGGCAGGAGAATCGCTTGAACCTGGGAGGTGGAGGTTGCAGTGAGCCAAGATCATGCCATTGCACTCCAGCCTGGGCAACAAGAGTAAAACTCCATCTCAAAAAAAAAAAAAAAAAAAGGTAAGTTGTAGATGGAGGTGAGGAGATGTAGACAGATAGATAGATGGTGAGGTGTAGATGGAAGTGTGAGGTGTAGATGGAGGTGTTGAGGTATAGATGTTAGTGTAAGGTGTAGATAGAGATGGTGAGGTATAAAAAAAAATTAGCTGGCATGGTGGCACGTGCCTATAATCCCAGCTACTCAGGAGGCTGAGGCAGGAGAATTGCTTGAACCCAGGAGGCAGAGGTTGCAGTGAGCCAAGATCGTGCCACTGCACTCCAGCCCAGGCAACAGGGCAAGACTCATGAAGATGGTGGTGAGGTGTAGATGGAGGTGGTGTGAGGTGTAAATGGAGGTGTGAGGTGTAGATGGAGACGATGAGGTGTGAAGTGTAGACAGAGATGATGAGGTGTATGTAGAGAGAGGTGGTGAGGTGTATATGGTGGTTTGAGGTGTAGATGGAGGTTCTGAGGTATAGATGGTGGTGTAAGGTGTAGATGGAGGTGGTGAGGTGTATATGGAAGGGATCAGATGTAGATGGAGGTATGAGGTGTAGATGGGGTGTGAAGTGTAGCTGGAAATGTGATATGTGAATGGAGGTGGTGAGGTGTACATGGAAGTGATGAGATGTAGATGGAGGTAGTAAGTTGTAAACAGAGGAGTGAGGTGGAGATGGAGATGGTGAGGTAGTATATGGTGGTGTGAGGTATAGATGAGGGTGTGAGGTATAGATGGAGGTATGAGGTATACATGGGGGTGGTGAGGTGTAGACAAGGGTGGTGAGGTGTAGATGGTGATGGTAAGGTCTAGATGGAGGTGGTGAGGTCTAGATGGAGGTGTGTGTGGTGTAGGTGTAGGTGGTGAGATATAGGTGAGGGTGGTGAGGGGTATAGATGGTAGTGGTGAGGGTGGGAGGTGTAGATGCTGGTCATGAGGGTGTAAGATGAGTGCTGATGTCACAAGATGGGAGGTGGCAGGCATAGTAGTGTGTGGTGATAAGTACTTGGGTAGAGGGCAGTGGGGGCCTGGTAGGTGATGGTGAGGTCTAGATAGAGGTGATGAGGTCTAGATGAGGGTGGTGAGGTCTAGATGGAGGTGTATGGTATAGGTGTAGATGGTGGTGATTACAGTGGTACTGTGGCTGTTGTTTGGGGTGGCCAGGTGGTGAGGTATAGGTGAGGGTGGTGGGGTATAGATGGTGGTGGTGAGGTCTAGATAGTGGTGGTGAGGTCTATATGGAGGTGGTGAGGTCTAGATGGAGGTGTGCGGTTTAGGTGTAGTTGGTAAGGTATAGGTGAGGGTGGTGAGGTCTAGATGGTGGTGGTGAGGTCTAAATGGAGGTGTATGGTGTAGGTGTAGGTTGTAAGGTATAGGTGAGGTTGGTGAGGTGTAGATGGTGGTGGTGAGGTCTAGATGAAAGTGGTGATGTCTAGATGGAGGTGGTGAAGCCTAGATGGAGGTGTGTGGTTTAGGTGTAGGTGGTGAGGTATGGGGTGAGTGATGGGGGTCTACAGATGGTGGTGGTGGCCGGTGGGAATCTGGAGTGGAGGTGAGGTGAGGGTCTCTGGTTGGAGGTGTGCGGTTTAGGTGTAGGTAGTGAGATACAGGTGAGGGTGGTGAAGTGTAGATGGAGGTGGTGATGTCTAGATGGAGGTGACGAAGTCTAGATGGAGGTGTGTGGTATAGGTGTAGGTGGTGAGGTACAGGTGAGGGTAGTGAGGCCTAGATGGTGGTGAGGTCTAGATGAAGGTGTGTGGTTTAGGTGTAGGTGGTGAGGTATAGGTGAGGGTGGTGAGGTCTAGATGGTGGTGGTGAGGTATAGATGGAGGTGGTGAGTCTAGATGGAGGTGGTGAGGTCTAGATGGAGGTGCATTCTGTAGGTGTAGGTGGTGAGGTATAGGTGAGGGTGGTGAGGTGTAGATAGTAGTGATGAGGTGTAAATGAGGTAGTGGTGGGGTCACAGAGGGAGGTTGTATGGTAGGTGGAGGTGACGAGGCCAGATGGGGTGGGCCAGGGTCTAGATGGCAGTGTTGAGGTCTAGCTGGAGGTGGTGAGGTCGGTGGGCAGGAGGTATGAATGGAGGTGGTGAGGAGGTCTACAGATGGAGGTGTATGATGTATGAGTAGGTGAGGAGGTATGGGTGAGGGTGGTGAGGGTGTGGAGCAATGGTGGTGAGGTCTGGAGTGGGGAGGTGTGTGGTTTAGGTGTAGGTGGTGAGGTATAGGTGAGGGTGGTGGGGTGTAGATGGTGGTGGTGACGGTGGTGGTGAGGTCTAGATGGAGGTGGTGAGGTCTAGATGGTGGTGAGGTCTAGATGGAGGTGTGTGGTTTAGGTGTAGGTGGTGAGGTATAGGTGAAGGGTGGTGAGGTCTAGATGAGGTGGTGGTGAGGTCTAGATGGAGGTGGTGTCTAGATGGAGGTGGTGAGGTCTAGATGGAGGTGTGTGGTTTAGATGTAGGTGGTGAGGTATAGGTGAGGGTGGTGAGGTGTAGATGGTAGTGGTGAAGTGTGGATGAGGGTGTGATGTGTAGATAGAGGTGGCAAGGTGTAGATTGGGGGTGTGAGGCAGTGATAGTGATGAAGGAAGGAGTTAGAAGTCCTTGTGCATGATGGAATAGAAGATTCTTGTTGCTATTATGCTGATAAATGTGGAAGAGCCTGTCCTCCTTTGATTACACATGTGAAATGGTGAAACTTCACCATTAGAAGTATGGAGAACCTTATTCTTTCAGAGCCATGGTACCTTTGGGAAATAACTTCACCTCTCTGGGCCTCAGTGTTCTTGGAGCAGAGGTTGCTCTATTAAATGGCATTTGTTAGGGGGAAACCTACCTCTCTAGCTCCAAGCACTTTTGCCTCATCTTATAAAGTGGGAACTTCTGTCCTTGCTGCAGCCTTGAGAAAAGTACTCTCCACTTACTGCTCTACCTCCTAACTCATGGTATCTAGCAGAGGATAAGTGGTTCATGTGCTTGGAGAACTGAAGCACATAAAATCGGTACATGTCATGATTCAGGTTCTTCTGGGTTTTCTCCTTTTGGGAACAGCCCCCCCAGAGAAGGCCTGTGCTTCCCTCCTCTCCTCTTCTTTTCATGGTAAGCTTTCTAGGGTAGGTTCTTGCCTTGTGGGATAGAGGAGTCTTCCAGTTCTGGGTAGATAAGTTTCATTTTGAGGGAAAGAATTAGGAAGCCCAATTGTACATTCAAAACTACATTCTCCAATCAGCTTTAGCTGTCATAAATTTATTTTAAGTCCCAGCTGCTTGACTTCTATATCTTATTTCTCATTTGATTCCAAGGACAGAGGGGTTGTGAACAAGTATCATTCTCAAAGTCCAGCACTGAAGAATTAATAAAAGAGCCCACTTAGACTGGGTTGGACTCAAGGATCTCTTAAGTTTCTTTCAAGCTCTACTGCCCTATGATTCTATGTGTCTAAATGAACTTATTGCTGAAGCGAAATAAATATATATTGACAGTTCTGGGTCAGATGTTGGGATTCTTAAAGGATAACTTCCCAAGCTCTGACTCCCTTCTTTCTTGCTTTTCAACTGGATGAAGACCTCTGATCTTCAAGCATCTTCCTCTTCTCCCCATATACCAGCTCCTCATGGCTTCATTTACTTCCCCTTCCGGTCTGGACATCATAATGAATCCTTTCCTCTCTTCTCTCATTGATACCCATAACCTCTTATTCCTGCCCTGCCAATCTCTTGGGCAAAATCAGCCCATTCATTAACTTCTTCCTCCTGCACTAAGTTCTCTTTTGTCTCTGGAGAAAGCCTGTCTTCAGTGGGAGAGAACAAAGCCAATACACAGAATGGCAGAGGGGTGTCCATTTGTGTGTGTGTGCATGTATGTGCATGAAAGAGAGAGAGAGATGAGGAGGGAGAGAAAGACCTAGTCCTGTGATGTGTATGGCCAACTTCATCCCTGCCCTTCCCTGTGGTTTAGTTTTGTGAGCCAAAAAATGTTGAGAGAAGATATGGCTACCCCTTTTCTCTCTGCTCCCTGTCCTCTGGCCTCCTTCCATGTTACAGCCAAGGACATGCCAAGCCACCCACTCAGCTGTGGCACTGGAGTAAATGCTTGGGGGATACTGTCAATTCTTCCTCACCACCAGAGTGGTAACAGCTGAGGCTCATGCACTGGTCTTGCGGAAAGGGAAAGAACTGGCCCCAGTGGTCCTCAGTCATGCGTGTCTTCCTCTGGGAACATCTGGCAATGTCTGGATCTATTTTGGTTACACTGGAGGGAAGGTCACTACTGGAGGGAGGGTACTTCTGGCCTCTAGTGGGTAGTGGCCAGAAATGCTGCTAATATCCTACAAGGATGGCCCCCACAACAAAAACATTATCCGACCCCAACTATCAATGGTGCCATGGTCAAGAAATCCTGGATTAGGGCATGCAGTCTCTGGTTCTAGGCTCTCACTCAGGCAAAAGGAGCACTCAACACAGGCCCACCTCACTCGCTAGGGATCTGCCAGGAGAGGGAGCTAAAGATTCTTAGTACAGTTGGCCCTCTATATCCATAGATTCCTAATGCAAGGAGTCAACCAACAGCAGATCAAAAATAGTTGAAAAACTAAAAATAAATAACAATACAACAATAAAAATAATACAAACACTCCCAAAATACAGTATAAAAAACTATTTACATAGCATTTACATTGTATTCGGTATTAGAAGTAATCTAGAGATGATTTAAGATAAACAGAGGAGGCCGGGCGTGGTGGCTCACGCCTGTAATCTCAGCACTTTGGGAGGCCGAGGTGGGTGGATCACAAGGTCAGGAGATTGAGACTATCCTAGCTAACATGGTGAAACCCCGTCTCTACTAAAAATACAAAAAAAAATTAGCCGGGCATGGTGGCACACGCCTGTAGACCCAGCTACTCGGAAGGCTGAGGCAGGAGAATGGTGTGAACCCAGGAGGCGGAGCTTGCAGTGAGCCGAGATCGTGCCACTGCACTCCAGTCTGGGTGACAGAAGACAACCCCTTCTTACAACTTAAAAAAAAAAAAAAAAAAAAAGATAAACAGAGGATTGTGTAGGTCACATTTTATGTGAAGGACTTGAGCATCCTCAGATTATGGTATCTGTGGGTGGTCCTGGCACCAATCCCTTGTAGATGCTGAGGGATGACTGTTTGACCTCTGTGCCTCCATTTTCTTCAGATACCTGGTGGAAGGTGATGACTGCTCACTAGGATGGATTCCCTTCCATCTCCTGGCTAAATGCCATCTGAACCCCACCTGGGTTTGACATCTGGAAGTATTTAGGTAGGTCTGACCTAGGACCATGCATGGGGGCAAAATTCTGTGAAGAAAATAGCAGCTTCCTACCCTGGAGAGACCTGTGCGGCTTAGGCCCTTGTTAGTGGGACTGAGGATTAATTTGGGAGCCCTGGCAGGCTCATCTAGAACCTTTACCCACAAGAAGTTCCCCACAAGCTGGGCAAGACTCACCACAGTATGTGCAATTTTTGGCTTCCAGATTGTTTGTGCCAAGTTTTGGCAGGTGGTACAATATTGGCTGCCCCAGATTCTTGTCTGCTTTAGCTGCTTTTGAACCGTGTCCAGGGTTGAGAATGGAACATACTGTGATGGTGTCAGCACTCTGCAGGAAGGTGAAAAAAGGTGAGGGATATGTTAAAGAGAAGCTGAGACACTGTAAGAGGCCAAACCCAGGTGATGCTGTGGAGGAGTTCTCTTTCTTCACCATCCCTATCTACTTCCCAATTGCTGCTGTGGCCTATGGACTCAGCTCACTCTACAGCAGCCACGATGCAAGTCTTGCTGTTCTTCTAACACCCCAGGCTCATTTCCACCTCAGGACCTTTGCACTTGCTGTTTCCCCAATCTTCAGCCTGACTTGTTCCCTCATGTATTCAACTCTTTGGTCAAATGCTATCTACCCAAGAACACCTTCCCTGACTAGCCCATCTAAAATGCCCCTCTCTGGTCCTTAACTCTGCTTTATTTGTCTAAGTGGCATTTCTATTCAAAACCACATTATGTGTTTATTCATTTGTTCACTTTTTCTGTCCTAATATGGCACAAAGTTTATCTGATTCACTGATGTATCTCTGATACCTAGAATAGAGCCTGGCTCATAAATAATTGGGTCTAAATCCTGACTCAACTAACTGTGGGATCTTGGGCAGTTTCTCCTTTTTTTTCCACTGCAATTTCCTCAACTGAAAAAAATTCAAATAATAATTATATCTACCTCAATGGTTATCTGAATCAATGTGAAACCTTAGGTCAATGTCTGGCCCACAGGGAACAGTTAGTATTAACTAATAATATTATTATAATTATTACACCCTCAGGGAGAAGCTCACATGTCTATCCTGAGGAGGAGGGGAGGGGGATGAGCAGTATTCCTAGGAGCTTGCAGGAGCGGAACCATCTTTGTTGCTTCTCCAGGAACCAAGTCCTGTTCTCCCCTCTCGCCTGCTCTCTGCTGCCCTCTGGAGGCCTGCAGTGGAGTCAGGCAGGGAGTGATTCAGGGACGCCACAGATTATGTATCTCCCACGGAGAAGAATGAGGCACTGCTGGATGACAGTCCCTCTACTTAAGCGACCCAGAGCCCAGGGAAGCATCTTGGGCCTTGGCAGAGCTGCCACTGGAGCCATCATTTGACAAACACAATTGGGACTCATTGAGGCCACAGAGGAAATGTGGGTACCTAGGAACTCATTCTTCAGACAGATCCCCAAAGGGAATCAGAACCAGCATGCAGCCAAGCAAAGGCTGCCCCTTCCTTCCCCTCTCCCCAGGCTGTACTTCCTTAGCCAAGGGACAGTTCTCTGATCACCTCAGCCAACCTAAGCTACCCTGGAAAAATACTTCTCACCCTGTGCCCCTGTGCCTCTTGGTCAGAGCGTATGTCACTGGCTGGGCCAAGTGATCTTCATGTCAACCTAAATGAGAGGGCTATGGAAAGACATCCCTCTAGAGACATCTGGGAGCTGATTAACTAACAAGAACATGGAGACACCAGCACTGTGTGATCAAAAGATATAATGGAGGGAAAGATTTCATTTTCAATAAAAACAAAAACCCTAAAACATCTAGAAATAAACTCACCTAGACATGCATGTTTTATATGAGGACACATGGCAAAACTTTGCTAAGAAACATATAATAAGACATCATATTTCTGGATGGGAAAACTGAATAGGGCAAATATGCTTAAGTTCAGACATTTATATATATTTTAAATACAATTCCAAGGGCATTTTGAAGGAAAATGACCCAAAAAATCATGGCTAAAGTATGAGCTTAGAATTTATTGAGTTTTTACTATGTGCTAGGCTCAGGGCTGAGAGCTTTACATACTTGACCTCAATTAATCCTCACAGCAACCTCAAGAGGTTTCTTTTCTCTCTTTCTCTCTCTCTCTCTCTTTTTCTTTGTTTCTTTCTGAGACAGGATCTCACTCTGTCACCCAGGCTAGAGTGCAGTGGCACTCTCACAGCTCCCTACAGCTTTGACCTTTCAGGCTTAAGCAATTCTTCCGCCTCAGCCTCCCAAACATCTGGGACTATAGGCAGATGCCACACCACACCAGGCTACTTTTTAACTTTTTGGTAGAGATGAGGTCTCAATATGTTGCCCAGGCTGGTCTCGAACTCCTGGGCTCAAGCAATCCTCCCACCTCGGCCTCCCAAAGTGCTGGGATTACAGGCGTAAGTCACCACGCCTGACTGAGGTCATTATTAATATTTATGAAAGACAGGTTGGGAAAGTGATTAAGAGCAGGAGATCACATGACTTTGGACAAGTTACTTATGACTGTGGGAAGTGGCTTCCTCATCTGGAATGATAGCAGCTATCCCATAGGTTTATGGTCAGTATTAAATGAGGTAACATACATGAAACATTGAGAACAGTGCTTGGCAAGTAGAAGCACTGACATGAACTACTATTATCTTCATTTACAGACGAAGAAACTAAAGCGTAGAGAGGATAACATAATTTGTCCAAGTTCACACAGCTGATAACTGGCTGCCCTGGCCTGGGGGATGGAAGTAGGGAGTCTTGCCTACAAGATCTGAAAAATTATAAAATCATAATAGTTAAAACAGGAAGCACATCTTGTATAAGATATTTTTACATGCCTTGCAAGATCATGTTCTGAAATATTAGTCAACGCCTTCTCCAGCCTGATATTCCCTTTACCTCTCTCCCTTCCCTGCCTCAAATAACCAGGCCATTCTATGCTCAGTGCTGCAGGGAATGTGTGTGAAAACAGAAGGAAGAGGTAAGGAGCCTCTTTCCTTAGGGGAATAGAAAAGACTTCTGGCCTAGACCAAAGTGTGGGAGAAAATGATCATGAGAAAGATCAAGGCGTTTCCTGCCCCTCATATCCAAGAAGAATTCCCCAGAGCAAGGACAAGGGCCGGAGGGAAGTTGAGAAACATTGACTTTACTAGGTCCTGGAGGTTGAGGTCCCAATCCCTGCTCCCTGGGCTGAGCCCCACAGAGAAATCAGCATCCTTCACAATCTGTGGATCTGAGAGCAGAGAATAGAATGGCTACTGGGTGTATCTAGGCCAAGAGGACCCTAGGCAAGCTCCCTGAGGCTGCTTGAAGAGGTGGAGAGAGACTTAGACCTCCACAATAACCTGCAGGCACCAGGACCAGATGGGACAAGGATAGATGACATCAAGGGCAGGACCCTTTGTAGGTCACTGAGGGTCTAGAACCCTGCACTCCACCCCACCCCAAATCCAAAATGGAAACTGCAAAGGAAACTCAGAACTGACTGAGATTAAGGGTCAGCACCTTTTTAAAGAGTGGGGCTCAAGTATAGATGAAGGAGAATTTTAGACACAAACTAATTTTTGTTACACACTTGAGTTTAGGGGCTGAAACTGGTATTCTAAAGGATAGATTTTTAAGAAAATAGTGTTGGGGAAATGCACTGTTTAAAAAATCCATTTAGAAGAGAAAATTGGGCAGTGAACAAAGGCAGCAACTTAAAATCATTTGTGGGGCTCAGCACATATTATTGATCTCTGCTCTGAAATTAAAGGTAATTGTTCCTTAAGATTGAGCTGAACTTGCACCCCATCTGCCTTGGACAGTAATCATCTGCCCCTATTGTCTTGGCTTCATAATTAGTCGTGCTCCTTTCATTCTCAAAAGGGTCCCAGTTTGAGCAGTAAATTAAGTGGTTACTCTGCTTAAGATCTTTAAATGAGAGTGATCCCATGGGTGGGCTGACTCTGAACTAGGTATTGTGAAACAGAAAGTAAGACTTTCCAGGCAGGTGTGGCTGGAGGCCAGTGGGACCCGACGTGGAGCCTCTGGAGGGCACAGAACCTCAGGTGGATGGGAAAGGAAGGTAAGGTAAAGGGCAGGTGGGGTGTCAAGAGAGGGTCAGGTGCTGGGTAGTTAAGAGGACAGTGGCGAGATCAGAGTGGAATGTTTGAATTTAATATTTCAGAGATGGAGCAGCTAAGGATAATGGTGCGGCCCAGGTTTTGACCATAGGCACAGGAGGGAGAAATGGAGGCAAATGGAGGCCTGATTGTGTTTGGGGACAGGAATTGGGCACTGGGGAGACACATGGATGGGGTTTGTCTCTACTCTTGTATTCTTTTCAAATGTTGAATCTTGTAACTGTATTAACTATTTTAAAAATCTATAAGTAAAATTAAAATGTAAAGGATTCCATGCTACCTTGTCCATTGATTATTCTAGGTCAACAGTGGAAGCATTTTATCAAGTTTTTAAAACCCCATTATAAAACAAATGGCCTTTAAACATTTGAAAACATGCTCAACTTCATTCATTTAAAGAAAAAGAAGGCAAATCTGAGCCACAATGAAATACCATTTTTCACCTTTCAGATTGGCAGATATCAAGAAATTTTTCAACAGTGAGAGAGGAGGGCAACGGGCCCTCATACATCTACTTGCAAGTGAGATGCAGATAAGCACAGCCTTGATGGGGCCGGTTTGGCTGTATTTATATAACTTTAAAATGGACATACCTGGCCAGGTGCAGTGGCTCACGCCTGTAATCCCAGCACTCTGGGAGGCTGAGGCAGGTGGATCACTTGAGGCCAGGAGTTCAAGACCAGCCTGGCCAACATGGTGAAACCCCATCTCTACTAAAACAATACAAAAGTTAGCCAGGCGTGGTGGCTATAGTCCCAGCTACTTGGGAAGCTGAGTCATAAGAACTGCTTGAACCCATTAGGCAGACGTTGTGGTAAGCCCAGATTGCACCACTACACTCCAGCCTGGGTGACAGAGCAAGACTCTATCTCAAAAATAAATAAATAAAAATAAATAAATAAATAAAATGGACATATCTTTTGGTAACAGCAACTCTTTATCTGGAAAGTTATCTTACACTCCCACCTGTGGACAAAAACAGAGATGTGGTTTGGGACAGTTACTCACCTCCCTGTGCTTATGTCATAGTTATAGTGAGAATTAAATATGATACATGGGAAGGATTTTAACAAGGGCCTGGCACATGGTAAGCATTGGCACATGGTAAACGAGGGCCTGGCACAGGAAATACTGGCTGTTATCGTCAGAGCATTGTTCATGGTGGCAAAACATTGGAAACAACCTGAATGTCCATGAATAAAGGACTGATTTTAAAAAAAGAAAGAAAAACAAGTTTTGTCTCTACTTTGGAAAGCCATGAAACTTTTAAATAGAATGAGGATATTCTTTAAATGGTGCTATTGAATGATTTTTTTGGAAGTATTGTTAGGGGAGGGAGAGCATCAGGAAGAATAGCTAATGTCTGCTGGGCTTAATATCTAGGTGACAGCAAACCACCATGGCACACATTTACCTATGTAACAAACCTGCATATCTGGCATATGTACCCCTGAACTTAAAATAAAAGTTGAATAAAAAAATAAAAAGGTTTTTAAATTTTTTAAAAAGAAATATTGTTAAGTAGGAAAAAGAGAAAGTGTAGAAGAGTGCTTATGGCTGTCATCATGCCTGTGTAGAGGGTGCCTATGGGCACGGTGTGGTCTCTCCAGGGAAGAGGTCACAGAAACTGGTTACAGTGATGCTTCCTGGAAGGGGAACCTGGAGGTCGGGGCTCAGGGAACTCTATGACTTCTTGTACCTTTTATACTAGTAGTCCACTATGCAGAGGTATTCCCTATTCAAGAACAATTAAATAAATTCCACTTCTGGGTATATACCCGAGAAAACTGAAAGCCAGGATTCAAACAGATAGTTTGAATTATATGCCAATGTGCATATCAGCATTCTTCACAATAGCTAAAAGGTGGAAACAACCTAAGTATTCATCGACAGATGGATAAATAAAATGTGGTATATACATACAATCGTGATTCAGCCTTAAAAAGGAATGAAATTCAGACACATGCTACAACATGAATGAACTTAAGGACATCATGCTAAGTGAAATAAGCCAGACACAAAAGGACAAATACCGTATGAGTCCACTTACAGAAGTACCTAGAATTGTCAGATTTATAGATACAGAAAGTAGATTAATGGCTACCAGGGCCTGGGGCAGTGGGAAATGGGGAGTTAATGTTTAATGGGTACCAAGTTTCAGTCAGTAATGATGAAAAAGTTCTGGAACTGGATGGTGGTGATGGTTGTATTATACAACGTGAATATAATTAATGCCACTGAATTGTACATTCAAAAATAGTTAAAATGGTCAATCTTATGCTTATTTTGCCATAAAAGGAAATCATGTAAAGAAAATCAGATAAAGAAATAAAAATATTCCTTTATCACTTTGATTGGAGCTATGTTAAATGTAGATTAATCACAAAGAGCTGTGTTGTATGAGCAACAACAAAGAACAGTCCTATCCAAAAAAGGGCTTTTGTTCTCCAAATTCTAGCATTTAAACCTGCTCTGCTTTGCTGGCTGGCTTTTTGGGAGTTCATGTTTCTGAGCAGGGATGAAAGGCTGAACCAGAACCAGGGGAAGAGGGTAGCTTCATCCAAGATGGAGAAGTGGGCAGGAAAGAGATGATGGGTGGGGGCAGAAGCAGAGAAATTCCCATGGGGCCATGAGGATGAGATAAATGGGGCGGGTGTACGAAAGGGATTCTGACAGGGGTGGAGAAAGCTGGCCTTTGAGGGGAATAACAGAGGAGTTACAGGAACCTGTAAAACAATCACCATGTTCCACTGGTGAGCTGGAGATCACAAACGTGTAGTTTTCCTATTCCTCTCGCCTCTTCTCTTCCAGGCAACAACCCTGAAGGGGTTGAGGACCCTGGTTAGCTAAATGAGTGAGGAAGAATGGAAACCAGGGACTCCCCATCCAGAGCACCATCCACCATGGGCCTCTGTTCTTTAGCAGCACCAGAAGAGGCTCCACTCCAAGTCAGGATTGAAGTGGTATCATTAGATAGGGCTGGAAATTATAATCATTAAAATGAGACTGAGACCAAGGGTGGCTGGAACAATCTTGTGACTTGCCTAAATTTCATTCAGGGGCAAAGCAAGAGCTAATCCCACAGAATAAATGTAAAAGAGGCTGGGTGCAGTGACTCACGCCTGTAATCCCAGCATTCTGGGAGGCCGAAGTGGGTGGATCACCTGAGGTCAGGAGTTCAAGACCAGCCTGGTCAATATGGTGAAACCCCATTTCTACTAAAAACACAAAAATTAGCCAGGTATGGTGGTGTGTGCCTATAACCGCAGCTACTCAGGAGGCGGGAGAATCGCTTGAACCCAGTAGGTGGAGGTTGCAGCAAGCCAAATATTGTGCCGCTACACTCCAACCTGGTGACAGAGCGAGACTCCATCTTTAAAAAAAAAAAAAAGAATAAATGTAAAAGAGCAGTAAAAGCAAAAATCAGGCTGCTTTCTGATTTTACCACATAAATCATGTTTGTTCAATGGAACAGTGCACAATATTAGCTTTAATTGTAAATTAATATTCATCTGTTAAATAACCTTCTATCTGACTTTGGATTTTAAGCTTTCTGAGGTCAAGGACCATGTGCTGTTTAACCCCACACTGTTCCCACAGCCTGGCAGGCTGCCTCAAATGTACTCAGGGGGCACTGAGATGGCTGCTGACTGAATTGCTGACCAAGAGAGATTCATCAGGCAGCCCATGCCATTTCTGTGCTCACACCGTGCCCAACACAGAGCAAGGAATCATAAGTCCTGGGTGGCTTGAATTGACTCTTCCTGAAAAAGAGTCTGTGATCTAGGAAGTCCAATCTAGGAAGTTGCAGATTGCCTAGACTTAGAGCAAGAGGGACAGAAAGGAAGTAGGCATGGATGGTAATTTTGGTTTTCCATCAGGGCTGCTCTCACTCTGGAGTAAGGACAGGAAGGCTAAGACACAAAAGGGGGACTCAGCCCAACCCAGCTTATGTCCTATGATACCAGAAGGGAGCATTGCAATGACCTATTAAACCTCAAACCAAGCTGAATCCATTTTTGAGTAAGAGACTCTTACAGGGCTCCTGTTCTCAAAACTATATAAAATTGTCCAAATTACGTACTTCTGGGATAATAAATTAGCAGAAGCAGCACACAGCCCACCTCTCAAGATAGGGAAGTAGGCCGGGCACAGGGGCTCACGCCTATAATCCCAGCACTTCGGGAGGCCGAGGCGGGTGGATCACGAGGTCAGGAAATTGAGACCATCCTGGTTAACACGGTGAAACCTCGTCTCTACTAAAAATATAAAAAATTAGCCAGCTGTGTTGGCGGGAGCCTGTAGTCCCAGCTACTAGGGAGGCTGAGGCAGGAGAATGGCGTGAACCTGGGAGGCAGTGCTTGCAGTGAGCCGAGATTGCGCCACTGCACTCCAGCCTGTGCGACAGAGTGAGACTCCGTCTCAAAAAAAAAAAAAAAAAAAAGAAAAAGAAATAGGGAAGTAGATCTCAAGTAGCTCAAGAAACAAAGTTTTCTACAGACGAAGGATGAAGGAAGGAAACCCAAGACCAGTTGATTCTGGTTTGGGAAATGATAACATTGGAGAACACACTCTACTGTCTGTTTCTTGTGACATCCTTTGTGCTAAAGTTATCTCCTTTGTTGACATGGCCACCATCCCTACTTCTAGTGCACTGGAGGTAAAAGAGATGTATGAGTGTCTCCATTGCTAAGTGTTTGGTTACTCCCTCCTGGGAGATGAACTTGACTGGAGTGGGTGTGGGCAGGCATTCAGTCAAGCAACAAGCCACTCACTGAGTGCCATCAATGGGGTGGGAAAAGATGACTCTCCTTAGACTGGTCCATCCAAAATAAAGGAAGTGGGGAGAGCGTAGCTGGGTGGTCTTCAGGGTACTCCTGGAAACATCCCTCAGCTCATGAGCTCACAGCTGAATTCCAAATCCTGGGATGCCTGCTTGGAAGGAAACTAAAACACCATTTCTCAGGGACAGACGCCCACAAAGCTAAGGGCACTGGGTTTCTAAGTCAGGATTTCATCACGGGCTGGAGGACCCTTTTTTCAGAAAGTCAGCTGATCTCCAGGACTCCTGATACATAAGAACTATGCAGTCTGTCACTTCTAGGGAGAGAGATGGGGACTAGCTCTGGTTCCTCATGCATTCCTTCCCTCTCACTCCCTAAAGACCTCAGGAAACAAATCCTTGGTAATGATGCCTTCTTGGAACCAGAAAGCTTAGTTGAAGTGTGGATTCTTATACAAGTCGAATGTTTTCTGGACTCCTAGAAGACTCAGAGGAGACACCATAAGTAACCCTTATTGAATTGGAAGACGTGTGAAGTACTATCAACCACTGTGACTTCTATGGCTCAAGAACACGGCATTTAAGAGGGGCAGTTAGACCTCTGCACAGGGGTCAACTAGATATAGGTCTCAGTCCCTGACTTTAGAAGTCTGACATTCCACATATGTGCATACACACGCTCCCCTCACAGAGGAAACTGGAGTAGGGGGACAGAGCAGAACAAAATCGCAACACTACTACAGAAAAACCTTGTCATTTCGTTACTTGTCCTTTGCTATGTTGGAATAGTTACAGATTAATTTCAACAATCAGATTACTCCTTATCTTTGCTCTAAGTCTTGTACAGGCCTTTAGCAAAAAGCAATAAAATTCTCACCTGAATCTCGGTGGGCTGGGGAATCTGCCTATACTATTCAGTTGGTTCACTCACATCCCCAAACCAGAACCTACAACCACTCTGTAACTTTATTTATGTAAAATCCACTCTACTCACCCCAGTGCAGTGGCCTGTGGCTCCTGGGCCTTGACTCCAATTCCTTTAGGGTGGACCTTGCAGTTGGAATCATCCACCTCTCGTTTTTTCTACCTCTGCTATTAACATAGCCCCTCCTCTATTGTCTCATCAACTATTTTCAAACCAAAAAGTCTTTGTCTATTCATAGCCACTGTAAAAGTAACATTCATTTTTCTGTTTTTTAATCTAATGTCTGCGTCTTCAGTGGTTCTTACTGGCTAATCTAATCAGTGTGTTCTAGGGAGGTTTATTCCTTGCCTGTTCAGCTTGTCCCAGCACAATAAAGCTAAGGCATTTGTCTGGGGAGAATCAGCTCTTTTAAATCAGACAATCCTCAGGAAAGATGTCAGCACTTTTGCCTCTTTACTCCATGGGCCCGAGATTCAGGAGAACGTTCCACATTCCACTGCCACGCAGCTCTGCAAACCCCAAATCCTGACTCTCTGGAGAAGGATATGGGCAAGGAAAAAAATAAGGCATTTGAACAAACCAAACCCTGCAAGAAAAACTTTGCATACTTAGTGATTTTTCTAGGTTTATCCTGACTTTTGGCCTCTTTTTTTATGAATTCCATTTTTGTTTAAGTGAGAAAGATATGGTGAGAGAGACATAGTGGAAAATGGGAAGTTTGGAGGAAGATGGGAAGGAAGAAGAGAGTCAGTGAGTAGGAAGTGAGAATTGGGAGTGGAGGGAGTGAGGGACGCAGCGCTGAGGGACAGGGAAGAGGAGCATGCCAGGAAGGCGCAGCATCTCTGGACACCTAGCATGGGGCCTGGTGTTTGCACACATTTCCCCTCATTGAACTCTCAACAGTCCAGCAGGGAGAACTCTCTCATCCCCAACCTTACAGGGCTGGAACAGAAGCTCAGAGACTTACAGACAGGAAGAAAAGCAGGAGCTAGAAGCCCCATTTAAAAAGCAACTCTGCCCCTCTTCTTCCACAGTCTCTTCTGTGGCTTCTCTAAGGGTCTTCAGCCTCCTTATTTCAGGGTTGACCTTCTGTTTCAGATAAGAAATTTATCTTCTGGTTGGATGTCCTCACTTTCTTCCTAGATCACGTGGAGTTTTCCCTTAGTGGAAAAGCCTCATTCCTGGATCTAGGGCCTGCTGGTGGCAGACATGTGAAAGAACATGTTTTGGAGGCCATGCCCAAGACAACACATTAACCCAACATTATAGTTTCTGTTAATAATCCATGGAATCAAAGACAGGCAAGACTAGGGAGATCAACACATGCTGGGTCACCAGAGGTTTTCCTGGTTTTAGCACAGAAGATCTGTGACCCAGGAAACTCCTTAGTCCCAGGAAGAGCAGCACAGCCTAGGCCAGAAACAGTTTCGGGCCTTAGGGAATTTCCAGCTGGTTGGGAATTCAACAAATTCAGAAGAGTGTGAGGCTCCAAAAAGAAGCACAAAGTGAGGGAAGGGTTCAGTGAAAGAAAAATCACCCTTGTTTGGAGGATTACTTTGTTCCACAAATGTTCATGGCTTACCTACTGGCCCTGTGTGTTAAAGAAAAGCTTCGTGGAGAAAATGGCCTTGGAGATGCAGTGAAGGGGTAGGATAGAGGTAGGATTTAGAACAGCAGAACTATCAAAGGGTATCTGAGGCAGATGGAAGAAGCCACAAAAAATAAAGATGTAAGAGGTGGGAGAACATAGCATAAATACCCTGAGAACTAGAGAGCTATTTCCCTGGCACAGGGCACGTGTGGGGAAATAAAGGTTTGGGCCTGCGAAGATAGGCTGGGTATTCTATGGAGAGGTGTAAACATCAGCAAACATGTCTGAAGTGAAAGGAATGTGGAATGGGACTTGGTACAAGAATGGAATAATTGGCTTCACAGTGGATTGTAGCACAGGTAGAAAGACCAGTTGAGATGTTACTGCCAAGCATTCAAGTGAAACCCTTCGGTTTCTACCTACCAAGGTTTTGTTCAAATCATTTGGACATTTATTTCAGATACTTTAGGTTTGGGATTTTTTTGTTTCTCATTTCACACAGGAATTTGAGGGTGAGCTTCATCTGGTTTGGTGAGGGTATAGGAAGGTATGGGGCAGGGGCTGTCCCTCCAGGATGCACAAAGGGAATAGGTTTGCAGGCTCAGGAATAGGGAAGAGGACCTGCCCTGGCAGCACTGTGCTTTCTTCCTTGTGTCTAGTGTCTACTGGGAGTTGGCTGTTGCACTGCCTGTCTTCCTGTCCAGCCCTAATGCCTGGTTAGCCGTTAACCAAAGTATGTTCCTTACTTCTTTGAGAGCCTTTCTACCTTGCTAGAGAAAGACAGTCATTTGAATGTTCTCTGTGAGCAAAGGAAAAGGCAGGGTGGTGGTGTGAGACCACAGCCTGAAGTCCCCTGATTGCCACCACCTGCTACAATATCCTGCTGCCACTCCCCAGTTCTGCTGTCTCTGAGCCTCAGTGTCCCACATGAACCAGGCGACTGAAGTGGGGATGGCGGATTTTCTCCCAGAAGGGAAAGTTCTAGGCATCAGGTCCAAATAAGTGTACTGTAAACCCTTCGTTGTATTCCAGCACTGCTTTGGAATGTTTTTTTTTTTTTTTCGCTTTGGATATTTTTCCTTTTTACTTTTTTTTTTCCAGTTCTCTCATGAGGTTGCATACTTTACTTTTTTCATTTAAAAAACGTAATTCCAGTTGGACTTAGGGAGGAAAGAGAAGTAAATGTAACAGTTCACTTTGCCATCTTAAACGAGTTTTTTACTTAAGGTTGATTTAACGTGGTAATTATATTTTTTGTGAATTTCCTAGTCATGTATATGTTTCTCTTGATGTGTTTCTTTTTCCTATTTATTTATTTTTGAGACAGAGTCTCACTCTATCACCCAGGCTGGAGTGCACTGGCCACCATCTTAGCTCACCTCTGCCTCTTGGGTTCAAGTGATTCTTGTGCCTCAGCCTCTCAAGTAACTGAGATTACAGGCATGCGCCACTACATCAGGCTAATTTTTGTATTTTTAATAGAGACAGGGTTTTGCCATGTTGACCAGGCTGGTCTCAAACTTCTGGCCTCAGGTGATCCACCTGCCTCAGGCTCCCAAAGTGCTGGAATTATAGGCATGAGCCACCATGCCCAGCTTCTTTTTCCTATTTATTTGTAAACGTTACTTATCATATGTTATAAATATTTTTCTTTTTCTTTTTTTGTTTTTAGAGAAAGGTTCTTGCTCTGTCACTCAGGCTGGAATGCAGTGGCGCGATCACAGCTCACTAAAATCTCAAACTCCTGGGCTCAAGCAATTCTCCCACTTCAGCCTCCCAATTATAAATATTTTTCTGTTTGTCATTTGTCATCCAATTTTGTTTACAGTCTTTTTTCTTTTCCTTACAGAAAGGTTTAATATGGGGTGTGTGTGTGTGTGTGTGTGTGTGTGTGTATTTTAATAAAGTCAAATTTATCCATATCATCCTTTAAGGTTTCTAGTTTTGTTGTCAATCTTAGAAAATTTTTAGCCATCCCCAACTTTATATACAAAATAAATTTTCTTTATGTAGAAAATCTGTATGTTCTAATACTCTACTAGTTATTTTCCGGTATTGCTTTGTATATTTAAATATTCAGTCCAACTGGACTTTGTTATATGGTGTAATATGAGGATTTAACTTGTTTTTCCCAAGTGTTAAATCACCATTTGTAAAATTATGTACCCTGTACCCACCATTCTACACCCTCCTTCCCAAAGGGGCAGACTGAAATCCAGCCGAGGGGACCCATCGTGCTTGATCACATACTAACGTTTCTGTGTGCTTGAGTCTGTTCTCAACCAACCAACCTGACAGTAGGTCCCGCACCTAGTTTCCCTTTCTTACCACTCACTCATCCCTCAAACCATCGTGTTTTGATTTCTGCTCTTTACTGGTCCACAAACATTTCTGTGGCAAAGCTCATCATCAAAGTTCTAATTGCCAAGTGGACAATTAGACAGTGGACACTTTTCAGATCTTTGCTTGACAGACTTCTCTATTACAACCGATGTTATTGACGATTCTTTCCTCTTTTTTTTTTCTTCCTGTTTGTTTTGCTTGGTATATTTTACGACTTGTGGCCCATTCAGTATGTGCATATTTATCTTTGTTAAATAAGGCCACAGTGTTTTCCAGAGTGGCTGTAGCACTTCACACCCCTACCAGCAGTGTGTGAGTGTCTAACTGGATTATTTAAGGATGAGTTGGGAGACCTGGGATGCTCTGGTTTTCTGCCCCCAGGCATGTGCTCAGTGTCCCCTTTGTACTGTCACCCCACAGATCTCCTCTCTCCTGTGAGCTTGAGTCCTGCTGCTAGCCTAAGCCAACCCCACCACTATCACTACCAACCCCCAATACAAACCAAGAGAGAGCTTTAAAGACTCACCTTCCCAAAACCCTGTTTTTGCATTTTGTTCCCTGTTCCAGAATTGTCAGTAGCTTCCCAATGCAGTTAAATACAGTCTGAACTCTTTGGATTGGCACTAACAGCGTTCTCCTGTCTGGCTTCCTTGTTCCTTGCCAGCCTTATTTCTCTCCCCGCTACACCCTCCTCCCCAAAGGGGCAGACTGGAATCCTGCCAAGGGGACCCATCCTGCTGATGAGGCTGTAAACCAGTACAGCCACTCTGCAAAAACAATGTGGCAATATTTAATAAAGATGAAAATACTCATGAGGAATGACCAAGCAATTTAACTCCTTAGAGAAACTTTTGCATATGTGTGCCAAAGCACATGAACAAGGGAGGATATTTATATAGCATGGTTTGGAGGTACCTGAACTCGGAAGCAACCCAAATGTCCACTGGTAGTGGAATGGGTACATTCTGGTCTCTTCACCCTCCTTCACTGCCCTTGCCTCCTCACAGAACTTACACGGCAATTTTTCAAATATGTCTTCATTTAAAACAGGAGCCCAACTACCTACTTTCCAAAATAGAGAGCATTTTTTTCCACTGAAAAATGAATTTCCAATATCACTATGTTAATATGTATAAAAACTGGCCAGGTGCAGTGGCTCATGCCTGTAATCCCAGCACTCTGGGAGGCCATGGCAGGTGGATCACAAGGTCAGGCCAACATAGTGAAACCCCGTCTCTACTAAAAAATACAAAAAATTAGCTGGGTGTGGTGGTGTGCGCCTGTAACCCAGCTACTTGGGAGGCTGAGGCAGGAGAATCACGTGAACCTGGGAGGCGGAGGTTGCAGTGAGCCGAGATCGCACCATTGCACTCTCGCCCAGGCAACAGTGCAAGACTGTCTCATTTAAAAAAAAAAAAAAAAGTATAAAAATTTTGTTAAATGGTGTGATATTTTTTAAAATTTAAATATATATCTAGGTTTTCAGTTCTACGTTGTCAAATGCATACAGTCTATCCTTTGCTTTTTGCTTTTTACAAAGAAGTACCAAGATGAGTTAAAAGTGATTTATCTCAGATTTTGTTCACTGAGGCTTAGAGTTTACCCCATGAGTTCATAAGGGTTCAGTTCCACCTATTGTTCCTTGCTCAATTGTTTGAGTAGGTCCTGATTACCTGCCAGATGGCCAGTCCTGGGCTGATCTTTTCTACTAAGATCAGAAGGGTCTCTTCTGGCAAGGCAAGCCTGGCTTGTACTCCCTATGGAAACTTGACTAGCCATGGCTGCAGCTAGAGGGCCCAGCCAAGGATCTTTCCAAACCAAGTGCCTTTGGCTGTCAAATATGTAGGTAACTAAAACTCCAATATCTGAGGGAGGACAGTCTGCCCTATCTGAACTCCCTTGTCTTTTAGAAAGGGTCAAATAGTAGTCTAAGCAGTGGGAGAGAATGAACACTTTTCTCCTCGTGTCTCTGTCAAGGGCAGGGATCACTAAACCATTAGTAATGATGTAGTTTTTAAAGTACATTAAATCAGCTAAGTTAACTGTTAAACCATAAGTTCACCATCCTTTTTTCTTTTTTGCATTCCATCTGTTATGCAAAATCCCCAAATTTTCATTGATATGAAATAAAAACGTAGAAATAACAGGCATGCCACGCCATCAAGAGACCAACCGCTACCTCATCCAATATTTCACCCCTGTCCACCCCAATTGCTTTGATCTCTTTCAATGGGTGACTTCACAGAACTGAGATGCTAGGCCTCACCAAGATGGTGACTTTTATGGCCAGCCTCTCTGGGATGAGTAGGAATTAGCATTTCCCACAATTCCCGGGTGATGCTGATGTTTTAGTCAGGAAATCACTGCTCTAAACCCAACTAACAATTTACAGAAAATAGAGAAGACAGAAGAATGTATTAACATCATGAGGATGCATTTTAAGAAAATTCAGATTCTGAGAAATAGTTCTTTCAACAAATAAATTATAAGGAAAAATCAAGCAAGAAAGAACCTAGACTGCCTGTGAATGGCCACTGCATTCCAGCCTTGGCAACATAGCAAAGCCCTTCTCTGAAAGAAAGAGATGATGATGACAAGGAAGAGGAGGTGGAGATGTTTCTAAGCTCAGGACTGCAAGAGACTGGACTGGAGGCCTCAATTTATGCCCAGCGTCATCTGGAGGGCACAAAGGGCAGAGCCAAGATGGTGGCCAAGGCACAGTACGAGCCTATCCTAGCTGGTGTCAATGTCAACTAGATTCTGTCCCAGGCCTCCAACAATGGCTACAGGCTGGAATGTGGACCAGCCTGATTAGTCTTCAAAAGAGAAGACTGCCTATGTCAACTCAAGTATAAAATATCAGGAGAGCTCTTTGCTCAGGCACCAGTAGAACAATATGCTGACACTGCTGAGACAGTGAAAGATTACAGCTTCTACTTTGTAATATGGTTCTAGGATGACACTGAGCAGGTATAGTGCTTTCATTGGCATTGGCTTCACAGATGAGGGTGACGCTTTTGACTTTAATTTCTTCCTGAAAAAGCACCTTAAATGGATAAAACAGATATCTGAGATGGCCATAGGATCTCTTGAAATGGACACTCATCCCAAGTTGGATCTGGGCTTTAAGGAAAGACAGACCATCAAGCTGAGTAATGGGAACATTACAACCAAGGAATGATGTGCTTCAGCCAGGTGCAGCGGCATGCACCTGTAGTCCCCGCTGAGGGCTGAGGCAGGAGGACCACTTGAGTCCAGGAGTTGGGGACTGTAGTGTGTTATGACTATGCCTGTGAATGGCCACTGTACTCCAGCCTTGGCAACATAGCGAAGCTCTTCTCTAAAAGAGAGAAAGAGATGATGGAGATGATGATGAGGAGGAGGAGGAGGAGGAGAAGGAGGAGGAGAGGTTTCTAAGCTCAGGACTGCAAGAGACAGGACTGGAGGTCTCAATTTACTCCCAACCCCATCTGGAGGCAAGTTACTCTTCCCCTCCATCCTCCAAGGATGTTGCCTCACCAGCTGTTCCAATTCTAACCACGGAGGGAGTGACGCAGATATCCTTTTAGGCTGTGATTCTTCTGCTCCTGTCATGACACCAGCACCAGCTGCAGTCTCTGTGAGCAATGACGTGGAGAGACTTTATAACCATTCTGTCCCAAACCTGACATCAGAGCCAACTGACTCCTGATCTGAATAGTACTGGCAAGACATCAAGGACAGACTTGAAGAACAAAAATGACCTTGAGAAAATGGGGCAGAAAATCACTTCTCTGAGGAAGAAAATGAAGAAGGAGCAGAAGGCGGATCTTATAAAAGAAAGACTGTTTCCTAAAGAATTATGATGTTTGATGTATGGGCTTGGGTATTATCAGAATCCTTACACTGAGCCAATGGATATTCCTAAAAATCTTGTTATAGAGTTCATCAATGTAATTATGAACTTCCAACACCAATTGGACAATCAGATCAAGTACAAGTTGATGATACTGTCTTCTTAATTTGAAAGGACCCAAGAAAGTTTGCTAGGGTTAAA
This sequence comes from Papio anubis, assembly GCF_008728515.1. Classification (NCBI taxonomy): domain Eukaryota; kingdom Metazoa; phylum Chordata; class Mammalia; order Primates; family Cercopithecidae; genus Papio; species Papio anubis. The sequence goes on from NC_044989.1 coordinate 74,597,679, forward strand.
AGACGTGGTTACTATGGATGAAGAATTGAAATAAGCTAGAAAAGCATCTGACAAAGCCAACTACAGATTTTGACACCTTTTATACTTTCTGAAGCTCCATTATTTTCTGGGACAACCATATATAGTAACTAAATATTTCTATAGTAAGGTCCCGATATCTAACCATGTAAATGAAAGATGAAGAAACAAAGTTTTCATATTTTCAATTTTACAATGTTGAGACTTTAACGCCTGCATTTATATTACCATACTTGAATTATTCAGTTTTAATGACCACGTGTAAAGGACCTTGCAAACTGTGCAGTTCCTTCTGACTTTTGACTACCTAAATGATGAAACAACACAATATTTGTGTCGAGTCTTTGTGCCACTGTAAGCTACACTACAGCTGTTTAATATATGCAGTCCAAATGGCACCTCTGACTCACCACAGCTGAGACACAGCTGTGTCATGTAGTCTTTAGTTTCTAGACAATATCAGACAAATTATTAAAGATTGTGAGCTGTTTTATGTTTCTCTTAAGTAGATACAGGAAAAGTCTATTTTAATAATGTTTGTATTAAAAGGTAATTTAATATTCTTTTCTTCCGATAGCAAGTGATTTTTTTGTAGAAACTAAGTTTCATGTGAAGGTTTCAGTGTTGGAAGGCTTTTTATTTTTATTTTTTGAAACAAAGTCTCATTCTGTCACCCAAGCTGGAGTGCACTGGTGGGATCTCAGCTCACTGCAACCTCCACTGCCTGGGCTCAAGCAATTCTCCCACCTCAGCCTCTCAAGTAGCTGGGACTACAGGCGCATCCCAGCACACCCAGGTAATTTTTGTATTTTTTTTTTTTGTAGAGATGGGGTTTCATCATGTTGCCCAGGTTGGTCTTGTCTCAAACTCCTTGACTCAAGTGAGTTGCTTGCCTTGGTCTCCCAAAGTGCTGGGATTACAGGCGTGAGCCATTGTGCCCAGCCTTTGGAAGGCTTTTTAAATTTAAAAGCTTTGAGGTTTATCCATACTATTTGTCAAGTTTTTGGAGAATTTATTTTCACAGATCAGATTAAAGCTTCTAAAAATAAATGCTTTTAGTTGGAATGGTGTTGCTTTAAAAGTTGGTGACAGAACAAGCATTTGGTATTAAACAAGTATTGTTTGATTAACATATTTGTTAGTACTATTATGAAAATGCATCCTTGTCTAAAACCATACGTGGCTATGGAAACCACTTTTGTAGTTCAGAATATACAGATTTTGTGTGCATTCAGCTATGTTACATGAAATCATCCCCACACTTAGCTTATAAGGATTGAACTTGCATTTAAAGGGATCAATGAATGTTACTGTTTGTGAAATGGAAAGTTTTATGTGCCACTTATAAACATTATCAATAAATCAGTACTTGGGAAAATTCTACTTTCTTAACCTATTGATACCAGGAATAATGTATGAAAAATTAAACAGAAATAAAATGACCTCGGGAGCAGGAATCTTTAGGAGGCTAGAAACCCCTTCCCTTCCCAGAACTACAATTACTAAACAATCTTTTTCTTAGCTTCCGCATTATATTCAAGCTGTTTTATGTCATTCCCCTTTGCAGTCACTTGCTGCGCAGCCAAGAGTGTATGCCATCTCCTACTCACGAACAAGCCAGGAACTAATGGGTCTTACCATACCTGCGGCTGACTATGGGGAAAAGACTCCTAATATTGTAAAATTTTTCTCCACCTTTTAAATTCCGTAACTTATTTCAGTCATCTCATGGTTCTCATGTACCCTTTGTGAAGTCCTATTTAGCAATTTCAGGGGACAAAAAAACAAAACAAAAAAACCCTTGCTACTTCCCACTCCACTAAGCCAATTCTCTGAAAATGGATAGACTTACCTCCAGTATTTATAGATCCCAAATTTTGATGGGTATGGAGAAAGATCTCTTATATACCCTTCTTCACCACATCCAGTGCTGAGTGCAGCTCCATCGCCCTCGTGTGTTTACATGTCTCTTCCTATGATACAAAGGTTGTGTTGGTAGCACCTCCATTTTTTGGTCAAAAAGTGCAACATCTTCAGCCAGTGGGTGTGGTTTAGATGATGGGAGTTCAAGGGGATGTTCTAAGTTATATTCTAGAAGTGTTTATTTTCTCCATCCAGCTGCTGCAACTGATGGAAGGCTTTGCTTTGTATTTGCCCCATTATTTAATCTAAAATTAAAAAGTTTAGAATTTAACCTGATTTGTGGAGCAGAGAGGTTGCAAGCACTTAACTCTCACTCAGTACCCATGTTGCCTTGCTACCTGGGTATCTGTCTGGCCCCCTTTCATAGACAGTTTTTTTCAATCCATTAGCACCTCAGTAAAAATCTGCTACATCTTTCATCATTTGTAATGATGGAGAGTCACAGCTTCAGCCATTTGACAGGTTTCTCAAGGTGAAGGCTTTGATATCCATCACCTAGAGCAGTGGTCTCCAACCTTTTTGGCACCAGGGACCGATCATGGAAGACAATTTTTCCATGGAATGGGGAGGAGGGGGAGGATGGTTTTGAGATGAAACTGTTCTACCTCAGACCACCAGGTATTAGTCAGATCCTCATAAGGAGCCCACAAGATCCCTTGCATGTGCAGTTCACAATAGGATTCACACTCCTATGAGAATCTAATGCCGCTGCTGATCTGACAGGAGGCAGAGCTCAGGTGATAATGCTCCCTTGCCCGTTGTTCACCTCCTGCTGTGCGGCCAGGTACCAGTCCACAGCCCGGGGACTGGGGACCCCTGACCTGGAGTACCTCAAAGCAAGTGACCCTCTCACTACTTTCCCTCTGCCCTGCTTTTTCTTATACACTGCTTGAAGAGAGCTCCCTTTTCTAGGTCAATGGGCATTACCTATTTGGTAATTGATAAGGGCAATTTGAGGAAGAAATAAGATACAACTTCTCTCCTTAGCACCTGTTTGGATGCTTACACTCTGAATGAAGGAAATAGGTTTTTTTTTTGTTGCTGTTTTTTTTGTTGTTGTTTGTTTTTGAGATGGAGTCTTGCTCTGCAACCCAGGCTGGAGTGCAGTGGTACGATCTCGGCTCACTGCAACCTCCACCCTCTGGGTTCAAGTGATTCTCCTGCCTCAGCCTCCTGAGTAACTGGGACCACAGGTGTGCACCACCGTGCCTGGCTAATTTTTGTATTTTTAGTAGAGACGGGGTTTCACCATGTTGGTCAGGCTGGTCTTAAACTCCTGGCCTTGTGATCCACCCACCTCGGCCTTCCAAAGGGTTGGGATTACAGGCATGAGCCACCACACCCGGCCAGGAAATTCTATTTAGTTTCAAAATATATTCTCTCTCCTTGCTGCGCAGGAGCAGCATGTTTTCCTGTTTTCATGTTTTCCTAATTTTGAGTCCATTTTTTTTTTCCATTGCACTCCCATTCTAGACAGCTCTATTCTCGCACAGCCATGGCAGGACATCTTTAAATTTAAACAGAAAATACTAAAAGGAAAATCTCTATAATCCCAGTGACTAAGTACTGGGAGCCTATGTTCTCAATCTTCCTCCATATTGTGTTATTTGTATTATTAAGGTGATAATGTTATGTATTTGAATTGCTGACACATTGAAAATGAAGCTTAAGAAGAATGTATATAAAGCAAACACTATATTAGTACAATAATGAGAAAATAAGGGGAAGCAGACTCAAAAGACATCTATTTGTAGTGTATTGTCTTTGTCTTAAATCTCATCCAAATAAACATACTGTAAAACAAAACAAAATGTTTATAAGACAACCAAGATAACTTGAATGCTGGATAGTTGATGAATTAACTTTTCAGGTGTGATAACGGTATTGTAGTTTTCTTTTTTGAAGAGCTGTATCTTTTAAGGATACTAAAATACTTTTTGATGAAATAAGGTGATGTCTGAGATTTGCTTCAAAACATTCTGGGAGTAGATGGGAAAGGGGATATAGACAAAACAAGATGAACCATGAAATGAACATATATTGTACATGTAAGTCATTACACTCTCCTCTCATTTGTATGTTAAAATTTCCCATAATAAAAAGTAACAAAACACAGGGTGAGAGACATCTATTTACTCTGGCACCCATTATTTGAGCAAGAAGAGTCCAATTCCCACATCCAAACTCCCCAGCCTTTGGAAAAGGAATGTAGGTCAAACGCCCCAGGCTGCCCCTCTGAGGACCTCTGTCCCTGGGAGTAGCAATACCTGTTTCGGGTGGCACAGATAATAGAGATGGAGGGAGGCTAGGTGAATGGTCATGCTACCCATACACATAGAAGAGCTGGCTACATGAAACAATAACCACAGAGAAGCAGGAGGGACCACTCACCCTCAGACTTAAGTGTTTTCCAGGTGCCCTGGGCCTACTTGACAGGGGCCAAGGTCACCTGTGCTGTAAAACTTCCACAGTACCGAGGCTATAGAGCATACCTGTTCCTAATTCACTTTTTGCCTCATGGCTGTGTAGGGTACACTCAGCTCTGGGGCCTGGTACATTCCCTAGGATTACCCAGCAGCAGATTTGGGTCTTTGCATTGCCCCACCCCTGATCCCCACTGAGGTAGAGCACTGAAAATGTGAACTAAGCAGGTGAATTCAAATTGTGGGAGTGGAGTGAGGGAGGTGCCACCATGTTTAGATTCTCTCTCTCAGCCTTGGCCTGCTAAAACGAGGAGGAAACAGTGCCTGGATGATAGAAAATAAGACAGTAGCCACCCACAGAAACAAGCTGAAAGCTGGGGCACAAAGGGCTACCTATCCTTCTTTTCCTTTTTTTTTTTTGAGGCAGAGTCTCACTCAGTCGCCAGACTGGAGCGCAGTGGCGCGATCTCGGCTCACTGCAACCTCCGCCTCCTGGGGTTCAAGTGATTCTCCTGTCTCAGCCTCCCAAGTAGCTGGGACTATAGGCATGTGCCACAACGCCCAGCTAATTTTTGTATTTTTAGTAGAGACGCAGTTTCACCATGTTGGCCAGGATGGTCTTGATCTCTTGACCTCGTGATCCGCCCACCTCGGCCTCCCAAAGTGCTGGGATTACAGGCATGAGCCACCGCACCTGGCCATGGCTACCTATCCTTTGGGGCTCAAAAGATGGTTATGTGTGTCACAAGTGTACATCTTGGGAATATGACTGCTTCTATTTTGTTTCCTTTTCATTTGTTTAGTATCGGCCTCTCCCAGGTATCCTTTTTTAAGCATCTGTATCAAGCATGTTATGTCATTTAATTTTCTCCCTGAAGATTACCTAAGATTATCACCTGAGGAAGGTGCTATTGGCCTATTACAAATAGAGAAACTGAAGTTGAAAGGTTAAGCACCTTCCCCACATTCAGACAGCTCAATAGTGGAAGAGATGGAATATAAGCCCTATTCTTATTTCACAAAGCTGCCTCCATGCTGGGGCAGGTAACGTTAATTCTAGGAAACTTCCCAAAACCCACCAAAAGAGAGAAGCTCCCAGGGAACAGAGTTGAGAATGTTTATATCCTGTCCCTGCCAACTGCCAGCCAGTCTGCTTGGTTCTCTCACACTGGCATTTCTGGCTTTGGATGAATCAAAGGTGGCTGTTACTATGCTATGCTCCATCCTTGGTACACAGAGCACCTCGCCAGGCCTCTCTGCTACCATCACATCCGAGTTTCCAGAAATCATTCCCTGGTCATCTGCCTGGCTATCCATTCTCCACAATCCCCATGAATGGATGCCACCCAGGGCACACAGTAAGCATGAGCTGCTGTCTCCCCTTTCTAGCCACCACAACCTAGTTTGTTTCCTCTATTCCATGGAGACTGCTCTGGCCAGCTCATCAGGCATCTCTGAATCACAATGGCCACTTCCCAGAACTTGACTGCCCTCTGAGTTTCTCAATCTCTCTCCTCCCTTGGCTCTGTGACAATGCTTTCTACCGGGGCCCTCTGCTTGCAGTGGATGCCCCTTCAGGCTGCAGGCTCTTTAACTCTCAGGGCTTCCCAGGGCTCTATCTTCCCTTCCCTCTGTATACTCTCTTGAGGTAACTTGCTGCTTCAGATTCTCTCAGCCTCACCTGACTCCCAGGTCTCCAGCTGCTTGCTGTGTGCTGACCAACTCCAACAGGCCGGTGACCACATTCTGTTCCCCTTGCCATTGCAGGACTTAGATTAAATGCCATGCCACAAGGCATGGGATCTGGCTTTCCCAGTGGCCAAGAAATATCATCCCAGCAAGAAAGTGGGGAGCTAACACTGGCTCCATGGCAAACTTTGGGCAGTAAAGCATGGGCAGGAAGCAGAGCAGGTGAATTTCCCCTCCATCCCTCCATCAATCCAAATACAATGTTCCAGCCAGTCATGGTGTTTCTGTGTAGCCTATCCAGAGACATCCAACATGGGAAAGTGACCAGCTGTCTTTGTGAGGCAGGAGCCAACTCACTAACACTAACCTTTGATTTTCTTTTCCTCCTTTCCCTCACTCTCACTGCTCTGAGACTTCACCCTCCAATAAAGTGCTAACACTAGCTTTGCCTAAGATTCGGTTTTCTAAGTAATTTGAATACAGACAGTAACCTCACCCAAACCATGCCTTTGACCACCATTGACACGTTCCCAACTCACTCCCCAGACTTTATCTTCAATCTGGACATTTCTGCTGAGCTCCAGACCCAGCAGGTTCCAACTGCCAAATGGACATCTCTGCTTGTACATTCTCAGAGGCACCTCAAACTCACGTCCAAAATAAAACTCATCTTCTGGCCGGGCACAGTGGCTCATGCCTATAATCCCAGCACTTTGGGAGGCCGAGGTGGGTGGATCCCTTGAGGTGAAGAGTTCGAGACCAGCCTGGCCAACATGGTGAAACCCTCTCTCTACTAAAAATACAAACATTAGCTGGGCATGGTGGCAGATGTCTATAATCCCAACTACTCAGGAGACTAAGGCAGAAGAATCCCTTGAACCCGGGAGGTGGAGATTGCAGTGAGCCAAGATCGTGCCACTGCACTCCAGCCTGGGCAACAGAGTAAGACTCTGTCCCAAAAACAAAACAAAACAAAAACAAAACAAAAACAAAACACCTCATCTTCCTCCTCCTCAAATACGTGCCCTTTACTTGTATTTGGTGGGATGCAGAGATGGAAGACACCCTAAAGGAACTCCTGTCTAAAGCGGGAGAGGAGTTAACTACACTTAAAATAGAAACAGATGCTTACTGGCATAAAGTAGCGTAGTAGGAGCACGTACTGGAGAAGAGAAGCAAGCCTACTGTGTGCCAGCACAGTGCTTGATGCTTGCATGCACTATCTCATTTCACCTTCATAACAACCCTGTAAGATATAATTTTTCCATTCTGCAGGTAAGAAAACAGATCAGAGATTAGAAACCTTGTCAAAGTCACAAAGCAACTAAATCCAAGCACATCTGAAAAAAACGTCTATTATCTTTTGCTGCCTCCAGAAGAGCAGCACCTAACAGGTCACAGGGATTGGAGATTTACTGAGGTGGCAATGCCAGAGCTATCTTAATAAATTGACAGGATGTCAGCTGAGGAATGGGGACGGGGCGGGGGCAGGAAGGTACAGTGGAGGGAAGGAGGTAGATGGCATTCTGGGTGGTGGGAAGAGGCCTGAGAGAGCACAGGGTGGCAAGGAAACTGCAGGAGTTCACTAAAGCTAAACCACCTGGCATGGGGGGAGAGGCTGGAGAGGTGGACAGGACCCAAATCATTGATGGTCTCATGGCCCATTCTAGTGAATTTAAATTTTAAAATCTAGACACATAGAGGAACCATTTCAGATCTTATGTAAATTTTAAATCTAGTTGAAGAAATCATTTCAGGATTTAAACTGGGTAGTGACATTTAAACTGGCCCAGTATGCATTTTGGAAAGGTCCCTCATATCAATGTGTAGAACTGGTTGAAGAGAGGCAATGGAGGTAGGGTAACCAGTTTAAAACTGCTGAAGTGCCCAGAGCAAGAAGTTATTTATAGACAAAGCTCGTGGATGTAAAAAAGTGGACAAATTTGAGAGATAGTAATGAAGGACAAACTGAACAGGACTGGATAACTAAATTAGCTAAGGAGATCAAAGAAGGAGTCAAGGATATCCAGGTTTGTGGCTTGTCACATGTAGGACACAGAAGAGATGATTTCAGTTTTGGACACGCTGACTCTTAAGATACCTGTAGGGCACTCATAAGGAGACAGCCAACAAATAATTGGGTGAATGAATTCGGCATTCAAGAGAGCAGTAGTTTAAGTAGTGAGAAACCGCCACCAAGGGAAAAGGATGGAACAAAAAGCCCTGTTCTCCTTTCAAAGTGCCACCAGAAGTTGCTTGGCCTCAGTGTCTTAACCACACCAATCAGAAGGTAGGTCAGCAGCTTGGGTAGAATCCAATCCCAAGGAAAGGACAGTGTGGTCTGTGATTTCCTTAGCTCTAGCAGAGCCCAATTTGGAGACGTGAGGTGAAGACTCTCTGGTTCAAGACACAATAACCCTTCTCAACCAGTTCTGTGAGAATTAATCTCTTATTATGTAATGCAATATATCCTATACATCTAGAATGATACTGGTTGTGTACTATCATTGAGAGTATTGAGGAAAGGTGATCAAATCACTTTCTCTCAGAATCCCAGGTGAGAAGAGCCAAGGTACAGAGCAGGCATTCAAATATCATAACCCGCTGACCTCCCAGACAGTATACTCATTGAGAATACAGCCCCTGGACGCCCACCTTGGAGCAACCGCCCTCCTGTTTGCCCTTCCCTTCAAGACAGAAAGCACACAAGCAAAGGATCTGGCCTAATTCAGGCCTGGCTCTCTGCAGGGCCAAGGGTCTCTTTCTGCATCTAGATCAGAGCCTTTTGGGAGTCTGGACTGGACTTCTCTCCCCAAGTGGGGAAAAAAGAGAGTATAAAGGAGCTAGCCAACTAATCTAAACTGGAGCTAATATCTACAATGCTGGGGTGCTGTTTACCAGCCTAATGAGTCCCAACTCTGGAAGTGTTTTCAGCAGGTCTGAGTCAAGAACCAGAAATCTCTTACATTTTAAAAGAAACTCCCCAGGTGATTCTAATTTGTAGTGGGTTTGGGAGTAGCTTTTGTACTTTCTATCCTTTACTAGTATGCCACTTTAGTTTCCCCTTATTTAGTAAATGTTTCCTCTGAGAGGCCCCAGGTCTTACGGGAAGACTCTGGCCAGTGCATCAGAAAATTGGCTGGGGTGGTGATCATATCATTACTCTGGCTCCAAAAACTGGAATAAAGAGCAGTGGAAGCTACAGGAAGCAGAGGCAGGGTTGGCAGAGGCTACACCCTCCCAGCCCTCCTAACTCCATAAATGAACTTAGGTACCTAGTCCTAAGTCTAGCCCTTTCCTCCTTGCTTAGAGTAACTAACTGCACATGAATTTTAGAAACAGCATTCTGCTGGTCACTACGAAGAGAAGCCCTCAAATTTGATACAGCTAAAGCTTCCTCAGCATCACTTCTCCTCCCTTCCTGCTCTGAGCTGAATGGCCCAAGTCCCATTCTCAACACACACAGGAACCACTGAAGCAGAAGTTGCTTTAATCAAGGGGTGAAGTCCTCAATCAAGAGGACCTCACTCAACCTTTGGTGGTGGGGTCTCAGCCTACCCCCCACATGCCCTGAGGCCCCTCAGGAAGGAGGGAGCAATTGAACAGCAAATTATGGCAGAGGCCAGGGAATGGGAGTGGGGGAACCCAGGTCAAGGTGAAGGGGCAGGATGCTGAAAGGGTGGGAGTGAAGCTGAATGGGGCAGGAAGAGCTTAACCCACATGTTTCTACCTGGGGGCTGGCTGAGGTGGCTGTGCATCGGGCAGAGCGGCACCAGAGGGCTGAGGGTCGAAGGGGACAGCAGGGGAAAGGAGTGCTTAGGAGATGAGGCGACTGTGAAGCTGGTGCAGCTGCTCCTGGGTCAGCACCAGCCGGTGTCGCTGTCCAAGACCAGCCGCACAGGAGAAGGTCACTTTGCCCATGTAGACTGTGTCATCCTGCTGCTCCTCCTTGGCCTGGTGGTTGATGAGGAGAAAAAGACTCCAGGTCAGGGGCTCACTTGAGCTGTAGGCCACTGAAGGGGTCCCTGAGCACTGAGACCAAGGCAGCTCCTAGGTGGCTGGGGCTTCTGAGATCCTGGGCTTTGGTGACCACATTTTTCAAATTAGAATAGGGATATATAATCTGACAAGGGAGTTTTGAGCCTCTCCTGGTGTCAAAAGTCACAGAAAGTGTTTAGGTGCTAAAATATTGGAATTTCAAAGCATCATAAGCACTTCTGTTACCTGTAAGTAAGATTTGGCCAGATAACCCAAGGTATGTAGTTGTTAGACCTGAGACTCCAAAGGCCTCTTCCAATTCTGGAGGAGAGGGGGGCCCACCTGAGCTTCTCCACATTGTCCCGTCCTCCACCCCATCTCCCCCTCACCCTGAGGAAGGCTGATGAAGGGAAGGTGGCAAAGTCAGTGGGTACTGTGGCTCCAGGGCGCTGAGATACTGTTTCCTTGAGGACCTCATCCTAGGGAAGGGGAGAGAAAGACAAGGGTTCATTTAGGGGACCCCCACAGGCTAGCACAAGACCGCCTGGTTTCACAGAGACACTAATACCAAGGGGGCAGGAACTTAGTCCTCTGTATCACCATACTTTTGCTCTCATCTCCAACCCCATCCCCCCTCCCCAACACTCCTCCTTACTTTACAAGTCCTCATCCTGTAAGGTCCAACTCACATTCTACCGCCCTTGGGAAGCCACGCCCAACCATTCTACCCCACAATGATCTCAGCTCTGATGGAATCTAAAGCCTGAACCAGTCACGCTACAGATTATCCCAGCTAATCCATTTTGTTATGAGAATCTGTCTTCTGTTTGCACTGAGACAGGGAACTTCCAAGGCAAGAACCCTGCCTTCCCTTCCACCTCCTCCCCAGTTGCTGTCTAGCATAGGGCCAGGCTCAGAGTAACTCCAGAAGTGCCTGGCTCCACTGTGAAGTGAGCTCTGCAGGGCAAAGTCTGAGCTGACCTTGAGCTTCTCAATGGTGTCACTCAGGGACTTAAGCTGAGCCACTTGCTCCATAAGTTGGGCTGATGGACTCTTGGTAGCTGTGGGGAGAGAAAGCTGGTGAGGCCCACCAAGGCGCAGGCAGGCAGTTGTACTGGATTAAGGGTTAGGGGTGCAGGTATGAGATTCTCTAACAGAACAAGTACTTGAGAGAGAGTGGGTGAATCAAGAAAACTGAACAGTGAAGCCAAAGAACACTGCTGGGAAGAGCTTCTGTGGTAGGGGCACCACCTGAGCAGGGCCTAAATCCCTGGGCCAAGTAGAGGGGGTGGTTTTATTCATCTTGGGGGTTGGCAGGTACATACCAGGGCTAGTGCGAGTGATGTCTACTACGTGTGTGTGTGTGCTCAACTGATTCAACGTCTCCAGCAGCTGGCTGGTCTTACGATACAGCGCTCCAGCTGGTAACTCACTGCCAGGGCCCTCATGGGATAGCTTTGCAACATGCAGAGGGGGCAGGGATGCCAAGGATGCCTTCATCTGGGCTCCCTGTGGATGAAAAAAGAAGGGTAGTGGTTAAGAGGTGCTAGGAGGCCCCTGCCATCTATCATCAATGGGGCGAATATGCTCCATCCCCCATCCCAGTCCTCCCCGTGGCTCCCTCACCTTGAGGATGTTATTCTCATGCTGGAGCTGGGAGATGTGCAGCCTCATGGCAGAGATCTGCTGAAGCAGCAGTGGTGAGTCCTTCACCAGCCCTGGGCCTGGCACAGACCCTGGAGCCTGCCCAGGGACAGCTCCTGTGGGGACCATAACAAATGTCATCAGCCCCAAGTGGAGAGGGTTGAACACAGGGCTCCATTCCTGCTCTTCCCCGCTTTCTGCATCCCCCCATCACCCACCTCCAGTCCTGGCTCTCCCCTCACCCTGCTCCCTTAGCTCCATTTCCCACCAGCCCTGGTAACCCCCAGCCTGAGTGGGTCTCTACCTCGCTGTTGTTCTTCTGTGCTCGGCATAGCCCATGGGGGAGCAGGAAAAGAGGAGAGAGGAGTTAGGTGATTTGCAGGTTAGGGGGACACACCAGAGGATCCTGGACACAACCTGCAGGAAAACCCTTTTCCTAATCATCATACTTTCTCTAACAAGACCCTCTGCCACCTATCTTTGTGGACGAGCCGATTTGCGTGAAAGAAAGACACCAAACAGGAGTGAGGCCATAAGACAGGGTACGTGTGAAGAACAGTGGCAAAGGGAGTGTGCACTGCACAAAGCACTCGGAACACGAGGCTGTTCCTGCCTCCCTGCCTCAGACGTCATCTCCAAGAAGGGCATGGAGAATGCTCCAGAGACCCCCATATGTCTGCACCCTTAGTGCTCACCAGCAGCAAAGCTTAAGTTGGGGAAGCAAACACACTCCCTTGCTCCTCAGGATTCTCTACTGCTCTGAGGAAAACACCTTCTTTTTTGGTGGGAAGTTTCATAAATTCAGAACGACGTTTGTTTAAAGAGTGCTAATGTTTGTTTCAAGAGTGCTAAAAACAACACAAAGTAGTAACTCTGGAAACTCTCTCCAAAGAACACAGAGCTGTCTGTACCACAACAGTCTAAAGTCAAGAAGGTACTTGGTCACCTCGCAAGATCAAGGGGTGTCAGTGACAGAGACTTTGTCGAAGACTCTATGTAGGTAAGGTCAGCTGACAAGACACGGGAGGAGCTGGGAAAGTCTGGAGGCCCTAAGGGTTTAATTCCAGGGCAAAGAGCCTGTCTTCTGGAGGGTAAGTGGGAAACTGGAGAGCAAACAAAAACTATAGGGCAGAGGAGAACAAAGAGAGCAGCAGCCACCTCCTGAGCCAGGAAACTGGGGAGGCTGAAACTGGTAACCAGAAAAACTCTAGGTGAGGAGCCCTGATTATACTGAGTAACTAGGCAAAGGTCAAAACACAAGCCCCAAGTGAAACTGGGATAATTCAGCAGTGGAAGATATGGCCACATCATAGAATGAAGCCCCATGAACTCCGTGAGAAAACACAGTGCCCAAGCAGAGAAGCAATCAAGAGCAGGTATTAGGCAGGGCCGGATGCCCCAGGAGAGTCAGCCCAGCCTGCTGATGGCTGACAGCCCTCTGGGATATAGGGCTGAGCAGAAAGGTCAGATTACAGAGCCAGAAAGGACACCTACTAGAGACCAACTGTCATGATTATTCTGAGCCTCATTAACAATTTAGTAAAGCCCTCCTTTGCCCAGAGGAACTCAGCACATATCTTCAGGGAAAGGGAAAACTTGGTGAAAACTGGCACAGAGTGAAACTGTGCAAGCATATTCCTGGCTGAATATCCTGGGGCTAAAGGAGTGGGGGGCAGAGGTCAAACTGAGGCCAAGGACAGGAGAGAGGACAATCTCCTCTGTGCTACTGCTGCCTATTCCACTGTACTCACCACCAGCAATGCCAGAGACCAGAGTAGCAATGCCTGAAGGAGGAGGGCTCCGGAGCCCCTCAATTGTGCGCTTAGACTGGCTGTTCAGCCGTTGCTTTAGTTCTGTCTTCTCTGCCTCCAGCTGGTCGATGTCAGCCTGGAGTGCATCCATTGTCTCCTCAAAATCTCTGTGAAAGAGAATCTGGGCTTTGGCAGTGTCCCTTCTCCAAAGCACCCCTTGACTATTCAGTCCTGAGAGGTCCTTGGAATAGCCATGCTAGTGAGCAGCCGGGGCAGAGCAGCACAGGCTGAGGCTAGGGTGATGCAATGGGGTTGGCAGTGAGTAAAGAAAATGGGGAGTCTCACTATAAGAGAACCTGAGTAGGGGTATGGGTTAGGAGGCAGAGAGCTCCAGCAGTGGGGAGGATTAGAGGAAGCAAGGCCCCAGGGAAAGTGCCTGACTTCTCCTTCTTCCGCAGCAGTGCCTGGGTCTCCTCCAGCCGAGTCTGGACTTTCTCGATACGCTCATCTGCATCCTTGGCAGCACTGTCCAACTTCTTCTCCAGGAGGCTCAGCCGCACATTGGCCTCACTTAGCTCCTCTCCCTGGACAAGGACAGAACTTCTAGATCCCTGACATCCTCCCCACAGTCCCTGGAAACTGGGGGCTAGACCATGAGATAGGAGGCTCCCTGAGGGTTCACTAGAGCTCCCATTGATTGCAGGCCCCACTTCTCCCCTTAACTCCCAAGCCGTTTTAGTCCCGGATCCCCAACATTCACTGCTTGCCAGGGTCCTACCAACTTCCTGGCCCCCAGATCCTGAGCCTACACTACCCTCACCTTAATCTTGAGTGACTTCTTCAACTCCTTAATAACTGTCTCTCGATCTTCGAGCTTCAAACCCAGTCCTTCAGCATCTGTGATCTCTGCACGAAGGGCGGCAGCCCGCAACTCAACTGGTGGAGGCTAAGGAATGGTCGGTGGCGGGTGAGAAAGTGAGGGTGGAGAGAAGAGATCATCAACGTGCTCCTTTCAGAGAGATCCAGTTACAGGGAAACCCTGCCTTCTAGGCAGGATGGTGCTCTCCAGATGCCTTCCTCCTGTCTCCCTGTCCTCCCACAACTAGCAGTAGCTCTGCAAGTCTTACTCCTACAGGCCTCTGCAACTTCTCCAAGGAAATCTCCACCCACCTTGCTGGGGGGCCGCTCTGCATCATACTCCCCCTCCTGCATGGCTGTGGCCAGCTTGTTCATGGTACTGATGAGGATGTTGCATGACTGGCGCAGACACTCATAGGGGCTGCTGGAAGGGGTCCCATAGATCTGCAGGAGCCAAGGGCAGAAGTGAAAGCCCCACACTGGTCACTGACTCTCCCTACACCTTCTGCCCAGCCATTCAGGCCCACCTGCTCGCTTGCTTTGAAAGCCAGTTCCTCCAGGGCAGCCACAGGTAGCCCCTCATTCTCCGCCAGTGGGGCAATGAGCTGGGCAGCAGCAGCTGCCACCTCCTGCAGCACAGCCACGACCCATGTCAAGTGTTTCCTGCAGTCTAGGAGCGTGTCAGATACCTGTGTGACGGGCCAGAGTCAGGAGTCAACCCTGCGTTCAGTACCACAGTTTCCAGCTACCCCAAAACCATATTTGTCCCCTAACCAGATCCAGATCTTTAAGTGCTATGCCCCTCCTGTTTCTACTCAGTTTCCTTCCTTCCCCAGTTGCAGCCCTAAACCTGTGGTCCAAAGGCCAGTGCAGCTGGGATCCCAGGAGCATCTGTCCCTGGCATTCGCCTTCGGATCTTCTTGCAGAACTGGCGGATGTCACTGCACGAAGTTTCCAGATCCCGGAGCAGAAGGGCAATATCTGTAGCCTCCTGCCCACCCTACTCAGGAAAAAGAAAATAGATGGAGAACCAAGTTAGCATTAAGGCTGGGAGTAAGGAAGTGAGGATTAAGAAGAGGAGCTCACAGAGATCTAGAAGTGCTCTCACCTGCAAGAAGGCACGCAGCCGTCCTACCTCCACACTCATGCAGTCCAGAGCACTTTGCGTGAACTGTAAGGACAGATGCATGCAATCATCAGCCCCCAGCAGGAGCCCTTTTGCCTTATCGACATCTCTAAGAAGTCCTCATCCTCTGCTAACCCCCATACATAAGTAGTCCTCTAGTTTCCCTGATATGGCTTTGGTAACTATGCCCTAGTCTTATGTGATACTTCTTGGGTGCCTGATCTCTTGACCTGACGCCCTCCATTGCTGATCTCCACGGGGGCTCAATCACTGGCCCAGACACTTCACCTTAATGTGGTCAGCCAGCTGCATAGTACAGTCCTCAGGCTGTTCGGCAAGGTGGATGCTGTACAGATGCTGAAGAGAGATAACAAAAGAAACAGACAACTTTTAGGCCCTGGAGGGGGTGGGGAGTTCTTCCCAAACTGTAGTTTGAGCCCTGGTCATCATGGGTCTCTGGAGGTACAAGAGAATCCAAAGCCCTCAAGCAGCTGCATCATATGCAGAGATCATCTAGGAGCAAACCAGGCCTCAAACAGTGAGCATGGGACATACAACCTTGATAATATTAGTAAGAGCCCTCATCAAGTGAAAGCTTCCCTGCCTCCTGCCCCAAGCCCAAATTCTCGCTCCACACCTGATAGTACTTGATGGCCTTGGTGAGAGGCTCCACATTGACAGTCTCATCCAGCTGATCCTTGTGCAGCAGTTCAATAAGGAAATCCAATGAACGCTCATGGGCACTCATCTCAGGGTAGAGGCTGCCCACTTTCTTATACACATCCACACTGCACTGAGAGAGGGCACTAGAGACCAGAGAAGAGGGCTGTGAGGCTAGAGTCTGACAGGCAATCTCAGTTCTGGCCAATTCTGGACCCCTGACCCTGGGGTGAGGGAGTGAGGAGTCACTTACTGCTCATAGCGGTGTAGCGTGGCCTGCAGTAGGCTCAGCGAGTACACCAGTCCAGCAGCAAAGCTGAGTTGTTCCCCAGCAGCTCCTCGCAGCCCAGGCCGCTCTGAACAGTTCTCACTTAGTTCAAACTTCTCCTGGGCCTGCTTCCGGATCAGCTCTGCCTGTGGGAAAAAACACCAGGAACCTGGGCCTCAGAGCAGAGGATGGAGAACACAGACTCAGGAATACAGTACTCAGAACTTAACTATGTGGGGAGCACGGACACACATGGGAGAGAAAGCAGAAATAGCTCTTACCCGGGTGGGGAATCTCGCATGGGGAAAGGGTAGTGATGTGATTACTGGAGGTTGTGAGGAGTCAGGATATGAAAATGAAAGGGTAGTGGGACCGGTGGAACCAAGGTCTTTCCTGACTTAAAGCTGCCACTCCTGCTATCTCTCCACCTAGAATGCTATCCTGCCAATCACCCCCAACGTTAACCCCCAGGCAGCTCGTGGCCCTCAGACAATGTTATTCCCTCAGTCACACCCTGTTCGCCTCTAAATCTCCAATTGTGCTCTCTCACAGAACCTATCTCTTCTTGAAAGCACACCATTTGTAATATATATTCATCAGTGACTTTGCTGTGTTCCTCCACTACACCATAAACTCTTTGTGGGCAGAGACTCTGTTGTCTTCACTCAGCATCTTCAATGCCTGGTTCATGGCAAGTTCATTAGATTTCTGTGGAACATGTGATTGATTGGCTGTACCTTGCAAATGAGACGAGGCATGAGTAGCAGCACCAGAACGCAGTCATGGTCCCCACCTGGCCGAAGGAAGCTGTCAGGCATGAAGGCTGTCAGCAGGGACATGTGTCGGTTGGCCTGGGCCACCTCCATCTGCCTCAATTCCATCTCAATTGCCTGTGAGGTGAACAGGGAGGAAGACTCTTAGCCAGAGTTGAAAGAGCCCCAGAATTCCCATGCCTTGCTCCAGGAGATGCCTTGCTTCTAGGGCAAGCTCAGGCCAGAGTCTTCCAAACCACTACACAAAGCACCCCTTCCCCCAGGAATCTGAAGCCCAGAACCCCATACCAGTTCAACCCAGGCAGGGCTCCCTCAGACCCACCCACTTTCCTGACCTTGGCATGGGCCTTAGTCTCAGCAAACTTGATTTTGAAGTCAAAGGTCTCTGGAGGTGGCTGCTGTTGCCTCTCCACAGATGCTTCCTGCTGGTTTGTCAGTTCCCGATTCACATCCTAGAAGGAGAGACAAGGAAGCACACCTGGGTCTTAAGGAAGCCCTGGGGTGATGGTGGGCAGACAGCAAGCAGTAGGCATGCACCTGAAGATGGGCGGTCAGCTGGCGGTACTTCTTAATGGTCTGCTGGTAGTCTGCAACCGTCTCCTGGGCTGCCTCCACACGCTTCTGGGCCTCACGAACCCGCGCGCCCGCCATGTCCAGCTGCTCCCGCAGCTCCAGTTCTGTCTCACGTGCATTCTCCTGCAGCTCGTCGTTCATCTCATTCATCGCTTCCTAGGACACCACACCACAGTTGGGGCAAAAGAAAGGCAGGGTTGGCTGGACGCAGTGGCTCACACCTGTAATCCCGGCACTCTGGGAGGCCGAAGCGGGCTGATCATGAGGTCGAGATCGAGACTATGCTGGCCAACATGGTGAAACCCCATCTCTACTAAAAATACAAAAATTAGCTGGGTGTGGTGGTGCGTGACTGTAGTACCAGCTACTCGGGAGGCTGAGGCAGGAGAATCACTTGAACCTGGGAGGCGGAGGTTGCAGTGAGCCAAGATTATTGCGCCACTGCCCTCCAGCCAGGCAACAGAGTGAGATGCCATCTTGGGGAAAAAAAAAAAATAGGCAGGGTCAGTGCAGCAAGCCCAGGCTGGGTCCCTCACTGCACACCCTGTTCAAAAAAGGCCAGGGGTCACATGTCAATCTTTTTCTCAGCAGGTCCCTTCCAAATACCCACCATCAGGGTCAGATGTCAGGGGTCTGCTCTTCTCTTACCAAGTCTCCCACAGTCTCCCTCAACTCGCGCACTTTCTCTTCCAGATTCAGGTTCCGATCTGTCAGCATCTCCACCATCTCCTCAGCACCCAGAGCAGCATCCACCTGTGTTACAGGGAGGATGGGGAGAAGGGCTGCTGGAAGGCACCTAGAAAGAGGAGGCACCAACTGACAGGAGAGTCAGGTGGGGGATTCTGGGTGAGGGGCTAGGCTCCCCAGACCTGCTCCTTGAGCTCATCAATGGTGCTCTCTGCCTGGCTTAGCTCCTCCTGCAGACGCTCCCGCTGCTGCCTCACAACTTCCAGTTCTTGGTTCTTCTTTTCCATGAGCTTCTGGAGCTTCACATGCTCCTGCTTCTCTGAGGAAGAAAGATCCCGCATCCTGCAGGGACATTAGGAAGACAGAAAGAGAAAAGCACGTGTCAGAGTCTCTGGCGATGGGTGCTCTAATGCATTTGGAGACAGAAGAGTAACCATCAGAGCCAAGCACTAAAGACCCTACCTCACCAGGGCATCCTTCAGGCGGGCGTTCTGCTCCTCAAGCTGCTTGAGCTGATAACTGGATGCAGCGCCATCTGAGCCTGGAGAAGACCATTAACACTTTCAGGCATAGTTCTCACTCGACCGTTTGGCCCCCAGCGGCTCTGGGCCCCTTACCCTTCTCTTCAATCTCAGCCTTGAGGATCTCTAAGTCAGTGGTGAGCTCGTCCACTCGCTCTTTCAGTGCCTCCACCTCCTGCTGCAGGGACTCAGCCCGCTCTTCAGCCATCTCCTTGTCCAAAGTGGCCATCTCAATGGCATCAGCAGTATCAGCCATCTCCTCCATATAACGTTCCTTTGCCTCCAGGGCCTCCTTGGCTTCCTGAGGAAGAGGTGGAGGTGGGAGGGGGTACAAGCACAGAGATGCCCCATGCCTCCCTTTCTCACGGGGTGTTCCAGGCTCCAGTTCCAGTCTAGTTTCCAGCATGCTTCCTTGGGTCTCAGGCCACCCCAGCCACCCCCTTCATCCAGAGTCAAACCTTTCTCGCCTCCTTGAGGCGCCGCTGCAGGTCGGCCTGCTGCTCCTGCATTTTGCTCTTCCATTCCTGCACCTGCTCCAGTTGGATTTTGTGTTTCTCCAGCTCTTTTAGCTTTGCTTTGTCTTCTGCCCGTTTCAGTCTCAGGGTCTCTAGTTTTTCCTCCAGGTCCCGCACCTGAGCCCTTAGTCCCTCCTCCTCCTGCAAAAGAGAGGCCTCATGGTCTCTGCACAGCCCACCCCACCTCTCCACCAACACTGAGCTGGCGCAAAGAACACAATAAAGTGTGCAAACATCACCCAGCCCCAGGGTGGCCAAAAGTCAGTGGCATAAGAACATCTGAGAGGAAACCGTGGCACAGTATATACGGGGAAAGTATGGCATAACGGCAAGAAAAGAAAGGGTGACTCAGTCAGTGGCAAGATATCCATAAGCTACGTCCTCACCCTTTCTGATCCAAGTTCTGGGTCTTTGCCAACCCCAAGAAATTTTCAAGACACAGCAGGTAGCCATAAGCCTCTGGGTATCTTGATTCTCCTTTATCCCTACCCCAGTCCTTACCTTGGAGGGGGAAGGAAGCGGGGGGACTGCTCCAGGAGAGGTGAGGGCCGGCGTGGGGATGATGGGTGCTGCCAGCGGAGTCTGAGCCGGGGTGCTGGGCTCACTGCTGCTCAGCTCACCTGCTGATGCTGAGCCAGAGGGGCCCAGGGAGCTACTGGCCCCAGCCACCCCAGTACTGGCTGGGCGGGTGGGCTATTCAGAGAGGGTAGAGGCAGACCAGAAAGAGAGCAGAGGATAGGGGTAGTAAGAGGAACAGAAACAGAATATGAGAATATGGCAAGGGAAGGAGACAGAGAAGAGAAAAAGCAGAAAGAGAGTATCAAAGCACAGTGAGAACAGAGAAGAATGAAGGGGACAAGGAAAATGATACAGAGAGGCAGAGAGAGATAGTGACAAAGGACAGGGGGAGGAGGGAGGCAGAGGAGAGAGGGAGGAAAAGATAAGAGAAAGACATCATAAGATTATAAGGCTCCTCGCTTGACACTGACTCCGCATTCCTCCTAGCTCTGGCACTACCTGTAAGAGCAGAATCCACTATTCCCTAGAACCCCCGTCTATGACCCACTTGTGATCATTCTAGCAACTTCATAATACTCCCAGTCCCATCCTTGCTCCAGGTCTATGCCCTCCACCCCTAGAGGGAAAAACTACAATGTAATTTCCAGAGAAGGCAGGGCCAAAAGTGGGGGTGCCAGGCTTTCTACCCCTGCTAAACCCTCTATGGGAGTCAAGCTGAATCTCCCTCTCTCAGTCTACTTCAGAGGACCCTGCAGGTAAAAGGGCCAAGGTGAAAGTTGTACCCCTAGACTCCCCCTTGAAACAACCCTTCTGTCATCTCCCCCGATCTGGCAACACTATCCAGGTCCCTGTGGGGCAGGGGAGGAGGTGAGCAGAGAAACTGACCTGAAGTTCAAGTCCTGGAGCAGACAGGCCTGCCAATGTACTCAAAGTGCTGAGCCCCAAGGTCTCCCAGTGGGCTGACACTCAGAGACCATGTGCAATCCTCAGACATCCCCACCCAAAGCCTGTCACAGACACACTCACCTCCTTATCCGCTGACATTTTACATGGCCAAGTTCTTCATCTTTCTTCCAATCCCTCCCCTCAAAACAGGTCAAAATTCCCTTGTTCAAGAAAGCCTGCTTTGATTAACTACAACCCCATTCATTTCTCTTTTGCATTGAAGCTACTGGCTTAGACAACCTCCTAAAAGCCAAAAGCCATTTTCCCTAGGAGGTGTCTGCCAGCACCACGAACCCCCACTTTCCTCTGAAGAGAACCCAGGATGCACTATGACCAACTTTCACTTGCTCATACACGTGCCCTCATACATGCACATGCCTGAAACGTGTGTGTTCACTCAGCAGTGGCTCACACAGGGGCCTGTTTTCTCACCTTGGGCCGCCGAGTTGTGGTCTGGACAGGCAACAGGAGCCAGAAGAGAAGTAGTCAGGAAAGAAAGGGCAACGGCAGAAAGACAGAGAGCAAAAGGGACAGCTATGAGAGCAGAAGTAGTAACAGGAATGGGGCTACAGTTAGCCACCCTCCCCCTAATCCCACCCCCTTCTCCCTTCAGTGAATCACTGTGTTCCTACTTCAGGAACCCAGAATTCCTGTTCCCCTTGGTTCCTGCTCCCATTTTTGTCCAATCCTTGCAGGCCTCACCCCTTCAGACACCCCGGAAATCCCAGAAGTCCATCTCTAGGCTGAGCCATAGAACAAGGAAGCAGCTAGTGAGAAGGTCCCAAGAGACCAGTCCTCCTGCAAACGATCTCTCCCACTCCAATCCAGAGCCAGAGGCCCCGCCCAGCCACCACTCCCAAGGACTTTCCCAGGTCAGCCTCTTCCTTCAAGTGCTAGACTCTATACAGAACTCCCTAGAAACCCCATGTGACAAAAGTAATCTAAGCCCAGAAATGGGAGATCAGGTCCCTAGGGCAGAGCAATGCTGCTGTCCTCCCTCTCCCCAACCCCCTTCCCCAGAATCAGATCCTGCAGCAGTCCCCATCGCTAGGGAAGAGGGCTCAGGTGTCAGGACCATGAATATTGCATTAGCAGAAGCCCAGAGCTCAGCAAAGTAACCCCACCCAGCGGTAGGAAAGGAGGTGGGGGTGGGCAGCAGCACAGAAAAACTACAGCCCTAAATCAAATCTGGAAACCCTTCAGGTTACTGCAAAATGGTAAGTGGACAATTAACTCCAATTTCCAAATAGTGTTCTTGCTACCCAGTATCTCACTGCTCTAGTCAAGACAAGATTTGGCTTGGGCCTTATTTCCAGGATATACTGAGGCCAAGAAAACCAATTCCCACCCCTCCTACCCTGGGTTAAGCTTCCATAGCTGTGGGTCAAAAACTATTCTAGGGTTCCCATCCCACCCTGGTAAAGCGCCCTGATACAAACCCTGGGGGTTGAGGGATGCGGGGAGAACTAAGAGGTATTCTAGCAAAGGCTGGGTGAGGCAGGCAGGCCTGCTAGAGGCACTGAGATACCTGGGCCTGCTTCCCTAGGTTCTACCACAGGAAATCCTCCCAGATCCAGTATGTAGTAGAGGCTGCCTGAAGCCCAAGCCAGTGAGGCCACTGGGTATAAGGCCTGGAACACAGGCAGAGCCAAAAGCAGGCAAGGCCGTAAGCAAATGCCCAGGGTGTGGGGCATAGTGGTGACACACGACTCTCCCTAACCCACCTTCGTCCTCACCCGCCTCCCCTGACCAGGTAGACAGATGAAGTCAATCAGCCCCCACCCCCACCCCAGCAGCCTGCTGCCACCATTGCCCTGGCAACCCAGCAGCAGGACGAGAGCAAGCAAGAGTACCTTTCGGGCTGTCGGTGCCTGTCTCATCATTGCAGAAAACCAAAGAAAGCAAGGAGAGGAAAGAGAAGGGACAGAGGAGGATAGACAAACACACAGAGGAAGGACAGACGAAGGGAGGGAGGGCAAGAGACCGAACAGAGGGAAAGGCGGCGGAGACAGGAGATTAGTGCATCAAATCCCAACAATGCAGCCTCAGCTTTCCGGTGCCGCAGCTTCCCAGCCTGCAAACGGCCGCCGCTCTGACACAGAGGCCCCCGCAGATGTGCAGCTAGATCGCCAGGCTCTGGCAGGCACCGGAGCGGTGCCTGGCCCAGTTCACCAGCTTAGGCTGATGGCAGCCTCAGTGGCCGCAGCACCAGCTCCACCTGACGTCATGCACCCACCCTCCTCTGCTCCATGGGGGTGGAGCCACTGCTCCTCAGTCACCTAGCAACCATCTAGGGCTTTGCTGGCTCCTCCTCCTCAGGATGGTCATGCGCAGAGCTTGTCCTGCTTCTTTCTCCAAAGAACAGGTTCTGGCTCCTCTCTTCCCTCCCTTGCCTACCCCCAAGAGCGTGCTCCAAAAAACTGGGCCAGAGGCTATCCCAGAAATGGCACTCTATGGGGCCAGGGCATCACTGGGCAGGGACACAGGGCCTCTCTGCTCCAGCAGTCTCTCTCATCATACTCACACTCTGCCCCCACCCCCACCCACCCATCCATAGCCCCATTAACTCCACTTCTGTCTCTTATACAACCTGACAACACCCTTACAGTCTCTCATCTGGCGCGCACACACATCTAGAGTGCCCCTCCAGCAACAGGACTCAGCTCTGAGGAGCACACACAGTGACTAAGAAACCCTGGGGAACATGCATCTGGGTAGCAGCAGTTCTAATGACTGTTGGGCTCCTCTCCAACAATCCCCTGGTTGTAGACAGGTTAAAGCCTGTCTCTAAAGGGTTTCCAAAAAGAACTAAGCACTTTGCAGAGACATCTGAGTTTTCTTCTGCCTTCCCCTTCAAAGCACATTCTTTTGCTCTGGAACCAGCTCCCTGATCCACATGGGTGAGAGCAGGTGCCCTAGGCTAAGTGATCTGCTTTGAAAAAAACTACTGGAGAGGAAGACTGGGGTGCCCCGGGGTGGGGGCACTCAACTGTCTGATTGACACTTTCCAACATGAGTGCAGAAGGGCAGCATGGGTGGCCTAGCCTGGGCTTTCCCACATTTCCCCAGGCAGCTGCCAAAGCCCCTGGTCAGACCAGGCTGTGGAAAGAACTCCATAAATATAAGACCATAGTTTCATGCTCTTCTCTATTCAAGGCCTGAGGTGAAATGGAAACCCCAATCAGGAGACAATAATCAAAGGACAACGCCAAGTTTCTATGACTCTGAAATGGGCCCAGGATCCTTCATAGCACTATTTTCTTTATATCCCCATTTCCAACCAAAGCAATGGTTGTGGTCTCTACCATGGCAAGACTTCAAAGTGAGGACCCATCACCAACCAGGAGCTGGTTTCCTCCTGGAAAAGGCGATGTTTTCCTCTCCCCTCCCACAGCCCCAATCCAGCAGCTCTCCATGCAATGTCAGAAAGGCCTGAGATAGGCTGACAACAAGGAAATCATAGAATTGTACATACAACACAGTACATACAGGCCAGACAGGCACATGCAGGTCAAAAAGAGCTTGGGCAGAGGCCCAAGGCAAGGGCTGGTATGAGGAAGTGGTCATGGCAGCAATCAAAGAGTTTAAAGAGTCTGTGGCGGGGAGGGGAGGGAAGGTGACATGATTGAGCCCCACTCCAATGATGGTTGATGAAAGGCTGCAAGGGGTAGGAGGTAGGCCTCAGGCACACCACCAGAGGGGGAAGGAGGCAGGGACAGACTGATGGGGCAGAGTTGCGGGGTGTGGGGATATTTATGGCAGAGCCCATCCAGAGGCAGGCACATGAAGGCTCTTAGGTTTTCCAGCTTGGGACTGTTCTTACCCTATGCTCTGTTCCCTGACCTCCCATCTCCTTGCAAAACCCCATCACTTGGTATCTTCCTCAGTCCCATTCCCCCAGTCTATCCCTTCTACGGTTGTCCAAGCTCGGGCTAAGCGAGAACCCACTGTAACCCAGTAAATGATCTATTTCACACTGCTGCTATTTACAGTCAAATGCTTATAGTTTTTGACTGGGGAATCTTTGACTTGGAGTCCTGGGGCAGAGAGAATCATCCCTAGTGAGTGCTACCTGGACGTGGACACTGAGCCTGAAGTTCTTGCAACCTTCAAAGGAACTCTGAAATCCAAGGCCACCATTTCCTCTGGCCATCCCAGCCCAAGGTCACACACACACAGGCATGCAGCAGCCCAAGGACATGCAGGACAGCTGGGGAAGGGGCTCATGGCTCCCATCCACCCAGGCACAAATAGTAAACACACCACCTTCTTAGGCTTCAGTCCCCGCTGCATGAGGAGTAGGAAAGGGCAGAGTTAGAGAACAGATGTCCTGGGCATAGGTGTTAAGACCAACTCAGGCATACACAGGTTAGGTTGGGGTAGGGGGTTGTCAGGGTGAAATGAGTAGTCCCTCAAAGATCAGCTTCCATGATGTTCACCCCTTGGCCCAGAGAAGCTGCAGAGTCTACAGCCCCACCTCACACACCCTTCATGGAGTATCAGAGAGGAACTAGGAAGCACCCTCTGCATCCAGCTTAAAACAGGAGGTAGAGGGTCCGACTCCTTGCCATTCACTTGTGAATAGGAGATTGCTTCTTCCTCTATCTTCTACCTTAACCTTACCCTCAGACCCTTTAGATGTTGGCATCTTTGGGTTCCAAAAGGTAGGAAGTTGGCTACACTACTTGGGTTAGACCTGTCCTTCCTATCACCCTCAGCTCAATCTCATTTGACCCTGAACTTATGGAGCCTATGAGTTTTTCCCTGCTACCACCTTTACTATAACTCTAATGCAGAAATTAATTCCCAGAAAGCCTCCTTCTTAGGGAAGCTGGAGAGATTTGAAGGCAACTCAGACTCACCTACTACTTCTACCTGCCTAGCACTGGGTATCCCCCATATTTCTCCTTCCCCTCCCTTTATTACTCCCCATTTCCACCCCCAAACCACTCACCAGTTTGCTAGTCTTTGCAGTTGTATCAGTTCCCTCTGTAGAAAGCAAACAGAAACAAAGTGTGTACTTGTATAGAGAGGTAGGGGGAGATAATAATAAAGGAATATGGTGATGATGGAAAACAAATCTTAGGATCTACTGTGGCCCCATGTTATGTGGAGAAGCCCTGGGGACTCCTCCTGATTATGAGGAGGCAACTTTAAGTGGGTGGTTGTTACCTCTTTTGAGGACTTTTGAAGCAGAAGAATCGGGTGTCTCTGGGGAAGTAGTATCTGCTCCATCTTCAAATACCTGGATCTGAGGCCAGATTCAATATAGCCAGATCAATAGATTCAATATAGCCAGATCAAGGATGGCTGTAATATGGGCCCCTCCCCAGGCTCCAAGCAAATCAAGAGTACAGGGCAGCTTCCCTAAGGATGGATCTCGAATCTTCCCTTCCCCACTACCTTCCACTCTCCCAACCAGAGGCTTATGCCCATGCTCAGGAAAAGGAAATACCAACACATCAGCTGCACATGCAACAGACATGTGCACACATGCACACACACAGAAGAAGGGCGTGAATACCTGGGACTGGCGTACAAAGATGCCATGCCCTTCATCACAAGTGAAGTACTTCCTTCCTTGAACAGTTCCATCATTTTTGCCCTTTGCTTCATCCAGAATCACGCCTACCCATTTGCCAGTAGCAAAGAGTGTGGCTCCAACATAGGCCACAGTGCCTCGGTGGCCTTTTCCAATCACTTCTACACGGGAGCCCACCCGCAGAGGCCGGGCGCTTGCCTCTGCACTCATCCTGCTGCCGCTGGGCGTCTGAAAGAAAGACACAGGTAAACATAGACAGTTAGAGGCCTCAGATCAAAGGTGGCATTCTCACGTATAAGAAATGCCTCAGCCAAGATGCTGGACTGAAAAACAACCAGAATCATTTTCTTAAACCCCATTTGCAGAATTGGGTGGACCTCCAAATTCCCCTCTGAAAAAATGTCAGTGATATTCTCTTCTAAGATTTCTCCAAATTCCTCTGGAATCTGCTAGAATTTTTAAGGGTTTATATTTTTTTATAACAAATCGGAATTCATTGATCAGTCTATGAATGTCACCACATGGCTGCTTTCTCAGGAGCACTGCCTCCTTAATTCTCCTCTCAGGATGGGAATTAAGCTCAAGCAAATAACTCAGTTTAGACCAGGCTCCCCACAACCCAATGCCCTGACTCAGGAGTCTGAGCTGGGAAGACAGGCAATTCAGTGGGTGAACCTACAGAATCCTGTTTCCCCTTCCACTGTCACTTGTCTCCTCTGTGTTTCAAATGGTTTTCTTAGGCCTCATCCTTTCAGAGGCACACAACTGTGCCTCCTTCCAGACTCTTAAGTCACCACCTCTTCTTCCCGATCTGACTCCTCCCATCCCCATCCACAACCCACCATGAAACCCCAGATGCTTCACCACAGCCCATTCAACCATTCAACTCCCTTCTACCTGGCCTGAGTCTTGTTTGGCCAACTCTCTATCCCCAAGTTCTGGAGATTCTTCTCCATGCTATTTTGCTATAAAAAGGAAAACACAGGCCAAGTAAATTGGGTGGATCTACCCCTCACTCTGTTCCCAAGACTCTGCTCAGTGGTCCAAATGAATGGTTTATCACTCCACAGATGGGCAAGGCAAAAGAACAGACTAAGACACTTCCCTTGGGCAGCTCTCAGCTTCTGGCACACCCATGATGACTGAACACAATAGAAAATTAGGTCCCAAATAGGCCCATGGTTTAGAAGAAAATCACACTTGTCATTTTTAGCAATAGCAACTCCATGAACCAGGGGCCTTGCAGCAAACAGATGAATGAGGCATGATGAAGTGATACCATCATCCTAAAGACTCTATGGGAGTCCCTTCTGATACTCTCATTCATAATAGCTTCAGAAAGGAGCCCTAGCAGAGCCATGGAAGAGCCAGGACACCTCCCAACCTGTCGTTGCCTAATTCCCTTCCCCAAAGAGCTCATCCAGGAAGGTGAGGATATAGTTCTCAGAGGTTCCAGGATCTCAAATCACACCTGGAACAGCAGGATGGCTCTCATGGACCTGATAATAAAAGGAATTGCCAGTGATATAAGAGGCTGAACCCAAAGTCAGAGACTCCCCCACTTTCCAACCCCAATAAGCCTCTCAGAACCAGGGGGCCACAACAGTAGCTACAGATTCAGTCTCAGAAGAGAAAGAAAGCAAGTAACAAATAACAAAGCAGCTCTTAAGAAAGGCTTTACTATAAGACCTCTCTGACACATCATCCCCATTCTGAGCCCCCAGGATAATCTGGACCCCCTCAGGAGCCCCTGGTATGAGGGCCAATTAGAGTCAGAGGTCAGGCCTTGCTAGTCCCCATTTAGGTATCAACTCTGTAAAGGGAAGCCTGTCCAGCCTTACACCACCAGGGCTTCGAGGGCTCCTTAGAAAACACAGTCTGAGTGCCCCCAGCTGAGTTCCAGCCTATCTCCCCAGCCCCCACACCAATGATGTCCACAGGCACCCAGGCCTTCCCCAGCAGCCCTCCAGGGCCATCCCAGATTAGGGCCACTTACCCGGCTGTACACATGCCTCTTGCTCTGTGCCATGTTGCTCACCCGGCCTCTACCCCCTCCCCCAGCTGGCCAAAGACAGAGAGAAAAGGTAGAAACCTAGGCAGGAGGGTCAGGGCGCTGGGCCCTCATAGAGGGACACAGGAGTCGTCAGACACAGCCCTCCCCAGTCCATGGGCCTCACTCGGTGGCCTACACGGGTAGGGGTGGGGGCCGTGATGGGGGCTGAGGAGCAAGTCCCCTCTGCTGCCTGAGGATTCCTGAACCCAGAGACACAGAATCCTGCTTGCCAGCTGATGAGTCTCACTCTGCGCTAGTGCTGCTCTAGACTTGTCAGGAACCGTGCTAGCCTCTGGGTCCTAGTGCCCCCCTGCTTCACCTGGGCCAGGGACTAAGGGCTGGGCCTACGCCACAGACCCTCAGCACTCACCTCTTGAGTATACTGTCCTAGGGCTGGGAACAGTCTTGACAGGTCCTCCTAGTCTGTACCCACTCACCATCACTGTTCCCCTGTCCCCCAGGATGTAAGGCCTTAGCAGGCCCATAAGCATCAAGTGACACTTCAAAGTGATCAGCTGCCTAGGGCCTCCACACAGCCAAAATAAGGGTCTCTCATCCACCTTTCTGGTGCTCTTCTCTCTCCCTCCCCTCTCTAAACTCTGGACTCAGGGTCCAAATTCATGTGATTAGGGCCTGGATTTCAATCTCAAACTGAGCCAGAGGAGGCAGGACCTGCCCAATAGGCAGCAAGGGAAGGGCAGTAATGGAGGCAACTTCACACACATAGCAAAGCAAGCCAAGTACCCCAGCCCCCTCCCACAAGGCTGGCAAAGGTTGCCACAGTCACTCTTCACCCTTTATGGTTGTTATAAGGGGCCAGGTTGTAAAACCCAAGAATATCAGACTCAACTGCATTACTAAAGGCAGTAGTCAAAAGCAGAGAGCCCTTCTTCTTGTAGCACAAGGCCCAGTCCACCTCAGCCATCTTGGCCTTGCCTCCTAGCATCTCAGACCCGATGAAATGGTTTATTTTCTACAATTCTGTATTTCACAAAAATTCTTCAATAACCATGTATTACTTTTACAATTAAAATTGTTTAATTTAGTAAGATTATGCATTCTAATGAGAGGTCTCCAGGGGACTATGTAACCATACTGCTTTCATTCACTGGCCCATCTATCATGGGCTAGGAACCAAAAGACCAGGGTTTCTGCCCCTACACAGTCAACAAGGTTGGCCTGGGGTCTGACCTATGGCTCCACTGAGTATAGTATGGATCTAGTTCCCTTGGGCCTAGGGACGCCTGTCTTTTCTGTACTGGGCTTACTTCACTGGCAGAACAGTGACTTCACCCCACTCTACCCTCCTAAGATAGGCCAGGTAGCCCAACAGTACAATGATAGCCAACATTCAGAAATATAGCCCCAAAACACAATTCCGTATCTTCAGTCCTGGCCAGACCCCCTAGGAAATCATCTCTCTCCTCCTTGCAAAATCTTCATGTTTCCCCCTCCTTTCCCTATTCACCATTACACAGGTGGGCAAGGCCAGGCACGTCCTTGCAGCCTGGACCTCACATGTTCGGGGCACTTCACAGTCTACCTTAAAAAAAAAGACATTTTATAGAACCATGGTTGAGTACTGGTTCTAGACTCAAGCTACTTTCCTGGCTTTACCACTTGGTAGCTACATAAACTTGGTCTAGTTACTTAACATCTCTATGCCTCAGTTTCCTCATCTGCCATGGGGAAGTAACAAAGAACATATTTCAGAGAGGTATCGTGAGGATTAGCTGAGATAATCCATACAAAGCATCCAGAACACCGCCTGGTATTTAGTAAGTGCTAAATAAAAGTTAGCTAAGAACAATGTCATCATATATGGACATTCAAATAACCCCACTGAGGGGTTGGCCAGGCATGATGCTGACAAGGCAACTGAGGCTTTGAGAACTGAGCAACTTCCCTGAAGTTACACAGGCTGTGAGGAGTAGAGCCAAAACTGGAAACAACCTGACCCAGAGCCCTCTGTGCTTTCTACTACCCCTCACCATTACCACAAACATCTCTAGGCTTCCAACGCACTGCTCTTCCTGTAGGCCACACTGCCTTCAAAAATTCAAAAGCGCTCAGATCTAAAAATAGCCTCACAACTCACTAACCACATAGGTATCAACAGTCCCCCAACTTCTTGGAATCTGTTTATTTTCCTATGAAATGGAAATAATATCTGCCATATCTACGTCAGTATTATGAGGTTCAAAAAAGCTAAAGCATATACAAGAACCTTGTAGGCCAGGCGTGGTGGCTCATGCCTGTAATCCCAACACTTTGGGAGGCTGAGGCAGGTGGCTCACTTGAGACCAGGAGTTCAAGACCAGCCTGGCTGACATGGCAAAACCCCATCTCTACTAAAAATACAAAAATGGGCTGGGTGTGGTGGCGCATGCCTATAATCCCAGCTACTTGAGAGACTTTAAGCATGAGAATCGCTTGAAGCCGGGAGGTGAAGGTTGCAGTGAGCCAAGATCGCACCACTGCACTCCAGCCAAGGTGATAGACTGAGACTCAAAAAAAAAAAAAAAAAGTGCCTTGTAAAAAGTACAGAAATTATAGAAGTGCAAAGAATTACCTGACATGATACTAAATGGTATATACAGCTACACAATAAATATCGTAAGAAATTATAGAGAGAGGTAAATTAGAAAGAAAGGGGGTACCTAAGCATGCCTTGAATTATGGGGATTTTAGAAAGTATGTGGAAAGGCCTAGAAAGCCCTGTAAGTTGTGAACACAGTATGAATAGAGGCAGAAATAACTTGGCTTGACCAGGGAATAGTAAAGAATACTGGCTTAGCTGAAGTAACGAATTCTAGATGAGTTATTCTATCAAACTATAAGGCTTTTGAAGCATAGCCCCCACCTTTTCCTCTTTATGATCCAATAGCCAGTATATAGCTCATGGTCAAATATTTATTGAATAAATAAACATCTTAACATTGCAATGTACTGGGAGGTAACTGTGGGTAGGCAAGAAGTTTAACATCAGGCAAACATAGATGGACTTGATCCAATAATCACAGGAAGGCAGTCCTGTTCCTGAGCAGGAGACAGCATAGTGAAAACTATTTTAGGAAGATCAAACTGATGACACCTGCAGGATGGAGTGCAGGCAGGAGCAACCTGGCAAAGACAGGAATAACAGCAAGGAGGCTGCTGCAATAGTGAACACAGGGTAAGGAAGGCCTGAACCAGGATCAGGAGAGTGAGAAGAAAGAGGTCAATTCAGAGACAGTACCAAAAAAGCCCTGAGAAGGCCCTGTAATAGATCAAACATGAGGAAAGAGGCAGCAGGCCTACACAGGCTCTGGAGACAGACCTGAATACACCTTTGGTTCTCCTCTGAGCAAGATATTTAACTTCCTGAGCCCTGGTTACCTCAACTGCAAAAAGGAAGAAATAATGTTACCTCACAGGGACATTTTGAAGATTAAATAAGATTTAAATAAAGCATTTAGCACAATGTCTGTGTGCTCAGCAAATGGCAGATAACATCTTCATTCATTATTCTAAGGGACTATCCATGATGACTTGCACACAGTAGGAACTCAAATGCTGCAAGGATAAACGGATGGGTAAATGAATGCATGAATAAGTAAATGAATAAACTCAGGAAGTTTTCAAGCATGAGAAATGTAATAATTGAAATATTAATAGAATTGAAGAAATGGGAGGGGAAACAACATGTTAGGAGAGAGAAAATGCGTCCCATTCTTAGGGCCTTCTCTGGGGAAAACTTAATTGTATACACGAATACATGTACTTCACTATCTCCTTCAAAAACGAACCTGTGATGGTAGCCAAAACAGATTCCATTCTCTCCATTCCACAGATGATAGAACTGTGTCTCAGAAGTCAAATGACTTGCCCAAGTCTCATAGCCAAAAAATGGCAGAGGGACACATCTGAATATCTCTACAGGCAGGTGCTCCTTCCACAGCATTAGCGGGCCCAGGCCCATATCCCATGGGACAATCCTGGGTTAATGTTACCCCAGCCAGGGAGGAGACAGACACCTCTTGGATTTCTAATCCATTTTCCTCTCCAATGATATTAAGTACCACTAAAATAGCTAGAAAAATGGGAAGAGAGGAGGGAAAAATATCTGTGTCTAGTAAATAAACTGCCAATAGTCTTAGAGAAATTTCAGGAAATTATAGGAAAACAAGATTTTGGAGAATTAAAAAGGAGAAAGTGAAGAGGAAAAAGACTCTTTTCCATCTCTACCATTTCTCCCCTGTCTGAACCATTTCTACCTTGTTTTTACTGGCACCCCAGCATTCTTTGATACCTTGATCTCCTCTTGTCTCACCTTATCAAACCTTGATCCTGGGCTAACCCAACTGTCTGCTTTCCCTGCTTTCCCACTCCTAGAGGAGCTTGTCTGAAACCCAGGCAGTCTGATAGCAAGGCAAAACTATACATCTCTGAAAGCACTAGTAAGGAAGAGATAAGTGTGGACCTAAGTCCTTCAGGAGTCAGAAAGGAAAAGGTCTGCTTATTGAGTGGTAAATGGAGGCTGGGAGACTGGAAGCTTGGAAAGCTGGATTCCAGATATTCATAGGACCCCAGAAGACAATGTGTACAGAGCTTTTTGTTCCTAGGTCCTACTCAGTATCTGCCTTACAGATTTCATAGATAGGGCCTACATACTCAATGGACTTCCTTCCCTTCTCCAGCTCCTCATTACTCTAAAAAATGTCTACAAACCCACTCCCACTCTGAATGCAGCTCTACTCCATCTCAAAATGTCCCCTTCCCCCAGAAATATCCAGTGACTTCCAGGCCCACCTCCAAGGGCCTCTTGACCTCTTAAGAGTCAAGAAGAAAAGCTACACTATATGCTTCACTTATCTTCAATATAGGAACTTCTGCAGGAAGGCAAGAGGCACTCAGTCCTGTACTCAAGAACTGCAATGCTCTCAGTGGTATGAGAAGTCCGACTTAGCCTGTTTGAAGTTCCTGCTGATTCCTCCCCCTGAATCAACCAGCAAGTTCCTGGCACTAGGACCCTGTAGACAGGGAACCCTGAGCCTGCGCTCTAAAGAGAGAGATGCACCATTTCACAACTTCAGCAAAAGCCAAAGCAGCCAACAAAGCCACAGCCCCATCGGCTGTACTGGGCTCTGCCTTTTGGGCAGCTCGCCGGCCACTCCCCAAAAGCAGAGCATTCCATCCTTTCTCTTTTTAAACCCACGTCATCATCTGATCATAATGGAAATCAATCTCCTCAAACCACCATGCAAAGGCGTATCCATGGCAACCTCAAAAGGAAGGACACAGAGATGATGCTTCAGTGGCTGCAGCAGGAAAAGGTAAGTCTGTTTCTCTTCCATCCACGCCATCCCATCACTCTCTCCTTTCACTCAAGTCAGGTATACAGCTTATCTACAAACGGTATCTGTCACACAAACTGAGAAAACATATAAGGTGAGTTAATAATCATTATGTTATTATATAAGGTTTTAGATCTGCCTAGTCTCTCTGCCAAGAAAAAATTATCCTTTTCTAGGCAATAGGAACAGGGACAAGGTCTCTCTTCTTATTCACCTCTCAGGTGACACAATCTCAGCCCACAATTCCTGACAAATCACTATCGGTCACTTGTCTTTCTAGTCAGGATGCTGGAAAATCACTCAAGAATATCCAAGTTTCCCTATGTAGTTGTCAAAAGCTGACAGTAACACTGATCCCACTGTCCTGCCCCCTCCATGCCACCAGCATGCCCACAAACTGGCATGGTAAGATTCCCTCCTTAGCAACCGTAGACTCTAGGTTCTCAAGGTCCAGAAATGGAGTTGGGATTAAATTTCTGCCTTCTCTGATGCCTCAGGAGAAGGAATTCATTTCTGCAGAGGTAAGAGATTCATCAAATACAAGTGCTACTAATCCTCCATGCCTCAATTTCCTCTTCTGGAAGAAAGGGATAATAACAGTAACTTTCTAACAGGATTGTTGTAAATATCACATGAGAATGCCTGAAAAGCACTTAGAATAGTGCCTCATATAAAGCACTCAATAAATGTCAGCCATTATTATTATGAGAAAGATGAAGGGGAGGCTTATAGCGTAGGATTTCAGTTCAGAGGGTACTCAACACTCCTGGAGCTTATTTCAATTCCACTGTCTTCCTCTTTCCTCTTAACAGTTGTTTCAAGCTTCCTTCACCATTTTTACCATTTTCAATCCTTACTCCCACCCAAGCCAACACCAGCATCCCCACCTCTCAGCAGATAACCTTGCTGAAAAAGAAAATTGGCCCTATTAGGTAAGAAGTTCTTTGCAAATTTAGATACATCTACATGCATATGTTATTATCTCTTTCTTCCTAAATTCCTTCCTTTCTTCCAACATTCCTCTTTAAAGAAAATGGTATCCCCTTCTTTTCAGGGCCCACTCTTTTCCCTCTCCTCTGAGGACCTGATTTAGCAATCGTCCTTTCTCTTGTGTCTTCATTGCACCCTCTCTACTGGATCTTACATGGCATCAGAAAAGCCATACACAAGATTCTTCCGGCCGGGCGCGGTGGCTCAAGCCTGTAATCCCAGCACTTTGGGAGGCCGAGACGGGCGGATCACGAGGTCAGGAGATCGAGACCATCCTGGCTGACACGGTGAAACCCCGTCTCTACTAAAAAATACAAAAACTTAGCCGGGCGAGGTGGCGGGCGCCTGTAGTCCCAGCTACTCGGGAGGCTGAGGCAGGAGAATGGCATAAACCCAGGAGGTGGAGCTTGCAGTGAGCTGAGATCTGGCCACTGCACTCCAGCCTGGGCGACAGAGCGAGACTCCGTCTCAAAAAAAAAAAAAAAAGATTCTTCCATTCTAGGAAAAACTAGTCCCTGCTACCTCCTCCACAAGCTGCCACCATTCTGTATTCTTCCTTTCTCTGCTGAACTACTCAAAGTGAGTACACATTCTCTATCTTCACTTCCCATCTACTTCTCGATCCATTGCTATCTGGCTCCATCCCTACCACTCACTGAAGCTGCTCACAATTTAAATGAGCCCTGGTGACCACAATGTTCTATACAACCTCAAGGTGCATTTCCCAAGCTCATCCTAACTTGACCTCCCTGTAGCAACTGAGATTGTCAATCCTTTTCAGGAATTTTCTCCTTTCCTAGCTTCCTGGACAACACTCTCTCTTACCCTAGCATGTCAATCATACTCATCTCCTCTGTCATTATTTTCAGCCTTCTATAAGCGTGGCTGGGAGAGCTCATCCATTCCTACAACTTCAACTACCACTCATACTTACTGCCCCTAGACAGAAATTCTTCTGAACTTCAGACTCATATCTCACCCTGTCTGCTAACTGCCACAGAGCCCTCAAGTTCAATACGACCCAAAACACACTTGGTATCTCCCTCACTTTAAAAAAAAAAAAAAAAAAAAAAGGCTCCTCCTCTATATTCCCTCTTTGCTATTGGCACTACCATTCACTCAAAATAGAAAACTGAGTCATTTGCAAAAACTCTCTCTCTTGTTCTCAACAACCAATTTAGTCATTATGTCTGGTTAATTCTGTTTCTCCAGTCTCTCTCAGATTCATCCTGCCCTCTCTGTCCCCACTGACCTAATCCTTAGATCAGCCCTAAACCATGCCCATGATATTACAAGAGTCTCCCGATGTCCCTGAACCAGGTTCTTCCCCTTCAGTCTATTTCCACATTTAGCTTCCCAAAATACAATCACGTCATCTTCCTGCCTAAAAGCCTCCGGTGGTTTCTCTGCCCACAAAATGAAATATTTTTAGCACTGCACTACAGGCCATTAACAACCTGGCCTTGACCAAGCACAGTGGCTACACCTGTAATCCTAGCACTTTCAGAGGCCAAGGCGGGAAGATCACTTGAGGCCAGGAGTTTGAGACCAGCCTGGCCAACATGGTGAAGCCCTGTTTCTACCAAAAATACAAAAATTAGCTGGGCATGGTGGTGCATGCCTATAGTTCCAGTTACTCAGGAGGCTGAGTAGTCCCAGGTGTAGTAGCTATAGTCCAAGATACTCAGGAGGTTGCAGTGAGCCAAAATCACACCACCACACTCCAGTCCAGGTGACAGAGTGAGACTCTATCTCAAAAACAAAAAAAACAAAAAACTGGCCTCAAACTCTCAAACTGGCACAGCGGCCTGCAGACCCACCTATACTCAGGAGGCTGAGGGGGATCACTTGAGGCCAGGAATTCCAGGCTGTAGTGCCTGATGATCTTGCTTGTGAATAGCCACTGTACTCCAGCCTGGGCAGCATAGCGATACTCCATCTCTAAACAACAAAACAAAATACAACAACGTGGCTTCATTATGAATCCGGTCGCATCAATCACCAAAGTTCTCTTTTATTCCAGCCACTTGCATCTATCTGCCTTTCCCTTTATGCATCTGCAAATGTTACAAATATCACCAGGACCATTCTTCCTCCTCATCCTTCAAGGCTCAGCCCAATTCTTACCTCTTTCCTAAAGACTCTTCTGGCTTCTCCATGTAAAGCTAATCATTCCCTCCTCTGCCCTCACAGAGCACTTGGGACATATCTCTATTTCAATACCACATTCTATTTAAAATATCGTCTCTTATTCTACTATGAATTCCTCCAGGACAGAGGATTGTATCCATCTCAGTATCTAAGCACTCAACATAGGGCTTTGCACAGAGAAGGCATTCAATGTTGAATAGACACCTGTACCAACATCACACTCAGGATATAAATTGTCTGACAGCTTTCCCGGAGAGCAGATCCATCCCTGAAGCCCACCACCATTGGGGAAATCAATACTCAAGTGCACATAC
Source organism: Papio anubis (assembly GCF_008728515.1). Lineage (NCBI taxonomy): Eukaryota > Metazoa > Chordata > Mammalia > Primates > Cercopithecidae > Papio > Papio anubis. The sequence continues at coordinate 74,634,936 of NC_044989.1, forward strand.
ACATGCACACACACATCTCTCCCCCAACCCTCAGTAAACATGGCTCTTTCCACTCCAGATAGGAGCCTAAGAAACTAAAAGTGCAGGAACAGCCCTAGATTCTATGGAATTTGGTAGTGACACTAAATCTCAATCTCGTATACTTCCAGGGTAAAAGAATAACAGAGACGGCTCTAGGTGAGGTGCAGATCCCCTGGGAAACAGCATTAGGGAGGATTTGGGGGCAGCAAGGGCCCATGCTCTGCTGTAGTGAAGCCCTTGGGGAGGCCAGACTAAACAGCTAACCTGTCCCTTGACCACATTCAACTAATATCAGCCTGAATCTCAAAAGCGAAATGATACAAAGCCAAAGTCAGAGACTCCAGGATGACAAGGACCTTAATATAGATATGAATCCGGCAATATTTCAGCTCTTACCTCTTCAGGGGACACTGAGGAACAAGTTCCTATTTTACTTGGTATGGGACGGATAGTCCAAGTGCCCCCAGTATCACCTAGTAGCTGTAGACAGGCCAAGCAACCTGGGAATCATCTAGAATCCCTCTCAACCTGTAACTCCAAGCAGCTGCTAGCAATGATAGAGCTGGCAGAGTAAAACCTAGAGTGGCAGTTGTCAATGGCATTATGATTCACCCAACTACTTTGACTCTTCCCTAACAATTTCTTCTCCTTCGTACCCTCATGGTCAGTCAGGCCCCACTTATCAATTCGTCCTTAGTACTGCCTCCTGCATCTTTCCTTTCTCCTCCACTATCACTATCATTACTTCAGTCTGCCATGTAATAGCTTTGAAAATCAAGGCAAATCATTTACCCTCTTTGGTGCATCATCTACAAAACAGCATAACAGCTGCTCTGCCTACCTCGTAGGAATATTAGATCAAATGAGATCATGCCTGTGAAAAGTTCTGTAAAGTGTTATACATAAATACAAGGCATTATTATTATCAACCTAAATTCTCTAACATTGCTATGCGAAGCCTATCCAGCTCCCTCTCTCCCCCTCCTTCCCTAGTTCCAACCACCTTATACATCACAGTAAAGCAAATACATCTGCTAAAACACTGCTTTGTCCCTACACCCATCTGCCCGACATCTCTCATTGATAATCTCATTTCTTGCTATAATCAAACAATCCTGGATTCAACAGATGCAATCCCATCTCTGCACCACTGTCAGCTGCTTAAGATACTTTTCTAGTCCTGCAAGCCACACCCATCCTTCAAAGTCCAGCCAAAGCCCCACTACACTCCACACATAACAAAGACAAATTTAAGAAAGGGATTTCTTAAACATAATGGAAGAATTAAGCACAATTCCACTTAGAAAAATCATAGTAGACACAGCTGTCATCTAATACTTGGAGTCAACTTTTTAGGAAGGACAGGTGACACTTTTTTTCTGTTTGATTAAGAGATAATCTAGGACCAACAGCATGGAAGTTGCAGAGATGTATTTCAGGAACATGAAGAACTTCTTTCTTGAGCTATTCCAAGAACAAAATGGGATGCCTTATTTGTAGACAATTCCCCATTATTTTAAATGTTCAAGCCAAACTGCAAAATTTACCAAATTGGCAAGAATATTTTAAATAGAACTCAACACTACAGGGATAACTAGACTAGACTCACAGAATTTTAAATCTGAAAGAAATATTTGAGATCTTGTAGTCCAGACTCCTATCTTACAGGCCTGGACAGACAAAGTGAATCTCTCAAGGCAGCACACTCTGTTCTGGAAAACATGGTCTCTAACTTTCAATCCAGTGATCTACACTTTTGCTACTCAGATTGTGTTCCATGGGCCAGCAGCATTAGCCTCACCTGGGAACTTGTTAGAAATGCAGAACCAATCATAACCTGTACTGTAACGAGATCCCATTACACGTGCACACCATTAAAACTCAAAACGCACTCACCCATACTGCCCCTTCTAAACCTTGAATTTCTATTTCTGGAACTCCAATTCCCAAACGGTTCCACATGTTAACCAGGGGAATCACCCAAGAATAACAGTATACCCTAGTAAAATTTGGGAAATTCTGCATACCATACCCCCAGTTGCAGATTCATGGTAAATATTATTAGCATATTAAAGGCTCTGCAATATTCTGTAGTAAAGTTTAACCACGAATTTTCCAACAGCTTTTGAAAACAAAATGCCTTTTTAAAATAGTTATCGTTATCTCTTTTAACATCTCATAGCTTAGGCTTTGGCAGTACGTTAAGTAAAGGATGTCAATCTCTACCTCCTAGCTTTTCGCCTCTCAGTACCTTAAGTATACCCGAGTAGCCAGTGATCAATATGGGTTTGCTGCTCTCCTCATTGCAATAAATGAGGGTAACTTTTCAAATCCCTGCCTCTAAAAACAGCAGAGATCCTTATCTGTGTGATTTAGCTGTGGTTCTGTCTAAAGATAAGGGATGCGCAAGATGACTTCAAGGATCATCTTGCCAGCTAAGGCGGACCCCAGCAGTAGGATCACACACACAAACCATATCCAGACTCCCATGCTATGAGTCCTTTAAGATTTTTCTCCCCGTTTGACACGAATTTCTCAACCATGTGCCCACAGGAAACCTGTAGCTCAGTATGGATTCAGGGGCGCCTCGGACGCTCGCAGGAACGGAAGGGAGACCCTTGCAGTTCTGGAGGAACTCTAAGGCGCAGTCACTCTGATCCCAAGAGAACCCTGCTAGGCTGAAGAGCTGAGGTGGGTCAGACGGGCCTCGGGGCAAACGCTCAGGCGGAGCCCCCAGACCCCGGCAAGCGCCCACCCCTGATCCAGCCCATCCCTGCCAGTCCCCGCCCCGCACACCGGGCTCAGTGTCTTGCCCTACGCCAGCACCAAATCCCCAGCCCACCGCCGGCAACCTCACGAATACGTAGGGGGCCGGCGGAGCAGACGGTTGGCAGGGTCGCGCCTCCGTACCTGCACTGTCAGGGGCTCCACGCCCAGCTCCGGCCCCACAGACGACCGACGCCCAAGACCCTGCGGGGCCGGCCCCGCCCTCCCCGCCCTCGTGGGCTGCCCGACTCGCCGCCAGACCCTTCCAGGACCGCCCAGAACCCTTCGGCCTGGAGGCCCAGAGGTGTTCTGTATCCAGTGAACGCTCTTTTCCCGCAGTCCCGCCCTGACTGAAAACTGCGCGCCGACCGCAGCCGGGATTACATCAATCAGGCACAAAGCTGGACACCTGGGACAGGCTAAGCGCACGCGCACTGTGCCTGGGAAGCCGATTAGGACCATAAGAAATCGGCGTGTCGTAGCGAGCGCCCCCTCTCGGCGGAGGGGAGAAAGCGCAGAGGGTCTGGAGGACTCAATTCCAAGTGTTAAACTGCTAATTAAAACAATAGCGATAAACAGTATCTCCTCCATTAGCCTGGGGGAGAAAATTAAGTTTTGCTGCTCCTCAGTGTCACCTGTCATATGGGGATACAGGCATTCTCATGCGCTTATGATGGGAATGTAAAATACAAATTTACATAATGGCATTTTAAAATTTCAGACATAGGTTCAAATTCTTTTTTTTCTAAGACAGGTCTCCCTCTGTTGCCTAGACAGGAGTGCGGTGGCACGCACAATCATGGCTCATTGCAGCCTTGACTTCTCAGGCTCAGGCGATCCTCCCACCTCTCAGCCTCCCTAGTAGCTGGGTCTACAGGCGCGCGCCACCATGCCCTTTTAGTTTTCTTTTTTCTTTTTTTCTTTCTTTTTTTTTTTTTGGAAAGACGGAGTTTCACAATGTTGCCCAGGCTGGTCTCGAACCCCTGGGCTCAAGCGATCCAACCAATTCGGCCTCCCAAAGTGCTGGATTACAGACATGAGCCACCACACCCGCCTGGGCTCAAATTCTAACAGCAATTTACTAGCTGTGTGAGAGCTAGAGTTAGTTATTTACCCTCTCTGTGCCTCTGTTTTCTTATTTGTTAAAGTGAGAATGTTAATGATGGTACCTATCTCATTATGTTGTTAGAAGAATTAAGTTAATCCATGTGAAGAGCCGGAAATATAACTATTGTAATGTTATATTTATTTCAGTTAATCTCAGATTTGAAACCAACTAAAACATTCATAAAGCTGATGTGGGGAGCAGTAAGCAGTAGAAGGGATGAATTGAGTATTCCCTTTATTACTCCCCCCTTTTCCCTATTTCACCTTCTAAATATTTATAACTGTTATTTTGATTAGATACTACGTTTACATAGTTCAAAAATCAGAACACTATTTTAGAATATAAACAGAGAAACCTCCCTTCAACCCTGGTTCCCATCGACTCCATCCCCCTTGCCTGCTACAGGTAATGCTTGTTATTAGTGTCTTCTTGTTTATCTTTTCAGTGTTTTGTGCAAACATAAGCTCATATGAATATATAGTCTTACTTCTCCCATTTCTTATGCCAAATGTAGCATGCTAGATACACTTGGCATAAGTTCTCTTCACTTAATCTATCCTGAAAATCTTTCTAAATCAATAAATTAGAGATCTTCCTCATTTGTTTTTCAGTTGCTTAGTACTCTATTGCATGGATACACATAATTTATTAACCAGTTTCTTCTAGTTACATACTTTATTTCCAGTCTTTTAGTATTACAATGTTGCAGTGAATCACTTTGAACATAATGACATTCCATATGTGAGCAGGCATATCTGTAGGATACATCTTGGTCAAATAATAAATGCATCTATAATTTTAGTAGAAATGTCTTCCATCTCCTTCAATTAAAGAAAAATGAATATAAAAGTAAATATAAAGACTTTAAAAGATACTGCATATACATATTTTTAATTGTGGTAAAGCATACATAACATGAAATTTACCATTTTAACCATGTTTAAGTTCAGAGGCACTCAGAACATTCACATTGTTGTGCAATCATCACCACTATCCATCTCCAGAACTTTTTCAGCTTTCCGTACCCAAAACAAACAAGTAAGCAAACAAAACCCTCTGTGCCCATTAAACACTAGCTCACCATTCTCCACCTACCCCAGCCCCTGGTAGTCACTATCCTACTTTCTGTCTCTATGAATTTGATTATTCTAGATACCTCATACAAGTGGAACCATGTAATATGTGTCCTTTTGTGTCTGGCTTATTTCACTTAGCATAATGTCTTCAAGGTTCATCCATGTTGTAGCATGGCCAAAATATATTCCATTATATGGATATGCTATATTTTATTTTATCTATTCTTTCATCAATGGACATTTGGGTTATTTCTGCCAGTCAAAAGATAAAACTTCAACAAATTGGATTTAAAGATCTCATTGGCTTTCATTAGTAATTCAAGAATTTAGCAGCAACCCAACTAAAGATTTAGACAGGAATACCATTAGGCATGGCAGGACAGTTGAATTTCATAAAGTAACTTAAGTAGAAACAAGGAAACAGCCTAATTTTTATCTGTATTTATTTATTTATATTGAGATAGGGTCTCGCTCTGTCACCCAGGCTGGAGTGCAGTGGTGTAATCACCACTCACTGCAGTCTCAACCTCCTGGGCTCAATCAGTCCTCCCACCTCAGCCTCCTGAATAGCTAGGACTATAGGCACATAACACCATGCCTGGCTAATTTTGTATTTTTTGTAGAGACAAGGTTTTGCCATGTTGCTCAGGCTACTCTCAAACTCCTGGGCTCAAGTGATCTTCCCATCTCAGCCTCTCAAAGTACTGGGATTGCAGGCATAAGCCACCATACCTGGCCAGCATAACTTTTTAAAAATCAGATTGGTTAACACCAGGCTACTTCAGGTTATTTTCCTTATAAGGGTTAAAGCAGAAGGGATTTCCTTATCATCCTGGTTAAAAACTGGCCTATGTGGGGATTTGGCTATCATCTCTCTTCTGATTTCTCAGAAAATCAGATAAACAATTTAACTTTGGTTTGGTGACATGGAACTTTAGTTGAGTAACTCCATTTCCATTTGGTCTGTTGGAGTCTAGTGCAGGAGCTCAGTCCAAATCAATGGAGTCCCGTCAATTTTACTTAACACACCTTTTAGCCATTGCAAATATGTGTGCACATATTTTTTAGAAACAAGTGCATTTCTCACTTATTCCATACCCAAGATTCCTACCCAAATCAACTCTTGATGCCAGTTTTTTATGTGCTGTTTCAGAATTAGGCTCTGAACACAAGCATTTTAAATGCAAATTGCAGCTTCCTATACACATTGTTCTGAATTTTGCTTTTATCCCCATTGGATAATGATATGGTTTGGCTCTGTGTCACCACCCAAATCTCACCTTGAATTGTAATCCCCATAACCCCCATGTGTGAAGGGTGGGACAAGGTGGAAGAAATTGGATCATGGAAGCAGTTTTCCCCATGCTGTTCTCGTGATAGTGAGTGAGTTTTCACAAGATCTCATGGTTTTATAAGCGTCTGGCATTTCTCCTGCTTGCACTCACTCCATCCTGCCACCCTGTGAAGAAGGTGCCTGCTTCTCTTTTGCCTTCTGCCATGATTGTAAGTTTCCTGAGGCCTTCCCCACAATGTGGAACTGTGAGTCAATTAAACCTCTCTTCTTTATAAATTACCCATTGTATTAGTCTGTTCTCACACTGCTAATAAAGACATACCCAAGACTGGGTAATTTATAAAGGAAAGAGGTTTAATGGACTCACACTTCCTCATGGCTGGGGAGGCCTCACGATTGTGGTGGAAGGTGAAGGAAGATCAAAGTCATGTCTTACATGGCAGCAGGCAAGACAGGGTGTGTAGGAGAACTTCCCTTTATAAAACCATCAGATCAGGCTGTACATGGTGGCTCACACCTGCAATCCCAGCACTTTGGGAGGCCGAGGCGGGCGGACACAAGGTCAAATAATCGATACCATCCTAGCTAACATGGTGAAACCATGTCTCTACTAAACAAAACAAAACAAAACAAAACAAAACAAAAAGTAGCTGGGCGTGGTGGTGCGCACCTCTAGTCCTAGCTACTCAGGAGGCTGAGACAGGAGAATCGCTTGAACCTGGGAAGCAGAGGTTGCAGTGAGCCAAGATCGTGCCACTGCACTCCAGCCTGGCAACAGAGAGAGACTCCATCTCAAAAAAACAAAAAACAAATATCAGATCTCATGAGACTTATTCACTATCATGAGAAGAGCATGAAAAAGACCTGCCCCCATGATTCAATTACCTCACACAGGGTCCCTCCCATGACACATGGGAATTATGGGAGCTACAATTCAAGATGAGATTTGGGTGGGGACACAGCCAAACCACTCTTGGCCCCTCCCACATCTCATGTTCTCACATTTCAAAACCAATCATGCCTTCCCAACAGTCCCCCAAAGTCTTAACTCATTTCAGCATTAACTCAAAAAGTCCACAGTCCAAAGTCTCATCTGAGACAAGGCAAGTTCCTTCCACCTATGAACCTGTAAAATCAAAAGCAAGTTAGTTAGTTCCTAGATACAATGCGGGTACAAGCATTGGATAAATACATCCATTCCAAATGGGAGAAATTGGACAAAACGAAGGGACTACAGGCCCCATGCAAGTACAAAATCCAGTGGAGCAGTCAAATTTTAAAGCTGCAAAATGATCTCCTTCGACTTCATGTCTCACATCCAGGACATGCTGATGCAAGAGAGGTGCACCCATTACCTTGGATAGCTCTTCACCTGTGACTTTGCAGGGTACTGCCCCTCCCGGCTGTTTTCACAGGCTGGTGTTGAGTGTCTGTGGCTTTGCCAGACACATGGTGCAAGCTGTTGGTGGATCTATGATTCTGGAGTCTGGAGGATGGTGGCCCTCTTCTCACACCTCCACTAGGCAGTGCCCCAGTGGGGAGTCTGTGTGGGAGCTCCAATCCCATATTTTCCTTCTGCACTGCCCTAGTAGAGGTTCTCCATGAGGGTCCCACTCCTGCAGCAAACTTCTGCCTGGACATTCAGGTATTTCCACATATCCTCTGAAATCTAGGTAGAGGTTCCCAAACCTCAATTATTGATCTCTGTGTACCTGCAGGCTCAATACCACATGGAAGCTGCGGAGGCTTGGGGCTTCCACCCTCTGAAGCAATGGGCTAACCTGTACCTTGGCCCCTTTTAGTCACAGCTGGAGAGGCTGGAACTCAGGACACCAAGTCCTCAGGCTGCCCACAGCAGGGGGGCTCTGGGCCCAGCCCATGAAACCATTTTTATCTCCTCAGCTTCCTGGCCTGTGATGGGAGGGGCCACCCGTGAAGGTCTCTGACATGCCCTGGAGACATTTTCCCCATTGTCTTGTTGATTAACTTTTGGTTCCTCATTACTTATGCAAACTTCTCCAGCTGGCTTGAATTTCTCCTCTGCTTCTTTTTTAAGTATAAGTTCCAATTCTAAATCATATATTTGTGAAAATATAAAACTGAATGCTTTAACAGCACCCAGGTCACCTCTTGAACTCTTTGCTGCTTAGAAACTTCTTCCACAAGATGCCCTAAATCATCTCTCTCAAGTTCAAAGTTCCACAGACTCTAGGGTAGGGCATAATGTCGCCAGTCTCTTTGCACAGCAAGAGTGATCTTTACTCCAGTTCCCAGAAAGTTCCTCATCTCCATCTGAGACCACCTCAGCCTGGACTTTATTGTCCATATCACTATCAGCATTTTGGTCAAAGCCATTGAACGAGTCTCTAGGAAGTTTCAAACTTTCCCACATCTTCCTGTCTTCTGGACTCTCCAGGTTTCTAGGAAGTTCCAAACTTTCCCACACTTTCCTGTCTTCTTCTGAGCCCTCCAAACTGTTCCAACCTCTGCCTGTTACCTAGTTCCAAAGTCACTTCCACATTTTCTTTTTTTTTTTTTTTTTTTTTGAGACGGAGTCTCGCTCTGTCGCCCAGGCTGGAGTGCAGTGGCCAGATCTCAGCTCACTGCAAGCTCCACCTCCTGGGTTTACGCCATTCTCCTGCCTCAGCCTCCCGAGTAGCTGGGACTACAGGCGCCCGCCACCTCGCCCGGCTAAGTTTTTTTTTGTATTTTTTAGTAGAGACGGGGTTTCACCGTGTCAGCCAGGATGGTCTCGATCTCCTGACCTCGTGATCTGCCCGTCTCGGCCTCCCAAAGTGCTGGGATTACAGGCTTGAGCCACCGCGCCCGGCCGCACTTCCACATTTTCAAGTATCTTTACAGAAGTGCCCTACTACCCAGTACCAATTTACTGTATTAGTCTGTTCTAACACTGCTAATAAAGACATACGTAAGTCTGGGTAATTTATAAAGGAAAGAGGTTAATTGACTCACAGTTCCACATGGCTGGGGAGACCTCACAATCATGGCAGAAGGTGAAGGAAGAACAAAGTCACATCTTACATAGTGGCAGGCAAGAGAGGGTGTGTAGGGGAATTGCCCTTTATAAAACCATCAGTTCTCATGAGAGTTATTCACTTTCAGGAGAAGAGCATGGAAAAGACCTGGCCCCATGATTCAATTACCTCCCACTGGGTCCTTCCCATGACATGTGGGAATTATGGGAGCTACAATTCAGGATGAGATTTCGGTGGAGACACAGTCAAACAATGATACGGTTTCAGGTATTTCTTCATAGCAGTGTGAGAACGGACTAATACAGACAATATATCTTAGAAGTTGTCCATATTAGTACATACTGAGCTGCCATGAAATAAAATACAGTTGGCCCTCTGTATCTGTGAGTTCAACCATGCTTGGATTGAAAATATTAGGGGAAAAATGGATGGTTGTGTCCATAGTGAACATGTACAGACTTTTGTCCTTGTCATTATTCCCTAAACAATACAGTATAACAAGTATTTACATTGTATTAGGTTTCATACATAACCTGAGATTATTTAGAGAAACAGTTCCCAACCTCTTTGGCACCAGGGACCTGTTTTGTAAAAAGCAATTTTTCCACAGACTGGGTTGGGCAAATGGTTTTGGGATGATTCAAGTGCATTACGTTTATTGAATACTTGATTTCTATTATTATTACATTGTAATGTATAATGAAATAATTATACAACTCAGCATAATGTAGAATCAGTGGGAGCCCTGAGCTTGTTTTCCTGCAACAAGACAGTCCCATCTGGGGGTGATGGGAAACAGTGACAGATCATCAGGCATTAGAGTCTGATAAAGAATAAGCAACCTAGATCCCTTCCATGTGCAGTAGGGTTAGTGCTCCTATAAGAAACTAATGCTGATGATGATCTGACCAAAAAAACTAAAGTATACGATAGAATGTGTGTAGGTTATATATAAATACTATGCCATTCCATGGATTTTGGTATCCAAGGGGTGTCCTGGAACCAATCCCCCATGGACACAGTGACTACTATATGTATCTCCTGAGTGACTTTAACATTTAACCTGTGTGCTGAGTCTTTACTTGATACCAGGAGTTCAAGACCAGTCTGACCAACATGGTGAAACCCCATCTCTATTAAAAATACAAAAAAAATTAGCTGGGCATGGTGGTGCACACCTGTAATCTTAGCTATTTGGGAGGCTGAGGCAGGAGACTCGCTTGAGCCTGGGAGGCAGAAGTTGCACAGTGAGCGAAGATTGTGCCACTGCACTCTAGCCTGGGTGACAGAGTGAGACTCTGTCAAAAAACAAACAAACAAAAAAACCCTATGTATTGAGTTTTTTATATAAAGCTGCCAGGTCTCAGTTGGGATAGGGTGGTGATTCAGGAAAGACCCAAATGTTTCTCAGCATCATGAAAGAGATCCTAGTGAATCATACGGACAGAATGTGCTAATAGGAGAAATATTGAATTTTTTTTTTTATATTTGATTAGGCTGAGTGGTCTTCAAGGAAAATTAATATTGTCTTTGTCCTGTGTTTTTCTTTATAGGTGCTGTTGTAAGAGACCCATCCTGCCTTTGGCTTCCTCCAACGGGGAACCTGAACAAGGACCCCCAAACTCCTACTCACATAGCTAGAGCCCTTTCCCCCAACCTGTGATGCTGAACAGAGAAGAACATCTGTGCTCACCTGGGTGGAATCCTAGACATTATAGAATGTGGGGAAGAAACCAGGGGAGAATCCTCCCCCTGAGGAAAGGGATGCTGTTTTCCAAGAGAAGGTGGGTTTTCAAACTGAAAGGCTTGGAGAGGGGAATCAATAGAGAGCAAATCAAAGGTGACGAAGCCATAGGGAGGACGTGTGTGGGAGAGAGAAGCATCTAGATTAGCTATACCAGCACTGCCCAATAGGCATAAATGTAAATTTTAAAATTGTTTTTGGTTGGGAAATAGGTTAATAAATTTTAAAGAAAATTTCTGGAGAAAACTTAATTTTTTTAAGACAGGGTCTTGCTTTACCACTCAAGCTAGAGTGCAGTGGCGCTTTCATGGCTCACTGCAGCCTCAACCTCCCTGGCTCAAGTGATCCTCCTACATCAGCCTCTGGAATAGCTGAGAGACCAAAGGCCACCATGTCTGGCTATATTTTAAACTTTTTTGGAAAGACAGAGTCTCACTATGTTATCCAGACTGATCTTGAACTCTTGAGCTCAAATGATCCTCCTGCCTTGGCCTTCCAAAGTGCTGAGATTACATGTGCCAGCCAAAATAAAATTTTATATAAGCCAGCCACACATATAATTTAAAATTTTTTAGTAGTGACAATTTGTAAAAGTTTAAAAAAAAGGTGAAATTAATTTTTTTTTGTTTCTTTTTTGAGATAGGGTCGTGTTCTGTTGCCCAGGCTGGGGTCCAATGGCACGATCTCAGCTCACTGCAACCTCCACCCCCCAGGCTCAAGTGATCCTCCCACCTCAGCTTCCTAAGTAGCTGGGACTGCAGGCACATGCCACCATGCCTGGCCAATTTTTGTATTTTTTGTAGAGATGGGTTTTTGCCATGTTGCCCAGCCTGGTGAAATTAATTTTAACAACATATTTTATTTTACCCAGAATATTCAAAATATTATCATTTCAACATGTAATCAATACAAAAATGAGGCATTTTACATTCTCTTTTTTTGTACTGTCTTTAGAATGCAATCTTTATTTTGCATTTATAGTACATCTTGCTAAGTTTTCATGGGACATCGTTGATCTGGTTTAGATTGCATAAAATTTACAATTGAAAAAGTAGATTTATTTATTCATTCATTCATTAATTTCAGAGATAAGGTCTTTCTATGTTGGACAGACTGGTCTTGCATTCCTGGCCTCAAATGATCCTCTTGCCTCAGCCTCTCAAAGCTGAGATTACAGGCCTGAGCCACCAGGCTCAGCCTAAAAATGTAGATGCAGGTATGCAACTTATTTCAAGCATTTTAATATATTTTCCAATAACTGAGCTGAATATTTAAATGTATATATTTTTAAACATAAAATTAATTAAAAATAAATAAAAATTAAAATTCCATTTCTCAGTTACATTAGCCATATTTCAGGTGCTCAATTGCCACATGTGGCCAAGGGCTACCATATTGGTCAGTACGGAGACAACGCTTTAGTCCTTCTTCTCCCCACTTTGTTACACTTTTATGAGAGGGTCTGGCCCTTCAGGAAAGGACCACATGTGTGTTCATTGCCTGGTTTGTTACAACATACAGGTAGAGTATGAGGAGACAAGTTGGCTTAGGGAGAGCCTGACCTACTGTACCCCGTTTCCTTCTGACGGGGGTAGGGAACAGCAAGAGGGTGGTCCACTCGGGGTACCTTGAAAACTGTGTGGTACAAAGAATCCGCAATGTAGGATAACCCAGAACAACCATAAAAGTACAATGGGGACCTAGGACCATGCAACTTTAAAAAGTAAAAGAATTTTCAAAAGTAAAAAGAAACAAGTGAATCACCATAGAAATCATAAAGAAAATAATCTACAGATGAAGGCTTTTTGTTAAAACAAATACAGATCCTTGAAAAGAAGGCAAGATCTCATTAGATTCTCTAAAATCAGGAATACAAAGATGCCGAATATCTCTGAGTCTGATCAACACTGTATTTGAAGGACTGCATCGAGACAAGAAAAACACATATAAAAGACATAAAGATTATAAAGAAGGAAACTAAGCTGTCATTTTTCACAAATGATATGATGACTTACATGGAAAATGCCAAAATAGGCCGGGTGCAGTGGCTCATGCTAGTAATCCCAGCACTTTGGGAGGTCAAGGTGGGTGGATCACTTGAGGTCAGCAGTTTGAGACCAGTCTGGCCAACATGGTGAAACCCCGTCACGACTAAAAATAAAAAAATTAGCTGGGCATGCTAGCACGTACCTGTAATCCCAACTACTTGGGAGGCAGAGGCAGGAGAATTGCTTGAACCTGGGAGGGAGGCAGAGGTTGCAGTGAGCCGAGATTGCACCATTGCACACCAGCCTGGGCGAAGAAGCAAGACTCCACCTCAAAAAAAAAAAAAAAAAAAGAAGACAAAATAATCTGCAAATTATTAGAATTGATTAGAAAATATTTAGCAACATGGCTAGGTATAAAATCAACATGCAAAACTCAATTGC